>NW_011495032.1:23994119-24003970 GCF_000754665.1 Bison bison bison | reverse complement strand
ATACAGTTTGTCTTTTCAAAAACATAAAACTTTATGAGTTTAAATCATCTAACATACGTTGACTTTGTACAATCAACTAAGAACTTTTTGGATGAGGACAAATATACACTGAAAACACACACTGTAAGATGCTTTTTCCTGAGTAGAATACTAACTTTATATCATATTAAGCTTCTGTGAATTTTCAAAATAGAAAATACCAAGGCTTTTCCACAAAATAAAATAAAAATCAGGAATGTTTGCCTTCACATCCAAAAAAAAGAAGTTTAAGTATAGGTTCAACAAAAATGATGTAAAATCTGAAACAAGTAGCCAAAACTTTAAGTTATCAGATGGCTCTTTACTTTAAGTATTCTTCAGTAAACTTCAGTTTGAAACAATTTATTAAAACATGAAAGACATTTCTAGGAAATTATCCAATTTGGAAAATAAAAAATGTAACCCATGGTAAGAAAAATACAAATCATACACTGAACACAGGAGAACAAAAAAGGCAACCAACCTTTATAAACTTTCTAAACATATCCTGTATTATCATGGGTAGAAAACTGTAATTAAAGTAAGGTAGTTTTTATTAGTCGCATAATCTAAAAGTATGAATAAATTTTGGACTTTAAAGGAGATAAAGAGTTTCAGAGTTGTTACTGAAATACACATTTCTTGAGACAATGGGCAAAGTTCCCATTAATGGGAAATATGTTCTCTTCACACAGTGAAACTGACAAAAATTATATCAAATGAGAAATCTTCTTCTCTAAAGTAATCTCCTTAAATACCTCAATAATGCAATACTTGGGAAATGTAATTTTTCAACTCAGACTTGAAAGTTATTATGAAACAAACATACAGAAATCTTATTGCTTGGCACCAGATTTTCCAAAAATAAAGAACTGTTTGAACCACCATACTGTTTTCAAATCCTATTTTTTCACAGTGCTACGTTTATTTTCCAAAGGTAGAATGTTCAACCTAATGACAATCCAGGCTGAACCTTGCAATGTACAAGCAAGTCACAGTTCACTTCAAACCAAAACAAATGCTCGATCTTCTGTTTCTGCCAATATCATATGAAAATACTTGTAAAAATTAACTAGGATTTATCTGTGGCCAGTGAAGGACCCACAGAACGTTGTCTTACAGCATTCTGTGCAAAGTCTTTGTTTGCTCCTTCTTTGCTTTCAGATTCCTCTTCTGAAACATCTTCTACATCAGCCTCTTGTTCTTCCTCCACTTTTTTCAAAGGTTGGGAAGATTCTGGTAGTAATTTTCTGGAAGGGTATGGCTGGGGTCTGCGCCTTTTTGAAGGACACAGACAATCCGCCACAAATATCATGAAAAGTCCTAATAACAGTCCTGAAAGCAGAGTTGCTAAAGCAAACACTGTATATGATCCCCAAATCGGTAATCCAAGGTCTTCAATAAAATAGTTATGGCAAGTCCTGATCCACATAGAGAGCTGAAAGAGTGCTGACATACTACTCATCAAAATAGAACCTGGACCAAACCATGATGACACGGGTTCAATACTTTTCCACTCTTTGTCACTTATAAAGTTTATGAAGTCCTTCTTAGTTCTTGGACCCTGATATCGCCTAAATTCACCATCTTTACAATGATAAATAGTAGGAAGAGCAGTTATGATAAATCGTCCACTTAGTCCTGGCTGCTCTGTGACATCAACTTTTGCAACATTAACCTCAAGATCTTCTCCCCATTCAGCAAAACTTTCCCATTCTGGTTGAAGATTCTGACAAGCAGGACACTATGGAGCATAAAATTCTATCATCCACTCTCCTTCCAGCAACTCTCTCCAGTTTTCGTCCGTGATGATGTGCACGTCGCTCCGCTTCCCGTGGGCCCAGGGAGCTCCCCAAAGCAACAGTAGCAGCACTGCCACCGGGATCCGGAGACTCCCGGAGGGCGCCATGTCAGCCGTTTCGCCCACCCACAACCTACAAATTCTAATTTTAAGAAAAGATTTATAGGACCGGATTTTGTTTAAACAAATAAAAACAAACAAAAAACAAAACTGACAATACACTGCTTATAACAGACAGAGGTTAAATGTAAAGACACTGAAACACTAAAAGTATCAGGATGTAAAACTGGTATCATTATATAACATCAAAGTAAACATAAAGCAAAAGTGATCAGAACTAAAATAAGAAGTAGAAAGTCCACAGTGGGAGTATGAGATATTTGTGCGCCTCTCTGTAACTGACAGGGCAGAGAGAAGACGCAGTAGGGCTATAGGAGATTCAAATAACACAGTTAGTGATCGTGACCTACACGATAAAATTGATTAATTAAAAGACAGACTCTAAGTATGCTGGATATAAATGTGGAGTTAAATACCAGGAGAAATAGCTTTAAATGTCCCAAGGGGTACCGTAGGAAGAAGAACCAGGAAATGGGGGGCTTTGGGATCTCCCACTGGTAAACAAATGTCTCCTTGGCTACCAAACACTTCCTTGCATCCAAAAAGAAAAGTCAGGCTTCCTGTCAACTGGTGGTAGTCTGTTCCCACACATCACAGTTTCCCAGACTGAAAAAGAACATGTGCAGTGAGACTCAGATATAAAAAAAGTCCTATGTTACACCAAAATCACTGATCTCTAACCAAGCATCATTCCAGAACTTGCCCAAAAGAGTCTGGGCTTCCATAGCTGAATCATCAGCTGGGCCATTTAGGTGCTGCTTCTCAGAGCAGCCTGGCTTCCTCATGAATGGCACCACAGTGCCCACTTCAGCCATTCCTGAATGACTTCAACAATTTCTTTCCTATTCCCCATTTACTCATTCTTTTATTTATTTAATTTTTACCTGATTCTCTTTCTTTACTTAAATAAAATTTGACCCAAATAAATATTAAAAGGAAATTTTATGTCACTACTGTAAATGTAGAAGCATTACATTTGCTACAGAAAAGGAGCTGTAAAAATAAATTAAATTAAAATGTGACACTGTATACTAACCTCTAGTTAGATACCATTGCCTAGTTTTTTCCTTGATGAAAAAGAGAAATGAGGGACTTCCCTGGAGGTCCAGGGGTTAAGACTCCATGCTTCCAAAGAAGGGAGCACAGTTTCGATATCTGGTCAGGGAACTTCTGCATGCCGTGTATGCACAAAAAGGAAAAAAAAAAAAAACAGCAAAGTTTGAGACAAAATAGGTAGATTGGCAGTGACAGTGGGTTTTTGGTTTTTTGGGTTTTTTTGTTTTTGTTTTTGTTTTGACTGCACTGGGTCTTCATTGCAGAGCTGTGTGCACAGGCTTAGTTGCCCCGAAGCATGAGGAACCTTAGTTCACCAACCAGGGATTGAACCCTTGTCCCCTCCATTGGAAGGCAGATTCTTAACCACTGGACCACCTGGGAAGTCCCAACAATGGATTTCTTTCCCTAATGACGTAAGAGAACTATAAAGAGAATAACTTTTCACTTTGTAGTCCCCTGGTTTAATGTATGACTGTGCACCATCCACTATCACTGGTGGTCCCTCCTCTGAGGTTGGCGACCACACTGTAGGTGACTAGGTCCTAGAAGAAGTTGGCTAAACACTACCCTTCCCCATGCATACCCAGCCTGCTGGTAACTAGAGTGGACTAATAACCAAAGGCAAGGTGGTGTTGTTCAGTTACTCAGTCGTGTTTTATTCTTTGCGACCTCATGGAAGGAAACATGCCAGGCTTCCCTGTCCTTCACCATTTCCCACAGTTTGCTCAAACTCATGTCCATTGAGTTGGTGATGCCATCCAACCATCTCATCCTCTGTCGTCCCCTTCTCCTTCTGCCTTTAATCTTTCTCAGCATCAGGGTCTTTTCCAATATGTCGGATGTTTGCATCAGGTGGCCAAAATAATGGAGCTTCAGCTTGAGCATCAGTCCTTCCAATGAATATTCAGTGTTGATTTCCTTTAGGATTGACCGGTTTGATCTTCTTGCTGACCAAGGGACTCTCAAGAGTCTTCTCCAGTACCACAGTTCAAAGGCATCAGTTCTTTGGTGCTCAGTCTTTTTTATTGTCCAGCTGTACATGACTAGTGGAAAAATCAGTTTTGATTATACAGACCTTTGTCGGCAAAGAGAGCGTGAGTGGATCCCAATTAGCACCAACTCTAGTCAGTGCATCTGTGTCAGGACTGAGCACTGCAGTGGTGACCGCCACTTCTCTGAAGCTTTCTCTGGGAATTCCAAGCTCACATCCATGTTCCCAAAGTTTAAGTGGCCAGCTCTGCACAGTCTGCCCAGGTCCAACTCCACACAGTCTGAACGTGGACATAGCTCAGGAGCAGCTCCTAGAAGGAAGGACAAATGATGGTTCATTGAAAGCCAATGTCAGCATCTCTGGATCTCCCTCTACTGACACCTTAACCTGCAGCCTTCAATCCCTGGAAGGGGGAGGTGAAGTCGCTCAGTCATGTCCGACTCTTTGCGACCCCGTGGACTGTAGCCTACCAAGCTTCTCCGTCCATGGGATTCTCCAGGCAAAAATACTGGAGTGGGGTGCCGTTTTCTTCTCCAGGGGATCTTCCCGCCCCAGGGATCGAACCCGGGTCTCCCGCATTGGAGGCAGATGCTTTAACCGCTGAGCCACCAGGGAAGCCCCCGGGGAAGGATCTAAATCTGCTGGGTCAGCCACCAGGGTCAGCCTTTCAGAGGCAGGCAGTTGGGGGAAAGAAGCCTAGCCTTTTACTACCTAGAAAGCGGCTGGGTGAGCTTGAACTTCGGAATCAGACGGATCAGCATTCAACTTGTCCTGTCGCTGAGGACCTGGACACCTTTCTTTGCTTCCCAGGCTGGGTCTTTTCATGTGGGAAATAGAGATTAAAATGACGATCTGATAAGGTTGCCCTGCAGAGCGGTGCTTATGGATATTACCTTACAAGTGCTCCATAAATACGTGTTCCCTCAGGCAACCTACTCTCTGAGGCTGTAGGGCTGGGGACGGTAGGCAAGAAGCCAGGCACAGATTACACCGCACACAATGTGAACCAGCTGCCAGGGCTCATGGTGACTCAAACTCTTCCCATCTGTCCCTCGGGACACTGCCACTCCCTCCCTCACACACTGCCTGCCCTTCTCCTAAGACTGTTCGTTTCTTACTGCCTGGCACGGGGAGTTGTTACTTACTAATTATTTTAGTTACTTCTTGGAAAAATACCACCCTGACCCCTCAGTTCAGTTCAGTCACTCAGTCGTGTCCGACTCTTTGTGACACCATGAACCGCAGCACGCCAGGCCTCCCTGTCCGTCACCAACTCCCGGAGTTCACCCAGACTCACGTCGTTCGAGTCGGTGATGTCATCCAGCCATCTCATCCTCTGTCGTCCCCTTTTCCTCCCACCCCCTATCCCTCTCAGCATCAGAGTCTTTTCCAATGAGTCAACTCTTCTCATGAGGTGGCCCTCACCGAGATACAAAAAAAAAAACAGTCATTTTATCACTGCATTTAGTTATTTAAAGCACCAATAAAAAAGTGAAAACCTCTCCTGTGGCCTTTTCGACGCCACCTTGAGAGGTCACCACTGATAACATCTTGATTCTTTTAGTCTTTTTTCTTTGCTTGTAAAGTCATCGTGATTCTTGATATGCTACTTGCTAGCTGTGTGACCTTGGGCAATGACTGAACAACTTGATGCTTCAGTAGAGATATTAACAACCTTTGTTGGCTCAGACAGTAAAGAATCCACCTGCAATGCAGGAGACCTGGGTTTGATCCCTGGGTTGGGAAGATCCCCTGGAGGAGGGGATGACAACCCACTCCACTATTCTTGCCTGGAGAATCCCCATGGACAGAGGAGCCTGGCGGACTACAGTTCATGGGGTCGCAAAGAGTTGGACGCGACTGAGCAACTAAGCATATAAAATACTTGTAAAATGTTTAGAACAGCTCCTGGCACTCAGAGTAAACACATAATACTTGTGAATAATTATTATTATAGCATCTATATGCATAATATGTCACATATACCATTTTGTTTACAGAAGCAGGATCAGTATATCATGCCAGAAGCAAACAGTCTTTTGCCTCTCAGTTCAAATCCACTCTTATTAGCCTGGCTTGATGATTCTGTAGCTACATGCTGTGAAATACCTTTGCCAGCCGGCACACTCTTAGACTTGTAGGTAGAAGGCGCTGGAGGGACAGGGCAAGCAAAAGCAGAGAGAGAGAAACTTCTCTTCCTAGTGGGGCTGCTCCTCTTCTCCTGTCAGGCACAGCTGCCAGAGGCTTGCAGAGGACCTGTGGGACCTGAGAACTGGGTGGGCACCCAGTGGGCAGTCCCCTGTCCACCAACCCCACTTACCAACTGTAGGCAAACTCTGGCTTGTGACACACACACCCCCTCCACCCCTCTATCCCCTCCAGGGAAATACTCTGTCATCCGTGGACACAGCACATCTTCTTCAACCAGTTCTGATTCCCAACCTTGGGGTCATGGGGAGGAGTCTTCCAAATTTCTTTCCTCCTTGGGTACTCACCCTCAGCCCTAGAGGCATTTTACCTTGAGCAGCTAACCTTTTCAGCTAGTTAATCATTCTTCCTATTACATTTTCCCTTTCAAATTAAATTGCAGATGTGGTTTCCATTTCTGACTGGGCTGTAATATATAATGTATATATTATATGTATATTTGTATGATATATGTACAATATATACGTGTATATGCGTGCAAGCTCAGTCATGTCCGACTCTTTGCGACCCCATGGACTGTTGCCCGCCAAGTTCCTCTGTCGCTGGGAATCTCCAGGCAAGAATACTGCATTAGGTTGCCATTTCCTCCTCCAGTGAATCTTCCTGACTCAGGGATTAAACCCGCATCTCCTGCATTGGCAGGCGAGTTCTTTACCACTGTGCCACCAGGGAAGCCCATATATATTTGTATATATATTAACATATAGTAATATTTAATTGGGGCTTCCCAGGAGAAGGAAATGGCAACCCACTCCAGTATTCTTGCCTGGGAAATCCCATGGACAGAGGGCCCTGACAGGGCTACAGTCCATGGGGTTGCAAAGAGTTGGACACAGCTGAGTGACCAAACAACAACAACATTCAGTTGGGGGCTATAATCATACATATTACAGCTTGCTTTCTTTTTACTTATCAAGATATAATGGGCATCATTCCAGGTCTGCACGTAGAATCATAATTCATTCTTTCAATTCATACCTAGCATATCATCATATACATGTAAATTTTACTTAGCCATTCCTCTCTGTAAGGAATAATTTTCAACTTGAGGAGTTTATGGGTAATTTCCAGTTTGGACTACTATACATGGTGCAGTAATGAACATGTGTTTTTGATGAACATGACGGTTTCTGGGGAAAATTCTTGGAAGAGTAATGAATCGTTCTGTCCTAGAATTGTGCAACTTTTGAAAGATGTGGTGAAGTTATTCTCCCTAACAGGTTAAAATTCCTCCTCAGTGTGTTCCTAAAGTATGTTTTGCTTTGCAAATTTTGTTAGAGATTTTCATCCTTAGTTACTTATGTACTGAAAAAAAAACAGAAACAGGACTTTTAAAAGGATGTTTATGATGAAAGGAAAGATAAACACACATGGGTAACAAAAGTAGGAACAATAAGAGAGAGTATAGAAGAGAGATGAGTTGAGAATTCTAAACTCTATGGCTTCAAAATAGAGAAGTGCTACTTGCTGCAAGGGAGTAGCAGCAAGTCCATGGGATTTTCCTGGCAAGGGGCTGGGATGACATCTTGCTTCAGGACATGCTAGCTCTCAAGTACCTTGGTCTTTGGGCAGGACTATTAAACACTGCCCTGCCTGTACCCTGGGAGGCCAGGCATCAGAGTGCTGCAGCAAAAAACAGAAATGAATGAATGGCCTTTGGCAAAAACCAGCCAAACAGGCCTATAAGAGTTAAACAATCTTGGTTATTCTTTAGCTGTTGCTACTAACAAACACTTGTAGCTAGACTTGTCATTCACAAAGCTAAACAAAACTGCTGCTGCTGCTGCTGCTGCTAAGTCACTTTCAGTCGACTCTGTGCGACTCCATAGATGGCAGCCCACCAGGCTCCCCTGTCCCTGGGATTCTCCAGGCAAGAACACTGGAGTGGGTTGCCATTTCCTTCTCCAATGCATCAAAGTGAAAAGTGAAAGTGAAGTCGCTCAGTCGTGTCTGACTCTTTGGGACCCTATGGACTGCAGCCCACCAGGCTCCTCTGTCCATGGGATTTCTCAGGCAAGAGTAATGGAGTGGGGAAACAAAGCTAATCAGAGCTAATTACTCTCTGACTTCATATGAGTTGTACTCTGAACCTGGCATTCTTCCCCCCATACTCTTTTGTACCATTCTGCATTTCAGAAAGAAGGTCATGGGCAGATAACTTCAGGGACACCAGATCTCATTGCTGAGTTGCCTGATGCCAGCTGTGGCCGTTTTGAAAATTTGCGATAAAAAAAAAAAGAAAGAAAAAATATAGGACCTTCAGGAGGCTATAAAACTTCTCCCTTTTCCTGAGAGAGGAGGAGCATACTTCTTGAGGCGTTAGTCTACCGTGTTTCCCTTTTGCCTGGTAAAAATAATAAGGCTACTCTTTTCTGTTTCCTCCAAGCTGTTTTCGTATTTTTGTTTGGCATCGCTGGGCAGGCAGCCGAGATTTTGGCAACAAGGTGTAGATGGACCCAGAAGGGGTGATTGTTGAAATCTGAGAGCCTGTTCAGTGTTCTTATATGTGTTCTCTTCCAGCTGCTGAATTATTTTCATCAGAAACTTCCTATTGAACACAAAGAGCAAACAAGGGGGAGTGGCTTCCTCACCCGCAGGGATGGTAGACCCAAGGAGCCAGTGCTGGAGCCTGAGAAGACTGAATCCATCTAACTCTTCTACAGACAGTTGTGCCTCCAGTTACTGGCAGGATGAATCACGTTTCCTATAAATATCAGAACTGTCCTTTTTCACATTCTATCTTTAATCTGGGTGAAGTCATTTCTCACAGGCTTGAAACTGTGGATTAAATTGTCTTGTCCTAGACCATTTCAGGGTGATAACTCAAGTGGAGAGGCCAGCCTTCTATTTCCAAGAACAGAGTTGTTGTTATTGTTGTTTAGTCGCTAAGTCATACTGACTCTTTGCAACTGTAGCCCACCAGGCTCTTCTGTCCATGGGATTTCCCAGGCAAGAATACTGGAATGGGTTGCCATGTCCATCTCCAGGGGATCTTTCTGACTCAGGTATCAAATCTGAGACTCCTGCATTGTCAGGCATTGGCAAGCGGATTCTTTACCACTGAGCTACCAGGGAAGCTCCCAAGAAACAAGATAGGATGTAAATTACCCAATGCAGGCTTCCGTCCTTCAGGAAATATTTTCACAAAAGCAGTGTCTTGCACTCAGAAAGGTCAGGATCATAGACTTGGAGCTGAACTGAATAGAGTTGAAATCTGGTCCTTCCTACTTTCTCACAGTGTGATCTCGTTTATTGCTTAGCATCTCTGAGCCTTGATTTTCTGATCTATAAAATGGGAACAGTAACACCTCTCTATCACTGTTACAGAGTTCTCATTTTTAGCCTCAGCAAGTGGCTAGACCCAAGGCCTGGAGTTGCTAATTTGGCAGCAGCAGCAAGAAGCCCCTAGCCAAAACAAACTCACTATCTCCTGGCAGGGCGGCCGGATCTGGGGTGCTAGGAAGGCATGAGTGAGGATGGGGTGGGGAATGGTGAGGATTCTTTCAAATGATGAAATAAGCAGCAATGCAGAGTGATCAGATACAGTGCTGAGCTTCTGATTGTGCATTTGGGAGCTGGAGAAATAGCAGCAGCCATGGGTGGGAGTGGAGCTCACAGATGCAGAAAATTGGGTCTGCATTTGAACCCCTTGGTTTA
>NW_011495032.1:23984498-23994019 GCF_000754665.1 Bison bison bison | reverse complement strand
TTATGCTAATTTATCAGAACAGGCTTGGGACACTCAGAGGCATCCCAAGGGAGTTTCCCATCTGCAGACATCTTGTTCCAGGTTATATATCAGAGTGGTTACTTTGCCACAGGATGGCTCAGGACAATAAAAAGTGAGCCAACAAAATTATCTCTGCCTTGGCAATGTTAATTATATCACCACCCCAGAAGCAACTACCACCGAAACTATAGCAGGTACTGGTTCCATGTATTTCTGTATCCCTTTTCAGATTTATCTATCTATGTAGATAGATAGATATATAGCACATATCATGTCCCAGTTTGTGGTTCATTCTTTAGTTTTTCAACATTGTTTTGATGTGTTTAAAATAGTCTGGAGAAGAGAGTGTTTCTGCTTAGATAAATTCACAAATGATAGATCTAGAGTGGGTTAGTAAAGAAAAGGTAAGGCTTTTTTAAGAAATAGATCTGACCTTTCAGTTTGAGAGCATAGAAAATTCTCCCACAAAATTCTGGGCTTAAGGGAACACTGAGCTAACTCTGTGACATTTTTCATGTTCCTTTGCATATATTAGGGCTTTGGGTCATCTGGAAGAAGCTGAGGGTAGGCAGAAAAGGGGCGGGCTGGGGACCGCAGGGGCAGACATGCTGCACACCACAAAAATAATAAATCCTAACCTGGCCTTTCAAGTCATTCCAAAGAAGCAGCAGGAGAAGAGAATGGTTTATTGGGTATTTATCTTCATACATATGATTTACGGGCCCCAGATTTTACTGTGGCCCAATGCAAACATTGGGCAGACCTGAGGATGTGGGCTCAAGAGGGATGCAGGGGGTGCTGGCAGTGCTCCTCACAGGTCTCCTCTCACCCTCTTTAATCCCCCTGGGCTCCCCACCTTGACCCCTACCTTCCCCTATCCCCATGAGCTTGCCAGCTGAGAGGGGATGCTTCTAAAGGTTCACATCTTTGTGTGAGGGACTATCTTAGGGACTGCCCTCTACTTGGAAGTTTTAAGTTCCCCCACCTGGGGCAGCTCTTAGCCAAGGATGGGGGGCTGAGAGAAGATGAAAGCCTGGCTCCCTGGCCCCTGGTAGAGTGGGACTCTACGGATGATTTCCAGTCGAGAGTTCTCCAGCCAGACCAGGCTGAGATAACAGAGGCCTGGCCTCAGTTTTACCCGCCTCCTCCGCTTCCCTATCCTGCTCCCCTCTTCCTGCTGGTGCCTCAGGAAGCACTTCCTGAACAAACCTCTGGTGTCTCAGGAAGCACTTCCTGAGCAAACCTCTGGTGTCTCAGAGAGCACTTCCTGAGCAAACCTCTGGTGTCTCAGAGAGCACTTCCTGAGCAAACCTCTGGTGTCTCAGAGAGCACTTCCTGAGCAAACAAGAATCCTCCACTCAGAGTTTACTTCAGAGCCTCCTACAGAAGATAGGCTTTGTGTTGGGGGGGGTGCGGCAGGGGGGTTCAGTTTTGTTTTTGTTTTGAAGGAAGGAGAAATTACAGCATGTTTTGTATCCTGAGGGGAATAATCTGGGAAGGACTGGGGGTAATGGAGATAGGAAGGAAGGTGTGGAGTGACAGCTTTGAGTAAGCAGGAAGGCACTGTCCCTATACAAGTCATTAACTCTTGGGAGTAACAAGGGCAGCTCACCCGTTGTTGACGGGAGAGAAATCAGCAAAGGAGGCTTAATGAGCAGGTGGGCAGGGAGACTTGATGGCAGAAGGTAGAAGTCTCTTCCGATCACTTTCCTTAAATTAATGAGACCGTCACATGAACGTGAGGGACGTGAGGATGACAAAGGTCTGAGCAGACCAAAGAAGGTGTAAAATAATCTGAGAAAGCAAAAGCCTGTCAGAACTAGGGAAGTGTCACAGGATTTCCAGGAGACACTGAACATCTCTTTGAGGTTTGTAGTCACTGGCTTTAAATGAGACCAGGTCTGCAATGTTGACCTGGTCTGTGGTTTTTTACACCAGCCACAGCCAAGAATTTTAGGACAAACATGGAGTGAACAGACTTATGGGATCAACCAGAGTCTGGATTCTAGAGTTTAGATTCTAAAGGCAAGGGTGTTGAGGGATGGTGCAAGAAAGTGAATTTAATGATGACTCACAGAAAAAGAGGGAGAGAGGGAGGGAGGGGCAATGTTGGCATTGGAAAGATGGCAGACAGGGCCAGTGGACTGACTGGAGGCCCTGGTAGCACTGAAGACAGCTAGAGGGAGGGTCCCAGAGGAAGTGAGACCGAATGACTGAACAGGAAGAGGTGGATGTCAGAGAGGGGCACACTTGAAATTGAGACTTGGATGGAAGTACAGATACTGGTAATGACAAAGTGTTGTGGATTCTTGATTGACAGGTCATGGAGGTGAGACTCACTTAAAGGAGATAGGGAAGATCAAGGACAAATGCAGTGTGAAATAAAGGGAAAGTGTATGCCAAAACAAAATTATAAGTGAATGAACTCTCCTTTTTTGTGTGTTCTTGTATTTCCCAAATATTCCACAATGAACATATATCACTATATAAGCAGAAAAAAGTTATTAAGTAAAATCAGATACCACTCGGAAGTAAACAGGGAAAATTTTTCTTTATTTATTGGTAAGGCAATTACTACTATTTACAAGTGGTTGGTTCACAAATTTCATAAAGTTATTCCCAGTCAAGAATTGTACCAATATGTCCAGGCACCTTAAACAAACATTTTAAATAAGACCACATGAGAGATGTGAGTGTCACAGTGTTGAGTGTATAGTTTAAGAAATGCCTACTGTAAAACGCACCTATATTTGTATTTGTTGTATTTGCATTTGCAATAAGAAACCCTGAAATTATCTATGGGATAAAGAGGAGGGAGAATGGAACGTTCAGTGGACAGAAATGGGGGCAAGACTCTTCTGGAACACTTTTTCATATTTTCGTATCTTTGAACAATGTAAAGATAGCACCTGTTCAAAAATACATTTAAACAGTAAACTGTAATACAATCTAAAATTGTTAATAGAAAAACTTTCTTTTAAAATTTTGTATATGCAAAAGTTATGTTAAATACAATGTTTAAAATGCCAAATGGGTCTTTCTTTAAACAGGAAATTCCCTTAGTGTGTTTTAAAAAGGGTTCTACTTTCAGAAATTTAGTTTCTGCTTAAAGATATAAATATGTCACTTTTACCACACCTTTAAGAGCAAACGTCAGACTTTGGACAAGACTCAGATCCTGCCAGAAAAAAAAGTTAAAAAGAAAAACAACTTATCACATACAACATCTCACCAGAGGTATCCAGTTGAGAGGATGCATTGGAGCAGGTTTGATACAGATTAACCACTGGCCCTGACAATAAACCTGAGAATTCCAAGCCATGGACCCTAATCTTCTACAGGGACCAGGGACCAACCCCGAGGACCCTGGCCGAGAGAGATGCTGTGTGCAGATTTCAGCCTAATTCAGGCCACATTTGAAGGGAGTCTTCCCATTTATGTGTTTTCAGGTGAAAGAAGCAACCAATTTTCTTCTTTGCTTTAGTTGGTTTGGTGTTCTGCGTCTGAAATGTCCTGACCCCAACATGGAATTTAATACAAGATTGTAAGTTTTCTGCTCCCAGAGCAGCTGAATGTGTCTGTCTTCACATTGGGCTGTCATCTCCCAAGAGCCAATCCCGCTCGCGACCCAAGAGAAGCAGCTCCTGCACAAACACCTTCCTCACACCAAACAAGAAATGAGTGTGGCATGGACCAAATTTTAGGGGAGGACAGAGAGAGGGGCAGTGAAACACCATCTCATCATCAACCAATGTCCAAAACAAGCCTGTGCGGAGGGGACACAGAATTATAACAATAGGTGGGCATATATAAGGGAAACTGAAGCTCAGTCAAAGCCATGGACAGTGGATCTAAGCTAAAAGGAATCTTAAAATATACCCGGTCTCACCTTTTATTTCACAGATGCCCAAATCGAGGCTAATCTCTTTTTTCTCAGGGTGCACAATTAAATTCAAGACTATACTCCAAGGCTTCAGTAAAGAGAGCTTTTACTATTTAGACTTATCAGAAAGAAAAAAAAAAAAAAAAAAAAAAAGACACAGAATCTGTGTTAGAAAACAGGGCAAGTTTTATTACTAGAATGAACTGCCACTGATTTCTATGATGCCTGGGAGGCTGGAAGCAATGACCAAAGGGTCTTTCAAGTCTAATATCCAATCAAAACTCTCTTCCATGGTCACCATTTTTTCTGTGGTGCAAGGAACACTGCTTTTTTACGTAGTGTGAAAGCAGCCTGAAGCATCTGGTTTTTAATTTCATTTCTGGAAAACAAAAAAGAAATAAAATTCTTCTCTGATAGTAATATTTGAGAATATGAAAAATTTTATGACTTTCTAACAAACATATTCCTAGTATTGATTGCTTACTCTGTGCCAGACATGCATTTTTAAGGAATTACGTCATTTAATCCTAAAAAAAAAAAAAAAATCACAAATCAAGTACAATTATTGTCCTCACTTTACAGATGGGAAAAGTGAGACACAGAGGAGCTGAGGAAAGGGCCTCTGAACCATTAATAAGTGGAATTCTGGCAATCTGACTCCATGCGTTCCACTTTTAATTCCTGTGCCATTCTGCCTCCTATTTTATGTCATTTCATTCAAAACCATTCTGTTATTTTCATTTCTATTTAAGAATCAGAAGAAGACATTTGTCTAAAACCACTTTCTCCCACTAGAATATAAGAGCCAAGAGGATAGGAGCTTTGCTCTATACCTTGCTGTAGCTCCAACTTCTAAAACTGTGCCTAGTACAAAATATGCATTCAATAAACATGTGCTGAATGAGCAAACAGATTTCAAGAGAATATTATCAGAGTGATGTGTAAACATCATACATGGCCAATTGATTTGAGAATTCTTATGGTTTGGTACAAACAAGCAAGCAAGCATAAGCTAGTTACCTCTCTCTTTTGTATTTATGTAGCTTTTCCATAAGGTTTGGCACAATTTTTTGGCAGAGATTCTCCAGTAATGTCACATTATCTTCATCTATTTTAGCTTGTTTCTCCAGACACGTCAAGAAACTTCTAGAGGTCTGCAAGAGAATCAATGAAGTCACTTTTACTTGCCTACTAATTATCCATTGCATTAATAAATAAGGCAGAGTATATATCCAGGAGGACCTAAATAGTATAGGGAAAGAGACAGTATAGAAACTGTAAGTCTCTATACAATCTATATCAATGTGTGTATGCGTGTTAGTCACTCAGTCATGTCCAACTTTTTGGGAGCCCATGGACTGTAACCCTCCAGGCTCCTGCCCATGGCATTTCCCATGCAAGAATACTGGAGTGGGGTGCCATTTCCTCCCTAGGAGATCTTCCTGACCCAGGGATACCACATACCAAATATACACAACTCACTAACTACTCAGAAACAATTTGATGAGTAGATGCTATTATTATCTCCATTTTAAAGATAAAATAACTGAGGCACAGAGAAATTCAGTAACTTGTCCAAGGTCAAGAGCCAGTAAGTGGCAGAGCACTAATTATGCAATGTTTTGTAGGTCTAACAATGAGTAAGACTCAGTCCCCATTCCCGAGGATCCCACAGCCCGTCTTTGGGATAAAGACTGAAGAGAGAAACAATGGAAAGTCACAAGAGGCTAAAATCCCTGAGGGCCCTGAAAAGGTGGTGGTGGGGGGTGGGGGAGGGACTCAAAGAGTATAGCCAAAACAGAGAATTAAATTGCAGATTAGTTAACCTACAGGTCTGACACCAGGAAACATGGTCCTTGTTATACCTACCACGTGTAAAACAGCTTCCACTCCTCAGTGATTTTTCTTTAAAAAAGAAATTATTGGGATTTCCCTGGCAGTCCCAGGGAAGAGTGGTTAAGACTTTTCGCTCCCAAGGCAGGGGGCAAGAATTTGATCCCTGGTCAGGGGAACTAAGATCCCACATGCCACACAGCGCAGCCAAAAAATTTAAAAAAAAAAAAAAAGAGAGAGAAGAAATTTGTCCATAATAACCAGTTAGTCTGGAAAGAATGTGATATGGGAAGGCTACACTCAGGCTTTTCGCATGGGTGATGTGCTCATTTCTGAGTTGGACAGGGAATCCATGGCTGCTCACTTGGTTCTACATTCTATAACTTCCATACATTTTACACATCTTTTTTGGGTGTTAATCAAATATTATATAACTTAAAACCTAATGAAAATAACAGTTGAATAACAAAATTAATGTTATAGGGTAAAATTTGAAAATTGGCCCCTTCTCAAATTAAATAACTGGCTTGTCACAAGCTGTTAGAAACTCAAAAAATAAAAAGTTCTGTGGCCTGGAAGAGATATGTACAGTTATTTTCCAGCCCTTAATTATGATCAACCTAACAAGAATATCAGCAGACAGCATTATGTTAATATTTTAAAAATTACTATTGGCTCCAAGCTCCTGTACAACCCTGTAGAAAGAACACCCTCAAATATTCGTCTCATTTGATTTTCACAAAACTCTTCATGGAAGACACCGAAGAGTCCACTGAAGAGGATAGTCTCCCTCGAAAACCTCAACAAATGGAGGCGATGAACAACAGAATCCCACTCTGCCATTAGCTACCACCTCCTCATTCCTCTGTGGTGCCCTGCACAGTTCTGTGTCATAAGACACAGTGAATGCCCATAGCAGACAATCATTTACTGAACGGTTACTACATGCAAAGGGCTTCGCTGATGGCTTAGTGCTAAAGAATCTGCCTGCAATGTAGGAGACGATGTTCGATCCCTGGTTTGGGAAGATCCCCTGGAGGAGGGCATGACAACACACTCTAGTTTTCTTCCTTGGAGAATCCCATGGACAGAGGGGCCTGGCAGGCTACAGTACAAAGGCTGGCAAAGAGTTGGACATGACTGAAGGGACTTAGCATGCACACACGTACTATGTGCAAAATATAGGCCCCCGCTAATAGTTTATGTACATTATTTCATCTAATCCTCTTCACAGTCCTGGAAGGAAGTAGTATAATTGTCTATAATAGGCTGTATTAGAAAATGGAGACTCAGAAACGTTCAGTCACTTGCCCTACATTCAGGAGTTAGTCTAGAACTAGACTCCAGGCACATCACAATCCATGTTTCTAACCCTTGTTTAATACTGTCTCCCTTTCCAACATCATCCCAAGCACTGATTAAGGCAATGTTCACAAAGATCCCATCGGGTATGGCTCACTCACCATTTGGACATTTGGAATTGACTCATTCAGAAGGAAGATCATGCTCTGGAGGTTCTCTGAGCTGATGCCTTCTGACAGTTCGTAGAGCAGGTTTCTAAGACATAGACCAAAGAAACAAATTAAAGCCTCACACTTGCAGAGGACAGGCAGAAAATGGAGAGCTTTTATCAAACGTTATCTCTCATTTGAATAATCACAGCCCTGTGAGTAGACAACTATTAATCTCATTTTATAGATTTAAAAACAGAAACTTTTAGTATTTCCATTTGACCTATTCGACTATGAGCCTTGTTGATTCCAGGTCCAGTGCTGATTCACATCCCACTAAGAAGCTGTAGAACACCACTGTGGCATGCCCACCCTTCTCCAGACTCCATTCCAGAAATCAGGCTTTCTTTATAGGCTCTCATCAGGGAGCACCCAATGCCAGTGAATATGAAGTTCACTTACAGAAAGGAAACTATCCCAGCTTCTGGAAAGCCATACACTCAACAATTGGAAAAACTGAATTTAGGAACTTCCCTGGCAGTCCAGTGTTGGGCATAGGTATAATCCCTGGTGGAGGAACTAAGAGCCTACCTACCTGGCCGTGTGGCCAAAAAAAAAAAAAAGAAAAACTGAATACTTCATTCACATATTAACAATTCTGTATGCCCAAGACCATTCCTCAGCTTTTTAACCAACAGAATGGAGATAATAATTTCCAGAATTCTCTCACTGACCCAAGGGTCGCTCAGGTTCTAGGAGTCAGTTCAAGCGTTAAGACCTGAAGCATTCTAATCGTCCAAGCTATAAAATAATATCACAAAGGCTCCTCCTTGTGAGGTTGTTTGATGTAGATACTATGTCAGTGGACAGTTTATAACGTGTTGCCTCAGGTCTGTTGCCTTTATTTTACCTCTTTGGGCAAAATGCCTATATTTTACCTGTCCAGGTTTCACCCCCAAATTGGGGAAATTGGACATGGCATAAATGATGTCCCTCCCTACCCTAGAGACACATCTCCTTTTTCATTTTGTCAATTTGGCTTCAAGTGTGCTTCCCTGGTAGCTCAGCTTGTAAAGAATCTGCCTGCAATGTGGGAGACCTGGGTTCAGTCCCTGAGTTGGGAAGATCCCCTGGAAGAGGGCATGGCAACCTGCTTTTGTATTCTTACATAGGGAATCCCCATGGACAAAGGAGCCAGGCGGGCTACGGTCCACGGGGTCAATAAGAGTAGGACATGACTGAGCGACTAAGCACATGTATTACTCTCTTTTCGAATGGCGGACATACCAGTGACTCACAGGAGGGAGGAGGCTGAGAGCACCCACGTTGACAAAGAGGAAGGCTGGAGGTGGGGCCTGCTGCCTGGAGCTGGGCCTCCTTCCTCAGTGAGAAGCAAAACAAAAGGAGGCCCCTCTCAGGCCCTGAGCTGGGTTTCAAAGCTTTGTTTCCCTCCCAGCCTCCCTTCTCATCAGCACCTGAAGCTGAGAAATCTCCTGGTTTAGAATCACCATACCATCCAAGGAGGTAGATAAGGCGGAAAAAAAGCTTCAAATCGAATTCATTTTTAATCTTAAGATTAAAGACCTTAACCCCTGCCTTTCAAAGCCCAATGGCCCTGCCATGTTGATCTTGATCACCTGAAGTGGGAGACCCTGCGGCGGGTTTGCAGCCAACATTCCACCTGCTCCTTGGTGTAGTCAAGGTGCTTCAGCAGGATCTTCTGCTCTATGATGTAGAGGAGCTCTGCTAGGAAGAAGGGGTCTTCCTCACTCAGCAGCTCCTGTTGCAGCAGGTACTCAAAAATATCCAAGGCTCTTCTGCACTTTTCCAGTTTTCCGAGGGTGATGTAGTCTTGGCAGAGAAACTTCAAGCACTCCACGTCTCGATCCTCCAGGGACGAGTCAATAATCAGAAGCTTCTCTCGAAAGTTCACTCGCCGGTTATCATCTAAAGTGGAATTCAAACTTTGGCTTGGTGAGGCCATGACCTGCCTGAAAGATATAATGAGGTGGGGGTCACAGGTTAGAGAATGAGGATAACATAGCACCCCAACTTCCCAGGCCCTCCCTCAGTTTTAACCTTCTCTGTTCCAGACCTTAGACTTCTCTAGAAGTGTTGAAAGATGAAATTCACTGGGAGGTCACTTCAAAAACCTATAGCCCAGAAAACTTGATTCAAACACTGTTAACCCTTTTAGGAGGTCTGGAGAGAGCTTTCATTGGAACTCAGTTGACCCTGAGTTCTCCCAAATCAAAATGTCCCCACTGGGAGAGTTAGGTCTATTTGGTGGGAATTATTAGGACTTCAAGCCCAGGAGACAGCATCTCAGGTGA
>NW_011495032.1:23967027-23984398 GCF_000754665.1 Bison bison bison | reverse complement strand
AATATATATATATATATAATATACATATAGGCTATATATATTATATATTCCATAATATTCTATTATATAATAGAAGTTTGCAGCAAGGGACAGGTAATCTGAATATTAAAAGATTATTATTAATTAAGGAAAACCAGTTATTTTTCATTAAAGGATTTAGTGCCCTTCTATGTATAGGAATATGCAAGCATCTGGGTTCACTGAATTCATTCCTTTCATATACATCTCAGCTATCTGGGGCCAAATCCTGCTTCTTAATTGTTCACATCCTTAATTCTTCATTCACCATAAGGGGTGGCAAACTTTCTCCCACACATCCCCCGACACACACCCACACATCCAGCTCCTCAGCGCTTACTGGGGAAGTGGCTGATGGCTGCCAAATAGAGGTATTGTTCTACTTGGGCTCAGAAATTTACATGTGGAAGATTGAAATCCCTGATGGCTGTGATATTGTTTCCTGGTATAGCAGGAAATAATAATATTTCATTTCACAGTCCCTCTCCATGGTGGGAAATTCGACCATATTGGGAGACATTTCAAGACCATCTTTTTGTCCCACTGTGCTGGGAGGCTCATCCCAGATCAGGTGAAAATTCTTATTGATATGTCACTCCAGGTGTTAGTTTCTGGATTAGACCCATTGATAGATAATAAAAGATTCTCTGGATCCTCTATCTTCTAACCTATTAGGATCCAGGAGATATTTCCCTCGTTGCTTCTTCCCATACCTAGAATCACACTATTACAATTATTCTATGTTATAAATGTAACTATTTCTTTAAGATGTTTAGCTATCATTAATTTGGCCTAGCCTGGTTACACAGTGTATAATGCAAGAAGACCCTTATAAAGTAGACAGATTACAAGTAATACAGCTAATAAAGTTATTAAAGTTACAAGTAGGGATTTAAGCCATGAGCTTCCAGAACCAAACTATCTTCCCAAAAGATTACCAAGGTTAGGAAGTGGATCATCTAAGGCAGTAATCTGATTTTTCATGTGACTCATTAAATGTGTTACCTTAGAAGATTCACCTGGTATGCAAACACAACACTAGTTTGAATGATGGCACAAGTGCTCCCTTGAGATGCTGTTAAGTTTATCAAGGGCCACACAATTTTACAAGACAGCTTCACTCATCATAGGTACCTCAAAATTTAGAAAGCTAATAAACTGGTTGCTATCATTTAAGGCCTTTTAAGTGAATTCTGTTAAGGCTTTAGTGTGAGAAATAACTTTTTCCAATCCTACTGAGAGCACAAAAATAGCTGCTAAGTGAAATACAGATCTCTTGGTCCATCAGGCTCATATTGATGGTAAATTTGCTGGAGTAACATCTAAATTTGTACGTAAGTGGACTTGAGCCCAAGGGAATCCTAAAGTACACCTTTCTAGCCATCCTGTTGGAAGCCAGGGCCAGAGATTTGTCCCACAAAGCCACTAAGTCCCATTAGCCGCCACCCAGTATATTTCTGGTCGTCTGACCCAATCTGTTCCGTACCAATCACTATCTTTAAGGGAAATAATATATGATACACTGGCAATTTTCATAAGGCATCCAGCCTAATTTTTTAGTGTTATAATGCTGATTATCTTTAGTATGATTTAATTGTTCCCAGATTGGGGGGCCTTTAGGCTTAGATGACCAGAGCCTGGTATTAGCCAGATAAACCCAACCCATAACTGAGGAAGTGTCCTTCCTAACAGTCTAGAGTTAACATTTTTTGACTGAAATGTAGCTTTTTGTTCCAGTTAGCTTGAGTAACCTTAAGGGAAAATTCACATTTATGGCCAGGGTCAGAATATGCATGTTAGTTTGGCCAAGTGAGTGGGTCCCATTGAGTGATATCAGTAGTAGCCCAGATCAAACTATAATTCTTTTTTTCTAAAATAAACTTTCTAAGAGCCATCCAGTCAGAGCCTTGTGGGGAGAAACCCACCAAGATAAACCAGAGGTACTGGATGCAGGTAATTGACCACAAACCCAACAATTTAATTGATTTCTAAAATTTTCATAAGAGAGGGCCCATGATGCAAAAAGATTTGATTCATGTGCAAATCCAAGAAATCAAGAAGAAAACGTAATGAACAATCCTACCTGTCAGGTCTAGCATCTTGGCACAGCTGTCTGCTTCTGACGTTGCCTTCTGATCATTCTGGCATTGGTACTTTATTATTATCAGAGCACTGCTTTGAGATGAGTCTGAGCTCACCAACTCTCTCTACAAGCCAGTCTGGTACAGAAGCCCTTTTTAGGGGAGAAAGATGAATCCAAGTGTCAATTTACTTCAGTTTTGCTGTACATGAGCTTGTTAAAAGAACCTGATAAGGGCCCTTCCATCTAGGTTGGAGGGAGTCCTTTAAATGACATCTTTTCCAATATACATAATCTCCTGGTTGTAAGTCATAGGACATCTGATCTTCATTCGAAGATAGATTACTGTGATAAGCTTCGGAAACAAGTTTGGAAGGATCTGCCAATAATTTGATTAAACACTTGCAATATTGTAATATATCTGCCTTTAGTAATGTAGGATCATATGATCCTTCATCCAATCTCATTTGTCTCCCTGTAACAATCTCAAGGGGAGAGAAATGATGTTTGCCAAAATTAGTGGATCTGAGGTTGAGGAGGACCAATGGAAGAGCCTTAGGTGAGCATAAGGAATAAGCATCTGTAATTTTAGCCAACTGATTTTTAATTGTTCCATTTGCATTTCTATTAACCCAGAAGACAGGGGGTGATAGGTACAATGGAAGTATTGTGTAATTGGCCAAATTTTACAAGCTTCCTTGACAATTTGTCCAGTAAAATGAGTTCCTCTGTCACTATGTAGTTCTGAGGGATTCCCCAGATGGGAACCACTCTTTCTAAAAGCAGCTTCTCTGCCAATTGTGCCATGGCCCTTCTCCTTGGGAATGCCTCAACCCAGTATGAAAACATACAGATCATAACAAGAACATGTTGATAACCTTGCAGGGGAGGCATCTGTATAAAACCTATCCTGCCACATTTCCAAAGGGCCTGTAGGTAATGGAAAACTCCCCTGAGAACTTATGCAATGGCTCTCCTGGATTATATTTTGGACATGCACTGCATCCTGAATAGATCTTCCCAAGCTGTAGTAGAAGAAGGTTTCCAAAAATATTGTTTACCCGATAACACCATCTTATTTGGGTTCCAATGAGTTAACTCATGAATATATTGTAAAACAGGATACTAAGCTCCAAACAGAAGGACAGGCTTCCTGTTTGGACCTATCCACAGCTCTCTTTTAGGGATGAATCTTCCCCCTTTCTGTATCTAGGTGTATTTTTCCTTGTCTGGTGCTGTTCTCCGAAATCTTAATAACATGCTAGAGAGGTTACTGGGAGACTGAAAGGGAAAGGCAGTAGTTAGTTGGTCGTGAATAATTTGAGAGGCTGCTGCCTTGCCGGCGTGATTAGCTAAAGTTTCTTTTTGCCTGGGCAGTGTCGGTCCTTGAATGGCCTGACACCTTAATAATATCAAGCACATTTGGTAGCGGAATTGCGTCTCATAACTCCACTACTTGTTTCCCATTTTTGATAGGCTGTCCTGAGGATGTTAGAAACCCTCTTTGTTTCCGAAGTATACCAAAATCATATGCCATTCCAAAAGCATAGTGGCTCTCCTTGTAGAGATTGACAGATCTTCCTTTTGCCAACTGACAGGCTCTGGTTAGTGCTATTAACTCAGCCTGTCTAGCGGAAGAGACATTAGGCAAATGACCATTTTCAAAGATAGACAGACACTGGGGAAACAACAGCATAGCCAACCTGGTATTTTCCATGAGGCCCTTGTAAATATAAACTGTCAGTGAATAATATAAAATGAGGATTATCCATTGGACTCTCTTGAAAGTCAATCCTAGGGTATAAAAGATTGTCAGTTAAGGCAATACAATCATGCTTTGCATTATCCAATTTTTCTGGGAGCAAGGTAGCTGCATTGTTTGTTACACCTGTGGAGAGTTATATTTGGTGAGAGCAGGACAATCTCATGAGAGATTAATCGACTTGCTGAATAATGCTGTGTGTGATGACAGTTTAGTCAGGCTTCCACAGAGTGTGGAACAAAGACAGTGAGAGGGTGATTTATAACTATCTCCTCTGTGGTTTGACAGATCAGAGCTGTTGCAGTGATAGCTCAGAGATAAGGAGAAAGGCCCTTGTCTGCTGCATCTAGCTGTGCATCCTATTTGTCGATAGTGGCCACGGTGCTGTTGGGTTAATACTCCTAGTGCAGTTCCCTTGTTTTCATGGACAAAGAGGAAAAAGGGTAAATGCCCTAAGGCTGGGGTCTTTGCCAGGAAGCCCTTTAGGGTCTCCATGGCTTTAGAGTGTTCTGTTCCAGTAAACAGGTTCGGTTTGATCTTGTTTAAGTAAATCATATAATGGTTGAGCTATTAAATTTGGAATCCAAGTCCTGCAGTAGACTGCAAGACCTAGAAATCCTCTTTAGTTGTCTTTTTTTCTCAGAGCAGGGAAGGCCAAAATGCCCATTACTTTGTCTAGATCAATTAAAAGCCCATCTTTAGATATCACATTCCCTAGATGCTTTACATTAGCTTTACAAAACTATAAATTCTCTATAGACACTTTATGTCCTTTTGAAGCTACCTTCTAGAGCAAGTACAGCCTGTCTCACTGACTATTAAGGAACTTAAACACAACAGAGAGCCATCTACATATTGTATTAAGACTGATTTATGAGGAACAACTAGAACTTCTAAATCTGCTTTTAATACCTGAGAAAAGTAAGTGGGGCTGTCAGTGTAGCCCTGTGACACCACAGTCCACGTATATTGCCATTCATTCCAAGCGAAGGCAAAAAGATATTGATTATCAGGATGTACAGGGCTACTAAAGAATGCACTGCAGAGATCTGTCACTGAAAAGAAGTCACTATTTTTAGGGATACAGGGTAGTAAGGTGTAGGGGTTAGGTACCAACCACAGAGTGGCAAGGAATAACAATAGCATTGATAGATCTTAGATCTTGTGCAAATCCCCAACCCTTGCCATTAGGTTTTTCAACTGGCACGATGGGAGTGTTACAAGGACAAGTGCAAGGCACAACAAGTCCTTTATTAATGTAAGCTGATATCAAGGCTTTCATTCTCTCTATAACTTTCTGCTTCAATGGATATTAGCGAATATTGGGCAGGGGTTTATTTTGGTCCATGGTAGTTTTAACGGGTGATGTAGAATGTATTCTCCCTATCTTAGTGGAATTACATGTCCATAATTCTTTAGGTACCAAGGCTAGCAATTTTTCTTTTTCTGCAGCACCTTTATCATGGACCATGAACATTAAGTGATGAGAGAAATCTGATTGATCTTTTAGGTCTAAAAACATTTCTCCCTTAGCAGTAAACAAAATCTGGGCTTCATAAGTTTCTAATAAACTATCAGGTGAATAGGGGCAATTTCTACTGGGAAAAAAGAGTGTTTTCTATTTAAGTTCTCATAAGTAAAATTCTAAAGGCAGTGCTTTAAAAGCCTTGCTGGAGGCATTGGAAACCCCCACCATTTGCACTGAAGTATTACTCCAAGGAAGGGAGCCTTTGATTTCGGTACGGCTTCCCTGGTGACTCAGACAGTAAAGAATCCACCTGCGACGCAGGAGACCTGGGTCTAATCCCTGGGTTGGGAAGATCCCCTGGAGGAGGGCATGGCAACCCACTCCAGTATTCTTGCCTGGAGAATCCCCATGGACAGAGGATCCCGGCTGGCTACAGTCCTTGGGGTTGCAAAGAGTTGGACACCACTGAACAACTAGGCACACACAAAACTGAAGAGATGGCTCCAGAATCTATTAGGGCTTTAATCGATTTTCCTTGAATATTCATTTCCACTTCCCCAAGGGTATTAGAAAGGAGGAGGGGAAAGACCCCCTTTGTCCTCCACTCAGAGTAGCCCAATTTAGTCTGTCCTCAAATTTTCTTTTAAATTTGCTGCAGTCCCTTTTTAGGTGACCAGGCCAGTTGCAGTAAAAGCTTTCTTTGTCAGTTGTGGATCAAACAGATTTGTTAACCACCAACTGTCCTGGTTTACTTAATTGGCACAACTGAAGTTTCATAATTTTTATAAAGGTGTCTTTTTCTTTTTAGTGGTTTTGAAAAGTTTGTCTGCCAGCGTGGCAAGGGTGTTTGTCTATAATGCAGACCAACCTAAATTATGTCTCAATTCAAGTAGCCACTTCCTCATCAAACCTTCTAGAAAGTCAGAGTGGAATAAAGGATTGTTTTGGTGGTTAGAGAATGATTCAGGTGTCATGCCTGAACACTGTTTAAAAGTTTTCTCAAACCTCTCTTAGTAATCTGGAATAATTCATCTGGTCTTTGTTTACATTGTTGAATTTGTCATCAATTCACTGCTTGTGGGAAAAGCTCTGGAATACACTTGAGTTATTAATGAACTAATTCCTTTTGCAGTTATCTCAATCCTATGAGGTATGTAAATCAAAATCTGCTAGTCTTTCCACCCTGTTCTCTCTATCCATTCCTTTGCTGTACTTTCAGAAACCAATAGATGTATTAACTGATACAGCTCTAAATACACCAGCTTATAGATTCAAATGGTTAGCTCAAGTTCCTTAGCAAATCCTGCTGGATCTTGACTAGGTTTAGAAAACCCCTTAGCTAGAGCTCTAAGTTTTGTTTGGGTCCAAGGTGTACAAGTAAACACTGAGGACGGCTCGCCTCTTCCAGTAATAGGTTTCTCCCTGAAGGGAGCTATGATTACTTCTGATTTTCTGCCTTCCTTTACTGGGGAAGGAGAAATGATAGGAGGTGGAGTTAACAGGGGAGAGAAAGAGAGAGAGAGAGACAAAGCTTCTTGGTTAGACAGTTCAGATAAAGGAGGAGCAGAGACTTCACTTTGCTTACAAAACTCAGTATAATCAAAGCTATAATTTTCCAGTAGTCATGGACAGATGTGAGAGTTGGACCATAAAGAAGACAGAGCACAAAATAATTGATGCTTTTGAATTGTGGAGCTGGAGAAGAGTCTTTAGAGTCGCTTGGACAGCAAGATCAAACCAGTCAATCCTAAAAGAAATCAACCCTGAATATTCATGGGAAGGACTGATGCTGAAGCTGAAGCTCCAATACTTTGGCCACTTGATGAGAAGGGCCAACTCACTGGAAAAGACCCTGATGCTGGGAAAGATTGAGGACAGGAGGAGAAGGGGACGACAGAGGATAAGATGGTTGGATGGCATCACCGACTCAAAGGACATGAGTTTGAGCAAACTCTGGGAGATAGTGAAGGACAGGGGAGACTGGCATGGTGCAGTCCATGGGGTCTCAAAGAGTCAGACGAGATTTAGTGACTGAACAACAACAGCCAAAGGAGGAACAGAGCGAGAGATAGGATTAACCCTAGAAACTTTTTAAAATTCTGATATAGTTTCAAACAACCTTTGTTTGGTTTCCTCCAAAGAAGTTACTGTATCATTTCCTCTTTTAGAAGCTTCTAAATACCAATCAAAATAAGCATTCCATTCAGTCTGTTTGATTTTACGGCTGGCTTTTTCTGACTGCGTATGCAAAAAATCAGTTTTGGAATGTGAAAAGAACCCTAATTTGGCCATTTTAAGTTGATGTCTCCTTTAGTATAATTTCCCCAGCCAATTAGATACTTGGAAGTATAATCTCCAGATGTATTGTACAGGAACCTGGCTGGGGTATTAGTTGGAGGCTGGTGATCTTTCATTCTTTTTTCTTTTGTTTTGAAAACCTTGTTTCCCATTCTGAAATCAGTTTGTTGACATAAAATTGCTGTTGACGACCATGTGGTGGGCCCAGTGTGCTGTTTAGGGGCTTGCTCCTCTGGTTTAGCCCCAGAGTTTTTCTGTCACCTCTTTCATGCCTCGGGTATCCCAGTGGTGTATAAGACTTCCATGGGTGCTCAGATCTCAGATTATTTGGGTCCCTGGTTGAGCAGATTGTTAATTATGTGAGTGCATTTCCCTATAGAGCCAACCTGCCTCCACCACTCCTGCAAGTTTCTCAGTTGTCTGAGAAAGGCCAGCCAGGAGGAAAGAGTCCCTTCTTTGGAGCTCAAAAGCTCTCATAAATTTTGGTTTTATTTCGACAAACTCTAGTAAGGTAGCCATTTCAATGAAAAATGACAGTCCAAGTCTTCCTCCCAATATCCCAGTCCTACCTTATTCAGAGTTTAACTGAGCTGTCTTCCTAGTCTCTAAACTGAGAGTATCCACCACTCAATATCCAAGCTGGTCTTCCCAGTGCCTTAACACTGAGGGTTCCCTGCTCGAGCAAAATCTTCCTAGACCTCCGACTGAGGGTATTCCCACTTAGTGTTAAAACTGAGTGACCCAGGTACCTCTTCTTGAAACCAAGTTTCAAGGTAACATTTTCCCCCACTGAATACAACTTAGGATCAGAGACCAAAGATGGGAGATCCTAGAACCAAGAGAGACTCAGAATTCCCTGGACTCCTGAGGAGGCTGGTGGGCACAAGCTTCCAGGTCCTCACAGAGTTCAGGCAAAGGAGAGGAATCTGCTCTGGTCCCTTCATCAGTCAGCCAAAACTGTCAACTGAAAAAAACATACACACGACCTAAAAGTTGAGAGTTAGGTTTATTTGGTGGGAATTACTAGGATTTCAAGCCTGGGAGATAGCATCTCAGGTGACCATGCGAGAACTTCCAAGGAAGCAGAAGAGGATGATGGGAGAGAGGGAGAGCAAGGCTATACAGAGGTTTGCAGCAAGGGACAGGTAATCTGAATATTAAAAGTTTACTGTTTGTTAAGGAAAACCAGTTACCTCATATTAATGGATTGAGCACTATTCTATGTATGGGAAATGCATGTATCAGGAAATGACAAATTATGGAAGTCAGTATTTCCATGATGGCTAGTTCATCAACTATGGTATTTTCTACAGTAAATGTCATAACATCATTCTAATAAGAGCAACAGTGAATTGACAAGACTTTCCATGTAGTTATTCATTCTTTAAGAACTTGAGGTATATATTCATTATGCAACCGTATTTCAAAATAAGAAAAGGCTTTCTAAAGGAAGAACATAGGAAAAAAATCAGTAACAAAGAGTAGCATAATTACCGGAGGAGGCAATGGCACCCCACTCCAGTACTCTTGCCTGGAAAATCCCGTGGATGGAGGAGCCTAGTGGGCTACAGTCCATGGGGTCGCTAAGAGTCAGACAGGTCTGAACGACTTCACTTTCACTTTTCACTTTCATGCATTGGAGAAGGAAATGGCAACCCACTCCAGTGTTCTTGCCTGGAGAATCCCAGGGACAGGGGAGCCTGGTGGGCTGCCGTCTATGGGGTCGCACAGAGTCGGACACGACTGAAGCGACTTAGCAGCAGCAGCAGCAGCAGCAGTATAATTACAGACAATATAAATGTTATTCTTGGCTCTTGTTTGAGTTTCTCAAATTTTATGCAGTGAGTATATATTACTTTTATTGTTAAAAACAAACAAAAAAAGAGGCATTTTTAATGTGATCATCCATAGGGTCTTCCCCTGTTGTAACACTCTGATACTAGAAGCAATATGGCTGGATTCCTGGAGATGTATTCTAACACGGTAAATTTGTTCTGCAGTTTCCTAAAGATTCTGATCTCTGGCTCTGGCGAGTCTGCCAGACTTTATCTCCGTTTATGAACTAGCAAATCTCAACCAGGAAAGGGCTGTGTTGGAGCCTTCCAGGGGTTTTCTAAACTTTTTTCCCCCTGGTACAGTTAGTAAATCCAGGCAAAAATACTGCCTTTGCTGACAATATGGAAGTTTTTGCAAGTTTCTAAGACATCAAGCAAGGGAAAAGGCTGACGTATGAGACGCAGCCCGGGGTGGGGTGGGGGTGGCGCGTTGATAGTGTAACTTCTGATCAAATTTCACTGAACCTCTGGAGATTAAAAATTCGTGGAACAATTTTCTGAAAACAGAACTTAAGAAATCAGAATCCTCTTCATGCTCCAAGTTCCAGGAAGCTCCCCTTTGTATGGAAAGAGAATTCAACTAGTTTCTGACCCAGCAAATGAAAACTGGATCATTTAATTTTGGTAACTTTTATGCTTTGCTGGTGTCATCTCTAATTCACTTGCCTTGCTTCCTCCCCTTTCCTGGGGTTAGGATAATTAAATAGCGTCTCCTAATGGCAGATGTACAACCTTCCCATTGTAGAGCTGGGGATTTTCCCAGGGAAAGCCAAGAGCCCCCACAGATGAATTTCTGGAAGGCACTTAATGCTCTAGCCTTTCCGTGGGGTCACTCCCCCCCCACCACAATGAGTCAAAAAAGGAAGTATTGGTTTTTCCTAACCATTCCTTCCCCAAATGCACTAAAACTCAAATAGCTCATGAAATAGTTGTCAGCCATCTTAGGACATGTGCAAATAAACAACAAAAAAATTTAAGGTTAAAAAAAAAAAACATGGAGGGGTCAGGGGCTGGACTAAAAGCGTTTTTGGAAGTATTTGCAAGGAACTCAATTAATAGTAGGTGAAGTTGGTGATGTCTATGCCCTTCCAGCACTTTCAGTTCAGCAGGAAAAAGACTTCAAAGGCATTATATCACATTGTGAAAACAGTACCCAACACTTGTATCCCAACTGCTATGTGCCAGACAACTATTTACTCATTTAATTATCCCAACAACTCTCTAAAATAAATACTGCGATCCCTCTTTTAAGACATGAAAATTAAGACACAATTAAGCAATTTGCCCAAGATCACAAAAGGAGCTGGTGAGAGAGCCAAGATTTAAACCAGGGAGTTTGGCTTTAAGACACCACACAATAGTTCAGCTAAATCAAATGCACAGAGCTCCAGATAGAAAAGTTTAGAAAGATATTTTATCTCTGAAATAAATTATTAGAGTGCCATTTCCAAATCCTAGGCATGATCTGAAGAACTTCTGTGTCTAAGAAAGACAAGACTGAGTGGAGGTGATTGCATAACCATGTGACTATACTAATGCCACTGAATTGTACACCTGAAAATGGTTAAAATGATAAATGTTATGCTATGTATATTTTACTACAATTTTTAAAAAAAGATAACCAAAAGACAGACAACGTCTAAGTGTTGGTCTTCTATTCATTTCTTCAATTGAACATATTTTACCATTTGGGGAGGCAACTTGATTAAACTATCGCTTCTCACCTGGTTCATGAAATACATTACTTTCCCAACTTTTGTTCAATAATATTAAATATTTAGCAAGCTCTTCCTGTGTGTAAAGCATGAATTCTCTAAGGTGTTATTATCCACATTGAATAGATGAGGAAGTCAAAGTTCAGAGAGAAAAAGTACTTTGCCATCATCCCAATCCTAAGAAGCGTTGGAAATTCAGAACTGACACTTAGGCCTCTCTAACTCCAAATCCTATGTTCTGGATCCCAAGGCTACTACTGCCACTAACTCCGTATGAGGTCATGTAATTTCTGTAACACCTGGGCAGGTAATGCCACAAAAGGAGCTCATCTAAGTGCTATTGGAGCCCTGCAAAACAAGGCAAGAATCCAGATGGGGATGCCTTGTAGGAGGAGGTATTTAAGCTAAGCCTGAAAGGCAGAAGTAGAATAGAGACACCTGAAGGAAATTTTAAAAAGTTTATCCTAGTACCCTAAGTACTCAAGGGAAATATTTGAACCAAGCTACAGAGGGGTGATTGTGTGAAACCCTCATACCCTGCTGGTGGGAATGTACAGTTGTATAGCCACTTTGAAAAATAGTTTGGCAGTCCTCAAAAAGGCAAACATAAGAGTTACTAGCAATTCAACTCTGACCTTATAGCCCAACAATTCCACTTTCATGTCTATACCTGAGAATTACAAATATATATCCACACAAAAACTTACACATGAATACTCATAGAAGCATTGTTCATAACAGCCAAAATGTGGAAACTATCTAAATGCTCGTCGATTGATAAATAGACACACAAAATGTGGTATATCCATACATTGAAATACTATGCAGGCATAAAAGCAAATGAAGTCCTTTTATATATTCTACAAAAAAATGAACCTTGAAAACATGCTAAGTCAAAGAAGTCAGAAGGCCGCATATTGAATGATCTGTTTATATGAAATATTCAGAATAAGAAAGTGTGTAGAAACAGAAAGTGGTAATCCAGGGACTAGGAGGCAGGGAGAAATAAGGAATAGTAGCTAACAGGTATGGGTTCTTTTTGGTAGATGAAAATATTCTGAAATTAGGTCCTGGTGATGAGTGCACAGCCATGAGTATACTAAAACCCACAGAATTGTATGCTTTAAAAGGATGAAGTTTATAAAATGTGAATTATAGCTCAATAGAGAGAGAGAAAAAAAAAGGAAGATCTAAGATATGTCAAAATCCCAGGTCACAAACAGCCTTGTTATAGTTGATTTTATATGTCAACTAGATTGCACTTGATGCCCAGAGATCAAGTGAATCTTGTTTTGGGGTGTGTCTATAAGGATGTTTTTCAGAAGAGATTAACATTTGAATCAATAGACTAAGTAAAAAAAAAAAAATTGTGCCCTCACCAAAGTAGGTGGGCATCATCCAAGCCATTGAGGGTCCAAACAGAACAAAAAAAGGAGAAGAAAGGGTGAATTCTCCCTCTTTCTTCTTGAGCCAAGATTTTCTCTTCTCCTCTTGGACACTGGAGTTCTCGGGACATTTAGACTCCAAGATTTAAAACCAGCAGCACCCTACTCTCCCATCCTGTCCCTCATCCCAACCTCCAGCCATAGTCTTATTGTGTATGCAGTGGAGAATCTTGAAGGCTTTTAAGGAGGAAAAATGACAAAGACATATCGAGAAAGATTTTTTTGGTTGCTATGTATGACATGATGTTTTGCCAAAAGTTTTACTTTCGTTTTAGGTTAGAAGAATTCATTATAAAAAGAGACCTCTAGTTTACAAACAAATAAATAATTTCAATTTTTAGTAGAAGTTTAAATTTCAATACACAGTCATTAGAAGAAAAGAAATAGAAACAATAGAGAGAAGTGACAGCATATACAGCACCAAATTACACAGAAACTTACATCTAGACTTGAACAGCCCTGGAAATGTCCGAAGTAACAGCAATCTGGAGTCTGAACTGAGAAGGGTCTCAGACACAGAGTCCAACCCACGGGTGAGAGTCTGCATTGTGGCTTTGGGAGTTCCTACTTATAGCCTCGGTCCGAAAATTGATGTGATTATCTGTCGGTGCAAAAAAGCGCAACTCTGGTTTTCCTTTAACTTTTACAGCGCTATTTAATTCACCTTGTGAGTCAGAAGATTCCTTAGATTCTGGTGGTGGTGCTGGTGTTTGGGGATGATGTTGGCTAGATCCCCAGGGCTTAAGAAATTCTAAGACCTTTATTATCTAAATATTATACCCTTCATTATCTAAAGTGCCACTTGACTTTATGGTAACAATTGTTATGCTTGCATGCAGGTGGTAGGTTCCAGGCAATTCAGAAGTTAGTCAGAGGCCTGCTCCTCTATTTCCAAAGCCTGAATAAGACTATCTCCATTTTAATTTCCCTAACATGTGATCATAGGATTGAGATACTGGGGGCAATTTCAGTGAGAAAGCTATTATAGTTCAATGGAGTAATGAAGGCAGAGGAAGTGTAATGATGGGGCCACATGGAAAAGACATTGTAGATGCAAAACCAACCTGATTTAGTTACTAGCCAGATATAGAAACATTCGAGAGGGTAGACTGGGATGAAAATGATGTTGGGATGATGCTGTTACCTAAAACTGGAGATGCAGGTAGAAGAGCAGTTTTGGAATGGAGATTTTTTTATGTTTGGAATATACTGAGTTTGAGGTCCATGCATGCCTGCTCAGTCGCTTCAGTCATGTGTGACTCTTTGTGACCTCATGGGCTGTAGCCCACCAGGCTCCTCTGTCCATGGGATTCTCCAAGCAAGAATACTGGAGTGGGTTGCCATGCCCTTCTCCAGGGGATCTTCCTGACCCAGGGATTGAACTCACGTCTACCTGCATCTCCTGCATTGCAGGTGGATACTTTACCCACTGAGCCACCTGGGAAGCCCGAGTTGGAGGTACCAGAGGGAATTTCAAGTGGGAAAGTCCACCAGGAAGTTAAAAGGTGAGATTTGAACTTGAAGAGTCTAAGCTTAAATATCCATCTTGTTATTGGCATAGGAGTAGTCATTGAAGCTACAACATTGTCAAAAGAAAAATAGAGAAAAAACAAGAGAGTGATCTTTGGGGATATACACATTTAAGTACCCCATAGAATCTAAGGACCACTGGTTTGGTAAGTATGGTTAGTGTGACTTATGGATCTTGTAGGTTTGTTTAAATGAGTAATGTGAAATCCTGATTGCAGGGGAGTATGGAATAAATGGGAAAGGTGAAATGGAGAATATAGATTAACCTAAACTTCATAGATGAAGAAGGAAATGGCAACCCACTCCGGTATTCTTACCTGGAAAATCCCATGGACAGAGGAGCCTGGTGGGCTACAGTCCATAGGGTTGCAAGAGTTGGACATGACTTAGCAACTAAACCACCACCACCAAACTTCATAGAAGGCAGTGGCTTGAAAGAAAGGGAGTTTATTTGAAGGGGAAAGCAAAGTTTGTTTTCAGACTGAAGAATCAAAGAAGAAAGTAAGAGATTGAAGATACAAGAGACATAATAATGCTCAGTCTTGAAAGAGGACTTACCTACGCCAGCAGAGGGAGTAAGAATCCTAGGTCTGGGGCAGGAAGTCCTTACCAACTAAGGAGGAAAAGATATTTCTTGTATCATCATACAAACAGTGAAAAACTGGAAATGACTCAAATATCACACTGAGACATATAGGTATAGGAATGACTGCATAAATAAAAAGTGAACAGTGTTAAAATATTATGTCATTTATGTTTAAAGTGAATACATTGTGTTTATATATATTAAAAGATGTTTTTAGCAAAAAGCAATTATCTTATATTTTGAAGTTACAATAATATGTGCTCTGTATAAAATGAAACAAAAAATACAGATGTATTTGCTCAAAATTCCCAACTTACCCACCAGGCACATCAAGCTTAATATAGGCCAAAGCAATCTTTAGAAAGAAAATCAAAGTTGGAGGAATCAGGATCAGATTCAGACAACAGTACAAAGTTACAGTCAACAAAATATGGTATGGTACTTGCACAAAAATAAAAACAGAGATCAATGGAACAGGATAGAAAGCATAGAAATAAACCCATGCACATATGGTCAATTAGTCTGACAAAGGGGGCATGGCTACACAAAGGTGGAAAGACAGTCTCTTCAACAAATGGTGCTGGGAAAACTGGACAGCTATATGTAAAAGAAAAAGAAAGAAAAATTAGGTCATTCTTTAACACTAAGGCACAAAAGTAAGCTCAAAATGGATTAAAGACCTAAATGTAAGCCAGATACTATTTTCCTCCTAGAGGAAAATACAGATAGAATACTCTCTGACATAAATTGCAGCAGTATCTTTTTAGATCTGTCTCCCAGAATGATGGAAATAAAACAAACAAAAGCAAATGGGACCTAGTCAAAATCAAGCTTTTTTAAAAAAAAATTTATTTGGGAGGGATTGGGGGCAAGAGGAGAAGGGGACGACAGAGGATGAGATGGCTGGATGGCATCACTGACTTGATGGACGTGAGTCTGGGTGAACTCCGGGAGTTGGTGATGGACAGGGAGGCCTGGCGTGCTGCGATTCACGGGGTCGCAAAGAGTCGGACACGACTGAGCGACTGATCTGATCTGATCTGATGTGTGTTGGGTCTTCGTTGCTGTGTGTGGGCTTTCTCTAGTTGCGGCAAGTAGGGGCTACTCTCCAGTGCAGTGTGTGGGCTTCTTGTGGTGCCTTCCCTTGTTGCAGAGTATGGGCTCTGGGGCACACAGGCTCAGCAGTTGCATAGCAAGGGCTCTAGAGTGCAGGCTTATTTGCCCCTCGTCACATGGAATTTTCCATGCTCAGGGACAGAACCTGTGTCCCCTGCATTGGCAGGTAAATTCTTAACCACTGGACCACCAGGGAAATCCAAACTCAAGAAAGTTTTGAATAACAATAGAAAATCATAAAAAAAATGAAAAGACAGTCTATAGACTAGGAGAAAATACTTGCAAGTGATGTGACTTACAAGGGTTTAGTCTCCAAAATTTACAAAGCTCATGAGGCTTAATGTCCAAACAAACAATCCAATCAAAAAATGAGCAGAAGACCTAAATAGCAGTTCTCCAAAGAAGACATACAGATGGCCAAGAGAGGCATATGAAAAGATGTGCAACACCACTAATTATTAGAAAAATACAAATCAAAGGTACCATGAGATGTCACCTCACACAAGTCAAAATGGCTATCATCCAAAAATCCACAAAAAATAAATGCTGGAGGGGGTGTGGAGAGAAGGGGAACCCTTCTGCACTGTTGGTGGGAATGTAAATTCGTACAGTCATTATGAAGAACTGTATACAAGTTCTTTAAAAAAAACTAAAAATTGAGTTACAATGTGACAAGCAGCCTAAATGTCCACCAACAGAGGAATGGATAAGGAAGATGTGGTATATATCTATACAATGAAATATTACTCAGCCATTGAAAATAGTGAAAAAATGTCATTTGTAGCAACATGGATGGACCTAGAGATTGTTGTACTGAGTGAAGTCAGACAGAAAAAGAAATACAATATGATATCCTCATACGGGAAATCTGAAAAGAAATTACACAAATGAAATGATTTACAAAACAGAAACAGATTCAGAGACTTAGAGATAAACTTACGGTACTGAGAGGCAGGGAAGGGATAATAAAGGAGTTTGGGGTGGACATGTCAGTGCAGTTCAGTCGCTCAGTCGCGTCTGACTCTTTGCAATACCATGGACTGCAGCACCCCAGGCCTCCCTGCCCATCACCAACTCCCAGAGTTCACCCAAACTCATGTCCATTGAGTCAGTGATGCCATCCAGCCATCTCATCCTCTGTTGTCCCCTTCTCCTCCTGCCCTCAATCTTCCCCAGCATCAGGGTCTTTTTAAATGAGTCAGCTCTTTGCATCAGGTGGCCAAAGTATTGGAGTTTCAGCTTCAACATCAGTCCTTCCAACGAACACCCAGGACTGATTTGCTTTAGGATGGACTGATTGGATCTCTTTGCAGTCCAAGGGACTCTCAAGAGTCTTCTCCAACACCACAGTTCAAAAGCATCAATTCTTCGATGCTCAGCTTTCTTTATAGTCCAACTCTCACATCCATACGTGACTACTAGAAAAACCATAGTCTTGATTAGATGGACCTTTGTTGGCAAAGTAATGTCTCTGCTTTTTAATATGCTGTCTAGGTTGGTCATAACTTTTCTCCAAAG
>NW_011495032.1:23965032-23966927 GCF_000754665.1 Bison bison bison | reverse complement strand
GTACTCTGCATATAAATTAAATAAGCAGGGTGACAATATACAGCTTTGACATACTCCTTTTCCTATTTGGAACCAGTCTGTTGTTCCATGTCCAGTTCTAACTGCTGCTTCCTGACCTGCATACAGGTTTGTCAAGAGGCAGGTCAGGTGGTCTGATACTCCCATCTCTTTCAGAATTTTCCACAATTTATTGTGATCCACACAGTCAAAGGCTTTGGCATAGTCAAAAAACAGTATGAAACAGTTTTACACACTGCCATATTTAAAATGTATAACCAACAAGGACCTACTGTAGAGCACAGAGGACTCTACCAATGTTATGTGGAAGCCTGCATGGGAGGGAAGTTTGGGGGAGAATGGCTACACGTATGTTTATGGCTGAGATGCTCTGCCATGCCATGAAACTGCTACAACATTGTTAATTGGCTATACTCCAGTATAAAATTAAAAGTTTTTAAAAAAAAGACTTAATATAGAACTACAGTAGACATATTAGAGAAACAATAGACAAATAGATCAGTGGAACAGAATAAAGAGCCCAGAAACTGACCCATAGAAATATAACCAACCAATCTTCAACAAAGAAACAAAGGTAATTCAGTGGAGAAACGTGTTTTTGTACTGGAACAACTGTACATGCAAAAATTAATATAGATACAGATCTTACACTTTTCACAAAAATTAATTCAAACTGGATCATAACTTATATATAAAAGGCAGAGCTCTACAATATGTAGAATAAAACTAACAGAGAACCTAGGTGACCTTAGATTTGGTGATTTCTTATATACAACACCAAAAGCACAATCCATGAAAAAATATTTGGTACACTGGACTTCAATAAAACTTCTCTCTGTGAAAGACACTACTAAGAAAATGAATAGACACACCACAGATTGGAAGAAAATATTTGCAGAACGTACATCTGATAAAAAACTTACATCCAAAATATATAAAGAACTCTTAAAACACAACAGCAAGAAACTACCATTTAAAAATGGGCAAAAGGAGTGGAGCCAAGATGGCAGAGGCAGCAGACACAGATTTCCATGTCTCCTCATACCTATGATACTCACCAGATGCTGGCAGGGAACATTCAACAACCAGGGGAACAGGAGGACCGCCCGCCTGCCCCATGACCAGGCACAGTGTAGGGGGGAGCCAGGAAGGGAAGAGAAGTCCAGGCTGGAGGTTAACATAGTGGCTGAGGGGAAGTTAGGAAAGGGGACGGAAGAAGCGTGGTTTAGCCACCCTGGAGATCAAAGGGAAGGGGAGGGATCCCCAGGTCTGAGAATCCACTGGGGGAAGCACCTGGCATTCCCCACACACTCAGCCCCAGGGAGCCTCCAGGGCACCCCCACATCCTCAGGGGCCCCCCTCCACCTTCCAAAAGCCCTCCACCATCTGGGACTCCCTCTGCCCTCTGGTGCCCACTCCGAGGGCCCCTCTCTGCCTGGGTATGTTCTCTGGATATGACAGGGAAAAGGGAGGAGAAAACGCCAAGCTAGCTGAGGAGAGTGCTTCAGGGTTCGGGAGGGAAGCTTCCTGGTGTGACCCCACCCCCACCTAAACCCCACCTCTGACTAAGCCCCACCACTGCTTAGCCTTTCCCTACCTAAGCCCTGTTCCCCACAACCAAGATATTTTTCTGCCTTTTAAATCATTTATTTATTTATTTTTAATGGGAGGATACTTGCTTTCTAATATTGTGTTGGTTTCTGCCATGCAGCAACATGAATCTGCCATAAGTATACATATGTTCTGGAGGAGGGCATGGCAGCCCACTCCAGTATTCTTGCCTGGAGAATCCGATGGGCACAGGAGCCTGGTGGGCTGCAGTCCATAGGGTGGCAAAGAGTCAGACATGAATGAAGCAACTTAGCACACACATCAGT
>NW_011495032.1:23960120-23964932 GCF_000754665.1 Bison bison bison | reverse complement strand
ATCCCACCCCTCTAGGTTGTCACAGAGCACAAGGTTTGAGTTCCCTGCTTCACAGAGCAAATGCCCGCTGGCTCTCTATTTTGCATATGGTAATGTATGTGTTTCAATGCTGTGTTCTCGATTTGTCCAACCCTCTCCTTCCCCAACTGTGTCCACAAGTCTGTTCTCTATGTCTACTTCTCCACTGAAAGTGTGAAAGTGTTAGTCGCTCAGTCATTTCTGACTCTTTGCAACCCCATGAACTGTAGCCCACCAGGCTCCTCTGTGCGTGGAATTCTCCAAGCAGGAATACTGAAGTGGGTTGCCATTTCCTTCTCCAGGGGATCTTCCCAACTCAGGGATCTAACCTGGGTCTCCTCCATTGCAGGCAGATTCTTTACCATTTGAGCCCCCAGGGAAGCCCTTTGCTGTCTTGCAAATAGGTTCATCAGTACCATCTTTCTAGATTCCATGTATATATATTAATAAACGATATTTGTTTTTCTCTTTCTGACTTACTTTACCCTATAATAGGCTCTGGATTCATCTACCTCATTAGAACCTCCTCAAATGGGTTTCTTTTTATGGCTGAGTCCATGGTGTACACATGTACCACAACTTTTTATCCATTCATCTGTCAATGCACTTCTAGGTTGCTTCCATGTGTGTTCTGTTCAGGGTTTGTTGTTGTTGTTTGCCAGTGGAGTTTGGGCTTCCCCAGTGGCTCAGCTGGTAAAGAATCTGCCTGCCAGTGCAGGAGACACAGGAGATGTGGATTCAATCTTTGGGTAGATCCCCTGGAGGAGTAAATGGCAACCCAGTCCAGTATTCTCGCCTGGAAAATTCTACAGACAAAGCAGCCTGACAGGCTACAGCCCATGGGGTCTAAAGAGTCAGACAATACTGAGCATGCAGACACACAGTGGAGTTTACCCTCCAGTGGCTATTTCATATATATTCTTATTTTTCTATTATTTCTGTTAGTTTTTGAAACATGTTTTTATTCTTTGTGATTGTTCTACTCTCTTTTTTTTAGTATTTTTTTCTGTCTTTACTATCAGACTCCAATTTTACCCTCCAATGATTGTTTCATACATATACTCTTAATTTTTTTAATATATCTGCTGGTTTTCCAAATCAATTTTATTTTCAACTCTTTGCTATTGCTCTACTTCCTTTTGTTTTTTTGTTATTATTTTTTTCTCTTTGCCATTGAAGTTTGGTTTTACCCTCCAGTACCTGTTTCTTATAGAGTCATATTTTCTCTAATATATCTGTTAGTTTTCTAAATTTATAATTTTTTTATTCTTTGTTATTATTCTGATCCTTTCCTTTTTTTTTTTTTTTGCCTTGGCCTGTGGTTTTTCCATTAGTCATGTGTGGATGTAAAGGTTGAACTATGAAGAGAGCTGAGCACCAAAGAATTGATGCTTTTGAACTATGGTGTTGGAGAAGACTCTTGAGAATCCTTTGGACTATGAGGAGATCAAACCAGTCAGTCCTCAAGGAAATCAGTCTTGAATATTCATTGGAAGGACTGATGCTGAAACTAAAGCTCAAATACTTTGGCCACCTGATGCAAAGAACTGACTCATTGGAAAAGACCCTGATGCTGGGAAAGATTGAAGGCAGGAGAAGGGGATGACAGAGGATGAGATGGTTGGATAAGATCACTGGCTTGATGGACATGAGTTTGAATAAACTCCAAGAGTTGGTGATGGCCAGGGAAGCCTGGCATGCTGCAGTCCACAGGGTTGCAAAGAGGTGGACATGACTGAGCAACTGAACTGAGTTAAACTGAACTACGGCTTGTGGGATTGTGGTTCACAGTCCAGTGATCAGTCCTGAGCTCCTGTGGTGGGAACACCAAGTTCAAACTGCTGGACTAACAAAGAACATCAGGCCCCAGGGAATGTTAACTACACTGAGTTATCCAAGAGGTCCACATCTCAACACCAAGGCCTAGCTCTACCCAACTGCCTACAAACTCCGGTGCTGGAAAGCTTAAGCCAACAATTAATAAGAGAGGAACACAGTCCCACTCATTAAAAAAAAAAAATGAGATGACAAAAAAATATGTTACAGCTGAAGGAGCAAGGTAAATACCTACAAGGCCAAATAAATGAAGAGGAAATAGGAAACCCATCTGAAAAAGAATTTAGAGTAATGATAATAAAGAAGTTCCAAAATCTTGAAAGCAAAATGGATTTTATTCTATTTAATGTATTAATGGGCTTCTGTGGTAGCTCAGATGGTAAAGAATCTGCCTGCAATGTAGGAGGCCTGGGTTTGATCCCTGAGTCAGGAAGATCCCCTGTAGAAGGAAATGGCAACTCACTCCAGTATTCTTGCCTGGAAAATTCCATGGACAGAGGAACTTGGCAGGCTACCACTCCATGGGGTTGCAAAGAGTCAGACATGACTAAACTATTAACACATAATGTATTAAATGTGTTTTATTTAATGTACTTATTTTATTTGAATGTATTACATGTATTTAACAAGGATCAAGAAGACATAAAGAATAAACAAACAGTGATAAACAACACAATTACTGAAATTAAAAATACTCTAGAAGGAATCAGTAACAGAATAACTGAGGCAGAAGAATGAATAAGTGAGCTGGAAGATAGAATGGTGGAAATAACCGTGAAGGGGCAGAATAAAGAAAAAAGAATGAAAAGAATTGAGGACAGTCTCAGAGACCTTTGGGACAAGATTTAATGCACCCACATTCAAATTATAGGGGTCCCAGAAGAAGAGAAAGAGAAACGGTCTGAGAAAATATTTGAAGAGAGTATAGTCAAAAATTTCCCTAACGTGGGAAAGGAAATAGTCACCCAAGGACAGGAAACACAGAGAGTCCCATAGAGGATAAGCCCTAGGAGAAACACACTGCTGCTGCTGCTGCTGCTAAGTCGCTTCAGTGTCTGACTCTATGCGACCCCATAGATGGCAGCCCACCAGGCTCCCCCATCCCTGGGATTCTCCAAGCAACAACACTAGACACATATTAATCAAACTAACAAAAACTAAATACAAAGAAAAAATATTAAAAACATCAAGAGGAAAGTAAAAAATAACGTAAAAGGAATCCCCATAAGGCTATCAGCTGATTTCTCAGCAGAAACTCTACAGTCCAGAAGGGAGTGGTAGGATACATTTAAAGTGATGAAAGGGGGAAAACCTACAACCAAGATTATTCTATCCTGCAAAGATCTTATTTAGAATTGATGGAGAAATCAAAAGCTTTACAGACAAGCAAAGGCTAAGAGAATTCAGCACCACAGTATCAGCTTCACAACAAATGCTAAAGGAACTTCTTTAGGCAGGAAACATAAGAGAAGGAAAAAACTCACAAAAAACAAACCTAAAACAATTAAGAAAATGGCCATAGAAACATACACATCAATAGCTTTGTTAAATGTAAATGGATTAAATGCCCCAACCAAAAGACACAGACTGGATGAATAGATAACAAAATAAGACTGTGTATATGCTGCCTACAAGAGACCCACTTCAGACCTAGGGACACATAGAGACTGAAAATAAAGGGATGGAAAAAGATATTCCATGTAAATGGAAATCAAAAGAAAGCTGAAGTAGTAATACTTATATTAGGCAAAATAGACTTTAAAATAACTGCTGCAAAAGATAAGGACGGACACTACATAATGATCAAAGGATCAATCCAAAAAGATATAACAATTATATAAATATGTATGCACCCAACATAGAAACATCTCAATACTTAAGGCAAATGCACAACTATAGAAGGGGAAAGTGATAGCAACACAATAATAGCAGAATTTAAGACACATTTATCCCAATGGACAGATCATCCAGACAGAAAATTAATAAGGAAACACAAACCTTAAATGACACATTGAATAACACATATAGACCTAATTGCTATCCACAGGAAATTCTATCCAAAGGCAGCAGAATACACTTTTTCTCAAATACACATGGAACATTCTCCAAGGTACATCACATCTTGGGTCACAAATCAAGCCTTGGTACATTTAAGAAAACTAAAATCAATCAAGCATCTTTTCTGACCACAATGCTATGAAGTTAGATATCAATTACAGGAAAACAAACTGTAAAAATTACAAAAACATGAATGTTAAGCCATATGCTTCTAAATAACCAAAGTCACTGAAGAAATCAAAGAGGAAGTAAAAAAAAAAAAAAATGCCTTGAAACAAATGACAACAAAAACACGATGACCCAAAGCCTATGGAATGCAACAAAAGCAGTTTTGACAGGGACATTTATAGCAATACAATCCTACTTCAAGAAATGAGAAAAACATCAAATAAACAACTTCAGTTCAGTTCAGTTCAGTTGCTCAGTCATGTCCGACTCTTTGCAACCCCATGAATTGCAGCATGCCAGGCCTCCCTGTCCATCACCAACTCCCTGAGTTCACTCAGACTCACATCCATCGAGTCTGTGATGTCATCCAGCCATCAAATCCTCTGTCGTCCCCTTCTGCTCCTGCCCCCAATCCCTCCCAGCATCAGGGTCTTTTCCAATGAGTCAACTCTTCACATAAGGTGGCCAAAGTACTGGAGTTTCAGCTTTAGCATCATTCCTTCCAAAGAAATCCCAGGACTGATCTCCTTCAGAATGGACTGGTTGGATCTCCTTGCAGTCCAGGGGACTCTCAAGAGTCTTCTCCAACACCACAGTTCAAAAGCATCAATTCTTCAGCGCTCAGCTTTCTTTATAGTCCAACTCTCACATCCATACATGACCACTGGAAAAACCATAGCCTTGACTAGACGGACCTTTGTTGGCAAAGTAATGTCTCTGCTTTTGAATATG
>NW_011495032.1:23958483-23959545 GCF_000754665.1 Bison bison bison | reverse complement strand
TTCCTCTGCCTTTTCTAAAACCAGCTTGAACATCTGGAAGTTCACGGTTCACGTATTGCTGAAGCCTGGCTTGGAGAATTTTGAGCATTACTTTACTAGCTTGTGAGACGAGTGCAATTGTGCGGTAGTTTGAGCACTCTTTGGCATTGCCTTTCTTTGGGACTGGAATGAAAACTGACCTTTTCCAGTCCTGTGGCCACTGCTGAGTTTTCCAGATTTGCTGGCATATTGAGTGCAGTATTTTCACAGCATCATCTTTCAGGATTTGAAATAACTCAACTGGAATTCCATCACCTCCCCTAACTTTGTTCGTAGTGATGCTTCCTAAGGCCCACCTGACTTCACATTCCAGGATGTCTGGCTCTAGGTGCGTGATCACACTATGGTGATTATCTGGGTCATGAAGATCTTTTTTGTACAGTTCTTCTGTGTATTCTTGCCACCTCTTCTTAATATCTTCTGCTTCTGTTAGGTCCATACCATTTCTGTCCTTTATCGAGCCCATCTTTGCATGAAATGTTCCCTTGGTATCTCTAATTTTCTTGAAGAGATCTCTAGTCTTTCCCATTCTATTGTTTTCCTCTATTTCTTTGCATTGATCGCTGAGGAAGGCTTTCTTATCTCTTCCTGCTATTATTTGGAACTCTGCATTTAGATGTTTATATCTTTCCTTTTCTCCTTTGCTTTTTGCTTCTCTTCTTTTCACAGCTCTTTGTAAGGCCTCCTCAGACAGCCATTTGGCCTTTTTGCATTTCTTTTCTATGGGGATGGTCTTGATCCCTGGCTCCTGTACAATGTCACGAACCTCCATCCATAGTTCATCAGGCACTGTATCTATCAAATCTAGGCATTAAATCTATTTCTCACTTCCACTGTATAATCATAAGGGATTTGATTTAGGTCATACCTGAATGGTCTAGTGGTTTTCCCTACTTTATTCAATTTCAGTCTGAATTTGGCAATAAGGAGTTCATGATCTGAGCCACAGTCAGCTCCTGGTCTTGTTTTTGCTGACTGTATAGAGCTTCTCCATCTTTGGCTGCAAAGAATATAGTCAATCTG
>NW_011495032.1:23955297-23958186 GCF_000754665.1 Bison bison bison | reverse complement strand
AGGACTTGGATTACTGTGATATTGAATGGTTTGCCTTGGAAATGAACAGAGATCATTCTGTTGTTTTTGAGATTGCATCCAAGTACTACATTTTGAACTCTTTTGTTGACCATGATGGCTACTCCATTTCTTCTGAGGGATTCCTGCCCGAAGTAGTAGATATAATGGTCATCTGAGTTAAATTCACCCATTCCAGTCCATTTTAGTTCGCTGATTCCTAGAATGTCGACGTTCACTCTTGTCATCTCTTGTTTGACCACTTCCAATTTGCCTTGATTCATGGACCTGACATTCCAGGTTCCTATGCAATATAGCTCTTTACAGCATTGGACCTTGCTTCTATCACCAGTCACATCCACAGCTGGGTACTGTTTTTGCTTTGGCTCCATCCCTTCATTCTTTCTGGAATTATTTCTCCACTGATCTCCAGTAGCCAATTGGGCACCTACCGACCTGGGGAGTTCCTCTTTCAGTATCCTATCATTTTGCCTTTTCATACTGTTCATGGGGTTCTCAAGGCAACTTTACACTAAAGCAAGAACAGCAACAAAAAACCTCCCACCTAGTTAATAGAAGAAAAGAAATCATAAAAGATCAGAGCAGAAATAAATAAAAAAGAAATGAAGCAAACAATAGCAAAGATCAAAAACTAAAAGCTAGTTCTTTGAGAAGATAAAATTGACCAACCATTAGCCAGACTCATCAAGAAAGAAAGGGAGAAGGCTCAAATCAATCAAAACAAAAGATCATGAGAGACTACTAAGAGCAAATCAGTTCAGTTCCGTCACTCACTCGTGTCTGACTCTCTCTGACCCCGTGGACTGCAGCATGCCCTGTCCATCACCAACTCCCGGAGTTTACTCAAACTCGTGTCTATTGAGTCAGTGATGCCATCCAACCATCTTATCCTCTGTCATCCCCTTCTCCTCCCACCTTCAACCTTTCCCAGTATCAGGGTCTTTTCAAATGAGTCAGTTCTTTCCATCAGGTGACCAAACTATTGGAATTTCAGCTTCAACATCAGTCCTTCCAATGAATATTCAGGACTGATTTCCTTTAGGATGGACTGGTTGGATCTCCTTGCAGTATATGCAAGTAAAATAGACAACTTGGAGGAAGTGAACAAATTCTTAGAAAAGTAAAACCTTCCAAGACTGAACCAAGAAGAAATAGAAATTATCAACAGACCAATCACAAGCACTGAAATTGAAACTGTGATAAAAAATCTTCCAACAAACAAGAGCCCAGAGCCAGATGGCTTCACAGGTGAATTCTATCATATGTTTAGAGAAGAACTGACACCTATTCTTCTCAAACTCTTCCAAAAACATTGTAGAAAGAGGAACACTCCTGAACTCATTCTACGAGGCCACCATCACCCTGATACAAAAGCCAGACAAAGACATCACACATAAAAAAAGAAATTTACAGGCCAATGTCACTGATGAACATAGATGCAAAAACCCTCAACAAAATACTAGCAAACAGACTCCAGCAACACATTAAGAAGATCATACACCATGATCAAGTGGGGTTTATCCCAGGGATGCAAGAATTCTTCAATATATGCAAATCAATCAATGTGACAAACCATATTAACAAACTGAAAGATAAAAACCATATGATAATCTCAATAGATGCAGAAAAATCTTTTGACAAATTTCAACACCCATTTATGATTAAAAACTCTCAAGAAAATGGGTATAGAAGGAACTGACCTCAACATAAAAAAGCCCATGTAAGAAAAACCCACAGCAAACGTTATCCTCAATGGTGAAAAACTTAAAGTATTTCCTCTAAGATCAGGAAGAAGACAAGGGTGCCCACTCTTGCCACTAGTCCTAGCCACAGCAATCAGAGAATAAAAGAAAAAAATACAGATTAGAAAAGAAGTAAAACTCTCAGTGTTTGCAGATGACATGATATCATAGATAGAAAAACCTAAAGATACCACCAGAAAATTACTAGAGCTAATCAATTAATTTAATGAATTCCCAGGATACAAAATTAATGCACAGAAATCCCTCTCATTCCTATACACTAACAAAGAAAATTTTTCAGAAAGAAAAATTAAGGAAATAATCCCATTCACCACTGCAACAGAAAGAATAAAATACCTAGGAATAAACCTACCTAATGAAATGAAAGAACTGTATGCAGAAAACCATAAGACACTGATGAAAGAAATAAAAAATGACACAAACAGATGGAGTGATGTATCATGTCCTTGGACTGGAAGAATCAATGTTGTGAAATGACTATACTACCCAAAGCAATCTACAGATTCAATGCAGTCTCTATCAAATTACCAATGGCGTATTTCACTGAACTAGAATAAAAAATTTTACAGTTTGTATGGAAACACAAAAGACCCCCAATAGCTAAAGCAATCTTGAGAAACAAGGGAGCTAGAAGAATCAACCTTCTTGACTTCAGACTATACTACAACACTACAGCAACCAAGACAGTATGGTACTAGCACAGAAACAGAAATATAGATCAATGGAACAAGACAGAAAGCCCAGAGATAAACCCATGCACCTATGGGCACTTTATCTTTGACAAAGGAGGCAAAAATACATAATGGAGAAAAGACAGCCTCTTCAATAAGTGGTGCTGGGAAAACTGGACTTTATTTTTCTGGGCTCCAAAATCACTGCAGATGGTGATTGCAGCCATGAAATTTAAAGACCTTACTCCTTGGAAGAAAAGTCATGACCAACCTAGACAGCATATTATAAAGCAGAGAGATCACTTTGTCAACAAAGGTCCATCTAGTCAAGGCTATGGTTTTACCTGTGGTCATGTATGGATGTGAGAGTTGGACTATAAAGAAAGCTGAGCGCTGAAGAATTGATGCTTTTGAACTGTGGTGTTGGAGAAGACTCT
>NW_011495032.1:23953808-23955078 GCF_000754665.1 Bison bison bison | reverse complement strand
ACTCCGGGAGTTGGTGATGGACAGGGAGGCCTGGCGTGCTGCGATTCATGGGGTCACAGAGTCAGACATGACTGAGCGACTGAATTGAACTGAACTGATGCATAAACTTCCTAACACCATATACAAAAATAAACTCAAAATGGATTAAAGACCTAAATGTAAGGCCAGAAACTATAAAATGCTTAGAAGAGAACATAGGCAGAACACTTTTTAACATAAATTGCAGTAAAATCTTTGACTCCCCTCCTAGCATATTAGAAATAGAAACAAAAACAAACACGTGGGAGCTAATTAAACTTAAGAGCTTTTACACAGCAAAGGAAACAACAAACAATGAAAAGACAACACTCAGAATGGGAGAAAATAATTACAAATGAAGCAATTGACAAAGGATTAATCTCCAAAATATAGAAGGAATTCAATATTAGAAATACAAACAACCTGATTAAAAAATAGGCAGAAGACCTAAACAGACATTTCTCCAAAGAAGACTTACTGATGGCCAACACATGAAAAGAGGCTCAAATTGCTCCTTATTAAAGAAATGCAAATCAAAACTACAATGAGGTATCACCTCACATTGATCAGAATGGCCACCACCAAAAATCTACAAACAATAAATGCTGGAGAGGATGTGGAGAAAAGGGATAATTCTTCCACTTTTGGTGTGAATGTAAATTGATACAGCCCCTATGGAGAACAGTGTGCAGAGACCTTTAAAAACTAGAAATAAAACTACCATATGACCCAGCAATCCCACTCCTTGGCATATACCCTGAGAAAACTATAATTCTAGAAGACATATGTACCCCAGTGTTTATTGCAGTACTATTTACAATAGCCCAGACATGGAAGCAACCTAGACATCTATCGACAGATGAACAGATAAAGTTGTAGTATATATATACAATGGAATATTATTCAGCCATAAAAAGGAACAAGTATGAGTCAGTTGAACTGATCTGAATGAGCTTAGAGCCTGTTATACAGAGTGAAGTAAGTCAGAAAGAGAAAAACAAATATCATATATGAACACATATATATGGAATCTAGAAAGATGGTACTGATGAGCCTATCTGCAGGGCAGCAATGGAGGCAGACATAGAGAACAGACTTATGGACCTGAGAGGGGAAGGAGAGGGTGGGATGAGTTGAGTGAATAGCATTGAAATATATGTATGTGTATACACACAGACACACACACACACACACACAGGCTTCCCTGGTGGCTCAGACAGTAAAGAATCCATATTATATGTATATATGTTAT
>NW_011495032.1:23949714-23953708 GCF_000754665.1 Bison bison bison | reverse complement strand
ATTACCATGCCTAAAATAGCAAGTGGGAAGTTGCTGTATAACACAAGGAGCTCAGCCTGGTGGTCTATGACCAACTAGAGGGGTGGGATGGGAGGGTGTGAGGGAGACTCAAGGAGGGGGTATATGTATACTTATGACTGATTTGCATTGTCATATGGCAGAAATCAACACAACACTGCAAAGCAATTATCTTCCAATTAAAAATAAAAATAACGGGCAAAAGATTTTGATATATATCTCAACAAAGAAGATATATGGGGAATTTCCTGTTAGTCTAGTAGTTAGGACTCCATACTTTCACTGGGCCAAGGGCCCAGGTTCAGTTCCTGGTTGGAAGAAGATATACGGATGTCAAATAAGGATTAAAAAAGTACTCATCATCTTGTTATTAAATAATTGCAAATTAAAAGAATATGAATATAACACGTAAATCAACTATATTTCAATTTAAAAAAATATATATATATACATATAATATCACTGCTGCTGCTGCTAAGTTGCTTCAGTCATGTCCGACTCTGTGCAACCCCATAGACAGCAGCCCACCAGGCTCCCCCATCCCTGGGATTCTCCAGGCAAGAATACTGGAGTGGGTTGCCATTTCCTTCTCCAATGTATGAAAGTGAAAAGTGAAAGGGAAGTCGCTCAGTGCGACCCCATGGACTGCAGCCTGCCTGGCTCCTCCGTCCATGGGATTTTCCAGGCAAGAGTCTACAGATCTACTAAAATAGCTGAAATGCAAACCACTAACACCACCAAATGCTGGCAAGGATGTGGAGCAAAAGAACTCTGCCAAATAGTACAGCCACTTAGGAATACAGTCTTTTCACTTTTTCGGAAGTTAAACATAGGGTTACCAGACAATACAGCAATTTCTCTCCTGCGTATTCACTCAAATAAGTTGAGCACCTACATTCACACAAAAATCAGCACACGAATGTTTCTAACAGCTTTATTCATAATGCCAAAGCTTAGAAGCAACCAAGATATCCTTCCGTAAGTGAGTGAACAATCTCTGGTATATCTAAACAATGAAGTATTATTCAGAAGTAAAAAGAACTGAGTTATCAAGTTGTGAAAAGACACGGAGAAATTTTAAATGCATTTTATTGAGTGAAAGAAGTCAGTCTGAAAAGGCTATTATACTGTATGGCATTCTATAAATGGCAAAATTATAAAGAAAGTAAAAAGATCAGTGGTAGTCAAGGGCTTAGAGGGAGAGAAGGATGAGTAAGTGGAGCACAAAGTATTTTTAGGGCAGTGAAAATGTTCTGTATGGTACATTAATGGTACATACCTGATACGCAGTTGTCAAAACCAGGAGCTGTACAACACTGAGTGAACCCTAATATAAATGCTAGTAGACTTTAGTTTAATACAAATGTATCAATATTGTTCCTCAATTGTAACAACTGTACTACAATAATGCAAGGTGTTAATAGAGGAGAATTGTGGGGAGTGGGAGAGTATATGGAAACTTTGTACTTTCTGTACAAATTTTCTGTAATCCTAAAATTATTCTAAAAAATAAGTTGTCTTAAAAAAGAAAAAAAGTTGGGGAGAAATGTTTGTGGAACAACTAATAAATTATCTTAATCTTCTTTTTTTCCCATTTTTTTAAAAATTTGAGGTGAAATTCACATACAATATACTATTTTAAAGTGTACAATTCAGTGACATTTAGCACATTTACAGTGTTAATGCGACCATTACCTCTATCTAGTTCCAAACATTTTAAGAACCTCAGAGGAGACCTTGTCCCCGCTTAAGCAGTCTTTCCCCAATACCCCCTTACCCCAGTCTCTGGCAACTGCTAATCTGCTATTTTTCTCTATGGATTTACCTATTCTGGGTATTTCACATAAATGCTATCATACAATATGTGACCTTTTGTGCCTGACTTCTTTTACTTAGCATAATGTTTTCAAGGTTCATCTGTGTTGTAGCATTGATCAGTACTTAATTTTTTCTTATGGATAAATAACTGTATTTTATGGATATACCACGTATGCTTAATCCATTCATCTGCTGATGTACATTCGAGTTGCTTCCAACTGCTGTGAATTTACTGCTATGAACACGTATATACAAGTACTTGTTCACCTGTAACCTACGTTTTAGGTGACCCTCCGTGTATCTAGTGGGGAGTTCAATTAATCCGTGGTCCTTGGTGTATACCAGCTGATATTGCAGAGGAATTTGTTGAAGAGAATTTGTATTTCTTGAATGTTTGCTTATCAAGTATTTGATAGAGCCAAAGTGGAAAAATTTGAATGCATGGGTCTGGTAGCTTTGGTATGGCACAAGAAGATGTTTAGTGTAAGTGTCTCTTGGAATAGAGGAGAGAATAAATTCTTGAAAAATCAGACATTTCATTTAATGGTCTTGATTGAGTACTACATTTCCACCTCTGGGGATGCTGTAGACAAGAAAGGGTCTGGCTGGGAAACAAGAAATTGTGGATTTACAAACAGTGGGTCCTTTGGAGTCATTATCTTTGGTAATCCTAAACATATGTGCAGATTTACTATTTCTTTTTTATACCCAGTTCTGTGTATGTATTTTTCAAACTCTTACCCACTGTAAACCAGGTCCAAAAGGTGGTCTATATTAATAATTCAGTTAGAACTCTTCCTTGTGGATTACATCTGTTATGAGGATTACCTCTCCTATGAGGACAGTGTCCAAGTCCTACTAATGTCTTAACAAAGAAAGCATCTCCATCTCTCTAACACAAAAATATAAAAGAAAATAAATGACACCACCAGACATATCAAAAACTTAGGTCAGCTCAGGTTTTTAAATTTTATTTTTATTTATTTTCAATTAGAGGATAATTGCTTTACAATGTTGACTTGTGCCATACAAAATGAATCAGTCATAGTGTATATACATAACTCCTCCCTCTTAACTTTCATCTCCTCTTACCATCCTACCCCTTGAGGTCATCACAGAATATCAGGCTGATCAGTTCAGGTTTTAACATTACATTTTTAACCATACATACATTTTAAAACAATAATTACAAATTAAAATGATCTAAGCAAATTTTTATTTTAAACTTAAAACAGGCATAAATATTTTAATCAAATAACAAGGTATAAGCCAAACCGTGTGTATGTGTGCTACATCACTTCAGTCGTGTCCTACTGTTGGTGATCCCATGGACTATAGCCCACCAGCTCTTCTGTCCATTGGGATTCTCCAGGCAAGAATACTGGAGTGGGTCACTATGCCCTCCTCCAGGGGATCTTCCAGACCCAGGGATTGAACTCAGGTCTACAGCATTTGTAGGAGGGTTAGGCTTCAGCAATACATGAACCATGAACTTCCAGATGTTCAAGCTGGTTTTAGAAAAGGCAGAGGAACCAGAGACCAAATTGCCAACATCTGCTGGATCCTTGAAAAAGCGAGAGTTCCAGAAAAACATCTATTTCTGCTTTATTGACTATGCCAAAGCCTTTGACTGTGTGGATCACAATAAACTGTGGAAAATTCTTCAAGAAATGGGAATACCAGACCACCTGACCTGCCTCTTGAGAAACCTATATGCAGGTCAGGAAGCAGCAGTTAGAACTGGACATGGAACAACAGACTGGCTCCAAATAGGAAAAGGAGTACGTCAAGGCTGTATATTGTCACCCTGCTTATTTAACTTATACGCAGAGTACATCATGAGAAACGCTGGTTTAGAGGAAGCACAAGCTGGAATCAAGATTGCCAGGAGAAATATCAATCACCTCAGATATGCAGATGACACCATCCTTATGGCAGAAAGGGAAGAAAAACTAAAGAGCCTCTTGATGAAAGTGAAAGAGGAGAGTGAAAAAGCTGACTTAAAGCTCAGCATTCTGAAAACTAAGATCATGGCATCTGGTCCCATCACTTCATGTCAATTAGATGGGGAAACAGGGGAAACAGTGTCAGACTTTATTTTTTGGGGCTCCAAAATGACTGCAGATGGTGACTGCAGCCATGAAAGTAAAAGACGCTT
>NW_011495032.1:23937277-23949614 GCF_000754665.1 Bison bison bison | reverse complement strand
GTGAGTCTGAGTGAACTCTGGGAGTTGGTGATGGACAGGGAGGCCTGGCGTGCTGCGATTCATGGGATCTCAAAGAGTCGGACACGACTGAGCGACTAAACTGAACTGAACTGAACTCTTTAATGGTAGCACAACCTGGACATCTAGGCTGTATTCTGTGAGGCTTTGTGCTCAGTATCAAATTAAGACTTCTATTACTAGGGATAAAGAGAATGGTATTTGGGACAGTAAGCAGGGTCTGCTACACAGACAAACTGACAAGGCTGACCTCAATCCTGAAAACTTGCTCCTAGAATCTTAGCAAAGAGATCCCCATTTCAAACTGCAGACAGAAGGTGTCAAGTGACACCAACCATGGCTCATTCATGGAAAAGGATGGAAGGGGTTGGGGGCTGCAATGGAACTGAGGTTGATGAGTCAGTCCTTCTAGCCAGTGGCCTAGAACAGCAGCCCTGAGAATAGGCATCCTGCTACTGAAAAAGATTAAAGACCAGACAGAGAAGTGAAGACAGAACTAGAGAAGAGTTGTTTCTTTAGCACCGAAGAACCAATGAGTCAAAAGTTGAAAGAATTACCTAGTCTTTACTTTAGAAAGCAGTATTCTCAAATATGTAGAGATGAGGGTTTGGAAAACAGAAAAAATATCAGCCACAGTCCTGTCATCAGTATACCACTTTTGGAATATTTCTTTCTGGGCTTTTGTTTTCCTGAGACATTTTTTTTGTTTGTTTTTGCTTTAAATATACTTACTATAAAAGTAAAGGCTCTGTTGGGATTTCCCTGCTGGTCCAGTGGCTAGGACCCCACACTCCCAAGGGGGCCCAGATTCAATCCCTGGTCAGGGAGCTAGATCCCACATATCACACCTAAAAATTCCTGCATGCTGCAACTAAGATCCTGCATGCCACAATGAAGCCTGAAGATCCCATGTGCTGCAACTAAGACCTGGCACAGCCAAATAAATAAATAAATACTTTTTTAAATGCTCTGATTATGGCTTGAGTTTATATCCTCAGCTAGGGTGACCACGGATAATCTACTTAATATTACTGTGTTCACTCTCCTCATCTATAAAGTGGGAATAAATAATAAAGGGGACAAAAATACCTACCTCATTGAGCTGTTCTGAGGATTAAATGAGATAATTTGTGTGATGAGCTAAGAACAACTTATGTAAGCCTTTATTATTTGTATATATAATTTTAACAGTTATATAGAATTCCAACCACTGGACTTTTCAGCATAATTATGCCCCTATTACTGAACACTGGATGAATTTTCAGTTGGGGGATTATTATAAAGTTTGAAGTATTTTAATATATTTATCTCTTTTATATTTAGGGCTATTACTTAAGCAATATCTTCAGAGTCTTCTCTGAAGATTTTAGAACATTTCCTTTAAGCTGGGTTGTGGGTACATGAATATCCATTATATTGATATAATTCTCTAATATAATTATATTCTCCTAATATAATTCTCTTTTAGCATGCCTAAAAAACTTTACTTAAAAACTATACTCAATGAAATAAGGCATTTAATAATCAAATGTTTATAAACAAAAGTGTCAAAGTAGTTCAAACTCCACCATTAAAGTGAGGAAAAATAACTTATATGAGAGCTGACTAAAAGACAGCTCTTTTAGTCTTTTCAGCTTTTCACATGCCAACCACATGCCAGGCATCTCCTGGCTTGTCACCATTGTTCACATTCTACACTCCAGCTAAAAGTTACACTCACGGTTTTTAAAACATGCCTTGCATTTCCCCTGCTCCTTCATTTGATCTGTTTCTTCTGCAACGTATTCTCTTCTCCATCTCAACCTGCCAAAATCCTTACCAGTTTTCAAGCTTTGATTCAACGTTTTCAAAATAACTCCTCCACAGTGTGCTATTAATAATAACAGCTATGTGCGCATGGCATCAGCAGTGCAGCCATTGGGTATGATCATAAAGGCTCTCTCATTTCATCCTTGGAACAATTCTGTGAAGTAGGCAAGGGATGGCAAGTCCTTATTCCTCTCATCTTGAAGGCCTGTTCCTGGAATCAAAGTACCTCTACTCCACTCCATAACCCTTGCCAGTGAGCAAAACACACAAGCAAACCCTTAACGCTCTTCTCCTTGAAATCTGTGAGCTGACAAATGGTATTAACAAAAGTGACAAAAGTAAACAGACAACATAATATAATTTAATATAATTTAATAAATAACTTTTATTGCTGTTTTGTTTTTTGCTTTGTATTTTTTTTTTTTTCCCTCCAAGTGGCAAGTGGCACATGGGATCAGTTTCCCAACAAAGGATCAGACTCAAGTCCCCTGCAGTGGAAGTACAGAGTCTTAATCTCTGAACTGCCAGGGAGGTCCCCCTTTTGGGATATTTTAAGCAATAATACTCTTCCAGGTCATGCTCTCCAATCCAAGGAGGAAAGGTATGCATATGTGCCATGTCCAACTCTTTGAGATCCCATGTAGCCCGCCACGCTCCTCTGTCCATGTGATTCTTTGCACCTTGAGTGAGCTTTGGCAGTTTGTCTCTTAAGGATATAGTCAATTTCGTAAAAGTTTATCAGCATAAATCTGCCAATAAAAATTTCAGCTTTAATGTCCCTATGGGATCTGTAGTGGTGTCTTTCCTTACTAACACTCCTAATTTGTGTGCCTTTTCCCTTATCATTCTAGCTAGTGCATGCGTGCTAGAATGCACAGCAGCTCAGTCGTGTCTGATTCTTTCCAGCTCTGCCGAACTAGAGATCAATCTTACTAGCTGTATGCCACAAAGTTTGCTATCTGTATTTTCATTGTATTCAATTAAAGATATTTTCCAATTTCCCTAGACTTTTTTGAACAGGGGTATTTATAAGTGTGCTGTCTGATTTCCAAATATTTGTAGATTTTTCAGATGCTATTTTTAGGCTAATTTCTTCATAGTCTGAGAATATATTTTGTGTGGTTTCAATCCTCTTAAATATATTATTTTATGGCCCAGAATATAGTCTGTTGTGGTAAATGTTTCATGAACATTTGCAAAAAATGCTCTACTGTTTTTGGATGGTGGTAGTTTAGTTGCTAAGTTGTGTCCAACTCTTGGGACCCCATGGACTGTAGCCTGCTGGGCTCCTCTGTCCATGGGATTCTCTATGCATGAATACTGGAGTGGGTTGCCATGCGTCCTCAAAGGGGATCTTCCTGACCCAGGGATTGAACCTGCGTCTCCTGTGACTCACTCCTGCATTGCAGGTGAATTCTTTACCACTGAGCCACCAGGGAAGCCCAAGGAAAGAGACACAAGACAGCCTGTTCTCTGCGCTTTCTGCCATACGGAGATACAACAGGAAGCAGGTTCTCACCCGCCGTGATGTTGACTTTTTATTTGTGAGAGAGGAAGAGATTCTTTCTCAAAGTGTGCTGCAGCCAGACGTAGTATCGCTCCTTAGCAGACACTTTGCTGTTCCAATCATACACCAGGCGGTTGAGTTCAGTGTGGAGTTCCAGGAGCGAGTGCTTTCTGGAGGGAACGTAGAAGGCAAAAATTAATCCCATGCAATTATCAATGAGGAGACAGATTATCATCAGAATGAAATCAACTCACAGACATGAAAGTGCTGTAAAACTGTCCCTTTCTAAATAGTCTACAAGCTGCTTAGCAAATGATCTAAATAGGTTTGCAGCAGTCTGGTTTGATGACCACAGTCCCCTCCCCCAAGAGGCAACTCTGTGCAAATGCATGATGAATGTAAAAGGACAGGCCAACGATGTGGCTGGCCCATGGCATTTCCACCTTGGAAGGCTGAGTCACCCCTGCTCTAGCCCTCCCTTTACTGTTGAGCCATCCTTGAGGAGGCTAGGTGTTCCAGGCCCTGAGATTTATTCCTGGGGTCCCCCAAGCGACGAAAGATGCCTTTCACAAGTGACTTGGAGATACTCTAAATTGTAATTAGTGGGCAACTGAAAAGGGACTACTAATCTTCATTTGAGGCACAGTGAGGCTTGCTTCCCCCTAAAGGAACACCAGACCGCTGATGGTTCCCTTACAAAAGTATTCTTGCCAATAATCATCAAAAATGTCCAAGCAACAAAGACTTGCAAACCTGTACTATCTGGTACCATTTTTTACCCATCAAATTGTCAAGACGTGGGGAAATAAAAGAGCACACAGTATTAGTGAAAACTCAGGGATGTAGACAGTCTCATAAAAGCAGCCCTATGGGAATTCCCTGCAGTCTGGTGGTTAGGACTCAATGCTCTCACTACCAGGGTTCTGGGTTCAATCTCTGATTGAGAAACTAAAGTCCCTCAAGCCACATGGCATGGCCAAAATTTTTTTAAAAGCTGGTCTAACTGTCCTAGAAGACAATCTGATAAGATGTATCAAAGGTTTTTAACATGCTTATTGGACTTCCCTGGTGGTCCAATGGTTAAGAGTCTGCCTGCCAATGCCGGGGACAAGCGTTTGATCTGGGAAGATTTCATATGCCAGAGGGTAACTAAGCTTGTGTGCTACAATTACTGAGCCCGTACTCTAGAGCCTGTGCTCTGCAACAAGAGAAATCACTGCAATGAGAAGTCCGCAGACTGCAAGGAAGAGCAGCCATCACTCTCTGCAACTAAAGAAAAGCCTGAGTGCAGCAAGGAAGACCCAGTGAGGTCATAAATAAATAAACATATTTTTTAATGCTTGTCATTTGACACAGTAATTTAATAATTTAATGCTTGTCATTTGACATAGTAATTCCACTTCTTGGAATTTTCCCTTCAATAAAACAATTTAGAATAAGCACAAATACTGACCTAAAAAGATGTAAAAACATCTTGTCATTTGATACAGTAATTCCACTTCTTGGAATTTTCCCTTCAATAAAACAATTAAGAATAAGCACAAATACTGACCTAAAAAGATGTAAAAACATTGCCCAATGCAAAATATTGCGCAAAGACTAAAGACTGGCCAAGGAAATTACGCTGTAACCATATTATGGACTACTCTGCAGGTAGTAAAATGCTATAGAAATGTGATTCCTGACATGTAAAAATAAGCTGTTACACAAACTAAAAGCACGTTATAAAGTAACAGTAGATTATGATTTCATTTTGGCTTAAAACACATGTTTATGTATAATTGTATGGGATCCAAAAAAGATCTGGAAGGTAATATATTGAGATTTGGTTAACAGGTTGGTTCTGGTAAGATGGATTAAAACTGCTTGTTATGTTCTGCTTTCAGCATCTATATCTCATGGTTTGGTGGTGGTGGTGGTGGTGGTTTTCTTCCCAGTAAGAAGCATGCATTGCTTTTGTAATAAGAAAAAATAAACATTTCTTAATTTTGAAGAAAAATATCCAAACCACAAGCTCTACTAAATATCCTTCTAAGGCACAAAGCATTCATAAACTGTGCAGAATCTATCTCAGACTCTTAAGGCAACCGCAACAAGGAATGAAAAAAATCCCCCTGAAGAGAAGGGCATCAAACAGCGGCACTTCCATCTTGGCGCATGTGTGTGTGCTGTCGCTTTAGTCATGTCCGTCTCTTTGTGACCCTAAAGACTGTAGCCTGCCGGGCTCCTCTGTCCACGGGATTCTCCAGGCAAGAATACTGAAGTGGGTTGCCATGCCCTCCTCCAGGGGATCTTCCCAACCCAGGGATCGAACCCACATCTCTTATGTCTCCTGTGTTGGCAGGTGGGTTTTTTTTACCACTAGCACCACTTGGGAAGGCCCTTCCATCTTGGCAGCAGAAAATAAACAATTGGGGCCAGGATCCATCACAGATTGGGCGGCTCACCTTTCTTTCCACAGTTTCTGGGAGAGGCACTTCAGGTACAATGAGGGTGAGCTGGAGGGCCCCTCCAGCAGGGACACATCTGCTTTGCACAGGCTCCAGAAGAAGTCCGCTTCTCGGTGAATCAAATCTTGGTAGGGCCCAGGCTGTCTGGCCTTGGAGTCTGCACTTTTCACTGATGGCCCGTCCACCTCCAGGAAGCTGCTGTCCTCCAGCTGGCCCTCTGATTTCACATAGCTCTGAATAAAAAAGAGCTTTGGCTTCCCTGAGAGAGAGGGGCACGTGTCTGCCATGAACATTCTTCTGATATGATCCAAAGGGACCCCAGAGTGAGTCTGATCCACGCCAAACACGCTCTGGGAGCCCCCTCGGCTCACCAGGATACACGCAAAGCTGTCAGAGTCTTGGTGCTGGGGCATCTGGGCAACTTGGCGTAGAATGTTGGTTATATCTTTCACAGTGAGATATAAGAAATGCTTGACTTCATAGCCCAGGGAAGTGAAGGTGTCCCGAAGAATGTCTGGAAAAAGAAAGATGAAAAACACAGGAGTAAGGAAAGCTCAAAAGACACTGGATCACAATTCTAAACATGGTCTCATCTCCACTACTTGTCTGTTTCTGCTTTTTGTGTCATAGTTTGAGGCTTTACCCTGGTGGCTCAGACGGTAAAGAATCTATCTGCAGTGAAGGTTCTATTCCTGGGTTGGGAAGATCTCCTGGAGAAGCAAATAGCTACCCACTCCAGTATTCCTGCCTGGAGAATTTCAGGGACAAAGGAGCCTGGAGGGCTACAGTCCATGGAGTTGCAAAGAGTTGGACACGATTGAGCAACTAACATTTTCTTTTCTGAGGCTTTAAAGGTCCTGAGCAGAGAAGATAGTGGCACCCCACTCCAGTACTCTTGCCTGGAAAATCCCATGGATGGAGGAGCCTGGTAGGCTGCAGTCCATGGGGTCGCTAGGAGTCGGACACGACTGAGCGACTTCACTTTCACTTTTCACTTTCATGCACTGGAGAAGGAAATGGCAACCCACTCCAGTGTTGTTGTCTGGAGAATCCCAGGGACGGGGGAGCCTGGTGGGCTGCCGTCTATGGGGTCGCACAGAGTTGGACACGACCGAAGTGACTTAGCAGCAGTAGTAGCAGCAAGAATGTAGTTAAGCTATTCACTGTTGTCCTTCTGCCAGACCAGGAGGTAAGGGCAAAAAAACCAATGAATTATATGTATATATGTGTGTGTGTGTGTGTGTGTGTGTGTACAAAACGCCATAATGAAGAGATATAAAGAAGATGCCAATCTCTTTAAAATCCTATGACAAGCAACCTCACTTGTCTACATAGGGTCCCGGAGTGGTAGACAAGGCGCAGCAGCACCTCTCGCTAGGCAAGGTTTCTGAGGGTGTAGGCAAGGCTTCGGTGCCCAGTTCTGTGCTCAGGTGGGGCTGTACCATGAGAGAACCTGGACAGGGACCCCAGTGCTATCCCCTCTGCTTTATTCCAAACTCTCCCTTTCAGGAGTCACTCTCCAACCATGGAGCATTCTCTCCTCTAGGGGGCAGAAGCAAACAGAGAAACACCAGACTCAAAGCTCTTTTGTTTACTTGTTAGTCTCCTCAAAAGCCTCTTTTCACTGATAGATTGACTCCATTATCAAAGCCCTTGAAAGAAAGCCACTTCCTCCCTTTCCATCCTTGTATGCAGGGGCTGAACAGAACCCATGCTATCCTGCACCTTACTTAATTTCTTGCTTTGATCTGGGCTGCCTGCAGGCTCTCGCTGGGCTGTCGCAAGGCAGTCAGCAGGCCACTGCATGAAACTGGGTAAAAGAGGAAGCCTTGGAATCACAAGGTCTGAGTTTCAGTCCTGACTCTTCCACCCACATACGGGTCTAAACCTTGTCTGGTCCTGAAAGAAGGCTAACTTACACTAACAGAAGAGCTAAGAAGGAGATGGGAATCTGCGGTCTAGAAGAAGAGAAGGAAAAAGAATAAAGCTGGAAGTGGATCCAAAAGCCATACAGGTCCTCAAGGCCAAGCATAAGGTCAATCAGAACACCAGACCTGGATGGGCCTCAGACAAAGACAGAGGATCCCTTAAAATATTCAGGCAACACTCACCCAATGGACACAGTCTGAAGAGATCCCAGCTGGCATTTCCCAATAACACACCTTTTTCTCTATCAGATGATGAGGACTGAGGCTGCTACTGCTAAGTCACTTCAGTCGTGTCCGACTCTGTGCGACCCTATAGATGGCAGCCCACCAGGCTCCCCCATCCCTGGGATTCTCCAGGCAAGAACACTGGAGTGGGTTGCCATTTCCTTCTCCAATGCACAGAAGTGAAAAGTGAAAGTGAAGTCGCTCAGTCGTGTCCGACTCTTAGCAACCCCATGGACTGCAGCCTACCAGGCTCCTCCGTCCATGGGATTTTCCAGGCAAGAGTACTGGAGTGGGTTGCCATTGCCTTCTCCGGGAGGACTGAGGCTAGCTGTTGTGTTTTCTTGACCCAGCAAGAACATGGATATAAGCCAGTGTATACAGGATGAAGTTCATGATAGTGTGGCTTTGAAGAAATGACATCTGTAACTTACTCATCTATAAAATGGATCAGTGACTAAACCATGTCCTCCAGAGGGTGGCTGTAAGGATTCACTGACATTTCTGTCAAGATGCTTTGCAAACTGTGAGTGCTTATTCAAATATAAGATATTAGTTTGGGGACTTCCCTTGTGGTCCTGAGGTTAAGAATTCACTTGCCAATGCAGGGGACATGGGTTCGGTCCCTGGTCCAGGAAGATCCCACATGCCATGGGGCAGGTAACCCCACGTGCTGCAACTACCAAACCCTGTGTGCCTAGAGCCTGTGCTCCGCAACAAGAGAAGCCACTGCAGCGGGAAGCCAGCACTCCACAACAGGGCAGCCCCTGCTCACCACAATCAGAGAAAGCCCGTGTGCAGCAACAAGGACCCAGTACAGTCAAAAATAAATATAAAGTAAGTAAATAAAAAAATTTTTAAGATATTAGTTTTAAAGAATATAAAGGCAGCCACTTCACCACAAATCATAGAGCCTGCCTGCAATGCCTCTCTTGCATGAAATCTACTTCCTTAGAAACCAGTGTGCCAAGTCACTTCAGTCGTGTCTGACTCTGTGCAACTCCATGGACAGAGGAACCTGGCAGGCTACAGCCCATAGGGTTGCACAAGCAAGAATACTGGAGTGGGTTGCTATTTCCTTCTCCAGGAGATCTTCCCAACTCAGGGATCAAACCCATGTTTCTTATGTCTCCTGCATTGGCAGGCAGGTTCTTTTAACACTAGTCCCACCTGGGAAGCCCCTTAGGGTGAAAGCTAACTAAAAGGGACTCAGTAGCCAGATTCAGATTCTGCACCCCCATGCATCAACAGTAACTTCCCTGTCCTTCTTTGCAACTAGAGGAAGAAAAATGTGGGTGTTGAGTTTGGAAAATAAAACTTCAACCGACTGCAGAAGTCCCACTTCTCCTACTCATCTTGGAAACTCCACACCTGACCCAGCCCTAGCTCTGTAAAATTCAGCTGTTCCTTTATTAACTTCCTGAAAGGGGTTTCTTCTGGCCTGACAGTACAGGGCTATTAGGGAAAAGCTAGAATCAGCACTGCCCACCAGTTTGGGGACTACTGAGATGAAATCCAAAAAATCAAATACAGTAAAATGTCATGACTCCATTCAGTTAGAATGTGTTTTGACTGAAATGAGCTCACATTTATCTTAATACTACCTACAAACTGGGATTCATTAAATAAATGTATAGAATATAAAAGAAAGGGTGGCTGCTTCACCAGTCTATTTACAATCACTTACTGAGTAACTTTAATAAACCAAGCTCAAGTTATTACAAAGCAGATGAATGCAACACAAGTGTGCATCATATTCTTAGTGGAAAGGGGAGTTTTGAGGTCAAACATGAAGGACAAATGCAAGATTGACAAGACTTAACCAGGTTTCTTTACTCAGAAGTAAAGACTGCTCAGAAGCTTTAAGACCAACATGCATCGCAAAGCTCCTAAAGGGGAACAAATTATTCTCATCTATTAAAACTCGCTTGACCTCAAAACTCATGCTTTACAAAGTTCCTCTTCCTGTGTTAGAGAAACACTATGGTTACAGGATACAGATGAAGTAAACCATGTAGTTCCTATTCTTCAAGAAGCCCACACCCTTGTTGGAGAAGCAAAGAATATCAGTCATTTCAGTTGCTCAGTTGTGATCAACTCTTTGCAACTCCATGGACTGCAGCACGTCAGGCTTCCCTGTCCATCACCAACTCCTGGAGCTTGCTCAAACTCATGTCCATCGAGTCAGTGATGCCATCCATCTCATCATCTATCGTCCCCTTTCTCCTCCTGCTTTCAATCTTTCCCAGCATCAAGGGTCGCATCAGGTAGCCAAAGTATTGGACTTTCAGCTTTAGCATCAGTCCTTCCAAAGAATATTCAGGACTGATTTCCTTTAGGATGGACTGGTTGGATGTCCTTGCAGTCCAAGGGACTCTCAAGAGTCTTCTCCAACACCAAAGTTCAAAAGCATCAATATTTCAGCACTCAGCTTTATTTATAGTCTAACTTTCACATCCATACAAAACTACTGGAAAAACCATAGCCTTGGCTAGACGGACATTTGTCGGCAAAGTAACGTCTCTGCTTTTTAATATGCTATCTAGGTTGGTCATTGCTTTTCTTCCAAGGAACAAGTGTCTTTTAATTTCATGGCTGCAGTCACCATCTGCAGTGATGCTGGAGCCCAAGAAAATAAAGTCTGTCACTGTCTCCACTGTTTCCCCATCTATTTGCCATGAAGTGATGGGACCAGATACCATGATCTTAGTTTTCTGAATGTTGAGTTTTAAGTCAGCTTTTTCACTCTCCTCTTTCATTTTCATCAAGAGGCTCTTTAGTTCCCCTTTAGTATCTGCCATAAGGGTGGTGTCATCTGCATATCTGAGGTTATTGATATTTTTCCTGGCAATCTTGATTCCAGTTTGTGCTTCATCCAGCCTGGCATTTCTCATGATGTACTCTGCATATAAGTTAAATAAGCAGGGTGACAATATACAGCCTTGAGGTACACCTTTCCCAATTTGGAACCAGTCTGTTGTTCTATGTCCAGTTCTAACTGTTGCTTCCTGACCTGCATACAGATTTCTCAGGAGGCAGGTCAGGTGGTCTGCTATTCCCATCTCTTTAAGAATTTTCCACAGTTTGTTGTGATCCACACAGTCAAAAGTTTTGGCATAGTCAATAAAGCAGAAATAGATATTTTTCTAGAATTCTCTTGCTTTTTCTATAATTGCCAAAGGATGTTGGCAATTTGACCTCTGGTTTCTCTGCCTTTTCTAAATCCAGCTTGAACATCTGGAAATTCTTGGTTCACATACTGTTGAAGCCTGGCTTGGAGAATTTTGAGCATTACTTTGCTAGCATGTGAGATGAGTGCAATTGTGTGGTAGTTTGAACGTTGCTTGGCATTTCCTTTCTTTGGGATTGGAATGAATATTGACCTTTCCAGTCCTGTGGCCACTGCTGAGTTTTCCAAATTTGCTGGTATATTTGAGTGCAGCACTTTCACAGCATCATCTTTCAGGATTTGAAATAGCTCAACTGGAATTCCATCACCTCCACTAGCTTTGTTCATAGTGATGTTTCCTAAGGCCACTTGACTTCACATTCCAGGATATCTGGCTCTAGGTGAGTGATCACACCATTGTGATTATCTGGGTCATGAAGATCTTTTTTGTATAGTTATTCTATGTATTCTTGCCATCTCTTCTTAATATCTTCTGCTTCTGTTAGGTCCATACCATTTCTGTCCTTTATTGTGCCCATCTTTGCATGAAATGTTCCCTTGGTATCTCTAATTTTCTTGAAGAGACTCTAGTCTTTCCCATTCTATTGTTTTCCTCTATTTCTTTGCAGTGATCACTGAGGAAGGTTTTCCTATCTCTCCTTGCTATTCGTTGGAGCTCTGCATTCAAATGGATGTATCTTTCCTTTTCTTCTTTGCCTTTGGTGTTTCTTCTTTTCTCAGCTATTTGTAAGGTCTCCTCAGACAATCTTTTGCCTTTTTGCATTTCTTTTTCTTTGGGATGGTCTTGATTCCTGTCTCCTGTACAATGTCATGAACCTCTGTCCATAGTTCTTCAGGCACTCTATCAGATCTAACCGCTTGAATCTATTTGTCACTTCCACTGTATAATCATAAGGGGTTTGATTTAGGTCATACCTGAATGGTCTAGTGGTTTTCCCTACTTTCTTCAACTTAAGTCTGAATTTGGCAATAAGGAGTTCATGACCTGAGCCACAGTCAGCTCCCAGTCTTGTTTTTGTTGACTGTATAAAGCTTCTCCATCTTTGGCTGCAAAGAATATAACCAATCTGATTTCGGTGTTGACCATCTGGTGATGTCCATGTGTAGAGTCTTCTCTTGTGTTGTTGGAAGAGGGTGTTTGCTATGACCAGTGGGTTTTCTTGGCAAAACTCTGTTGGCCTTTGTCCTACTTCATTTGGGCCAGGTGTGGGCA
>NW_011495032.1:23931545-23937133 GCF_000754665.1 Bison bison bison | reverse complement strand
AGGATTCACTGCAGCCTAGGTTTGATTCCCGGTCAAGGAAACCTTTCTTCTTCTCCCCCTGCCACCTACTGATCTCCCTGGCACAACCCTACCACCCTTTTAGCTCACGCTTGCTCCGCCAGCCTCAGCGCTGTGACAGCAGCCCCCTGGGGCCCTGCAGCTCTAGCCCAAGCATGATCAGGCCACCTCCACTGTCCCCAGGACACGCCTTTTGGCCACAGTGGCAACCTTGCCCACTCCAAGCTGTCTACCACCAGCTTCTTCCGTCTTGGATGCCCTCGCCACTGCTTGGCCTCTCAGCAGCACTGCTTCCACCATGACCCACCTGGGGCCTCCCAGTGCCTGCCCTCCTCCCTGCTGAGGGGCTGTGGCTGGTGCCCCTCGTGGCTGCAGTGATGCTCCTGGGCTTGTGCTAGGGCTCCTGCTGTTGGTGGTGGTAAGGAGGTGGGGTTGGATAGGGTGGGGTTAGGGGTGGGCTGGTGTGGGCTGGGGTGGTCGCCGTGGGTGTGAGCAGCTGCACGATGGTGGCCACATCAGGAGGTGCAGGAGGGGTATCTACATCTACGAGTGGGGCCAGTGGCCACGAGCACACCTTCCTTACCACGTGCCTCATGCCAGCAACTGCTATGGGAGGCTTAGACATTGTGCCAGGTCCTGGGCTGGCTGTGACTCTCGTGCACTGGTGGTGGCTCCAAGAGGGTCCTGGTCTTAAGTGGGCTCTGGGAGGCAGACCAAGGCACCCAGGAGGCATAGGAGTGAAGATGAATGTGGACCTGTGCTGGTAGTTACACCACAGCGCAGTGGAAGTGAGAGAGCATGCAGATACCAGTGGGGCCAGCAGGGAAAACCTTGCCAACCAGATGGGAGGCTGTAGGTATGCTCTAGGCAGAGATGCCTGCCAGGGTGGACTACCCAATCAACACAGTATTCCACCTGCCTGACCACGGCTCTCAGTCCTACGACAGTGATGCAAGATTTACCCAGAAGACCTCCCTCCCCAACTCCTAACCAAAGGTGGGCACGTGGGCACACACACACACACACACACAGCTCCCTGTTCTACACACACCTCACCTAGTTATGACATCCAACAGTTTCCCATTCCCTCCAAACTATCTATCCAGGATACACTCCATCCCCTCTCCCCAACCTGTCATCAACTTCCCTTAGGAATTCTCCCCAGGGGTAATCGCACACCACAGTCTCCTTTTAGCCCAATCTTGGGCTCCTCTATCACCAAAGGGTTTCATGTCTGTTTACAGACTGTTTTCTTCGGAGGTGAAGTGGACGGCCAGTGAAGTGCACCAACATGGGGTAACGGCGGAATCCCCTGCGGAAAAGGAGCCCCCATGGGCCAAAGGGTGCTTGCCATTGCCGCAGGAGGTTTCCTCGACAGCTCTGCCGGGGCCTTGGGCATCAGTGTGGATCGCGGACAGTGTGGGACGAAGGTGCTTGCGGCCGTGGTTGGTGGCCACTCCACGTGTGTCAGGGCATGGAGCAGAATGATCACATAGGAGAGGGGGCGGCAGTGAGCCGGGTGCTGGGAGGCTGGACTCAGAGTGCTCGGATGTGTATAAATGTGCATAAAACAATGACTGACATGTCACATAGAGCAGCAGGAGTTTAGGTAAAATAAGAGATCAGAGTAGGGAAAGTCAGTGTGGTCCGAGACACCTGAAGAGGAAATTATGGGAAAGATGTAATTCAGCTGTGGTTCCCCCCAAAAAAACAGCAGGGCAAAGGACAGGCCTCCAAGTGGAAGGAAAATGGTGAATAAAGACAGAAGAGTGAGAAAGGAAGTGGGGAGTGAAGGGGGGTAGGGCTTGCATAAACCTGACTTTCCATTTGTTCAGATACACCGATCAGGGGTTTTACTGGACAATCCATTTACTGGACACACAAAATTATAAGCTACTTTACAAACGTTTTTTTTAAGCTACAAATGATGACTAGTAATTCCTTCAGGATTAGCTTTTCTTAGGAGAAAACAATATTAATAATAAACATGTCAAGTACATGTCAAGAGAGGCTTCTGTGGTTCCTTAGGCAGCCTTAAAGTCCTCTGCTTTTCCACATACCCACCACACCTTTTCCACGATCCCAAAACTCCAGAAGCTCTGAAGAACTTAAGTTCTTTTCCCTAACTTGTTTTGTAACAAAATCTTTCCTGAACTAATGAAAAGCTATTTATAGCCTTTATTCCACTTAGCGCAAATATTCATTTCTTTTGCTGTAGAAATAATCACAGATTATGGGGCACTACCCTAGACCCCACTGGAATGTTCTATAAATTGCAGTATATGTACCATATCATCATTCTGAACTTTTAAATTTTGAAATACAAGGGTCTCCAATAAGGGCTTGTGGTCCTAAAATTCTTCTTTATATCCTAGATTTGTGCTGTCTGTGAAAAAAGGGTTTGCTATGTAGCACTGATTTAAAGGGCTTCCCAGGTAACTCAGTGGTAAGGAACCTGCCTTCCAATTCAGGAGACGCAGGTTCGATCTCTGGGTCTGGAAGATCCCTTGGAGAAGGGAATGGCAACCCACTCCAGAATTCTTGCCTGGAGAATTCCATGGACAAAGAAGCCTGGAGGGCTGCAGATCAGGGGTTCGCAAAGAGTTGGACATGGCTGAGGGCACACGTGCACACACACACACATTGATTTAAAGGGAAATTTCATTAGTGATTCTAGGTTTCCAACTGAATGGTTGCTTAAGTCTCAGAGGATAAGAATGCTCAGAAAGGGCTTCCCTGGTGGCTCAGTGGTAAAGAACCTGCCTGCCAATGCAGGAGACACAGGATCGATCCCTGATCTGGAAAGATCCCACGTGCCGCAGAGCAAGTAAGCCCATGTGCTACAACTATTAAGCCTGTGCTCTAGACCTAGGAGCTGCAACTACTGAAGCCCACATGCCCTAGAGCCCATGCTCCTCACGAAGAGAAGCCACTGCCATAAGAAGGCCGTGCACTGCAACTAGAGTGTAGCCTCTGCTCACTGCAACTAGAGAAAAGCCTGCCCAGGAACAAAGACCCAGCACAGCCACACTAAAAAAGAATGCCCAGGAAAAAAAAGCATACACCACAGACTTCCTGGTTCCATACACTCTCCCCCTGCCCAATTCCCAGGGAAGGATCTTTAATCGTCTGCTAATGCCATGGGAGTTAAGAGGGCGAGGCTTCTCTTCCTTGGCACTCAAGCTGGCAGGCAACAGTGGCTGCTCTAAGGGAATGTAGCCTCCATCACCATCTCAGGTGTCAGACTTCCACATGTTTTCAAAGCTCAGCAGCAGAGGCCACCATGGCTGCTCTGATTCCCCTTGCTGAGATTTGTTTATATCTATCAGTATAGGAAAATGCTGCTGATTTGGGTTGTCACCCATTCCATTAAGTGAAATCGAGGAAAGGGGCTGCATAACCCCAAGGAGCAGCCAAGCTCCAGTCAACACCCTTGCGAAGCTCTCTCTGTGATCAACTTTCGGCTTTCAGAACCACTGCTGCTCTGTTAGAAGAGAAAGTTTACTTGCGCAAATTTCCCAGAAAAATGTGCAGCATCTGTTAGAGAAATCTACATCTTAGCCTAGTTAAAAGAGCACACAAAAATCTTCAAGCTTTTCAGAAACAGTGAGGGAGAAAAGATGAATAAATACATCCTCTTAAAATCTGCAAACACCATCTTTCATTCAGCCTAAAAACCCCAGCCAGAGCCCAAGGTCAAGGTCCAGAGTCCACGTGTCTGTGATTTGGGGCTTTCACTTCTCCCCTCCTTAACAAGATGCTCTGTCAGGGCACCTTGAAGCAGGAGCTCGTGTAAGTCCAGCTTTGCTAGGTCTCTGACACAGGTGACACAACCCTGAGGACACCAAGCACAAAGCCACTGAACGGAGACAATTAGCCCAAATCCTTAAGACTCCACATCTGCTCCAAGAAGAGGCTACTGACTTCTCTAAAGATTCTTCTCAAGAATGAGCCACTTAAAAACAAAAAAAAAGTTAAAAAAATTTTTAAAAAGAATGAGCCGCCAAATGGTAACCTTATCTTTGTTCACAATATGGCTCTGAGGCCAGTCTCTACCTGTGGCCTCTATACCTGCTTCACATAGGGCCAAGCGTGGTGATTTGCACATAGTAGGTGCTCAATAAACGCTTATGGAATAAAGGAAGAATAAATCTATAAAGCTTTGGGGAAATCACATACTCTGGATAGAAGTCTCACTTTTTTGTGAGGACAGGAACAGATAGGTGTAAGGGAGTCTGCTAAATTCTACAGGTACAAAGGAATGGTTTTAGAAACATACCACGACCAATAGAGCTTATTCCTTCGTTCACTCACCCAACAAATATTTACTGAACTCTAATGTGCCACCCAGTTTCAGGTTCTGAAGACACACAGCAGAAGCTTACCACCCTCATGGCACTTACAGCAGAGTAGCTAAAAACAGAGGCTTTGCAGTCAAGCTTTCAAATCCCAGCTCTATTACTTAATGAGAAAAGCTAGAAAGGGAGTTTATTGTGCTCTGGTTGCTCATCTTGAAAATGGGGATAGGAGTGATACTGTGCAGGGCCCTGTGGGGCCCTGCATTTCTTTGATTACAGAAAACAGCCTTCACCCAGCTTCCATGACCCTCCCTGAGTTCCAATGGGCAGATTCAAGCAGCTGTTAATCAGGAAAGGAAGGAATGGAGGGAATGTGAGACCAGGGAGAAACAAAGTCAAGAACAGTGTTGGGGCAAAGTCCTGTGTACCCATCAACAGACAATATCTTTGAGCTATTTTGCAGATACTGATATAGGACTCTGGATCCCAGTTCTCTGGTCCCTCACTGATCTGGGGTCAGGCTCCATGTGCTAAGCTCAAAGCCATGGCAAGTTCTAGCCCAGCAATTTACAACTAAAATTAAACAAACAAAACGGACAAGTAACATTAACTAATGTCCACAAAATGGATATTTTAATGCCTGCTAAATGTATGTGTGTGTGTGTTTAAGGCACTGCCCTAAGTTCTTTACAAGTACGACTCACTCACTCTTCCTAATCTCCCTATGAGGTGTGTCCTGTTATGAACTCAGTTTACAGAAGGAAAATGGAGCTACAGAGAGGCTAGAAAAAGTGCCCCAGGTAACAAACTAGGACACGGCAAAGCCATGATTCCCACCTACATGGTGGTATCCCAGGGCTCAACTCTGATCACAACTCTATAACACAGAAAAATACAAATACACACTCAGTCCCGGCCCACAAGAGGTTCATAACTCAACAAGGGAGGTAGACACTGGAATTTAGCCATGAAAATCACAAGTCATGGCTTTATCTTTGTGATTCTCCTCATACAACAGCTATACATTCTGCACCAAGTCCAGTTGGGAACTTCTTGCTAATGAATGAAACAAAACTGGTTACAACCAAAATAGGAGGACGATCACATAATCTCTTTCTGAGAAAGCATTTCCTTATTCTTAAGTGAATACTAAGGGAATACCAGACCACCTGATCTGCCTCTTGAGAAATCTGTATGCAGGTCAGGAAGCAACAGTTAGAACTGGACATGGAACAACAGACTGGTTCCAAATAGGAAAAGGAGTACGTCAAG
>NW_011495032.1:23931234-23931445 GCF_000754665.1 Bison bison bison | reverse complement strand
AGGAGTACGTCAAGGCTGTATACTGTCACCCTGCTTATTTAACTTCTATGCAGAGTACATCATGAGAAACGCTGGACTGGAGGAAACACAAGCTGGCATCAAGATTGCCGGGAGAAATATCAATAACCTCAGATATGCAGATGACACCACCCTTATGGCAGAAAGTGAAGAGGAACTCAAAAGCCTCTTGATGAAAGTGAAAGTGGAGAGT
>NW_011495032.1:23930923-23931134 GCF_000754665.1 Bison bison bison | reverse complement strand
GTGAAAGTGGAGAGTGAAAAAGTTGGCTTAAAGCTCAACATTCAGAAAACGAAGATCATAGCATCTGGTCCCATCACTTCATGGGAAATAGATGGGGAAACAGTGGAAACAGTGTCAGACTTTATTTTTTTGGGCTCCAAAATCACTGCAGATGGTGACTGCAACCATGAAATTAAAAGACGCTTACTCCTTGGAAGGAAAGTTATGACCA
>NW_011495032.1:23926153-23930671 GCF_000754665.1 Bison bison bison | reverse complement strand
TTCATTGGAAAGACCCTGATGCTGGGAGGGATTGGGGGCAGGAGGAGAAGGGGACGACAGAGGATGAGATGGTTGGATGGCATCACTGACTCGATGGACGTGAGTCTGAATGAACTCTGGGAGTTGGTGATGGACAGGGAGGCCTGGCGTGCTGCGATTCATGGGGTCGCAAAGAGTCAGACACGACTGAGCAACTGAACTGAACTGAACTGAAGGGCTAAAACTGGAGAAGGCAATGGCAACCCACTCCAGTACTCTTGCCTGGAAAATCCCATGGACAGAGGGGCCTGGTGGGCTGCAGTCCATGGGGTCGCTAGGAGTCGGACATGACTGAGCGACTTCACTTTATTTTTCCACTTTCGTGCATTGGAGAAGGAAATGGCACCCCACTCCAGTGTTCCTGCCTGGAGAATCCCAGGGACGGGGGAGCCTGGTGGGCTGCTGTCTATGGGGTCGCACAGAGTCGGACACGACTGAAGCGACTTAGCAGCAGCAGCAGCAGCAAGGGCTAAAACAGAAGGAACAAATCTTGTACATCAAATACACCTCAATTTAAGAAAAATAAAATAAATAAATACAGGACACATCTATAGCTCAAGAGACAGCATTTCTCACATCTAACTAAATACAGGACAGGAGAAAGTAAGATCATATCTGAAATCCCAGGAAATTCAGTGTAATAGTTGCTAATTGGACCTTTCTTGGATTCTCTTCCCATAAAACTCACCATGGTAATATTTAAATATATACGTATTTATTTTTACTTATTTGGCCACACCATGTCTTAGTGGTGGCACACAGGATCTTTGATCTTCGGGGGGCATGCAGGATCTTTAGTTAAGGCAAGTGGACCTGGTTTCCCAATCAGGGATCGAACCCAGGCCCCCTGATCTGGGAGCAGAGTCATAGCCACTGGACCACCAGGCAAGTTCCACCATGGTAACATTTTAAGTGAGCCTAAAAAAACACAGTTCTGACTCATTCTAAGAGAATGTTGAGAAGCTGGAAAACTGGAAATAAAACGATCAATCCTTTCAAGAAAGAGATAAAAAATGGAACCAAATTTTATTGCACTTATATAAGCTCTTCTCATTATTTTTTGATGCATCACCAGTGATTGATTCAGTTCGAGTCAGACATCCAACAGCTAAGCAAAAAAAATCCATTCAGATCCAAACAAGGATAAACAGGCAGTATAGACTCAGGCCAATAACCAAAGTTCAGGATGGTAGACACAGTGCCTCTAAATGAGCACAAATTTATCCTATTTTTAATATTCCCCAGAAAAGCTTTAAAGACCTATCTAGGTGAAATGATGGGGCATCTGATAATACTGAAGCCCAGAAAAACCTTCCATTTTTAACCCCTCCTTGGATTTCAGGACTCCTTCCTGCCGCAGCATCTAGCATGAAAAGAAAAGACCTCCCCAACTTTCACAAAATTTGCCTTTGTGCCAGAGACAGCACTATGGGTTCCTCCAACTCCCTTTCATTTTCCTCCTGACACACAGCTAGACTCAGTTCCTTGTCTACTGTGGTTGGATGGGGCCATGAGTTCTAACCAAAGGATTGTGGGTAGAAATGATACATATCACTTTCAAGCCTGTCCCTAAAGTCCTTCTGAGCTTCTCCATTCACTTCCGTCATCCACCAGCCATATATAGAGGTTCCAAAGACAACTCCAAGCCCTCAGACAATGACACCACTGATGTACACCTGCAACGAAGCTCCCCAGCCCCATCCCCACCAGACATGAGTAAGAAACTACCCTTCCTGTGTGAAACCACATTTTTGGGCAGTGGTTTGTTAAACAGCAGCTAGTGTTGATGCCTCTGATGAATACTGCTTGTGTGTGCCTCAATCTCACTATGGAGCATCAATTCATCTGAAGCCTTCACACCTACCTGTGTCATTGCCAATGCAGTCAATTATCAGGCAGATTCCCAGGGGCTTGCTCTGCATCTTATATCTCTCTTCTACTACGTGCTGGAAAGGAAAGCAGGGATTGTCAAAGAAGCTAAACATTGTTCTCTTACCTCAAGGTCCCCCCCCCATACTATCTTTTCTTTTGGATTTCCTTAAATTTCCTTTTGGCAGATGAGTTACTCAATAGGCACAGGCTGAAGTCACCATGACTGACATTTCCCTTCAACATCAACCAGTTATTTTAGTTTCTAATTAACTTTAATGAAACCTGCAGTCCCTTTATGCATTAGCTTTGTGAGATAAAGATAACGTAAAACACAGAGAAAAGATTGGTCATAAGTTTCCACAGCAACCTGCGTTTATACAAGTGATATTTTTCCAAACCAACACAAAAGGAGGCCTTTTATTGCCTTCTGTTATGGAGAAGAAGTACCAGCATAGAAAAAGTCATAACAAGTCAAGGTTCGGAGTCATTGCTTACTTATTTACTCAGCAATCACTCAGCTGAGAAGAGAAATGCCACTTGGAATTTTCCTGTATTCCAAAGTTCACTAATGCAATCCACTTCAACATCTTTTTCTTTGCTACATCCAAGGTTCCCCTTTAGAACAGAAGCGCTCTCAGAATAGCATCCTCAGCATCCTACTGTCACAAAGAATTCTTAATAGACAGATATTTGTAAAGCCATCAGTGTTCTCCACAGATACTGTGCTTACACTACCAAGTCAGATCATTTATTCTGTACCTGAGGCAAAAATGCTCCTGATTCCTGAATGGGTCTCTTCACTGGTTCTCCTGGGGGTGAGAGAGAAATCATTTACAAAACTGAAGGAGAACTAAGGCTGTTCCTAGTCCCTGCTAGCTTTTATGTCACACCTGTTCTCTTTCCCGATTTTCTTCCCCGCTACTATCTCTTCTTTCCCCAGCTATACTCAGCCCCAAGCTTCTAACCTCACACTGAAATACTTAACTAACTGATAACAAAACACAAGTCCCCATGCCAAACGGGTTGTGTAGAAAAACCACCTAAATAGAAGTAAAGAAGGTTCTCCCTTGCCCTCTTCCAGGTAAGAACCCAGTGACGGGGAGTTTTTAACCTGATAGGGAGAATCTGATAAACTTACTTCCCAATTAATATATCAATAACTTCACTGCATGTGCTGAAATTGCACACAATGCCTCAAGGGAGCAGCCTTAGAGACTCAGAGAAGGAAAAGCTTTTGTGAGTTTACCACTTAATGGAAGAGATGGCCACGTTTTCTTAATCCAGTGTCAATGGAAGATTGTAAAATAAAATGTCAACGGCAAGATATCAGATAGTGGGCTTAGCAAATGTAGATGAGCTTAAAGCAAAGTAGATAAAAAATGACTTTACTAGTCCCAGGGAAGTGGAGAAGCCACCCATTTTAAAGCCATGAAGGGCTGGCTGAAACCCTAGCACCATCACTAGTAAGCTCTGTGATCTGGGGCAAGTTTCTTCCTGAAGTCTTGGGGTTTCTTGGGGTTTTGTTTTGTCTTGTTTTGTTCATCTCTGAGATAAGCACCTAATTTATAAGATTGCTACACAAATGAGTAATAATATCTAAAGACAGGCAAAGAAAATGCCAGTGTTGGTCAAGTTTGGGAAATGAGCACTTTCAAATGGTAATGCTGTATAAGCTGAAACAGACTTTTTAAGGGACAATTAGCAATACCCTTTAAACCAATGTTCTGCTTCTAGAAGTTTATCATAAGAAATAACAGAAAAAGTGTGCAAAAATGTCATGGAGAGGTACTGAAGGACTGTTTGTAAAGGTACTGAAGGACTGTTTGTAACGGCCCTAAGCTAGAAAGAGCCTGAAAGTCTACTAACAAGAAACTGGTTAAATAAATAATGGTACATAGAATACTATGCAATGTTAAAATAGATAACAGAGATTTTATGTTCTTGACATGAAAAGATATGCAGGATATATTAAGTGAAAAACAGATTACTGAATAATATGTTTAATATTGAGCCAATGTACTTAAAATCATGTATGTGTGTGTGTATATTCCATATACTTACTAGAGGTACATAGATCAAACATTAATAGTGGTTATGTCTGATACTCAGAATTAAGAGGAAATTTTCACTTTTTTATATTTTAATAATCATGGCTTAACAGAATTAAAAGAAAACACACAAAATAATCTATGTAATATGTCCATCTTAATTCAGGGTACTTCAGGTCAGTTCAGTTCAGTCGCTCAGTCGTGTCCAACTCTTTGCGACCCCATGAACCACAGCACGCCAGGCCTCCCCGTCCATCACCAACTACAAGAGTTTACCCAAACTCATGTCCATCGAGTCGGTGATGCCATCCAGCCATCTCATCCTCTGTTGTCCCCTTCTCCTCCTGCCCCCAATCCCTCCCAGCATCAGGGTCTTTTCCAATGAGTCAACTCTTCACATGAGGTGGCCAAAGTATTGGAGTTTCAACTTCAGCATCAGTCTTTCCAATGAACACCCAGGACTGATCTCCTTTAGGAAGGACTGGTTGGATCTCCTTGCAGTCCAAGGGACTCTCAAGAGTCTTCTCCAACACCACAGCTCAAAAGCATCAATTCTTCG
>NW_011495032.1:23925286-23925609 GCF_000754665.1 Bison bison bison | reverse complement strand
CTGCATATCTGAGGTGATTGATATTTCTCCTGGCAATCTTGATTCCAGCTTGTGTTTCCTCCAGCCCAGCGTTTCTCATGATGTACTCTGCATCTAAGTTAAGTAAGCAGGGAGACAATATACAGCCTTGACATACTCCTTTTCCTATTTGGAACCAGTCTGTTGTTCCATGTCCAGTTCTAACTATTGCTTTCTGACCTGCATATAGGTTTGTCAAGAGGCAGGTCAGGTGGTCTGGTATTCCCATCTCTTCCAGAATTTTCCAGTTTATTGTGATCCACACAGTCAAAGGCGTTGGCATAGTCAATAAAGCAGAAATAGAT
>NW_011495032.1:23910893-23925186 GCF_000754665.1 Bison bison bison | reverse complement strand
TGGCATAGTCAATAAAGCAGAAAGAGATGTTTTTCTGGAACTCTCTTGCTTTTTCGATGATCCAGTAGATGTTGGCAATTTGATCTCTGGTTTCTCTGCCTTTTCTAAAACCAGCCTGAACATCTGGAAGTTCACGGTTCATATTGCTGAAGCCTGGCTTGGAGAATTTTGAGCATTATTTTACTAGCGTGTGAGATAAGTGCAACTGTGCGGTAGTTTGAGCATTCTTTGGCATTGCCTTTTTTTAGGAAACTTCTCAGGGTATTTAGCACTTACTAAAAGTGTTAATAAATTGCAGTTATTGTAATCATCATCCAGTTGAAATCTATTTGGAAGTCCGAAATAATAGGAACACTTGGTTTGATTAAACTTCTATTAGATTGAGGGCAAGTTATCAGGATGCTTTTCTCTTTTACCAGCAAATGAACCATATCCAGGCAAGAGCAGGCAACTCACCTGTATAATTACCATCAAGGATAAACCAGCCATCACAGAGCCCAGTGGAAAGAGCTCTGATTATTTTAAACTCCTATCCAAATCTACCAGTTCTCCCAATTTAAACAGCTAACTCTTACCACCTCACCGGTGTTTTAAGAAACATGCTGTCAGAAATTAACTCACTCTTCAACAGCTCTGGCTGGAGGGCCAACTTTTATGCATGGAATGATGGGCATGACCTGCTCCATCTGGCTGATGTGGGCAGAATGTTTGGAGGTGCACACAGACAGTATATGGGCTGAGTCAGGGGATGTTGGCAAGGGGCCTGCCACATAAAGGAAGCTTCCATCAGGCCACCACCCTGCTCAGTACACTCAGGATCGCCACTGCACATAGGACAAATTCCAAGCTCCTCAGGGAAGACTGAGCCCTCCTTACCTGTCTAAGCAGCCCCGCATCTTAAGTACAATCATATCCACTACAGTAAGACTCAGCCCTCTTTTCAAGGAGAACTCAAGACAAGCAAAAAGCACCCTTCTTGAAAATGATAGCATCAAGAGCTGATGTTTTAAGAGTGATGAGAGAGATCTTACATCCCTTAAATCTTTTGGTTGACTCAGTTCACTCACTCAGTCATGTTCGACTCTTTGTGACCCCATGGACTGAAGCACTCCAGGCTTCCCTGTCCATCACCAACACCCAGAGCTTGCTCAAACTCATGTCCATCAAGTCGGTAATCCCACCCAAGCATCTTATCCTCTGTCATCCCCTTCTCCTCCTGACTTCAATCTTTCCCAGCATCAGGGTCTTTTCAAATGAGTCAGTTCTTCCCATCACGTGGCCAAAGTACTGGAGTTTCAGCTTCAGCATCAGTCCTTCCTATGAATATTCAGGACTGATTTCCTTTAGAATGGACTGATTGGATCTCCTTGCAGTCCAAGGGACTCTCAAGAGTTTTCTCCAACAGCACAGTTCAAAAGCATCAATTCTTCAGCCCTCAGCTTTCTTTATGGTCCAACTCTTAACATCCATACACGACTACTAGAAAAACCATAGCTTTGACTAGATGGACCTTTGTCGGCAAAGTAATATCTCTGCTTTTTAATATGCTGTCTAGGTTGGTCAGAGCTTTTCTTCCAAGGAGCAAGTATCTTTTAATTTCATGGCTGTACTCACCATCAGCAGTGATTTTGGAGCCCAGGAAAATAGTCCGTCACTGTTTTCATTGTTTCCCATATATTTGCCACGAAGTGATAGGACCAGATGACTAGGGTTTTTTTTTAATTCTTTTATTTATAGAGGTGGAGAATGTCATCTTACAGAATCTACATTTATTAAATGGGCTATAAAACAAGAGCCTGCTGCTGCTGCGTCAGTTCAGTCGTGTCCGACTCTGTGCGACCCCGTAGACGGCAGCCCACCAGGCTCCTCCGTCCATGGGATTTTCCAGGCAAGAGTACTGGAGTGGGTTGCCATTGCCTTCTCCGAAAACAAGATCCTAGTAACCTTTTTTCTTTCTGCTCCTATGTAATTGGTTTAACATGGCTTATGACCATGGCTAGATTAATGTTTAACATGGCCTGGTTAGAGTTCTGTTTGAGGTATAAATGTCACATGCCTTAAAATATATAGCCAAAACAATGAAGTCAGAGGTATTTACATTCAAATAAGCTAATGTGATCATGGAAAAAGCAAGAGAGTTCCAGAAAAACATCTATTTCTGCTTTATTGACTACGCCAAAGCCTATGACTGTGTGGATCACAATGAACTGTGGAAAATTCTGAAAGAGATGGGAATACCAGACCACCTGATCTGCCTCTTGAGAAATCTGTATGCAGGTCAGGAAGCAACAGTTAGAACTGGACATGGAACAACAGACTGGTTCCAAATAGGAAAAGGAGTACGCCAAGGCTGTATATTGTCACCCTGTTTATTTAACTTATATGCAGAGTACATCATGAGAAACGCTGGGCTGGAAGAAGCACAAGGTAGAATCAAGATTGCCGGGAGAAATATCAATAACCTCAGATATGCAGATGACACCACCCTTATGGCAGACAGTGAAGAGGAACTCAAAAGCCTCTTGATGAAAGTGAAAGAGGAGAGCGAAAAGTTGGCTTAAAGCTCAACATTCAGAAAACGAAGATCATGGCATCTGGTCCCATCACTTCATGGCAAATAGACGGGGAAACAGTGAAAACAGTGTCAGACTTTGTTTTTTTGGGCTCCAAAATCACTGCAGATGGTGACTGCAGCCATGAAATTAAAAGACGCTTACTCCTTGGAAGGAAAGTTATGACCAACCTAGATAGCATATTCAAAAGCAGAGACATTACTTTGCCAACAATGGTCCGTCTAGTCAAGGCTGTGGTTTTTCCTGTGGTCATGTATGAATGGGAGAGTTGGACTGTGAAGAAGGCTGAGCGCCTTAGAATTGATGCTTTTGAACTGTGGTGTTGGAGAAGACACTTGAGAGTCCCTTGGACTGCAAGGAGATCCAACCAGTCCATTCTGAAGGAGATCAGCCCTGGGATTTCTTTGGAAGGAATGATGCTAAAGCTGAAACTCCAGTACTTTGGCCACCTCATGCCAAGAGTTGACTCCTTGGAAGACTCTGATGCTGGGAGGGATTGGGGGCAGGAGGAGAAGGGGATGACAGAGGATGAGATGGCTGGATGACATCACTGACTCGATGGACGTGAGTCTGAGTGAACTCTGGAAGTTGGTGATGGACAGGGAGGCCTGGCGTGCTGCGATTCATGGGGTCGCAGAGAGTCGGACACGACTGAGGGACTGAACTGAACTGAACTGAACTGAAGCTAATTTGGTGGATAACTAGAAATGCCAATGAATATATTTTAAGAGTTTAACTGTTCATTTTGAGACCTTAATTAAAATATGTAGATAAAGGAATGGCCAACTCTAAACATGCAACATTTTGTACTTGAATTATCAAGCATTTTTAAAAGTGAATATAAAGAAAAGCTGGTCTTACTTTGAATGTCAGGTGGTCCCATCATAAGCCTTTGTTCTTTACTCCTGCCATTCTGGAGCTTCAAACATAAAAAACAAGGTCACACTCCCCGTTCATTTTTCAGAGGCATATTATATTACACCTCTTTAAATATCTTGATAGGATTCTTAGGAATAAATTAAAGTATCACATTCACTGTTAAATTATCTAAAGAAAACTAGCAAGAGACATTAATTCCATAAAACTATAGTCTATGACCAAAGCAGCAATTCAAAGTGAAAATACAATAAATGTGTAAATATATTCAACTAGCATATTAGAATGTTTCAAAAACAGCTCAATAAAGTCAGACGTCATGGTACAGGAGAGTTGCCACAATAACTCAAAGTTAGAACAAGCTGTTGGAACTTGCAATGTTCAAAATTCTGTGTTAAAGATCACATCATTCAGCCTGATCTTTAACACAGAGGCAAGGTACAGGTATGATTAAGAGTGGGGGTAGAATTCTGCCACTTATTAGCTATGTAACTTTGAGCAAATTCTTTAACTATATGTCTGTTTCTTTATCTTCAAAATGAGGACAATAATAGTACCTACCTTATAAATATTTTTCAGGATTAAATGTATACAAGACACTCAGCACAGTGACTTTTAAGCATATGGAAGTGCTTAATAAATGTCCAGTTTTTATTTTTCTATAATGCCTAGCTATGCATAAGCCACATGTGGGTGTGGCTCTTGAACATTAGCCACCCTCTTAGGGCCAGAATGGGATGAATCAGAGAATGAAAGATTGAACAGACCCTTTCTCTTCCCAGATGACAGGTCCTGTGTAAGGCACACATAACACACACTGTCAACCATCTGATACGCTCAGCTTTCAAATGACAGCTCTCCTCTGAAGCTATCCTAGCCAAAAGAGAGAAGTACACTATTTGTTAAGCTGTGTCTATAGCTAAGTCTGTGCATCTAAATCAAAGAAAACACATAAATTGCTTTTATTAGTAATAACCAATGACTTAGCCAGAGGATAATGATATTAGAATTTGAAACCCCACATGGGTGTGCATTCACTTTTACATACGATTAAAGAGATATAACATCAAATCAAAGCTAGATTTACTCTAGATAAATATAAAAAACATTACAGTACAGAGTTACAACTTTTTTTTTTGGCTGCACCGCGTGGCTTGCAAGATCTTAGCTCCCCAACATGGGCTCAAACCTGTGCCCTCTGCAGTGGAAGCACAGAGTCCTAACCACTAGACAGCCAGAAAAGTCCCACAATTTGTTAATTCATCTGTTGGTATCACGTATCCTACAATGCCACTGTAATTTTTTTAATAATAATGATAAAGAATGTATTTGAAAACCATTCAGCCAGCTTGAACTAACTGCAATGTATCAAACATTTCACTCAATAGTTGAGAACATTCTTTTTTTTTTACAAAGTGCATATAGCATTCACCAAAGTAGACTGTATAATGTGCCATAAGTTCTAAAGGACAGAAATCATACAGAGCAATTATTTGACCAAAACAGAATTAAATTATAAATAGGGATGGTATGGGGAGGGAGGAGGGAGGAGGGTTCAGGATGGGGAACACATGTATACCTGTGGTGGATTCATTTTGATATTTGGCAAAACTAATACAATTATGTAAAGTTTAAAAATAAAATAAAATAAAAAAAAATAAATAAATCAATAATAACAAGGAAATGTTTATATCTCTGGAAATCAACTTTAACACTTCCAAAGGTATTTTGTCACATAAAGGGAAGTATTTGAACTCAGGGGCTAAATTTGGACAAAATTTATAAAGAGATGGGGCATTTAGAATAAAGAGATAGGACACTGAGGGTGGGATAAGCGGGTAAGACTTCTCTAAGGGCACTCAGGAATCTTTGGAACTTGGGATGGCAAATGCTACTGAAATTTTAAAAGCACCTTTGCAAACTTGTATGAGTTAACATCCAGGCTCCTAAATCTTGTGAGGAATTCACGGAATTCATATGCCATGGTGCCTGCTAACTAAATGAATGAATGACCAAGGCCACAGATTAATATAGCAAATTTAAGGCAAAATTTACAGAGCATGTGGGTTCCTAAAAAGCCACAAAGACAGTGAATCCAATTACTTGCATTAACAAAGTAGAAAGGCAATAATAAAAATACAGCAGACTTTTAACTAAGAATGACAGTATAATTTCTGTTAGATACGCCATAGCAAAGAAAGTTCAGAAAATCGGGATCTGAATCCTAAATCAGTCTTCTCTCATGATTTGGTATCACAGAGGTTCAGAAGGACGAAGAAAAGCATATTTAATTCTGGAAAAAATGCACCATGGTGTAGAAGGAGTATGGATGGGCCTAGGTCTGGCGGCAGGTACGGTGGGCAATCAATGTTCCTTAGGCCTGAGTGAAAGTTGCTCAGTCGTGTCTGACTCTTTGCAACCCCATGAACTATATAGTCCATGGAATTCTCCAGGCCAGAATACTGGAGTGGGTAGCCTTTCCCTTCTCCAGGGGGTCTTCCCAACCAGGGGATTGAACCCCGGTCTCTCGCATTACAGGCCGATTCTTTTATCAGTTCAACTTCAAAGGAGGCCCTTAGGTTACTTAGGCCTAAATGTCCTTATTTATTTAATGAGAGGGTTGGGCAGTTAATCCCTACCACCATCCATCTGAGTTCAGAAATTCTATTGCCTAATGCTGTCTTACAACTTATCTCCTCCACAAAACTATTTTTATTATAGGTATAGTCAATATTTTCATCACATACTTTTATGAAAGTGCTTATGATTTAATCACAAATGATAAACTGTGGTCCTGACTACACATTCCATATATCCTTATATGTGCATGAGGATGAGATTACAATGAGATTAAATCCTCAGTATAAAAGATTAACCAAACAATTTTTCTGATGATGACCTTGCACCACTGACTAACACAATCACCAGAAGTGACTATCTGTTATTTACGGTCACAAATCAGTCACTCAGTGACAAAAACACTTTTACACTTTTGTTGAAATCACTAAAATAAGCTCAATGAAAAGCAAATGCACAAAGAGGTAAACACAAGGATATTTATTTTGAAGTATTGTCATATAACAAAAGATTAGAAAAAATCTACATCCATATTTATAAAACATATTGCGATACAGCTAGAAAGTATCACTTGGAAACTATGTCCAATCTCTAAAAACAATGATTAAATAGAGGCAGTCCCATATGATTCATACGAAAAAATTTCTAAGAATTCTCAGGTCAGGACAGTGGGCATAGCATGCTACCATTTGTACAGAAGAAAAAAAGTAAAAATTAATATGATATGTGCATAGACTACCTCCAAATGGTCAGAGAAGAAAATGGATAACAACAGCTGCCTCTGGGGAAAGGAACTGGGTAAGAGGAAACGGACTTTAAAAATCATTTTAGCACCTTTTGAGTTTTTTGTCCATGGGCATGTCCTACCTATTTTTATTTCAAAAGTTAAATTCTCTAGACTTCCTTGGTGGTCCAGTGGTTACGAATCTGTCTTGCAGTGCAGGGGACACAAGTTTGATCCCCAGTCAGGGAGCTAGATCTCACATGCCAGAACAAAGAGTTCACATGCTGCAACCAAGACCTGGTGCAGCCAAGTAAATAACAAATAAATATTAAAAAATAAAAATGTAAATTTTCAAAGGAACACACAAACAACGGAAAAAATGTTTGTGTATGGGGATACATAAACACACAGGGAAAAAAGACTAGAGGGGAACAACTGTTAACATGGAGGTGATTTATCTTCTTTCCTTTATATATAGTTCTCTGTATTTTCCAAGTTATCTCAATAAACACATTAGCTTTGAAATTATAAGAATTTATACATATTTTATAAACAAATGCGTATTTGTCACAATTTTTTTCAGATGTTAAATGAAATACATGCTAGGAGAATATGTACATTTTTGTCAAAGTTCTGAAACTGTTTCATGCCAGGATTCCACACATTTGCTCCAGACTCACCCTTAGGTTATATGAAGGATCTTTAACACTCAAGTTTGGCAGAGATGCCTGGCGAGCATTTACATAATTTGTTTCCGCTCCTTGAGCTGCAAGCAGAAGAGAGGCACTGAGTTAAGACTGACAAATTATCATCAAATGAATCTTCAACAATGGCTCAGTTCAGAGTCAGTCATGATCTTTCAAAATACCCAAAACTTTCCAGCCACTTACTGAACTCAAAATGTCAGATCAGATGACTCTTCTCCCAATGTCATTAAGAACAGACTAAAAGTGCTACTCCTATTCTTGATCTTGAATCATTCATGGGCATGGGGGAGGGCTGTGTGCAGATCACTGGGTATCAGTCATGCTCTCAGGCTCTATGGTGGTGGTAGACTGCTAGCAGAGCCCATACTGAGTGTGAGTCTAAAAGACAGGGGAATTGAGGGATGGGATGGGGAGGGAGGTGAGACAGAGGGTCAGGATCGGGGACACATACATCCATGGCTGATTCATGTGAATGTATGGCAAAAACCACCACAATATTGTCAAGTAATTAGCCTCCAATTTAAAAATAAAATAAAATAATAAATAAATAAAAGACATGGGAAGGGGTGCTGTGAGAGAGAAGGCCAATGTGTGCTGGTCCCCTTTATGGAAGGGGTTCAGCAGAAAAGATGCCCCTTTCCATGAGGAGGTTATATGCAAGGCAGTTACAGGACCCCAGGGACAGGATGTCTCCAGAGCTTGGATGGTGGTCAGGCAAGGCAGCAGGGCTTGGCATAGACTCAGAAGCCCTGAGTACACACAGTGCCACCAGCCAGTGCAGAAAGTTGGGGTGCAGACTCCTTCTTAAAGACCAGACTGTTAAGAACTGCTTGGTGGCATTTTGCAGAGGGCCAAGACTCTGTGGTCAGGAGTGCTTGTTTATGAAGTTAGCAGACAGATATAGGGTATAGAGGATATAAAGGATTCTGATTGCTAGCCTCAGGCTGGTGAGGGCCATGGACATTCGGGTTCTGTTCCATCCACCCATTGTACACATGAATCTCTACCAACCTAACCCACTACACATAGGTACTTCATTAGGCCACAGAGAGGGCCAAAATGCTGCTCACCTGACTGCTTGTATTTCTGGATTTTTGTCTTCAGGTCTATCCTGTTGATGTTCCTTAGGCTTTCTTCTAATAAATTCAGTTGATCTGGAGCAACCAGATTTAGCTTCTCCAATTCAACCACAAGATCCAAGAAACTCTAAGAGAACCATCAACAAAAAACAAATGTCAGTACGGCTGACCATCAGGCCTCATATGCAAACCTCAGGCTGCATAATTTATAACAATAAGAAAATGTGACCAGAGGAGTCCTCTGAGTGACCTTCAAGGATCCTAAACCAGAGTGCTTTGTTTTATTGTCTCTCCAAGACCATGAGCAAATTACAATCCTGGAATTTACCCAGAAAAGAGGTAAGTCTTTGAGGGGGCCAACCTGCACCTAGGTTGGGAATAGATGCATGAGTCATTTTTTGCATGAAGGATTAAGAAAGCAGGCCTGAAAATAAAATCCTCCTGTGTTAATTCTCTTCCCAAAAGTCAGGCTGGTGTCATACTGAAAAACTCTAAGGGATTTACTGAAAAAGGGAAGTGAGACGGTAGCTGGGGAAATGTTTTTACTAGAAAAATTCTAAATGATATAGCCCTGAAGTTCCTAAAATATTTTAATCAATGCTGGAAATTCCAGTTCATTCTGATACAGTGGACAGACATGAGGTGGTAAAATTACAAGGTGAGGGTATTTTGCTATTTGTTCAGCCTGGAACATAGGGATTGTGAAAGAACTACATTTCAGAAATAGGCATCACTTTTGGTTTTACTTTCTTTCTGTTTAACATTTGGTTACTAATGTGCTATCTTTATTTTTCAATTAATAATCATAATTAAATCTACATAAATGATTGAGAAACAAGTGGACTAGGGGACGCCAAAAAATGAGTTTTATTTTTTTTTTATTTTACTTTCCATTTTGCATTTGATAATAGGGGCACACAGTTGCCCTATATTCCTAGATCTCAGAAATGAAACAACAATCATTAAGAAACATGAGGAGATTCTTAAGCAATGATTTACCAAAGTCCTCAGAAGCAGATCCTTGATACTAGAGACCCGAGCTTTTCCTGGCCTGTCCACAGGTCGGAAGTACATATCAGGCCAGCTGGGATCTACTTTTCCAGTGACCATAGCATCCCTGAGATTTCACCCCTAGCTCATTTTGAACTGCAAATCTATACTTCTGCCACTCTGTGGATTCATCAGTCTCAAGGACCTTCCCCTGCCCATCTCCCCCAAAGCCTGATGACTCCACACTGACCCTGAACTGGCTGAGGAGAGGGGAACAGCAGAGAGCAAGATGGCAGCGGGCCAGCACTTCCCATCTGTTTCCGCTCAGCGTGAACAGATGGGACTTCCTAACCTTCCCAGATGATCTGCCAAACCAGGGAGAGAAGCTGAAGGATAAGCCAGGCCTATGATTTTATACAAATAAAGGATAAAATACAAGGAGGAAACACACACCCAGGGCCACACCAGCCAACATCACTCTATTGCCTCTCAATTCAGGAACCAATTTTCTTCCCATCAGTGTTACTATGAAAAAACCTTCATATTCTTCTCCCTTCCCACCTTCACCCTCAATTTGGGCCTCCTTGCTTAAGTGCCTGATTCCCTCTCTTCATACCATAGAGAACAACTCCCAACCTCTGATAAGACTCTTGGGAACATGAATCAAGAAAAAGAAAGAAAACTCACCTTATCCTTGGCTATCTTGCTTCGACCCGTATAATCTCTCATGAGGAACATTAATGAGGACACGTCAGATTTATCCAAATCCTCACCAATCTCCATCATCAGCACCCTGAAAACCAGACAAGGTTCTTTAGTAAATTCAGACACAAGTCCTAGTGAGAATACTAAGAGCGTAGGTCTCCTCTAGGCCAAAAACTGGTTAAAAGACTAATTCTTGCCCCTATTTTGAATGTGTCCCCCAGAAAACAGAAAGCATAGATCACCCCAGGAGATCTTAAGCAAATTCAAAAAGGAAACTTATCCCTTCTGAGTTTTCAGTAGAACATGGTACCTCTTTTTCCATCTGCTATGAAAAGAACAAGAGAATAAAAACTTCCCCAAAGAATCCCCTAGCTCTCCCAGAAGTTATAAGTGAAATAAATGAAGAACCTAAATGACTAAGATGAAAGACGTAAATAGAATTCAAAATGATCTCATCCCCTCAGTTTAACAAATTCCCAGGTGATGCTGAAGCTGCTAATACAGGGACAATACTTTGAATCACAAGATCATGAATCAAAGTAACGTGTAAGCTGTCCTGGCTTGCTCCAGAACTCAAAAGGTAAAAGGCATCTATATCCTGGAGACTTGACTGTGTAGAAAGCCCCTCCTCACTTAGTCACCTCTGTTACAGCTGGAGTACCAGCAAGCTTTATCGGGGCTCCCAAGGACATCTCATGATTGTCATTAGTGCCTGGTCATTGTCATCACTGCTTAGAAGCCCATTTTCCCAATTAGACTCTCAGATTCTTGAGGATGGAAGATTCTTCATTTTGCTTTAGCGCTTACCAAACACCTCGCATATGTCAACCCACAATAAAGCCCACTCAATAGATGAATAAATGAATCTAGCATTCCCTGGCCTCTCTACTCAAAGGTCCCCAAACTGCCTCCATTCACTACAGCAAGGAAACAGAAGATGGAGAGAGTCGCCTGACTTTTTTCACAAAAACCCAGTCAGTGCCTCCTGAAAAGTTTTAAGATTTCTGACATCATATAATGGTTGGAGAAATGGAAGATGATTAAGAAAAACAGCAACAACGATAATTAACCCTTATATTGGTAGAGTGCTACCTGGTTTTAAAAAGTTCTTTACATAATTTAAAATACAATAATTTTTAAAAGTACTTCACAAACTAAATTATCACAATCAATCCTTACAAACACACTTGTGAAATCAGATATTATTCTTGGTTTCACAAGTAGGAAAATGAAGGCCCAACTGATGGCAGTGGCCGGCTCAGACTATGTGGCTGAGGCTATTGGTTCTGAGGCTTCAAACAGACCTTTAATCTCAAGTCTCATCCACGTTCCAAGGGCCACACTGATTGCAACTCTCTTTAATACAGTTTTTAATCATGTATATCATCTCCAAATGATGATATCTCCAAATAATGATATAACTAAAGACCCAGTGGTCCAGAGAAAAAAAGAATCACAAATTTAAGGTTACAAACTATCTTTCTTTCCCCAGAAATGCAGCCTTTCCTGTCCTTTCTGTGCTCCTCTGAGCCTTTAAGAGAATGTTCTGTGACCAGAAAAGTAAAAGTGAAGTCGCTCAGTCGTGTCCGACTCTTTGTAACCCCATGGACTGTAGCCTACCAGGCTCCTCTGTCCATGGGATTTTCCAGGCAATACTATTGCAGTGGATTGCCATTTCCTTCTCCAGGGGATCGTCCCGACCCAGGGATCGAACCCGGGTCTTCTGCATTGTAGACAGACCAGGAGGAAGGAGCAATTCAAAGGCTGTCTGAACTAAAGGGAGCTCCAATGGCCATTCCTCTCTGAACTTAAGGGAGTCTAGATGTGGTTAATTGAAGAAACCTTCAATCTGGGCTCTCCAGAGCCTCCGGGAGTAGGAACCTCACAGAAACTCACTGAAAGCTAGCTCACCCACTAACTTCCTTGGCAGGGGAAAGACCGGAGGAAATTCAGGAAGGATCACAAAGCTCTCAAAGGTCAGGAAGATTACTGTCAGGCTTGTTGTTTTCTTTTCTCAGAACAGGAAATTGCCCAGCTCTGACATCACAGGCTAGCAAAGAACACAGCAGATCTCATCTTAGTCATTTGTCTCTCTACCATTCTACCCATCAGGCAAACACATACCATCTGTCCTTTCCAGTTTCAATCTGACCTTCTACACAGTTACTTTAAGCAAACATGTACTAAGGATTCAAACATTTCAGAAGAATGAACATCAACAGGGCAATAAGATCGGTGGGTAGATAAAGGGATGAACCTGCTTAATGTCCTCTATGTTTCTATGGTTCTGAAGTCTAGATCTTCTTCCCTCCCTCCCTTCTACTGGTGCAGCCTCGGGAGGGGCTGATGAGTTACCTATAGTCTGAAATCAGATGTGGGTGCCTGCGCAGGAGGGCCTCCACTGTCGGGGTATCCATATTCAAGACCCTCTTGAGCAAGTCAAACCGCCTCACTCTGTAGAGCAGCTCAGCCAAGCTCACAGAAGACAGCTTTCCTCTCTCTCTTAAAATATCCAGAAGATCCCTGACATTCAGTGGAACCACATCTGCAGCAACATCTCGGCACAAAAAAAGGAGTGTATCCTTCTCCTCTTCATCAAGTGCTTCTTCTACCTGATGGATGACTTCAGCAGACATCCTGTACAGTGTCATTCCAAGGAATGGCAGGAAGAAAAGTCTAGTCCAGTCAATAGAAGGCCATGAAGCTACTGATTTCATTTCTGGTGGTTTTCTTCATTTCTTTCAAAATCCTTTCCAATGGAGGAGTTCTGTGGTTAAAAGGGAACTTTTTTTTTAATCCTCCAAGCAAAATAACATATGCCTCAAAGTCCAGGTATAGGCTCTTCTTTTCTTGCTGGTCTAATTTAGCAGATTAAACTCATGTTGTTAAGTCTGCAGAAGTGATCCTTTCCGGAGACAAAGCAACTGATCCCAAAATCAGGACAGACAAAGAAGATAACCTACATTTTAAAAGAAATGAAACCAGAGACATTATTTCAAAAAAAAAAAAAAAATCCCACGTGCTTTATCAGAATTTATCAGAGTATAAAGTGTGGTAGGTGGAAAATCACTACTAAGGAATTAATGACGAAGTGACAGATGAATGGTGAGGGGCAGAGGAAGAGCCCAATGACTAGGCTGCTCTCTAGACCACAGAAACTGAGGTCACGGGGGTTAACCCCTTTTTGGTGAACTCCCAGTAGGCTTGAACAAACACAAATCTTAGCAAAGGGGACTCTGCAAGGTGTCAAAAATGATGGGAGAAAACCGGTTTCTGTCTCTACCTCACCCTTTTTTCCCAGTTGTTCTACTTGAAAACCCCTCATTCACACCTGCTGCCATCCTCCCAAAGTCACAGGCACTTTACACAGTGTCATCATGACTGCTCACAGGACCTGCCACCATGGCTGAACATGAGCCTTGCCAAGTTTTGATCACCTCTTTGGACCCTGAGCCCCTTAGGAGGGTCAGAATCCCATACTCACAACACATTGCTGGACAGCAATTGTCACTAGCATTGCTGAGTGCATCAGTAGAAAAAAGGAGGTTGAACAGATCTGCAGAAAGATGCAGGAACTGGGTGGGAATGGTGGGATGTTCATGCCATGGGTGTATTCTTAACTTCTTCCATTGGAACTCAACCTATTTTCTTTCAAAATTTAAGTTATAAATGGGGATCACTGTTTAAAGTTTCATAGCTATATTTTATTTTAAATAAGCTCTTACGACACATGTACTCCAATGTTCATCGCAGCACTGTTTATAATAGCCAGGACATGGAAGCAACCTAGATGTCCATCAGCAGATGAATGGATAAGAAAGCTATGGTACATATACACAATGGAGTATTACTCAGCCATTAAAAAGAATACATTTGAATCCGTTCTAATGAGGTGGATGAAACTGGAGCCTATTATACAGAGTGAAGTAACCAGAAAGAAAAACACCAATACAGTATACTAACACATATATATGGAATTTAGAAAGATGGTAACAATAACCCTGTATACGAGACAGCAAAAGAGACACTGATGTATAGAACAGTCTTTTGGACTCTGTGGGA
>NW_011495032.1:23908677-23910793 GCF_000754665.1 Bison bison bison | reverse complement strand
AATATCATATATGAAACGAGTCGCCAGTCCAGGTTCCATGCACGATACTGGATGCTTGGGGCTGGTGCACTGGGATGACCCAGAGGGATGGTATGGGGAGGGAGGAGCGAAGAGGGTTCAGGATGGGGAACACGTGTATACGTGTGGTGGATTCATTTTGATATATGGCAAAACCAATACAATATTGTAAAGTTAAAAAATAAAATAAAATAAAAAATTTTTTAAATAAATAAATAAATAAGCTCTTATGTTCTGGTACAATACCCTGTTGGTTTCTAGCAGAGAACATTTCAGATTAAAAGCTAATCTTAGCAAAAAATAATTGGGAAATAACCTAACTGTAGGTTGATAACTGTTGCTGCATATTTGTGTACACGTGTATTAAACTAGCAGGATTTACTGAAAGGAACACCGATTCTATTTTATTTATTAATATACAATCTCGGGTTACAAAAGATGAAGCATCTTACAACAAACACATAAGTAGAAAAAAAATTTATATGAGAACAAGGAGGAAAATAATTAGATTAGAAAGTCAAAATGAGGTGGAGGGATAAAGAATACAATGCAAATATGCAGGCCAGAAAGGCCTAAACAGATTTTAGCAGACCCTGAATGTGTCCTGAGCTTCCTGGTAATCAAAGCAAAAAGGGATATATGGGATGTTAAATAGCCCTTGCTGTCAAAAATAAGAAAAACTGAAAGATTCTTAGAGGAAGCACAATTTCCCTAGAGTTCCGGAGTTCCCCACCAATGGAAATATTAAGGAGTACTTTAGTGTCTGAAATTAACAAAATTATGTTTATTTAAAATTTGATTTAAAAAAAATTTTAAATATCTTATTTTAAAATAAGCCATTCATGCACACCATTCACACTAGCCTTCCTCTTGATAGTCTAAAAGGGTTAGTTGTTAATAAAATAGACACTTCAGTTAATGTAGGCTTGTTAATAAGTATTAATGTGTCTATGCCAATCCCATGTTCATTCATCCAAGCCTCACTTAAACACAGCCATTCTGAATAACTGGAGAAATGAAATTTAAAATGATTGTTTACTCAAAGTAGAAAAACTGGTACTCAGACTACTTCATTATTTTTCTAATCTGAAAGCTTAATGCTAATTTTATGTGTTTTGCAGAGGCTAAATCTGTACTCTACTCACAGGCTAACAAGACTTTAAACCTACCTATTAGTTTCCAAAAAAGGAAGGCAAGTTCTTTTTCTATTCATTAAAAGTCATAATTCTGCAGTTGCTATTATTATAAATTAATCTGTAAAATACTTATACACACTAGAAAGTATAAAATAAATAAACACAAGAAGAAATGAGGGGCTTTCCTGGTGGCTCACTGGTAAAGAATCCAAGACACAGGCTTGATCCCTGATAGGAAGATTCCGGAGAAGGCGATGGCACCCGACTCCAGTACTCTTGCCTGGAAAATCCCATGGACGGAGGAGCCTGGTAGGCTGCAGTCCATGGGGTCGCGAAGAGTCGGACACGACTGAGTGACTTCACTTTCACTTTTCACTTTCATGCATTGGAGAAGGAAATGGCAACCCACTCCAGTGTTCTTACCTGGAGAATCCCAGGGACGAGGGAGCCTGGTGGGCTGCTGTCTATTGGGTCACACAGAGTCAGACACAACTAAAGCAACTTAGCAGCAGCAGCTGCAGGAAGATTCCACATGCTGTGGAGCAACTAAGCCCATGCACCACAACTATGGAGCCTGTGCTCTAGAGCCTGGGAGTCGCAACTCCTGAGCCCATGCCCTGCAACTACTGAAGCCTGTGAGCCCTAGAGCCTGTGCTCCACTACAAGAGAAGCCACTGCCATGGGAAGCCACTAATAGCTCCCTCATGCTGCCACTAGAGAAAAGTCAGCACAGCCAAAAGTAAACAAAACTATTTTTTTAAAAAAGGAATGAGATGTTATGTACATTCACTAGACATACTGAAAAAGAATCAAACAGAGCTATTAGAAAAGAAATGTTCAATTCCCTTTTTAAACACAGTAATTTTTATAATTCATAACCATCAATGATATAATAATACCATTAAGAGTTAACAAAATTAGATAATTGCTTCTTAAAATATGATCAGCTCAGTTCGTTTCCT
>NW_011495032.1:23903375-23907298 GCF_000754665.1 Bison bison bison | reverse complement strand
CAGATCCTGTGCTGACCCAGGCCAACCAGATGCAGCAAAATACCAGTGCTTATGTGTTGGGGCGGCACTGGGGACAGTGAACTGAGGCCAGCAGCGATTGGCACTTGAAAGAAGGGAGCATGAAAGGGAGAAGTGGGGCTACAGTCCAAATACTCACTACTTTGTTACAGTTTCTTTTAATCCCAAACCAAGAAATTAACATAAAAACTACTTTCAGACTAAGGAAGTTCAGTAAGGTCTTGAGAGGCAAAACCCAAGCCACCCCCATAAGGTCACCTTCCCAACCCAGAGGATATGAGACATACATTCTGCTGAAGGTGAGTCTATGATTAAAAATCACCTGCATAAACTAAAAAGCACCATGACAGTAGACAAAGTAAAACTCACATACTAGGAACCTGTGTCTGAAAGAGTTTAAAAATAAGTATCTTCTGCTCAACATCACTCATTATCAGAGAAATGCAAATCAAAACCACAATGAGGTACCATCTCACGCTAGTCAGAATGGCTGCTATCAAAAAGTCTACAAACAATAAATGCTGAAGAAGGTGCAGAGAAAAGGGAACCCTCTTATGCTATTGGTGGAATGCAAACTAGTACAGTCACTATGGAGAACAGTGTGGAGATTCCTTAAAAAACTGGAAAGAGAACTGCCATACGACCCAGCAATCCCACTGCTGGGCATACACAATGAGGAAACCAGAATTGAAAGAGACACATGTACCCCAATGTTCATCACAGCACTGTTTACAATAGGTGGGACATAGCAACCTAGATGTCCATCAGCAGATGAATGGATAGAAAGCTGTGGTACATATACACAATGGAGTATTACTCAGCCATTAAAAAGAATACATTTGAATCAGTTCTAATGAGGTGGATGAAACTGGAGCTTATCATACAGAGCAAAGTAAGTCAGAAAGAAAAATACTAATACAGTATATTAATGCATATATATGGAATTTAGAAAGATGGTAACAATGACCCTGTATGCAAGACAGCAAGAGACACAGATATAAAGAACAGACTTTTGGACTCTATGGGAGAAGGTGAAGGTGGGATGATTTGAGAGAATAGCATTGAAACATGTATATTACCATATGTGAAATAGATGACCAGTCCAAGTTCAATGCATGAAACAGGGCACTCAAAGCCAGTGCACTGGCACAACCCAGAGGGATGGGATGGGGAGAGAGGAGGGAGGGGGGTTCAGGATGGGGGCCACATGTATATCCATGGTTGATTCCTGTCAATATATGGCAAAAACCACCACAATACTGTAAAGTAATTAGCCTCCAATTAAAATAAATTAATTAATTTAAAAAATAAAAACAAAAAATAAGTATTTTCAAAGGTTCAAGAAGATAAGGGCAATTTTTGAAATTTGACAGGCCAACTTAATGGTTCTTAATCAGGGGCAGTTTTGCTCTTCAGGGACATTTGACAATTTTTACTCAATTTGAGACATTTTTGGTCATCATAACCAGGTGGGGCTATTGGCATCTACAAGACAGAGGCTAGGGATGCTGTTGAATATTACACAATGATATTCCCCTCAACAAAGAATTATTCAGCCCTAAATAAAACAGTGCCAAAACTGAGAAACTGCACTAGATAATATGGAAAAAATGACTATAATACACACCGAAATGCTAAAGAAAACATAAAAAATGTTTGCTCAAATATACAGTTGAGCATGTAAGAAAGCAAACTTGTAGGAAAGCAAAAGGATAAAACAGCTAAAAACCAGTGATAAGCTGTTTAAGATGTGCCACATACAATAGTATAAAAACAGAGAACATGTAGGAATGAGTCTAACAAAGATACGCAAAACATTAACAGAAAAAAACTATAAAACATTATTGGAAAGACATTAATAAAGACCTAGATAAATGGACAGTTTTACCTTGCTTGTGAGTATGGAGACTGAATATAAAAAACATGTGAATTCTCTAAAATCAGTGATCTATGGATCTAAAGCAAGGGACTTATGAGGCAGCAATTTATAACTAGTTTAATAGTAATTATTAATATGAGAAAAATAAAAGTCAGCAGCAAATATTATACTTAGTGGTGACATGTTAGCAACATTCCCTTAAAAACGAGGCTCAAGACAAGAATGATCACCCTTCTATTCAACACTGTACTAGAGGACAGAGCTTAGCACTAAAATAAGAAAAAACCTTAATTAGAGCATTAGTATAGGAACCAGAGAACCAAATACCAATCTTCACAAGCAGTAAGACTTTCTACATAGGAAACCCAAGTATACCAACAGACAAAATGCTAGAATTCATAAGAGGTTAAGGCTTGGATTATATGATTAATAAATGAAAGTCAATTATATCTCTATCCATTAGCAAAAAAATAGAAAGAAAATGTAAATTTTTTAAAAAAGATACTATCTACAAAAGCAGCAAAAGTTATATGGTATACAAAAAAAAAACTTTCAAAAGATACACAAGACATTAAAGAAGAAATTATAAAACTTTAAGGAAGACTTCAGTTAAGACAAAGATAACTGAAGAAATGTATGATAATCATGGACAGAAGATTCAATATCATGAGGATATCAATTCCCAAATGAATTTATACAAATTTAAGTCCAATCAAACACTGAAAAAATTTTTCCATGGACCATGGCAAGCTGATTTTTAAGCTTATATGGAGAAGAAGGGCCAAGAATAGCCAGTACAAGCTTTAAGGACAACCAGTTGAATGAAGCTGCCTTACCAGATATCAAGATTTATTATAAATGTATAGTAATATGACACAGGAATAGGTAATAAAACAACCAATACACAGATGAGAACTCAGAAATAAATCCACACACTGACAACTAAGGTGGTCCTGTAAATCAAGAGGGAAAGAATATTAATGTCCAGAAAGGGTGCTGAGACAACAGTTTTCCATACATACAAAAAGGATAAACTGGGATCCTTTGCTCATACCATATACAAGCCAATTCCACAAGTACTAAAGTCCTGGACATAAAATGTCTAGAAAAGATTCTCCAAGAACATTATTATAACCTACAAATACAAAAGTGATTTTGTAGATGTAGCCAGAATATGGAAAGCATTTCTGCAAATCAATAAGCATATGACAAGCAACCCAAGGAGAAAATAGGCAATAGGCAATTCCCAGAAGAAGAAACCCCAAACAGCCACAAACCATATGAAAAGATATTGAAGGCAAAATAGTATTCAGAGAAATGCAAATTTAAACTACAGTGAGATATTATTTCACATTGGTCAAATCTGTTACTACATGTCAGAGAAAATATAGTGAAATTAGAAACTTTACACATTGCTAGAGGAATTATAAATTGATTTGGCCACTTTAAAGAACAAGTTGCAATACCTGATAAAGATGAAAGCATATGTTACTCTATGACATGAAAATTTTATTCCTAAATGAATATGCTTTTAAAATTCTTAGAATACCAAGACGTGTACATAATGTTCCAAGCATCAGTAAATCTTAGCACACAATAATGGTAACCACCTACAAGTCTACTAAAAGAGACTGAATAAAATGTCCCACTCCTTTGTAAAATACAATACAGCCATGAAAAATGAGGAACTATGAATGAATCTCACAAACAGACAAAAAATAAAACAAATATTTCTGCTAAAGCAAAAAGTTGCTAAAGCATGCATATCATATCATGTGATCACTCACCTAGAGCCAGACATCCTGGAATGTGAAGTCCAGTGGGCCTTAGGAAGCATCACTATGAACAAAGTTAGTGGAGGTGATGGAATTCCAGTTGAGCTATTTCAAATCTAAAAGATGATGCTGTGAAAGTGCTGCATTCAATATGTCAGCAAATTTGGAAAACTCAGCAGTGTCCATAGGATTGGAAAAGGTCAGTTTTCATTCCAATCCCAAAGAAAGGCAATGCCAAAGAATGTTCAAAC
>NW_011495032.1:23903029-23903275 GCF_000754665.1 Bison bison bison | reverse complement strand
TTGGGCTCCAAAATGACTGCAGATGGTGATTGCAGCCATGAAATTAAAAGACGCTTACTCCTTGGAAGGGAAGTTATGACCAACCTAGGGAGCATATTAAAAAGCAGAGACATTACTTTGCCAACAAAGGTTCATCTAGTCAAGGTTATGGTTTTTCCAGTAGTCATGTATGGATGTGAGAGTTGGACTATGAAGAAAGCTGAGCACAGAAGAATTGATGCTTTTGAACTGTGGTGTTGGAGAAGA
>NW_011495032.1:23899918-23902119 GCF_000754665.1 Bison bison bison | reverse complement strand
TCCTAGGGGTTGCAAAGAGTCGGACACGACTGAGTGACTGAACTGAACTGAAGATCTTTAATGTTAGTAATAATTTGGGGCTTTCCAGGTGGCGCAGCGGTAAAGAATCCACCTGTCAATGCAGGAGCCACAAGAGATGCAGGTTCAATCCCTGGGTCGGGAAGATCCCCTGGAGAACGAATTGGCAACCCACACCAGTATTCTTGCCTCAGAAATCCCATGAACAGAGGAGCCTGGTAGGCTACAGTCCATGGGGGTCGCAAAAGAGCTGGACACGACTGAGCAGCTGAGCATGCACACATGCTGAGCACTCTCAACTTACATAAGACCCTAAATGTTAGTAACAATACCATATATTGTTTAGGGATATGTGTATTAAAAATATTAAAACATATAATAATAATGAATAATTAACACAGAAAAGTGGTTTCTGTTGTGGGATTAACAAAACATCACTAGATAAAAATTCAGAGGGGAAGTGACTAAATTTGTAATATTTTACTACATATGCTCAGCAATAGATATACAGACAGTAAAATAAATACACCTCTGACCACATTCTCTGACCACAGTGCAATAAAATTAGAAGACAATAATTAGCTAAAAGGAAACCCTATATGTTCTTGAACTAAAAAAAGGAGTTTCTCTTTCTCTCTACTGCATGTAGCCCTTACCAGTTCAGTTAACAAGTACTGCATAGAAACAACCAGAGCATGCCATATAGAAACTATCTCATAGCATTGAAAATGCTTCAGAGCTTTTTTGGTGTATACATAGACAATCCTTAGAACAAGAAAGCCTAGAAGCATCCCAAAGTTACCATCAAAAAGAACAAGTCCAATTTTATTTAACATGATTCAAGAGATAGGGTAGAAGGGGGGCTTCCCTGGTTTCTCAGTGATAAAGAATCCAGCTGCCAATGCAGGAGGCTTGGGTTTGATCCCTGATCTGGGACGACCCCACATACCACAAAGCAACTGAGCCACTGGGTCACAACTATTGAGCCTGTGCTCTAGAGCCTGGGAGCTGCAAGTACCGAGTCCACATGTCCCAGCTACTGAAGCCCAAGTGCCCGAGAGCCCATGCTCTGCAGTAGGAGAAGCCACCTCAATGAGAGGCCCAGGCACAGCAATTAAAGAATAGTCCCTGCTCTCCGAAACAAGAGAAAAGTCAGCAATGAAGACCCAGCACAGCCAAAAACAAATAAATATATATTTTAAAAAGATAGGGTAGAAGGGATGCGGAGGTGGGTGGCAGGTAGAATGAGTTGTTTAGAGTTTGGGGAAAGGAGAGTGCTCATTACTTACCAGCCCTGTCCTGCCTGAGCTGCCTAGTTCAGCACCACACACCTCCTCTGAAGTCAACGGCTTCACCTCACTCAGAGACAAAGGAGCTGTCCAAGCCCAATTCTTTCTCCTTCCTTCTTTCAAAAACCCAGCCCTCCGAGTGACTGAGACTTCTGTTAGTGTTCTTTCACACCCACTGTCTTAAGTCATTCACCTTTCCCAGCAGGGCAAAACTGGCAACTGTGTGTGTTTCTAGAATTTTTAAGGAATTCCCCTTTCTGGCACCCCCTCTCTGGCATATTTTAATTTAATGACTGTCTCTCCTTCGTTTCCTCACCCACACAAAATTTCCACAATGGTACAAACTGTCCCCCACCTTCAGAGTCAGAGCAGTTCCAGTTTCACTTCTCAATAGTTGCGAATGATCACTGAATACACCAAATAAAGCAGATGTAAGTCATAAGGGTTCCTTTCCACTGGTTAATGGAAAGGGAAGGGTGTCAGCTTCTAGAAGAAGAAACCACTCCAGGTGTTTTGAAAAACATTGATATAGGTGGATACAGGAGCTTACAAAAGTGCTGTAAGGACTTGAGGAATGGTCTCCTAACTGAGCTTCTGAGAAAGATTCCCAGGGCTCCCAGAAAGACCTCGTCTTGGCCAAGGCAGTGGGGACGCAGGAGGCTGTCAACAGTAGCACAGAGCTGAAGAACACCTCGGGGCTCCCTTGGTGGCCTAGTGGTTAAGAATCCTCCTGCCAATGGAGAGAACACAGATTCGATCCCTGGTCCAGGAAGATCCCACAAGGAGCAACTAATCCCATGTGCTGTAACTACTAAAGCTTATGTGCCCTACAGCCTGTGCTCTGCAACAAGAAAAGCCACTGCAATGAGAAGCCTGCACACCACAACAAAGAGT
>NW_011495032.1:23891677-23899818 GCF_000754665.1 Bison bison bison | reverse complement strand
AGAAATTAAAAAAAAAAAAAAAAAGAACAGCTCAGGCAATGATCCCAAGATCAGAGGGTCAATCAGCCCCCCATCTGCCTCCTCTGTCCCCACAGCTGGTGACTGGACTTAACAATGTGCTGCTTGAACCCCATCACCACCGCCCTGCTTGCCAGCAGGGAAACCAACAAGAGCAACCAGCTACTTGGTCTCTCCTCCACTTGGTTACAGATCCTGCCCACATGTACGTTATAAAGGAGTCTGGGAAATGCAGTTTGTGGTTTTCCACTCTTTAGACCTAAGTGAGAACGGGTCCTGAGCACCAACTGACACCAACTGACAGAAGGATATTCCAAGAGAACACTGTTGTCTTCTTTGTGGTTAGATCTTCTGCACAGACCCCAGTGCCTGACTCCTAGTAAGCACTCAATTAGTATTTGAATGAGTGAAAAGAGTTTCAGAATTCGCTTCAAGGCAACGGCCTCACTTTCTTAGCTCCCCAAATAGGACCTAGAAGCAAGGGCTACAAACCCTTTTCTGGCTAGCAGCTCAATTCTCTTGCCCTTTTGCCTCCTCACCACCAGCTCTGCAATACCTTGGTATGCCAGAACTTTCCAGTTTGAGCACTAAAATTTCCACTGTCCACAAAGCTCCTCATCAGCAAACCGGGATGGTCACGCCAGCATCCCATCCTCAGATGGTGAGCGTCCACCACTCACAGATTTAGAGTAGAAGTCGTGCTGAATGGATGGGAAAAATCATCCCACACTCTTGTGGTTTTCAACATCAGCTGGCCCCTTACTGCTGCTTGGCATGCTATTTCAGGACTGCGGTCAGTTCCTTTCAAAAGCCCCTTCACCCCTTCCACCCTCACAGCTTTCTTCTATCCAAACACCACACTGGAGCCACTTCTCATCGACTGACCTTGCAGTTGATTGAGTGATCTCTTGCAACCTTCCACCTTCCCCTGGGCCATCCACTCCCCATTTGCCCTCTTGTCTCCACCCTTTCATCAACCTCTCTCTACCTTCAGGGACTCCTCCTCCTTCAGCTTGTAAACATGTTCATTCTCTTCCATCTTAAAAATAAAGAAAACAAAAAAACCCGTTCCGCCTGAGATCCCCTGACTTAACCAGTCTTTCGCTCTTTCTCCTTTCATGTGAAGCTGGGATTTCAGAAAGGGAGAGACTGCAACACGTGCTTCAGGTCCTTCAGTGTCTCAATTAACTCAAGATGCCTCCACAGGTGTCCCCTCCACCCCACACCCTTTACACAGTGAGACTCAGTGCCATACTGGAACCTGAAACAAAGGAAACTTCATTAATGTGGATACTGTCTTTAGTGAGAATTCTGATATTTTCTTCATCATGGATTTTTGGCATTCATGTCAATTTTTTCAAAATCTTGCATTAAAATATTATTTATCTCGATTTTTCACACCCCCTTAAATGATGGGCCTGAAATGAGTGCCTCACTCGCCTCACCCGAGTGTCCTCACCTGATGGTGCTCTTCTAGAGGCCTTGGTGGCCTCCTAGTGGCCAAATCCATGGTCACAGGGAAGTCATTTTTTACCCAAGCATTTAGATACTCTTCCTTGAAACTCTTCTCCCTTGGCTGACTTCACACCACTACATTTTACACTGTTTCCCTCTAACCTTCTCCAACCCCTCAGCACTCTTTCTGTACCTGCTTCTTAAATGAGGGGGTGCCCTAGCATCCATCTTTCTCGCTGGCCTGTCTGTTCCTCCTGCCTGTGGCCTCCCCATCTCCAAAGAGATCTATCAGAATGAACTTTCTGAAGTTCATGCTTGGACCAAAGCACTGTCCTAACTTCAGACCTTTCAATGACTCCTATCTCCCATCGCAGGTTCCAATTTCCTTTGCATTCAAGACTCTTCCAGGTCTGGCACCTGCCTCTACCTCTCATTAACACACACCTCGCACATTTGGCTTCAAACCAACCTCAACAAGGAGTTCTTACCCACACCTTTGCACCTTTGCCTGGATTACCTGGCAAAACCATGCTCAGCTTGCAGGGCCAGCTGAAGTGTTTCCTACATGTAAAGCTTTTCTGGGAAGAACTCACCCAGACTTGGTCAGTAGCTCCTTTGTTCCATCACCATATTATGTATATAAAGCTTTGTGGCACCCAGCATAGCCCCAGTAGGTGACAGTAAAATGTCACTTTATCAGGCTTTTCAATGTTTCTCACAGAATGCCAGCTTTGCCAGCAAACCATCTGGTATCAAAAGCACGTAACGTTCCCAGTAGCGTAACTGCCAGTATGACTGGTCCCCGGCATACTTAAACCTATTCCAGGACAGATACACTTAGTATTCCCTTCTTTGTACAGCTTTGCTCATGGCATGGCAGGTCATGTTCACTGAGGCAGGAGAGCAAGTCATGTTCACTGACCCACAGCATGCAAGCAGATGTAATTTCCCAGCAATACAAAACAACTGAGTAGCAATGTGGAGAAGCCCGCCTTCCCAGCTGCAGAAAGCAGCATGTAAACCTGGAACTTTCAGGTGTCTGGGAATCCCCACTGAGATATGAAGATGAAGTGCCTGAGAGAGTCATCCAGAAGCTTCTAAAGAGATAAAGGAAGAAAGGGTTACATGATCCTGACCACGTTATGGGAGTTCAGTGCATCCACGCTGAACGTCACAGGACCCATGCTCCTCCTCCTCCATTTGTGTACAGAACCTGTGGATGTGGGCTCTGTGTGTGGCAATTTGAGCAGCCAATATAACAAAAGCAGCTTTTCTCCATCCATAGGCATTTTAACCCTAAGATAGTACACAAGATGGCATTTTGTGCCCACTATTTAAAATAACATGCTTAGTAACAAATCGTCACGTGGGTCCTGATTTCTGGAATGCTGCAGAAACGGTCTAGAAGACCATGTATTAAAGCAGAAGCATAAATGCATTCCACTTTGGAATTATTTATTGCGCATTTTAAATTTTTCATATGTTTCATTTTTTAAATTTAATATTTAATGCATACTTTTACCCACTGATACATTATGTATATGAAAATACATAATGTATCAGTGGCTGTGCTGTGCTTAGTCGCTCAGTTGTGTCGACTCTTTGCAACCCCTGCAGACTGTAGCCCACCAGGCCCCTCTGTCCAAGGGGATTCTTCAGGCAAGAATACTGAAGTGGGTTGCCATGCCCTTCTCCAGGGAATCTTACCAACCCAGGGATTGAACCCGAGTCTCCCACATTGAAGGCAGGTTCTTTACCAACTGAGTCACCAGGGAAGCCCATCAGTGACTAAGAGGATGCATTAAAAAATTATTATATTTGGCTTCCCAATCATACATTTTAATTATAGCAAATTGCCCAGAAATTATAGTTGATCTCAATTATAAAATGACATAAAATTAGAAGGTATATCTTATAAAGTTCTTTGATGAAGCTCAGCCCCATGACTCTCATGGAAACTCCTACAAATTTCAACATAACATTACCTCACATCACTTCTCTGATTCACAATAGCTGGATACAGGCTGCAGAAAATGCGGGAATGAAAGAATCCCAGAAGGAGAAAGAATCTAGACCAAAAGGAGATGGTGAGTCATCTAACCACACTGAAACATGAGCAGAGTCACTAGGGAAAACTACTTAATGCAGTGGCCCCACTCCTCCTGAATCAAAGCAAATTTTCACTAGGGCAAACTTCCCCTAGAGAGCGCAAGCACCCAAAATTATCTCCCCTCCCTTACCTACTTTCTTCTTGAGTATTGTCATATGTGGTAAGCTCCCACTCATCTACATTAAGTTATAGAGGAGTCCTGGCCAGGACTGCCAAGTTCACCCTCCTAGGCCTTGAACAGACTGGTCATCATCACAGGGCCCCAGCAGGCGGGCACTTGGGTCATGCCTACTCATCCTTACATCATCTACAAGGAAGCAAGATGAAGATGGTGGTAGAATGAGAAACAAGCTTAGAACCTGGTTGTCAGATCCAGGAGACAGAGCTTGTGAAAGGAAGATTTTGCAATTCTATGGGGTAACAATGTTGTTGTTTAAGAACTAGGAGAGGCTCAATGGGGGCTTCACTGTTGGCTCAGTGGTAAAGAATCTGCCAACCAATGCAGGAGATGCAGGTTCAATTCCTTGGTTTGAGAAGCTTCCCTGGAGTAGGAAATGGCAACCTGCTCCAGTATCCTTGCCTGGAAAAGTCCATGGATAGTGGAGCCTGGTGGCTACAGCCGATGGTGTCACAAACAGTCGGACATGACTGAGTGACTGAGGGCACACACTGTATCGAATACGGTAGTGCAGTATCACAAGCCCAGGACGTTCACTTGATGCCAGCCCCCGTAGGCCAACTATTTACTGGACTACTGTACTTTCAAAGTACTGTACTGTAAGCTTTAAAATGTTTTCTTGGAACATCACTGAAAGTCCACTGTTTACGACTCTGTGCTTTCAGTGCAAGAGGCTTGGGTTCTGAAGCAGGAGGAAGATGAGTAAAGTGATAGGAGAGTCATTCCCTGTGAACAGAAACTCTAAGACAAGAATAGCAGGACAATTAAGAAAGGAAGACTGAGGGCAGCCACAGAAAACTTACATAGCAGGTAAACTCCTAAATGTAGCTGGACTGTCCCCCACTCCTTCCCTAATACTTTAATCTCTGTCCTAACTCTGTAACTTTGCAAGAATATTTGCCTCCATCTGGAATGTCCTCTTTACTCTCCACCTCTAAATTAATATCTAAACCTTTCTCCAGCTTCCCAGGTGACATAGTGGTAAAGAATCCACCTGCCAATGCAGGAGACTCAAGAGACATGGGGTCCATCCCTGGGCCAGAAATATCCCCTGGAGAAGGAAATGGCAACCCATGCCAGTATTACTGCTTGGAAAATTCCATGGGCAGAGTAGCCTGGCAGGCTACAGTCCAAAGGGTCGCAAAGAGCTGGACACGACTGAGCACGCAGGCAAACTTTTCTCAAAGCCTAATTCAGATTTCTAATTCAGGTTTCTCTACTCCTTGAGGCTCCCTGAATGATTCCAGCCCACATAAATCTCCTAAATAGACTAGTATATGTTTACTATATAAATGATATCACTTAGTCCTTAAAAAAAGAGACAGCGAGGAGGCTGGGCCCTGTGCAGGCCACACATTTCTCATTCTCAAAGTCAGGAGACCTCTTAGACTATACATGCGCAGAAAGGCTACTTAGAGGTCAAAAGAGAAGAAGGCCAAGAGATAGTCTACCCAAACACCTCTGTGATAGAATCTATTTTACCTAAGAATGCATACACACACATGGGAGGAGGATCTTGAGATATACCAAATACAGACTCTGAACCAGGCAAGTCAAAATAATTGGCCAAAGGAAACCCAGAAGAAATGTCTCATAACAGTGATTAAAACTGCCACAAGGGCAAGATTCAGGGACTCTCACTCTGAGTCTGCCCGTGTGTCTATTCACACATATGGTACTCTTTTTCCTCCTAATAAATATTTAACTTGTTTCATTACTTTCTGTCTTTGTGGGAATTCTTTTCCTCAAAACCAAAGGACCAGGGCCTTGTCACTGACCGCTGGTCAGGTGGCTAGGATTTGGTGCTCTCATTGCTGTGACCCAGCCTCAATCTCTGGCTGGAGAACAGAAGCCCCCCTACAAGTCACTGCAGGCTGAGGCCACCTGAGATCATACCAACCCTGATTGAGGAACAAGTTCCCACATGCCATTCGGTGCAGTCAAAATTAAAAAGAAAAGAAAGTAAGAGAATTCTTGACCTATCATAAAAAATACAAATTAAAATTTAAAAAAAGAAACTGAAGAATGGATGATTTAAAAAAACCAAAGAAGAAAAAAGATTAATGACTATATCATTTACCCCAGAGCAACAACAAAACAGAAAGCTTTGGTTTTGTGTTTGTTATGTATTATTTGTTTGAAAAGTATTGTACACCTATTACAGTACAGTACTGTATAGCCATGGAGAAGGAAATGGCAATCCACTCCAGTATTTTTGCCTGGAGAATTCCCATGGACAGAGGAGCCTGGCAGGCTACAGTCCATGGGTTCGCAAGAGTCAGACACGACTTAGCGACTAAACCACCACCACCACTGTAGAGCCAATTGTGTTAGTTGGGTACCCAGGCTAACTTTATTGGACTTAGGAACAAACTGGACTTACCAACATTCTCTCTGAATGGAACTTTGAGGATTTACTATACTTCGGACAGAACAGAAACTGGAGGACAACATCTGACACACCTAGCTGTGGCTTCCAAGGCAAGCATTAAGCTCCTGTGGGCTTCCTGCCTGGCAGCCTGCCAGAAACCACAGCCCAAAACAAACTTCCTGCTCCAGACCGCTTTGCCCCCATACCTTAAAAACTCTACAGGTACACATTACATGCGATCTCTCCAGACAATAGACTCTGCCTTGTGTGGGCAAAGAACCCACCTGGCGTTGGTCAGGGGGTGGGGGGATTACTTGTCTCAAGCCAAGACAGCAGTGGGCATGGCCGTTGCTGGTAATGGGACTTGAGGTCACCCCAGGGACCAAACCTATACTTCCTTTTCAGTTATGAACAAGTCCACTGCCACCACTCAGAAAAACTACCCATGACTATCCCCTCACAACTCCCCAGTTGTGCAAGATTTCCAGGGGGCAGGGGCAAGGGGCCCCTGTGGGCCTGCAGGTGGATTCACCTTGGAGAGCGGGTGCCAGATGATAAATAACAGTGTTAAATGAAGTGCAAATGTCACTTTCAAATATAAAACATGAAGTCCTTAGGAAAAACCATTCTAATCAGGATGTCCAACCCAGAAGCTATAAGTAGAACAAAAGTGTTAACACTAAAAATGCAACTTCTGTAGGGCAAACACATTCAAAATTCCCTTACAAACCCTAGTCTTTTTTCTAAGTGTTGGAGTTAGGCCAAGTTTCTTTTCTTTTCTTTTCTTTTTTTGGCTCTCCCAAAGAAACTTTTTAAAGATTATTCAGGGGAATCACTGAAGGGAAATTACCCAGAACTCCGTTTATCTTATCTGAAATCTCTTACCTGAAGCAGGTCAACCCTGAGAGCTCTATCCTAGTTTTAAATCATATTTTGTCGGTGTCCAACAAGCTCCCTACTGGCTCTTCGTCTCAATGTGTAAACAAATTTCAAATGTCAACAAATGAAACTATTGGAGAACCTTGGCGTCCTTGAACTTACTTCCTGTAACCTTCAACTAAAAACTTGTTCTGAATTTCAGTGGCCTTTGTTCTGTTGCCTTCCACTGTTAATATTAAAAAAAAAAAAAAAAAATGCCCTGACCAGACATTCCCCAGGTCCTACTAAGGGAAAAAGCGGGGGAGGAAGGAACAAGTTTATTTCAAGGCTCTACAAAAAGTCTTATCAATCAGTCATTGAGAACTTTCCTAAGGGAAGCTGTTCTTCCAGTTCGCCAAAACACACATCACACACTGCTTTAAGAAAGGGCAGCCCTAACCTACTTCACCAGGCTATTGCAAAAGAGTAAAAATTCCCGTCCTACCAGACGCTTCCGCGGAGACACACTACAGCACAGAAAGTCCCAGTTCTCATCAACTTTGCCAAAGGAAAGCTGCCAGACTTTTCATCAGGTCACGCCGAAGGGAGCAACCCTCGGGATGTCCCTAAGCAAAGTTTGCAAAACACTGGGGATCTGCCACCAAAGTTGCGGTCCTGGGGCTTCATTCTTGGGCGAGTCTCTGGGTCTGAGCGATCCCGCGCCCAAACGGGTACCTGGGATCCTGGGAGACTCAGGCGGCCCTCCAGAGAATTGGAGCAGCTCCAGCTGGTCTAGGGCCCAGGGGGCAAACCGAAGATAACAGATCTACGAGGGGAAGGAGAGGGTGGGAGGAACTGAGAGAGTAGCATTGCCATTTATACCCTGCGATGTGTAAAACAGCTAGTGGGAAGCTGCTGTATAGCACAGGGAGCTCAGCCCCACGCTCCGTGAGGACCTAGAGGGGTGGGATGGGGGCCTGGAGGGTGGGAGGGAAGTTCAAGAGGGAGCGGATGTACTATACTTATGGCTGATTCTTGGTTGTTGTTCCGCAGAAACCAACACAACGCTGTAAAGCAACTGTCCTCCAATTAAAAACTTAAAAATTCATGAACATAATATATATATATCTCTCTCTCTCTCTACAGGACTG
>NW_011495032.1:23880412-23891577 GCF_000754665.1 Bison bison bison | reverse complement strand
GGTGCACCTACCGTCCAGCCTGCGGTGAGGCTCTCCTCTGGCTGCAGCCCAGACTTCACTCCGACGCCTGAAAATCCGCAGGCAAGATGGAGAAAAAGAAACCGAAAGTCTGAAAGCAGACGTGGCTTTCCTGTCCAGTCCGCAAGCGCTCTGGGCTTCCTCTCCCTGGACTTGTCTCTGATCCTATAAAAACTTTTCACTTTATGAAAGTCTGATGGTCCGACATTCACTGTGTTAGACCCCACTCACCCGCCCTTCCAGTAGAACCGGTGCCAGGCCACAGCCCCCTTGTCGTCTATTTCCTGTTTTTACTTCTCTACGTGTTTGCTATGAACTCTGGGCGGTTGCTTACCAAGCAGTTCTAGTTGTCTCTAGCAACAAGCACTAGCAGTTTTGTTGCTGATGTACTGGAAAATAATAAATAGCAAATGTAAAAGCGCTATATGCTTTAATGCTCACAACTACTTTCTTCTGATTTTTTTTTTAAGTTTCTGAACTTTTCTTGAAAAATATTTAAACTTACAGGAAAGTTGCAAAAATAACTGCAAATGGAAATATTCCATTTCCCAGAGCCCTACTTGGATTTCTATAATACCAGATAACAACATCAGAAGAGGTTTAGCAAAATTTAAGGGGTGGGGGTTGGAGGTGGGAGGGGATAAACTTCACTAAAGTAATCCAGTCAGGCACTAAACAAATAAGCATGCACGCTTATAATAAATAAAAGAGGTTGCTGAGGCTGGTGAGTGAGGAGTAAACAAGTACCCAGAGTTGCTATATTATCTAAAATGTCCAGTTTTCTGTACACCCTTCTGTATCTAAAACTTATAACCAGCAAGGACTTATTGTATAGCATGTGGATCAAAGTTATGTGGCAGTCTGGATGTGAGGGGAGTTTGGGGGAGAATGGATACATGTATATGTATGCCTGTGTCCCTTTGCTTTTCAACTGAAACTATCACAAAACTGTTAATTGGCTATATCCCAATAGAAAATAAACTGTTTAAATTTTTTTAAATATAAAATGTCCAGTTTCTAACAAAAATTATGAGGCATGCAAGGAACCAGGAAAGTACGATCCAACCATCGGGAAAATAGGGAACAGGAAATGCCTTTGAGAGCAACAGGATGTTGGATTTATCAGAAAAATAATTCAAAGTAGCTATTATAAGCATGTTCACAAAACTAAAGAAAAGCATGATTAAAGTATGACAATAATGTCATACCAAATAGAAATATCAATAGAGATATATTTAGCCCCTAGAGCAGGGATGTGACTTTGTAATTATAGAAATGAAGCAAACAAATTTCTGAATTTGAAAAGTACAATAACTAAAATAACTTTATTAGAGGCTTAACAGGAAACTCAAACTGGCAGAAGAAAGAATAAGCTATCTTGAAGATAGATAGATAGAGATTATGTTCCCAAGAACAGAGAAAAATAAAAAGAGCCTCAGAGAAATGTGGACATCATTAAGAACACCAGCACGTGCATAGTAGGAGTACTAGGACAGGGGAGTGAAGAAGCAACAGAAAAAATATTCAAAAATTAATGGCTAAAAGCTTTCTAAATTTATTGAAAAACTATCTCACATATCTAGGAAACTCAACAAATTCCAAATGGGATGAATGCAAGAGATCTACAAACACAACATAGCAAAAATGCTGAAAGTCAAAGGAAGAAATCTTGAAATCAGCAAGAGAAAAATGACTCATGACCTACAAGTTAATGCCAGTAAGATTAATAACTGACTTTTAAGGAAAAACAAGAGAAACCAGAAGGCAATATCATAACATACTCAAAGTGCTCCAAGAAACAATCTTATGAAAATAAGTTGGTGAAATAAGGTTAAATGGTTTCCCAAACAAACAAAAACTGAGAGAATTTTTGCTAGCAGATGTGTCTTACAAGAATACTAAAGGACAAAAGCAAATAACAGGTTGAAAGCAATAATCCCAGACAGTAATTCAAATTTATACCAAAAGAAAAACAAAACATCAGAAAAGGCAATTGTACAGTTAGAAGAGAAAGTATAAATGAATTTTTATTTAAAAAAAATAGTGAATGATTGTGCCTGTAACATAAAATTAATACGTGTAATGTATTTGCTAATAACAGCACAAAAGAGGTGGGTGGGAGAAAAGCTACATTGGGATAAAGAAATGATTACAGACTGTAAAGTAGTATAATAACAATGCATTGTTGGTTGTATAACATTAATTGATGCTTTATATATATATATATAATAAAATGCCACAAAGTGGTGGTCACGCAGGAAGAAGGGAGTACAGCTATACACGAGTAATGTTTCTATATAAAACTGGAATTAACTGGTGTAAATCCAAAGCTGCTTCTGATAAATTAAGCTATATATGGTAAACCTCAGAGCAACCTCTGAAACAATTTGAAAAATATATAGTGAAAAATAATTAAAGAAATTAAGATGCTTTATTAGAATATATTTCCTTAATGTAAAAGAAAGCAACAAAAGAGGAACAGAGGGACAAGAAAGACATATGACAAATAGAAAACCAAAAGAAAAATGAGCCATGCAAATCCAGTAACAATAATAACATTAAATTAAAATAGATTAAATGATCCAACCAAAAGGAAAGTTTGCTAGGCTGGATTTAAAAAAATAAAAAATCTATGGAGACTTCCATAGGTCCAACGGTTCTTACAACAATAAATAAGACATAAAAGAATCAACAATGACAGTTGAAAACTTTGACATTCTACTTTCAATAATGGACAGAATGAGACAGATAGTCAAAAAGAAAAATAGAAGGCTTGAGCAATGCCATAAACCAGCTAGACCTAACTGACAGCCATAGAACACTCCACCTAGCAATAGAATGTACATTATCACCATATAGGAATATATATTCAAGTGTACATGGAATATTATCCAGGCTATACCATCTGCCAGGCTCTAAAACACACCTCAATAAATTTAAAGGAACAGAAATAATATAAAGTATGTTTTCTGGCCACAGTGAAATGAAATTAGAAGCCAATAACAGGGAAAATGGGTAAAACTTACAAGTCTGTGGAAAATAAATAACAAATCTGTGGAAAATAAATAACACACTCCTAAGTAACCAGTGGGTCAAAAAGGAAATCAAAAGGAAAATCTGAAAATACTTTGAGGTGAATGAAAATCAAGCACAACATTTCAAAACTTTTGAAGTAGAGCTAAAGCAGTGCTTAGAGAGACATTTATAACTTTAAATGTCCATATTAAGCAAAAAGAAAGATCTCAAATCAATAACCTAAACTTCGACTTTAAGATATGGGTAAAAGAAGAGCAAACAAAACCTAAAGCAGCGAGAAGCAAGAAAATAATACAGATTAAAGTGGAATAGAAAAACAATAGAGAAAATCAATTAAACAAGCAAAAAGCTGATTTTTAATAATTTAGTTATTAATTTTTTAACTGTGCTGGGTCTTCATTGCTGTGCTCAGGCTTTCTCTAGTTGCAGCGAGTGGGGGCTACTCTTTAGCTGTGTTGTGTGGACTTCTCACTGAAGTGGTTTCTCTTGTTGCCGAGCACGCGCTCTAGAGCCTGGGCTTCGGTAGTTGCTGCTCTTGGGCTTAGTTGCCCTGAAGCACGTGGAGCCCAGAGGAGGGCTCAAACTCATGTCCACTGCATTGGCAGGTGGATTCTTAACCAATGGACCACCAAGGAAGTTCCCAAAAATAATTTTTTGAAAAGGTGAAAAAAATTGCAAATCTTTGGCTACATTGACCAAGAGGAAAAGAAATTTCAAATTACTCAGAAATGAAATAGGGTACATTACTACTGATCCAACAGAAATCAAAAGGATTATAAAGGAACACTATGAATAATTGTACTACAACAAATTAGACAACCTAGATAGACAAATTCCTAGAAAGACACAAATTATCAAAACTGACTCAAGAAGAAATAGACAATTACTCAGATTGTCACTTTGTAGATCTATACAACTAGAGAGTAGCCCTCATTCTCCACAGGTAGAGAAAGCCCTTGTGCAGCAATGAAGACTCAGTACTGCCAAAAATAAAAAAATAATTAATTAATTTTTAAAAGGTGAAGAAATTTAAAAATCTACCCACAAAGAAAAGCTCAGACTCAGTTTCATTTGTAAATTCTACCAAACTCTTAAGGAAGAATAATCTTTACAAACTCTTCCAAAAAACAGAAGAGGAGTGTATTAGTTTGCTGGGGTTGTGTTAGACAAATTAAAATGGAAACAGTTTTGTTCAGGCTTCAGAAGTAGGAAAGCAGGCCTCTGACCGACTTCTGACCCTTCCTGGACTACATACCTGCCTGCAAGCATACCAACTGTTACCACCAAATCAAGTGGCACTTTAGATAAGAAAAGGAGTGGGTTCTGGAATTTCTTGAGCCCTGTGGACCTGTCTAAGCCTCTGGGGTCTGGAAAATCTTGTGGCTCACAAGGTGAAACAAACAGCATTGTAAAAGTTACAGAAAAGCCAGAACTGCGTTTTTTCATGCAAACTGACTATGATATCAATTTGCAGCTTGGGATTATACGTGGGAGCCCCCCACAATCTGAAGTCTCACACATGGAGTGGATGCACTGCAAAACAAGTTGCCATAACAAAAACACCACAGACTAGGAAACATAAACAACAGAAAATTATTTCTCACTGTTGTAGAGGTTAGAAATTTGAAGCCAAGACATCAGTAAGGTTGGCTACTTCTGAGGCCTCTGTCCTGGACTTTAGATAGCAGTCTTCTCGCTGTGTCCCAACAAGCTGTTTCCTCTGTATGCCGGTGTCTTTCTGCATGTTTTCTTATAAGGAATTATAAGATTAGGGATTAGGGCCATCCTAAAAGCCTCATTTTAACTTTACCTCTTTAAAGACCTTATCTGTGACTACAGTAACATTGCGAGGTCCTAGGAATTAGGGCTATGGATACCAGGGAATCCACAACTTTATAAAGGGCATCTAAACTTAGGAATAAGTTTAAAAAAAAGAATTATAAAATAGTGTGGTACTGGCAGAAGGATAGATACATAGATCAATGAAACAAAATGAAGAGCCCAGAAATAAACCCATATATGTATGGTCAATTGATTTTAGACAAGAGTGCTGAGATTATCCAATGGGAGAAATAGTCTTTTCCACAAATAGTGCTGGGACAAATATATTTCCATGGGTCAAAGAATAAAGTTGGACCACTATTTCACACCATATATAAAAATCAATGTGAAATTAATCAAAAGACTTAAGCATTAGAGTTAAAACTATACATTTTTAGGAAAAACATAGGGGTAAAACTTAATGATCTTAGATTTGGCAAAGGATTCTTAGATATGACCCCAAAGACCTAGCAACAAAGGAAGAAATAGATAAATGTGACTTCCTCAAAATTAAAACCTTTCATGCTTCAAATGATACAATCAGGAAAATGAAAAGACAACCTACAGAATGTGAGTTAGGGCTTTAATATATGCTCTGGGGTAGGGACAAGGGTGTAGGACACAATTTAACCAATAAAAAGAAAGGAACACTCTCCAACTCAGTTTATGAGACCATTATTACTATAATACCCAAACCAGACAAAGACATCACGGCAAAGGAAACTGCAGGCAATATCTTATGTATATGGATGCAAAAGTCCTCAACAAAATAATAGCAAACTGAATCCAGTAACATTTAAAAATAAGTGTGGTTTCCACCACAACCAAGTGGGATTTATCCCAGGGGTGCAAGGTAGGTTTAACACACCCATAAAATTAGTAGGATTTTTCAAGGTTCATCCATATTATGTCATGTATCAGTAACTCTGTTCTTTTTTATGGCTGGGTAATATTTCTTTGTATGAATATAACACATTTTGTTTAGACATTCATTAGTAGATGGAATTTGGGTTGTTTTTGGCTAGAATACTGCTATAAACATTTGTGTATAAGTATTTTCATGGACATACGTTCATTTCTTTTGAGTTTATACCTAGGAGTAGAATTGCTGGTTTATACAGTAACTCTAATTTAATCATTTGTGGAAGTTCCAGGCTGTTTTCTAAAGTGACCACTCCATTTCTCATCCCCACTAACAGTATATGAAGTTTCCAATTTCTCCACATCCATACCAACACTTGTTATTATCTGACTTTTTGATTCTAGCCAACCTAGTGAGTATTAAATGGTATCTCATTGTCGTTTTAGTTTGCATTTCCTTGATGACTAATGATGTTGAACATTTTTTCATGAGCTTATTGGTCAGTTGTATATTTTTCTTGGAGGAATATCTATTCAGATCCTTTACCCATTTAAAAATTATTTGTCTCTTTATTATTGAGTTGTCAGAATTTTTTATATTTTCTGGATACAAGTCCCTTATTGAAAACGGTAAAGAATTTGCCTGCAATGTGGGAGACTCTGGCTTGATCCCTGAGTCAGGAAGATTCCCTGGAGAAGGGAATGGCAACCCACTCCAGTATTCTTGCCTGGAAAATTCCATGGACAGAGGAGCTTGATGGGCTAGTCCATGGGGTCGAAAAAAGCTGGACATGACTGAATGACTAACACTTTCACTTTCACTTGCAACTATTTTCTCCCATCCTCTACTGCCTTCGAATGTTAGTGTTCCCAATTCTTGGGCCTTCAGACTTGGACTGGGACTTATACCACCGGCTTTCCTGGGTTTTTAGCTTGCAAATCATAGGATGTAGTTTCCATAACCAATGAGGTGATTCCTCAAAATAAATCACTTTAAATCTCTTTATACATCATTGGTCCTATTTTTCTGGAGGACTATGACTAGTATAAGAAGTATGTAGCATCTTTTCATTATTCTTAGGTATTCTGAAATTTCACAGTACATGCTGTACATCCACTATTTGACTTCACTGTGCTTCACACTCAGAGTCTTCAATCTGGAAATACATCCTTAAGTTCTAGGAGACTTTAAATATTTAGCTGGTGATCTGTCCTATCCATTTTTCTCTGTTTCTTTTATTTTCCTTCCTTCCTTTCATTTTTTCCTTCTTTTTTACATTGCCCCTCCTGAACTTGCTCTGTACTTTTTGTCCTATTTTTTCTTTGTCTTTCATCTCTATTTTTCTGTTTTTCTATTTTCCAACCCTTCTATTAAGGTTTTCTTTTCTTTTGTTTTAATCCCAGAGTTAAGAATAATAATGTAGTTAAGGCTCCTTGAATGTTTGAAGACTGTGAAATGCAAAAGAATTCAGAAATGTGCACTAAACATAAATACATACATTAATAAAGAATGGTAAATCAAATATCCACGTAACTGCCACCCAAAGGCGCAAAATAGGATCATTTCAGAGCCCCCTGTGTGCCCATCCTTTATCATAACCCACGTTCTCCCCTAAGAGGTAACCACTATCTCAAATTTGGAGATAAGAATTTTCTTGACTTTATAAGTTTTACCATTTACATATGCATCTCTAAACAATATAGCTTAGTTTTTACTATTTTTGCGCTCTATACAGATGAAAACAAACCATATTCATTTGTGCCTTTCTTTTTATGCTCAATTGATTTTCATTGCTGTATTCTATAAAATTCTTAGAAGAAAACAGAGTAGAAAAATCTTTGAAACTTTGGAGTAGGCAGAGATTTCTTAGAGCACAAACAAGCACAAACTCATAGCAGAAAACATTTACAAATCAAAAATTTTAAATCTTTCCTTGAAAATATCCTCATTGAAAAAAAATAAAAATAGGACTTCCCTGGCAGCCCAGTGGTTAAGACTCTGCACTTCCACTGAGGAGCGTGGATTTGGATCCCTGATCGGAGAACTAGATCTCAAACACCAAAACTAAAAGTTTGCATGCTACAACTAAAGATCCTGGGTGCCACAACTAAGGCCTGGAGCAGCCAAATACATAAATAAATGTTTTGTTTTGTTTTATTTAAAGAAATGAAAAGGCAAACCATAGATTTGGGCTTCAATATATATCTTCAAAGGACATAAAGCCTGAATATATGAAGAATTCTTACTCTGAATAATAAATCAAATGACTCATTTTTTAAATGGGCAAAAACTTTGCCCAGACACCTCACAAAATAGGATACACAATGGCCAATAAGTGTATGAGAAACTACTCAATATCATTAGTTATCAGAGAAATGAAAATTAAAAGCCTACAGGAATGGCTAAAATCCAAACAGTTGACAATACGAAGAATCAGTAAGAATGTGAAATAACTACAACATACGTTACTGGCAGAAATGTAACATAATAAAACTTGGGAAACAGTTTAGCTATTTGTTATAAAGTACACTTCAGTTCAGTTCAGTTCAGTCGCTCAGTCCTGTCCGACTCTTTGCGACCCCATGAACCACAGCACGCCAGGCCTCCCTGTCCATCACCATCTCCCGGAGTTCACTCAAACTCAAGTCCGTCGAGTCGGTGATGCCATCCAGCCATCTCATCCTCTGTCGTCCCCTTCTCCTCCTGCCCCCAGTCCCTCCCAGCATCAGAGTCTTTTCCAATGAGTCAACTCTTCACATGAGGTGGCCAAAGTATTGGAGTTTCAGCTTTAGCATCAGTCCTTCCAAAGAACACCCAAGACTGATCTCTTTTAGAATGGACTGGTTGGATCTCCTTGCAGTCCAAGGGACTCTCAAGAGTCTTCTCCAAAACCACAGTTCAAAAGCATCAATTCTTTGGCGCTCAGCCTCCTTCACAGTCCAACTCTCAAATCCATACATGACCACTGGAAAAACCATAGCCTTGACTAGACGGACCTTTGTTGGCAAAGTAATGTCTCTGCTTTTGAATATGCTATCTAGGTTGGTCATAACATTCCTTCCAAGGAGTAAGCGTCTTTTAATTTCATGGCTGCACTTAGCATATAATAAAACAAAAGCCCTCCTAAGCACTACTCAAGAGAAATAATATGTAATATATATACAAAGGCTTGCATATTAATTTTTATAGCAGCTCCTCTAATAATAATCCAAAACTAGGAATAACTTAAATACTCGCCTAAAGGCAAATGGATAAACCATGTGAGTATATCTATAAAATGGAACAGTAGTCAGCAGTAAAAAAGGAAGAAACAGAAGGGGCTCAAGAAGGTGGAGGAGTAGGTGGACATGGAGTACATCTCTCTCCATGGATGTATCAAGAATACATCTATAGATGCAACAGTTCTCACAGAATACGACCTGAATACTAGCAGGAGTCCCTGACCACTGGAAAGAATTATATGGATACTTGCATATCTGGGTAGGACAAAAGAAAGAAAGAAGGAAGAGGAGAGTCAGTACTGGGCGAGCTGAAGCAGAGGAGAGATTCCCACATCCAGAGGAATCAGTTGGGACAGAAAGGAAAGCATTTGAGGCTGTCAGAGGGTGAAGGAGCTGATCCATGACAGCCTGAATAAAGTGAAAACCACACAGACAATCCGAGCCGCGGCCCTACATAACCTGTCCCAGGATGCACGTCCACCGATGGCACATGGCAGCTGGGAGCTGGAGCATGTAGCTGCTGCTGCTGCTAAGTCGCTTCAGTCGTGTCTAACTCTGTGCGACCCCATAGACGGCAGCCCACTAGGCTCTCCCGTCCCTGGGATTCTCCAGGCAAGAACACTGGAGTGGGTTGCCATTTCCTTCTCCAATGCGTGAAAGTGAAGTCACTCAGTCGTGTCCGACTCCTAGCGACCCCATGGACTGCAGCCTACCTGGCTCCTCCGTCCATGGGATTTGCCAGGCAAGAGTAGTGGAGTGGGTTGCCAGACTGGAGAGCAAACCCAGGGTGAGGACTGCTGCTGATTGCGAGGAGATGACCTGAAGAAAAGGAGGAACTCTGCAGCAGGGAATGCCTTTTAAGGGAAACAGGGCGGCTCTGGAAGCAGGGCGCTACTGCTGACTCACATGCAGGGGGAGGAGCCATCAATGTAGCTCTCTCTTCCCCAGCACTGGCCCCTGAGCAATAGAGAAGGATCCCAGCGAGGGCAGCCCTTCAAACACCAGCTGCCAGAAGCTAGAAAAGACTCCTAATAGAGTCATATCTCTTGTGCCCATGGCCACCGGCTTCCCTGTGCACTTGGTGCTATGGGAGTCTCCACGATCCAGGCAGCCATGCCATCTCCACTTCTGGTCATCACTCGGGCGGACCCAAGTCCTCCAGGGCAGCTTTGGGAGTAGACTCTTACGGATGGCCAGCAGGTAGATGTGGGGATAAAACCACAATTGAGCTCCAGGGGCAGAGTGCCTAAGGAAGAAGATCAAAAACCTTTTCATCAGCCGCACAAGCTGCAGATTAAATCCATACAATCAACTAGGTAGACTCTGTGTCTGTGGAATATTTGAAGACACAGAATGTTCCCTGAAAAGAAAACCCTCTAGCTCTGGCAGCTGCAGACATTGGGGACAAGCATACCCGGCAGTAGGGCCAGATCAGAGTCTGTCCTCACAGCAGGTCGACCAGCTTTCCCCGGGCACTGGAGGGCCTCCTAGGGAAGTGGAGATGGGCTGTGGCTCACAGTGAGGGGAAAGGATGCTGACAGCTGAGACCTGAGAAAATATTTATTATTATTCTTATGTTTCGATTCCTTCTGTTGTGGGTTCTGGTTTTTTTCCTTTTTTGTTGTTTTTGTTTTTGTTTCTCTCTCTCTCTATTTTCTCTGTTGTGGTTGTTATTTTTATTACTATTATTATTTCTATTTAGGTTTTCGAGATTTTTTTAAATCTTACTTTTTATTTTATATATTTTATTTCTGTTTAGCTTTCTGCTGTTCTGTGCTTTTTTGGCTTGTTTTGTTTGTTTTCTGGGGGTTCTTTTTGTTGTTGTTGTTTTTCTTTAATATATGTGGATCTTTTTTACATACTTCTGTTTAACTTTGCATTTCTATTTTTTCTTTTTTACCCCCACCATTTTTGTTTGTTTTGTTTTCTTTGCTTTATTGTTCAGTTGGCACTCTGCTTTGGTTTTGTGTTCTGTTTTAGTTAGTTTTGTTTTTAACTGATTGATTTAATTTTTGTTTCTTTTGTTCATCGGGTCAAAAGAACTGACCTGACTTTGTTGGACTCTTGGGTTTTGTTTTCCTTGGTCTGTTTTGATTTCTTTTGTGTATATATGGGTGTGTGTGTATGTATGTTCCTTTGTTTTTGTTTCTATCTGCCTGGTTTTTCTTTTACCCTTCGTCTGGGTTTTGTATTTTGCTTTTTTTTTT
>NW_011495032.1:23869604-23880312 GCF_000754665.1 Bison bison bison | reverse complement strand
GGGAGGTGGGAGGCGGGGTCTGTTTGTTTTAATCCCTTTTATTGCCATGACGGCTTCTGGGGTCTTGGTTCCCTGACCAGAAGTTGGGCCTGAGCCTCTGGGATGGGAGCGCTGAGTCCAGGATGTTAGATCACCAGAGAACTTCTGACCCCAGGGAGTATTACTCAGAGAGAACTCCCACGAAGACCTCCACCCAAATCCAAGACCTGGCACCACTCAACTGCCAGCAGTACTGCAGCACTGGACACCTCACCTAAACAACAAGCAAGACAGGAACACACACCCAACCACCAGCAGACAGGGCTACCCACAGACACCCCAAAACATATCACCTCACATGGCCCTGCCCATCAGAGGGGAAAAACTCCCCTCCCACCAGGATGCAGGCACAAAGCCTTCAGAAGCCACCAAACCAACCTCATCCGTCAGGGGAAGAAACCAGAAACAATCCTTTCTTTCTTCACTTCTAGGAACCAACTCTCTCCAGATATATCTCCCACCTCTCTGATCTTTCCTTCTCAATCTCTTTACAGACTTTCTTTCGTTTGTCCCTTAAATAATGGTTCTGTCTTTGACTCTCTTCTTTTTGTCAACTAGAATTTAATTATCTTTTGTTTTAATGGTCATATATCCCTCTACTGGTAGTCTCTTTAAATTGAGGAGACAGAGTGGCTAGAGTTCACAGGGCAAAGTCCCAGGGTGAGAGTGTCCCTCAAGTTTTCAGCTGAATACGAATTAGTGCATATGAGGAAAGAAATCATCCAATTCTGGGGAAGAACTACCTGACAGGAACAAAGGAAACAATTCTCAAAGCTCATACAGGGACAAAAATAGTTCAAATTCATATCACACAAAATGGAAAATCTTTTAATTTGTGTTTCATTAAGTAGTAGAGAAAAATTAGTCCTAGACTAACAGTTCCATAAAACAAAGCTGAAGAGCAAGCCTCAGAAAGATTTATCTCTTTGGGACTTCCTTGGTGGGCCAGTGCTTAAGACTCTGCTTTGCCATTTAGGGAATGTGGGTTCAATCCCTGGTCAGGGAAATAAGCCTATGCAGCTCTGCAATGTCTGCAACTAGAAAGTCTGCACACCACAACAAAGACCCTGCATGCTGCAACTAAGACCTGAGTCAGCCCAATAAATAAATAAATATTTTTTAAAGAGTTAACTATTTATAAATAATTTAACTGCATTTCCAGACCAAAACTCAAAAATACAGGAATATCCAGCACCTAGAAATGTAAAGTTCACAATGTCTAGCACTTAACTCAAAAATTACAAGAAAATGCAAGGAAACAGGAAAATACAAACCATAAGGAAGACAACAATCAATCAATAAAATCAGACTCAGAAAAACCATAGCTTATAGAAGTAGAGGACAGGGATATTAAAACAGATACTATTCTATATGTTTAAGAAGGTAGAGGAAATATTGAGCATGTTCAATCAAGATATGAAAGATTTAAAAGACCCATATTAAAATCCTAGATGCAAACTACAATGTCTGAGGTGAAAAATATATTGCATGAGGTTAGCAGCAGATGAAATATGCAAAAAGAAAACATTAGTGAATCTGAAGGCAAAACAACAGAACTATCCAAAATGAAACACATGAAGGAAAAAAAAACTATCAGGGAAGTTTAATAAAACTTTAAACAACCTAAAATATAGGCAATTGGAGCAGAAAAAAACACTGGAATAAACAGTGACTGAAAACTTCAAATTAGATAAAAACTATAAACCCATAGACCAAAGAAACTCAATGAAACACAAATACAAGAAACATGAATAAAATGGTACCAAATAACATGAAATGTTGCTTTAAACCAGTGATATGAAATGACTGACTGATCAACCTATCCCACAACTTTCCTTTTGGACCAAAACTGACTGAACAATAGACATGGTATTCCTGTAACTTTGACAAAATATGAAGTTTAGGGTCTGCTCCATTCCAGACTCTTTAAATGAATCAGATCAGCCCTAAAACATGAGATCCAGTCTCAGGCAATACCAGCTGTCTCCAGCTCTCATTCAGATGGTCTGTCATTTACTGTCCAGAATTGTCCTATTTATGTTCTTTGCCTTCCTGGATTGACAGTCCCCTTGAATTTTAATCTATGTACACTCTCTTTGTAATTACACAATCCATTTGGAAAGGATTTCCTATTTCTGGCTCTCAGCACTCTGTTCAGACCTGACTTGGAAATGTCCCCTACCCCAGTCTTCAGGAGCTAAACCAGACAGGCCACGACCATTTTTACCAGTTTTTCTATGAAAAGTTTCTGGGAAATTTTTAAGAGAATAGGTCTTAAAAGTTCTTATAGCAAAGAAAAAAAGTGTTTAACTGTGAATGATGGATGTTAACTAAACTTACTGTAATATATACATACACCAAATCATAAAAGTTGATGCTGTTAAAGTGCTACACTCAATATGCCAGCAAATTTGGAAAACTCAGCTGAGGCCACAGGACTAGAAAAGTCAGTTTTCATTCCGATCTCTAAGAAGAGCAATGCCAAAGAGTGTTCAAACTATAGCACAATTGCACTCATTTCACATTCTAGCAGAGTAATGCTCAAAATTCTCCAACCTAGGCTTCAAAAGTATGTGAACCCAAAACTCCCAGATGCTCAAACTGGAATTAGAAAAGGCAGAGGAACCAGAGATCAAATTGCCAGCATCTGTTGGATCATAGAAAAAGCAAGGGAATTCCCGAAAAACATCTACTTCTGCTTCATTGACTACGCTAAAGCCTTTGACTATATGGATCACAACCAACTGTGGAAAATTCTTAGAGGTAGGAATACCAGACCACCTGACCTGCCTCCTGAGAAACCTGTATGCAGGTCAAGAAGCAACAGTTAGAACTGGACATGGAACAACAGACTGGTTCAAAATTGGGAAAGGAATACATCAAGGCTGTATATTGTCACCCTGCTTATTTAACTTCTATGCAGAGTACATCATGTGAAATGCTGGGCTGGATGAAGCAGAAGCTAGAATCAAGATTTCTGGGATAAATATAAATAACCTCAGATATATAAATGACACCAGCATTATGGCAGAAAGTGAAGAGGACCTGAAGAGTCTCTTGATGAAGGTGAAAGAAGAGAGTGAAAAGGCTGGCTTAAAACTCAACATTCAAAAAACTAAGATCATGGCATCTGGTCCCATCACTTCATGGCAAATAGGTGGGGAAACTATGGAAACAGTGACAAACTTTATTTTCTAGGGCTCCAAAATCACTGCAGATGGTGAATGCAGCCATGAAATTAAAAGACGCTTGCTCCTTGGAAGAAAAGCTATGACAAGCCTAGACAGCATATTAAAAAGCAGAGACATTACTTTGCCAACCAGGGTCCATATAGTCAAAGCTATGATTTTCCAGTAGTCATGTATGGGTGTTAGAATTGGACCATAAAGAAGGCTGAGTTTCAAAGAATTGATGCTTTTGAACTGTGGTGTTGGAGAAGACTCTGAGAGTCCCTTGGACTGCAAGGAAATCAAACCAATCTATCCTAAAGGAAATCAACCCTGAATATTCACTGGAAGGACTGATGCTGAATCTCAAACTCCAATACTTTGGCCACCTGATGCAAAGAGCTGACTCATTTGAAAAGACCCTGATTCTGGGAAAGATTGAGGGCAGGAGGAGAAGGGGATGACACAGGATGAGATGGTTGGATGGCATCACCGACTTAATGGATATGAGTTTGGGTAAATTCAGGGAGATGGTGATGGACAGGAAAGCCTGGCTTGCTGCAGTCCGTGGGGTCACAAAGAGACAGACACAACTGAGTGACTGAACAATGACAACAACCAAATCATTATAATGTATACCTAAAACAAATACAAAGTTATATATCCATCATATCTCAATAAAAATATTTCCATAAATAATTTAAACCTTCTAATCATGTGACCAAATGCTAAGCAAGCAATGTTGGGATCCACCTGGGTGTTATGAAAATTTCAGCAGGTTGAAAATTGGGAATTTCAATAGCATTTGTTATATAAATTTGGAGAATGAATTGAAATATGTCCTCACATCAAATATGCCTTAAGAGAAATACCTGTATTCTTGCTGCTGAAATCATAATTGAGCAATAAATGCTAATGCTATTGGCACAAATACTAACCCTACAATAGGGCATTTTTGTATAAATAAAGTTGAAGAAAGTATTTGGGCAGCTTTTACATTACTGAAAGGATTAAGTTTTTGGAATTGATGGCTTTTATAGTTGTTACTAAAAAATTTTCCTTCTCACAGTGAATTTCTAATCATGTTGCTCTTTGTTAAAAACACCTGGTCACACTTCTGCTGTATAAAAAATGCTTACCTGTAGTCACATGTAGCTTATGTGTTCAATCCTAAAATAAGTCAGAATGGGTGGTGCAGCTTCACTGGTCCCAAAGGAGGCTAAAACCAAAGAAGTTTTGAAACACAACTTCATTTTTATTTTGCTGAACCTTTGGATCCATCTGGACCAAGAATGGGATGACAAGGCAATAGTGAGAAGATAAAGATGAAAATACCTGGTCTTAGTCTCAAGGAATTAACAAGGCAGAGGCAAGATAACAGTCAGGCAAAGTAGAATTAGGCTGCTCATGCTCAGTCATGTCTGACTCTGTGCAACCCTTTGGACTGTAGCACACCAAGCTCCTCTGTCGATGGGATTTTACAGGCAAGAATACTGGAGTGGTTTGCCATTTCCTCCTCCAGAGGATCTTCCTGACCCAAGGTTCAAACCTGTGTCTCCTGTGACTCCTGCATTGCAGGCAGATTCTTTACTGCTGAGCCAAAAAGCCAGCTTTCATTCCAGTCCCAAAGAAGGGCAATGCCAAAGAGTGTTCAAACTACCATACAGTTGTGCTCATTTCACATGCTAGTAAGGTTATGCTCAAAATCCTTCAAGCTAGGCTTCTGCAGTATGTGAATCAAGAACTTTCAGATGTACAAGCTGGGTTTAGAACAGGCAGAGGAACCAGAGATCAAATTGCCAACATCTGTTGGATCATAGAAAAAGCAAGGGAATTCCAGAAGAGAAACATCTACTTCTGCCTCACTGACTATGCCAAAAAGCCCTTGACTGTGTGGATCACAATAAACTGTGGAAAATTCTTAAAGAGTTGGGAATACCAGACCACCTTACCTGTCTCCTGAGAAATCTTTATGCAGATCAGGAAGCAATAGTTAGACCAGACATGGAACAGCAGACTAGTTCAAAATTGGGAAAGGAGTACAATAAGGCTGTATATTGTCACCTTCTTTATTTAACTTATATGCAGAGTACATCATGCGAAATACCAGGCTGGATGAATCACAAGCTAGAATCAAGATTGCCAGGAGAAATATCAACAACTTCAGATACGCAGATGATACCATTCTAATGGCAGAAAGTGAAGAGTAACTAAAGAGCCTTTTGATGAAGATGAAAAAGGAGAGTGAAAAAGTTTGCTTAAAACTCAATATAAAAAACATATATAAGATCATGTCATCCAGTCCCATCACTTCATAGCAAATAGATGGGGGGAAAGTGGAAGCAGTGACAGATTTTATTTTCTTGAGCTCCAAAATCACTGTGGATGGTGACTGCAACCATGAAATTAAAAGATGCTTGCTCCTTGGAAGAAAAGCTATGACAAACCTAGACAGTGTATTAGAAAGCCATTGCTTTACTGACAAAGGTCCGTCTAGGCAAAGCTATGATTTTTCCAGTAGTCATGTATGGATATGAGAGGTGGACTATAAGGAAGGCTGAGTGCTGAAGAATCAATGCTTTCAAATCGTGGTGCTGGAGAAGACTCTTGAGAGCCCCTTGGACTGCAAGGAGGTCAAACCAGTCAATCCTAAATGAATACTGAATATTCATTGGAAGAACAGATGCTGAAGCTGAAGCTCCAATATTTTGGCGACCTGATGCAGTGAGCCAGCTCACTGGAAATGCTCCTGATGCTGGGAAAGATTGAGGGCAAAAGGAGAAGGGGACAGCAGAAGATGAGATGATTAGATAGCATCACACACTCAATGGACATGAATTTGAGCAGACTCCAAAAGATAGGGTAGTTTGGTGTGCTGCAATCATGTGGTCCAAAGAGTTGGACATGACTTAGTGACTGAACAACAACAAAAATGGAATGAGGTAAATTGTAAATTGAGTATAAGCATTGTGCTGAGGGCTTGAAGAAATGGGGCTTATTATATATGTGGCAGGAGTTAGGTTTCAGTAAGTAAGACAGAGTGAAAAGGAGTGTGGGACATCAGAGAAAACAGCCTGGGGCTTCAAGGAGTTGCTAGATGTTGAGCTTTGAAACTCTTGTGGCACTGCAGCCAAATGGATGTGGTTCATGGCTGAGCAAACAGATCATGTCTCCTGAGCAAACAGATCATGTCTCAGTGTCTCCTGTGGCCTATGGAGACCACAGGACCCTGAGCACAGACAAGAATGCTTCCTGTTAATCTGTAAGACCAGGTCAGTCCCACTCTATCATTCACAACTCTCTCACACAGCCCAGGCTGCCACACAAACCCACTACATAGCTGCAAAAGTAAGCCACTAGGTGATTTTAGCTTTTGTAACTCTTTGGAATCATACGTTTTATTATGCTATTCATTAACCTTAGCAAGAATAATCAATTGACTTTGCAGGATAGTAGAAAGGGGGAAGAAATGATGTAATATATGAAGTAAGTATGGTAAATGCTTTTATGAAGATAAAAAAGAGAAAAGATCAATATATAAATTGGGTGAAATTCTCTAGCTTGATCAAGATGAAGATTTCTGACATATTATGAAACTCTCAAAATCTGATGGTTATGTTTTTATTTCCTCATGTACTCTTTTTTTTGGCCCGTGCCAGGTCTTCGTTGCAGCATGCAGAATCTGTACTTGTGACATGTGAACACTTAGTTGCAGCATATAGGATCTGGTTTCCTGACCAGGGGTGAAACCTGGGTCCCCTACATTGGGAACATGGAGTCAGCTACTGGGCCACTAGGGAAGTCCCCTCACTTCCTTTTATTTCTTCCCCCTTTAAAGGATATATTTTAGGTGGTTAGGCAAAAAGAGAAATTTATAGTCCTCATAAAAACTGATTTTGAAAAAATTTTAAGTAAAACTACTTTAAATATGTTCAGTTCAATTCAGCAAATATTGAGGGTTTCCTTTTCACAAAGTACTGTGAAAGAAGAAGTGTAATTGTGTAGGATTTATACTCATTATAAGAATTGTGATAAAGTCTGTTAAAAAACAGAATTAATGAATGGACATTTTTTTTAAAAGAAGACATACAAATGGCCAAAAGGTACGTGAAAGATTGACAGATGAATGAATTAAGTGTGGTATATATATGTATAAAATGAAACATTATTCAGTTACAAAAAACAAAAATCTTGTCATTTGTGACAACAAAAATGGACCTTGAGAGAGAGAGTTTTATGCTAAGTGAAACAAGTCAGACAGAGAAACAAAAATATCAAATGTGCAATCCCACTTATATGTGCAATTCAAAAAGCCAAAAAAAAAAAAAAGGCAGCCAATCTCATAGATAACAGCGAACAGATCTGTGGGTGCCAAGGTATAGGGTGGAGGATGGGTGAAATGGGTGATGGGAGTCGAAAGGACAAACTTCCAGTTATAAAATAGACAAGTCATGGGGAAGTAATGTACAGCACGGTGACTATAGCTGCTATACTGTATTGTATATTTGAAAGTTTACCAGAGAGTAAGTCTTAAACGTTCTTTCTCATCATAAGAAAAAAACTTCTGTGTCTATGTATGATGATGGGTATGAACTAAAGATTGTGGATCATATCACAATAAATACAAATATCAAATTATTGTGTTACACACCTGAAATGAATGTGTTAATTATGCTTCAATTTAAAAAAACTCAAATTAAGTCCAAATCAAACATTTGTTGAACTTATATCATGTGTAAGGCACTGTGTAGGAGATAAAAGAATAAATAAGGCAAGTTTTTCAAGGATTTATAACCTGCTAGAGAATAAAGCAAGTATAAAAATACCTGAGTTACAAGATAAGGCAAGATATATTTTTACTAGGAGGGTACAAAGTTCTGTGCAATTTTCAGGAGTGAAAGATCACTGTCAGGAATCAATCTCACTGACTCAAACTTCAGAATCAGTTCCAAATATAAGGAAACATTTACAAGCCATGAATGAAAGAATTAATACCTTGAGTTTAATCCTTGTGTGGCTAAAAATATGAATTGTGATGTTTCCTTGTTGGAAAATTATTTAGCATCTACAGATACAGTTTTAGTTTTAAGTCATGTTTCACTATAAAGCCTGGTCTAAATATAAAATCTAATTTTAAGCTTTTATATCTTTATTAAACCTTCATGCTCTTGGATTATGTTACTATCACATGGGATTCCTGGGTCCAGGTGATACCACTGCCTGTGAACCTGATTCTTCCTCAGTAAGATGATTCCATCTGTGCTGATATAGGGACTCTTTATTTTTAGGACAGTTATTGCTATGGTTACTGTGAACCATAGTACTGAAGAGTTGGCCTTCAGTACTATGTCTCTGAACAGCTAGTATTTCCCACAGAAACTGTGTAGCGAGAGAATAAATGAAATGAAATATATCATACATTTAACACAAGAAAAGCTATAATCAGAAAACATGCACTTAATTGTCAGCATTTAAATATATAATGCAAAGATTTTTAAAAAATCTCTTCACTCTTCTACAATAACATAAAAAATTCTGACCAACGTATTTAAAATAAGTACATTTACAAAGATATTTGATTAATTATCAAATCAGCAGGAAAATGCAAGTTAAATGCTGTTATTTCCAAATTCGGTTTGGGAACTGAGTAATTAAAGCAGGTGAAACATTTGCAGAGGGTATTAAATGTTTTATTTATAATTAGATTTAACTAATAAATTACAGATACTATAATTAGTAAGAATCCAAATGAAAAATATTTCTTTCAAGACATAATTTGCTTTGCAGAGCACTGTTTGAAACATGATTAAGAATTACTCTTTCAGTTTTAAAACAAAAATTGAAAATATAAGACTTTTCCAAATGACACAAAATCTTCAGATTTACATCTTTTTTTTTCTTGATTTACTTCTTAAGTGTACTCAGTGTTCTTATTTCACATGGGAGTTCCAGAAACCTAAGTCTTTAGCCATAACAAAAATCCTTTTTAGTCAGTTTTGGGGCCACATTTCAAAAGAGTTACTTTTTTAAAAATTCTGTATGTGATATTTACCAGAAAAATATGCAGACCTTGAGACAAGATTTTGCTTGTTTTTTTAAATAGCTAAATTTGCTTGTTTTAAATTGTTTATATGTATCAAAGGTAATTCAATCTAATAAGTGACATTTAATAATTTAATGAGTTAGCATTTTGAATAGTTAATTATATTTATAATATATGATAAATGTAATACTATATAAAAATAAAATACATTACATATTTTATATATAACATAACATGTTAAAACAAAACTCTTTATAGTAGACCCTTTCTAATAGAACTATTGGCAGGTAATGCAATTTCCATTATGTGGTCTAGTTTCTAAATTCCTAAAGCTGATTTTCTGCCCCAAAGAAAAATAAAAACACAAGCAAAAAAACAAAGAAACCATTTTCTTATTGCTAACTGATATTGAGGTAAATCAGGATTCACATGGAGGACTGTAATCTCAATAGTACAGCTGTTTAATTTAAATATCTTGAAATTCTAGAAATTCTGAGGACCCATGAGGATTATTTCAAAATTTGAAACTCATCTTACCAAGTGAGTGAGAGGTCATCATGAAATAACATTTAATTTTTGTTGCTAAACTACTAAGCTTTTATATAATAAGCTGCTGCTGCTGCTGCTGCTACTAAGTTGCTTCAGTCGTGTCTGACTCTGTGCCTCAACAATATATTAAAAACATTAAAAAATGTGGGTTCTTTATTCAAAACAATAAAAAAAACCAAACAGAAAAACAGACTATGTTCCCATGTCTATATTACACTCCGATGTTTCTGAATTGAGTCCTGTGAGTGAATGGTTGTTTCTGAATGTGATCAACTCTGGGATCATTTATAAAAAAAATAAAAATAAAAACAAAAACTTAATCTCATGAGTCCTCTGAATGCTGTTTTCTAGTGATAGCTGAATACTCTGAGGAGAAAGTACAGTAAATCCCCCATCTTTGTCCTAACATTTTATATACAGTATGTAATATCATCTGCATTAGGAATACAAAAATATAGAAATTAAGGGCAATACAAAAATTAAACCTATTTTTAAGTGTTTAATTCAGTGATTTTTTATTGTATTCACAGATATTTGTACCTTCACCACAGTCAATTTTAGTAATTTTTGTAAAACATAATTTTAAGTGTTTTCCTAATCATGATGACTACATGCCATCATTAGTTAATATATCAGATTTATATACTCTTCAGTTCAGTCGCTCAGTCGTGTTCGACTCTGCAACCCCATGAATCGCAGCACGCCAGGCCTCCCTGTCCATCACCAATTTCTGGAGTTCACTCAGACTCATGTCCATCGAGTCAGTGATGCCATCCAACCATTTCATCCTCTGTCATCCCCTTCTCCTCCTGCCCCTAAGCCCTCCCAGCATGAGTCTTTTCCAATGAGTCAACTCTTCGCGTGAGGTGGCCAAAGTCCTGGAGTTTCACTTCAGCATCATTCCTCCCAA
>NW_011495032.1:23869274-23869504 GCF_000754665.1 Bison bison bison | reverse complement strand
TCTTCGGCGCTCAGCTTTCTTCACAGTCCAACTCTCACATCCATACATGACCACTGGAAAAATCATAGCTTTGACTAAATGGACTTTTGTTGACAAAGTAATGACTCTGCTTTTGAATGTGCTATCTAGGTTGGTCATAACTTCCCTTCCAAGGAGTAAGTGTCTTTTAATTTCATGGCTGCAGTCACCATCTGCAGTCATTTTGGAGCCCCAAAAAATAAAGTCTGACA
>NW_011495032.1:23865288-23869174 GCF_000754665.1 Bison bison bison | reverse complement strand
CTGTTTCCCCTGTTTCCCCATCTATTTCCCATGAAGTGATGGGATTGGATGCCATGATCTTTGTTTTCTGAATGTTGAGTTTTAAGCCAACTTTTTCACTCTCCACTTTCACTTTCATCAAGAGGCTTTTGAGTTCCTCTTCACTTTCTGCCATAAGGGTGGTGTCATCTGCATATCTGAGGTTATTGATATTTCTCCTGGCAATCTTGATTCCAGCTTGTGTTTCTTCCAGTCCAGCGTTTCTTATGATGTACTCTGTATATAAGTTAAATAAGCAGGGTGACAATATACAGCCTTGACGTACTCCTTTTCCTATTTGGAACCAGTCTGTTGTTCCATGTCCAGTTCTAACTGTTGGTTCCTGACCTGCATACAGATTTCTCAAGAGGCAGGTCAGGTGGTCTGGTATTCCCATCTCTTTCAGAATTTTCCACAGTTTCTTGTGATCTACACAGTCAAAGGCTTTTGCATAGTCAATAAAGCAGAAATAGATGTTTTTCTGGAACTTTCTTGCTTTTTCCATGATCCAGCAGATGTTGGCAATTTGATCTCTGGTTCCTCTGCCTTTTCTAAAACCAGCTTGAACATCAGGAAGTTCATGGTTCCTGTAAAGTAATGCTCAAGATCATTCCAATAAAGCAAATAGTACAATTAAATATATATATAAAGCACCTTTTTCCAAGTATCATTAAGGTCTATATTTGATTGAAGTAGCAAGTTGATAATTGTAAATACATCCTATTACACAAGTAGTGTTCATTTCTGCTGTTCCATCTTGTCTATATTCTGCAATCCCTTCTTTTCCTTTTTTTATTTTCTCCTGTTTCTTCCATTATAGTAACTGTCCACTTGGATAAACTCCTATTCTTTTCATGTTTTTGTCTTTGTATACATTTTCTGTGGTCCCCCAGCATCCTCATGTTACTTTAAAAAAAATGTCTGAATCCGTTTCATTAGGTGTATCAAAACAGTTCCATTCAAAGTACAAGTATATGGTAAAATGACTATATTCATTATTTCCTTTTTCAATGAAATATTACATTCCATACTTTAGATTTTTAAAAATCCCTACTGTTTACTTCAAGCATAATTAGAAAGTAGCTCTGAGAAAAGATCCAAAAGGATACTTTAATGGCATGTTATAGTACTTATCAGATACATGATAGGTAACATAATTTAGTGGTAACTTTGGATTATGGAGTCCGACCTGGATTCAAAATCTAACACTAGAACTTACTAGCTATGTCATCTTGGGTTTTGTTACTTTACTATGGACTTGGCCAACATACAAAAAGGGATAATAATACTTTTAATAATCATCTACAGTAGTCATGTATGGATGTGAGAGTTAGACCATAAAGAAGGCTGAGCACCGAAGAACTGATGCTTTCAAACTGTGGTGCTGGAGAAGATTCTTGAGAGTCCTTCGGACAGCAAGATCAAACCAGTGAATCCTAAAGGAAATCAACTCTGAATATTCACTGGAAGGACTGATGCTGAAGCTGAAGCTCCAATACTTTGGCCACCTGATGCGAAGAGCTGATTATTGGAAAAGACCCTGATGCTGGGAAAGATTGAGGGCAAGAGGAGAAGGGAGTGACAGAGGATGAGATGGTTGGACGGCATCACTGTCTCAGTGGACATGGGTTTGAGCAAGCTCCAGGAGACACTGAAGGACGGAGAAGCCTGGAATGCTGCAGTTCATGGAGTTGCAGAGTCAGACACGACTGAGGGACTGAACAACAACAACAACAGTGCTTACCTGTGAGGCTAGTAAACATAGAATTAGCATTATTCTCAAATGTACTTTCATTTTAAGAACAAGAATCACATTTAATTGGCTCTAGTTTAAGTAATGGTAACAGCTAAGATGACAGTGGCTTGTAAGCTTTGCAACTCCTTAGAAATTCAGGCAATAATTTTGAAATTAAAGTATAAAGAAAACTTTACTTCTTGCTTCCAGCAAAAATTATGATGGACAAGGAAAATCAATTCTAAGACTGGAGAACAAAACTGTTATTCTCTACCATAAATGTATCAAGCACTGAATTTTCCATTTTTTTCTCTACCTAACAGAGCAAATGAATTTATAATTAACAAGAAATTCAGTTTCTTTAATATAGATATGGCTATTTAGGTTATCTTCTTGAGTGAGCTTTGGCAGTTTGTCTCTTAAGGACATAGTCAATTTCATAAAAATTTATTGGCATAAAGTTGCCAATAAATATTATTGTTGTTTTAATGTCCCTATGGGATCTGTAGTGGTGTCTCTTCTTTCCTTACTAATATTCCTGACCTGTGTCTTTCTTTCCCCTTATCGTTCTAACCAGTGCATGCATGCTCAGTGGCTCAGTCATGACTGATTCTTTCCAACCCTGCAGAGCTAGAGATCAATCTTTTCAGCTGTATGCCATGAATTTTGCTATTTGTGTTTTCATTTCATTCAATTAAAGATATTTTCCAATTTCCCTAGACCTTTTTGAGCAGGGGGTTATTTATAAGTGTGCCGTCCAATTTCCATATATTTGTAGATTTCAGATGCTATTTTTATGCTAATTTCTTCATAGCCTGAGAATATATTTTGTTTGGTTTCAATCCTCTTAAATATATTATTTTATGGCCCAGAATATAGTCTATTGTGGTAAATGTTTCATGAGCATTTGAAAAGAGTGCTCTACTCTTTTTGGGTGGGTGGTGTTTAGTTGCTAAATCATGTCCAACTCTTGGGACCCCATAGACTGTAGCCTCCTGGGCTCCTCTGTCCATGGGATTCTCTATGCACTAATACTGAAGTAGGTTGCCACTGGGTGGTGTGGTCTATAAATATTGTATCAAGATATTTAAGGGATTTCACTGGTGGTCCAGTGGCTCTAAGCTCCCAAATACAGGGGGCCCAGGTTCGATCCCTGGTCAGGGAACTAGATCCTGCAAGCTGTAACTAAAGATTACAAACACACACACACACACACACACACACACACACACACAAATTCATCACTCAAGTTGTGTCAAACTCTTTTCAAACCCAAGGACTATCGATGCCAGGCTCCTCTGTCCATGGAACTTTCCAAGTAAAGATTGCACATGCTGCAGCTAAAAGAGCTTGCATGCACACTACACTGTGTGCTGCAACCAAGACCTGGTGCAGCCAAATAAGATGTTAGTGTTGTTCAAGTTTTTTAGAACCTTACTAATTTTCTATCTACTTAAGAAGTTCAATTACTAAGAAAGCACTGTTGAAATTTCTAACTAGAGACTTGTGTATTTCTCTGTCAGTTCTGCTTCTGCTTTATACTCTTTGAAGTTCAGTTCAGTTCAGTCGCTCAGTTGTATCCTACTCTTTGCGACCCCATGAACCGCAGCACGCCAGGCCTCCCTATCCATCACGAACTCCAAGAGTCCACCCAAACCCATGTCTGGTGAGTTGGTGATGCCATCCAACCATCTCATCCTCTGTCGTCCCCTTCTCCTCCTGCCCTCAATCTTTCCCAGCATCAGGGTCTTTTCCAATGGGTCAGCTCTTTGCATCAGGTGGCCAAAGTATTGGAGTTTCAGATTAAACATCAGTCCTTCCAATGAACACCCAGGACTGATCTACTTTAGGATGGATTGGTTGGATCTCCTTGCAGTCCAAAGGACTCTCAAGAGTCTTCTCTAACACCACAGTTCAAAAGCATCAGTCCTTCAGTGCTCATCTTTCTTCATAGTCCAATTCTCACAACTATACATGACCACTGGAAAAATCACAGCTTTGACTAGATGGACCTTTGTTGACAAAGTAATGACTCTGCTTTTGAATGTGCTATCTAGGTTGGTCATAACTTTCCTTACAAGGAGTAAGTGTCTTTTAATTTCATGGCTGCAGTCACCATCTGCAGTGACTTTG
>NW_011495032.1:23864310-23865188 GCF_000754665.1 Bison bison bison | reverse complement strand
AAAAATAAAGGTCTGACACTGTTTCCACTGTTTCCCCATCTATTTCCCATGAAGTGATGGGACCGGATGCCATGATCTTAGTTTTCTGAATGTTGAGCTTTAAGCCAACTTTTTCACTCTCCTCTTTCACTTTCATCAAGAGGCTCTTTAGTTCTTCACTTTCTGCCATAAGGGTGGTGTCATCTGCATATCTGAGGTTATTGATATTTCTCCCAGCAATCTTGATTCCAGCTTGTGCTTCATCCAGCCCAGTGTTTCTCATGATGTACTCTGGGTAGAAGTTAAATAAGCAGGGTGACAATATACAGCTTTGACGTACTCCTTTTCCTATTTGGAACCAGTCTGTTGTTCCATGTCCAGTTCTAACTGTTGCTTCCTGACCTGCATATAGGTTTCTCAAGAGGCAGGTCAGGTGGTCTGGTATTCCCATCTCTTTCAGAATTTTCCATAGTTTATTGTGATCCACACAGTCAAAGGCTTTGGCATAGTCAATAAAGCAGAAAGAGATGTTTTTCTGGAACTCTCTTGCTTTTTCCATGATCCAGCGGATGTTGGCAATTTGATCTCTGGTTCTTCTGCCTTTTCTAAAACCAGCTTGAACATCTGGAAGTTCATGGTTCACGTATTGCTGAAGCCTGGCTTGGAGAATTTTGAGCATTACTTTACTAGCGTGTGAGATGAATGCAGTTGTGCAGTAGTTTGAGCATTCTTTGGCATTGCCTTTCTTTGGGATTGAAATGAAAACTGACCTTTTCCAGTCCTGTGGCCACTGCTGAGTTTTCCAAATTTGCTGGCATGTTGAGTGCCGCACTTTCACAGCATCATCTTTCAGGATTTGAAGTAGTTTAGATGGAATTCTATCACCTCCACTAGCTTTG
>NW_011495032.1:23842174-23864130 GCF_000754665.1 Bison bison bison | reverse complement strand
TGATGCTTCCTAAGGCCCACTTGACTTCACATTCCAAGATGTCTGGCTCTAGGTGAGTGATCACACCATCGTGATTATCTGGGTCGTGAAGATCTTTTTTGTACAGTTCTTCTGTGTATTCTTGCCACCTCTTCTTAATATCTTCTGCTTCTGTTAGGTCCCTACCATTTCTGTCCTTTACTGAGCCCATCTTTGCATGAAATGTTCCCTTGGTATCTTTCATTTTCTTGAAGAGGTCTCTAGTCTTTCCCATTCTATTGTTTTCCTCTATTTCTTTGCATTGATCACTGAGGAAGGCTTTCTTATCTCTTCTTGCTATTCTTTGGAACTCTGCATTCTTTCCTTTTCTCCTTTGCTTTTCGCCTCCCTTCTTTTCACAACTATTTGTAAGGCCTCCTCAGACAGCCATTTTGCTTTTTTGCATTTCTTTCTCTTTGGGATGGTCTTGATTCCTATCTCCTGTACAATGTCATGAAGCTCCATCCATAGTTCATCAGGCACTCTGTCTATCAGATCTAGTCCCTTAAATCTATTTCTCACTTCCACTGTATAATCATAAGGGATTTGATTTAGGTCATACCTGAATGGTCTAGTGGTTTTCTCCACTTTTTCAATTTGTCTGAATTTGGCAATAAGGAGTTCATGATCCAAGCCACAGTCAGCTCCTGGTCTTGTTTTTGCTGACTGTATAGAGCTTCTCCATCTTTGACTGCAAATAATATAATCAATCTGATTTCTGTGTTGGCCATCTGGTGATGTCCATGTGAAGCCTTCTCTTGTGTTGTTGGAAGAGGGTGTTTGCTACGACCAGTGCGTTCTCTTGGCAGAACTCTGTTAGCCTTTGCCCTGCTTCATTGTGTATTCCAAGGCCAAATTTGCCTGTTACTCCAGTTGTTTCTTGACTTCCTACTTTTGCATTCCAGTCCCCTATAATGAAAAGGACATCTTTTTTGGGTGTTAGTTCTAAAAGGTCTTGTAGGTCTTCATATAACTGTTCAACTTCAGCTTCTTCAGCGTTACTGGTCTGGGTATAGACTTGTATTACTGTGATATTGAATGGTTTGTCTTGGAAACGAACAGAGATCATTCTGTTGTTTTTGAGATTGCATCCAGGTACTGCATTTCAGACTCTTTTGTTGACTATGATGGCTACTCCATTTCTTCTAAGGGATTCCTGCCCACAGTAGTAGATATAATGGTCACTTGAGTTAAATTCACCCATTCCAGTCCATCTTATTTCACTGATTCCTAGAATGTTGATATTCACTCTCGTCATCTCCTGTTTGACCACTTCCAATTTGCCTTGATGAAGTTCTGTACATATTTAAATTTTTATGTCATCTTAATGAACTGACTTTTAGAATCATAAAACACTCCTCTTAATAATATCTGTTGTGTGATATTAGGTAGCCACTTCAATGTTCTTTGCACTACAACTGAATTCATTAGCATTTGCACAGAATATCTTTTTCCATTCTTTTACTTTTACCCTATGTCTTTAAAGGGGTTTTCACATACACAGCTTATAGTTGGGTCTTGCATCTTTCCCAAGACGCCAATCTATCTTGTAATTGGAATGTTTTAGTTTAACTTTTAGACCATTTATACCTGGTATAAGTACTAATTTGATTAAGCTTAAATCTAACATTCTGCTATTTCTATTTGTCCCACTGCTCTTTGTTCCCTGTTAAATGCATTCCTTATCCTCTTTTGCAGTCTTGTTTATGACTCCATTTTAGCACATTCCACTTACCATTGACACTTATTAGGAGTTCATCTGTTTCATTTATTTAGTGATTTCCCAAGTTTGTATTTATAAACAAGAAATTTACAAAGAAAAAAAAATCACCTTGGAGTTTTATATTAGCTTTATTTTTCAAGCAGAATTATTACCCATCTTCAGCAAGCTGAGTTTTAAGTCTAAACTTTAATTAGGGATTTAATTAAAATTTGGAAATTCAATGACATGGGGAGAATGTCTATTGTTAGAAAATACAGGAAAAAATGTCAAACTTCTAAATATGTGAAAGAATTAGGACTAAAGAAAGAGTAGAAAGTATCATAAGAAAAACTAACACGATAGCTGCACATGTTATCATAAACAAGGCAGTCAAGTATTTTATAGTATAAGCTAGGTCCCTTACAGAGGATGGTAAAAGTAGCAAAGTCAACTCTTAAAAATCTGGGGACTTCTTTCTGCCCGTGGATGCCACGGAGAAAGCATTGTTGGAAGTCTCCACTCCCCAACCCTGCCCTGCCGTCATGTCTAAGTCAGAGTCTTCCAAAAGCCCTGAAGAGCTGCGGAAGCTCTTCATCAGAGGATTGAGCTTTGAAACAATCGATGAGAGTCTGAGCAGCCATTTTGAGTAATGGGGAAGGCTCACAGACTTGTGGTAATGAGGGATCCAAACACCAAGCACTCCAGAGGCTTTGGGTTTGTCACATAAGTCATGGTGGAGAAGCCCTGCAGCCATGAATGCAAGGCCACACAAAGTGGACGAAAGAGTTGTGGAACCAAAGAGGGACGTCTCAAGAGGAGATTCTCAAAGACCTCATGCCCACTTAACTGTGAAAAAGATTTTTGTTGGTGGCATTAAAGAAGGCACTGAAGAACATCACCTGAGAAATAATTTTGAACAGTATGGGAAAATTGATGTGATTGAAATCATGACTGATCAAGGCAGTGACAAAAAGAGAGGCTTTGCTTTTGAAACTTTTGATGACCATGACTCCGTAGACAAGATTGTCATTCAGAAATACCACACTGTGAATGGCCACAACTGTGAAGTGAGAGAAGCCCTGTCTAAGCAAGAGATGGCTAGTGCTTCATCCAGCCGAGACGTCGAAGTGGTTCTGGAAACTTTGGTGGTGGTCATGGAGGTGATTTCCACGGGAATAACAACTTTGGTTGTGGAGGAAACGCCAGTGGTCGAGGTGGCTTTTGTGACTGCCATAGTGGTGGCGGATATGGTGGCAGTGGGGGTGGTTATAACGGATTTGGTAATGATAGTGGTTATGGAGGAGGCAGCCCTGTTACTCTGGAGGAAGCACAGAGGCTATGGAAGTGGTGGACAGAGTTATGGAAACCAGGGCAGTGGCTATGGTGGGAGTGGAAGCTATGACAGCTATAACAATTGTGGAAGTGGAGGTGGCTTTGGTGGTGGTAGTGGAAGCAATTTTGGAGGTGGTGGAAGCTACAATGATTTTGGCAATTACAATGATCAATTTTCAAATTTTGGACCCATGAAAGGAGGAAACTTTGGAGCAGAAGTTCTGGTCCCTATGGTGGCGGAGGCCAATACTTTGCCAAACCATGAAACCAAGGTGGCTATGGTGGTTCCAGCAGTGGCGGTAGCTACGGCAGCAGCAACGGCAGTGGCAGGTTTTAATTACTGACAGAAAACAAAGCTTAGCAGGAAAGGAGAGCCAGAGAAGTAACAGGGAAGCTACAGCTTTCAACAGATTTGTGAATTCAACTAAGGACAGTGGTGGCAGGGCCTAGCTGCTACAAAGACATGTTTTAGACAATACTCATGTGTATGAGCAAAAAACTTGCACTGTACTTGTGACTAATTGTGTAACAGGTTATTTTAGTTTCTGTTCTGTGGAAAGTGTAAAGCATTCCAACAAAGGGTTTTAATGTAGATTTTTTGCACCCATGCTGTTGATTGCTAAATGTAATAGTCTGATTATGACGCTGAATAAATGTCTTTTCTTTAAAAAAAAAAAAAAAAATCTGGGGACTTCCTTGGTGGTCCAGTGGTTAAAACTCCATGCTTCCATGGCAAGGGACATGGGTTCAATCCCTGGTCAGGAAACTAAGATCCCACATTAAAAAAAAAAAAAGAGTACACCTATGTTCATAGCACTATTATTTATAATGGCTAAAATGTGGCAGCAACTCAAGTGTCCATCAGCAATCCAAGTGTTCATCGATTAATGAATGGATAAGCAAAATGTGGTATATACATAAAACAGAATTATTATTCAGCCTTAAAAAGAAAGGAAATTCTGACATATGTAACATAGATGAACTTTGAGGACATTATACAAAATAAAATAAGCCAGTCATAAAAAGACAAATTCCACATGTTTCTACATAGAGTAGTCAAAAATCATAGAGAAAGAAAGTAGAATGATGGTTGCCAGAGGCTGAGGGGGGGATGGGGGTTATTAATTAATTGGCATAGATTTTCAATTTTAAAAGATGAAAAGAGTTATAGAGATGGATGGTGGTAATGGTAGCACAATATTATGAATGTATTTAATGTCACTGACTGTTCAATTAAAAAAAACAAGATGGCAAATTTTATCACAATTTTAAACAATTTAAAAAAGAAACCTATTAGAACATATCCATTTGTTCAAATATATGCTGGCTGTCAGTTATTTGCAGAATGTACTGCTGCCAGTACTCAACCTCTTATTTATTCTCCAAGCCAAACCTGATATGGCTCGACACACTTTTTTTAAGAATGAAAAAGCAGACTGGTACATGTTTTCTTATTTTATTAAATCTTACTAGTATTCCTTAAGGAATAAACACACAGGTGAGTAGGCTACAGTGAAGAAATCTTTTTATAAGAAAGTTAAGACATTAAAAGATATTTCCAGGTATTATCTTCAGTGATGTTTCTTATCTTTTTTCTGGGACTCCAGGTAATATTCAGCCCCTACAGCTACCACAAATGCAGCAAATCCCCACTTGAATCCTTTTAATAATGCTCCAACAAAGGAAACATTATTTGCAAAGCCACCCATGTATCTCCAAGCTTCATTGCTAGAGGGGAAAAAAAAGGGGGAAATTATAATCACATATGACTTATTCATTAAGTAAAATAAATTTGATTTTCACCTTTCTAACAGACTTAAATGCTACCTTATATAAGATAATTCAAGTGGATCACATCAGGAATTGTTCTGTGGTATAAGGTAAGTAGCTCTATATGCTCACATTTCATATATGAAATACAAGAAAAAGCACTTGATGGTTTCATATTTCAGTCATAATACTCAGAATGTTACAGAATTGTCAAATGCAAGACTCACCTTGGCCTATCCATCACAGGTCAGTTGTGTAGCTTTGCCCATGCAAAGAGGAAGTTAAGAGACTTAGGTATTAATCTTAGCTCTGCCACTTTACGAGATACACACCTTTTAGGCTCAATAAATTACTTAATCTGTCAGGGCCTGTTTCTTCTACTCAGTAATGATTACTATCAACCTTATAGTGTCATTATAAAGATTAAACAGAGTAATATATGATGTATTTTGGCACAAAAAGTACTACTAGATACTACTATTACTATTCAATGAATCATTGCTTTCCCCTGTCATATAAGTCTGACTTTAGAAGATTAATTTCTTGCTCTGGCAACAGTTCTTTTGAGTATACAGAACACAGAGAGAAACAAACCAGAAAGCTCTACTGAGAAAAAAGGTCTATCACAAGTAAGGATAAATCATCCTACTTAATGATGCAAGACTGCATGCTTTCCCCAGTTAGGAACAAACTAGGATGTCCACATACACCACTTGTATTCAATATTATATTAGCAGTGTTAGACAGTGCAATAACTCAAGAAAAAAAATTGAAAGAAAAGTGTGGTCTTTGTAGATGAAATCATTTTCTATGAAGTAAATTCTAAGAAATCTCTGAGAAACATCTGCTAGAACTAAAAATTCAATTTAGCAAGGTAACAAGATAAAGTCAAAATATAAAAAGAAATTATATTTTTATATACCAGCAATGAACACCTGGAAACAGAAGTTTAAAAATACTATTTATCATAGCATAAAAATATGGAATAATTCAGGATAAACTTAACAAAATATGTACAAGACTGTATAAAAACTGCTAAGAAAATTAAAGGGGATCTAAATTGTCCATGGACTAGATGATTCAATATTGTTAAGACATAAATCATCCTCAATCGAGCTGAAAGATGCAAGGCAATTCCAATTAAAATCCAAGCAGGGTTTTTTGCAGAAACTGAAAAGCTCATTCTAAAATGTAAATATAAATACAATGAACCTAGAATAGCTAACATAACCTTTTTTTAAAAATCAGACATCTCATTTTATACTATCTGATCTGAAGATAGTGTCATATTGACAAAAGTTAGACATATTGATCAAGGTAACAAAAAGAATCCAGAAATAGTCCACACAGATATTGTCAATAGATTTTTGACAATGGTGTCAAGGTCAACTAATGGGGAAAGACAGTCTTTTAATATACAGTGCTAGAACTGGATGTTTATGTGCAAAAACTTTAACCTTCATCCTTATCTCATATGACATTAAAAATTAACTCAAAATGGATCATATACCTAAATGGAAGAAAGAACACTATAAAAGCTTCCAGAATAAAGATTAGGAAAATCTTGGGATGCAAAAAGCACAAACCATAAAAGAAAAAAATGTTAAATTGGGACTTCATCAATATTTAAAACTGTCTTAAAGACATTATTAAGAAAATGAAAAGATAAGTCATACTCTGGGAAAAAATCTACAAAACTTTTATCTGATAAAGGACTTGGGGACTTCCCTGGTGGCCCAGTGGTTAAGGCTCTGTGCTTCAACACAGAAGGCCTGGGTTTGATCCCTGGTTGGGGAACTAAGATTCCCACATTCAGTGGGACCAAAAATAAATAAATAAATAAATAAAATCATTTAAAGCAACATATATATACTCTTATAATTCAACAAAAGAAAAACATTCTGATAAATAAAATGGGCAAAAGATCTGAATAGACATTGCATCAAAGAAAAAATACAAATGGAAAATAAGCATATGAAAAGATTCTCATGATCTTCATTCTTCATGGAAATGCAAATTAAAACCAAAGAGATGTTACTATCACATTCACTAGAATGGTTAAAATTAAAAGGCTGATAATACCAAGTATTTTTTTTTGGCCACACCACAGGGCATGCTGGATCTTAGTTCCCCAGCCAGGGATTGAACCCACACCCCCTACAATGGAAGCACAGAAGCAGAAGCATGGAGTCTTAACCACTGGACTGTCAGGAAAGACCCGATACCAATTATTAATGAGGACACTGAACAATTGAAATTCTCATACATTGCTGGTTGAGAATGCAAAATGGTACAACCATTTTGTAAAACAGTTTGGCAGTTTTTCATTTAAAAAACAAAACAAAACAAAAAAACACTTTTCAAATGATTCCGAAATCCCACTGTTAGGTATTTATCCAAGAGAAATAAAAGCGTATGCTCACACAGATTTGTACTTGAATGTTTAGAGCAACTTTACTCATAATAGCCCAAAACTGATAACCCAGATGGAACTGGTGAACAGTAAACAAAATGACGTATATGCATAAGTGGAGCAGTACTCAGCAATAAAAAAGGAAGAAACTATGCTATAAGTTAACAATGTACCTGAGTCTCAAAAGCACTATGCTAAGTAAAGGTGGCCAGAACAAAAGGTTATAGATTGTATAATTCCAATTGCATGAAATTCTGGAAAAAGCAGATCAAGGGTTGCCAGGATCCAGGGGCAGGATTGCACTGAGTACAAAGGATCATGAGGGAGCTTTTTGGTATGCTAGAAGTATTCTGTATCATGACTGTGGTAGTGGTCACATAACCGTACATATCTGTCAAAACGCACGGAATGATACGTTTAAAATAGGGTCAATTTTACTGTAAGTGATATTTTAATAAAGCTGATCTTAAAACTTAAATGTAAAAAGACATTTTCACTGATTTTTTTTTTTTAAAGAATATATTGAAAAGGAACATAGATAGTCTTTCTCTAGGATAAATTCTATCTAAATCATTTGACTGTTCTTACCGGCCCCATGGATCCCTTAGTCCTCGTGCGGCCAGTTTCTCTTGGACAGTTTCTAATGGTGTCCCTTCTATCTTCCATTGTTTATAATCTGGAAGTTCCATTTTACTAGGACCATGTTCATGTCCATGTCCGTGGGCCATGTCTATAGAAAAAGTTAATTTAAGGGAGAAATACATACATTACAGATATCAAGTACTCAAGTTTACTTTTTTTTTTAAGGCAAAACATTTAAAGTGACTTTTAAAAAGACAGCCAATACTTGAAAACTTGAAGTTAAGAAATTTTATTAAAGTGTCTTATTACATAACTAGTAAATGTTCACTGTTTGGAAATGTACATACATGAGATATAAAAAGAGCCCATCACTAAAAGAAAACATTTACTATTTGGTTTCTTTCTTAATTATAATAATAGCAAACACTTACCATGCCCTATGTGCCAGGTGCACTATGTTAAAGCGATCTAAGTGTCGACTCTGTTACAGTCTTCCTAAAACAACTCTTTGAACTTAGATTACTATTATTATCTTCATTTTATAGGTGAAGCCAAAGAGGCTCCAAGAAGCTAAGTACCTTCCTGAGGGAAACAAAAATAGTCAATGGTACAGCTGGGCTTTGAACCTTAAAGCTTCATTTCAGAGCCCTCACACCTAACTTTTAAGCAATCCTGTCTACTTTTTTTTTTAGTCTTTCACAGTGCATGAATATGTATAATAAAATATCATACATACTGTTTCGTTACTTGCTTTCTTCAGACAATTTTTTAAAACTGCAGTATTACTATGGTTAATATATACAGATCACATGAACTTTTTCTGTGAAGAGCCACACGGTAAATATTTTAGGCTATGTTGGTCACGAGATAAAATCAAGGATATTATGTAGATACTTATATAACAGGAGAGAACAAATTTCCATAAATATCTTACTGATATAATTCAAAATATAACAGCTGAGTATAATTTTTGTAATACAAGTCTTCTGATGAAAAAAAAAATGCAATTCCCTTTCAGTGGGTAACATTTTGTTTAACTGGGGCTCAAAGTTTAGTGTTCCTTAGTATCAAATTGATTGTAAATGTTCATCTGTAAAAATTCTTCTTAGCTCACTGGCCACATAAAAACAGGCAATGGGCTGAGTTTGGCCAGCAGGCTGTAGTTTGCTGACTCTTGTAGTGGATCAACAGAGACTTTTAAAAACAATTTTTATTGAAATATAGTTGACCTACATGTGTTGGGCTTCCCCAGTGGCTCAGTGGTAAAGAATCCACCTGCAATGCAGGAGATGTGGCTTCAATCCCTGGGTTGGGGAGATTCCCTGGAGAAGGAAATGGCAACCCACTCCAGTCTTTCTGCCTGGGAAATCCCAAGGACAGAAGAGTCTGGCAGGCTATAGTCCATGGGGTCGCAGAGTCATACATGACTTAGCGACTAAACACACGCACACACACACACTATGTTGTGTTAGTTTCACGTGTGCAGCAAAGTGATTCAGATATATACATACATGCTGCTGCTACTGCTGCTAAGTCGCTTCAGTCGTGTCCGACTCTGTGCGACCCCATACACAGTAGCCCACCAGGCTCCCCCGTCCCTGGGATTCTCCAGGCAAGAACACTGGAGTGGGTTGCCATTTCCTTCTCCAATGCATGAAAGTGAAAAGTGAAAGTGAAGTCTCTGAGTCGTGTCTGACTCTTAGCGACCCCATGGACTGCAGCCTATCAGGCTCCTCCGTTAAGTATTCTCTATTTTATATTCTCTTCCATTAACAGAGTCCTTAGGACCCCCTTTTAATTGATAAGTTTGCTTAAATAAAATTGCCCCCAATAGGTATATAAAGATTTCAGTTTTCTAGTGTTATTTTAAAAAATAATACAGAAATAAACTTGAGCTCAGTCCCCAGCTATATTGTTATGAATTTCAAATTACGAAGGTATAAATTAATAATGCTATACTGTAATTTGTGTAAGATTAGCAGTAGCAATTCTATAATCACTGCTTTCCAGAAATAAAACCAAACCAAATAATTATTACCGTTTTGTCTGCATTTATAACTATAAACAAGCCCAATAATAAGGCAGGATTCCTACACTGCATTTTAGAAGACAGGTAATTATTAGATAGTGTATACTAAAGACATATTATGTGAAGCACTCATTTCATTAAACAATAGTTCCCAGAATATGGGGGACAAAATTGTACAAAGTAATTTTTACAAATCAGCCAACACTTAATATTTTTATAGACATTAAATTGGTTTAAAACATTATTTAAATTTATTTAAAACGTTATGTTGATGATTTCACTTAAAGGAGAATAAAAACCAATACCCAACAAACACAAGTTAAAACTACAACATTCACAGCTTTGAATAAAACATTTAATCCATTATTTCATTACCGTTCGGTGGATTCAATAATATAAAGGAAACAAATTATGGTTTCAGATTTCAGTCTGACTTTTGAGATTCAATACATTATCACAAAAGAAATACTTTTAGAAGCATTTAATTATAATGATAAAATGTTGGCTTCTTCAGATTATGTTTTAAAAAAGTTTTTAAATTTATTTTTAATTGAAAGGATAATTACAATATTGTGTTGGTTTCTGCCACATATGAACATGAATCAGCCATAGGGATACATATGTCCCCTCCCTTTTACATATACATGAACCTCCCTCCCACCTCCCACCCCACCCCACCACTCTAGGTTGTCAAAGAGCCCTGGTTTGAGTTCCCTGAGTAAAAAAAAAAAAATTTAAATAATGTTTCATTCCAAAAATCTTTGGATTACAAGGCAAATTCTTTTTTTGGAAATACCAATTCTAAAACATTAAACCTACTAAAGTATCAATGTACTTTAGAAGAAAATACAAAACCAAAGGTTAATTTTTTATTAAAAAACTTGATTTTTAAAATAAAAATTGAAATATTACTATGGTATGAAGGCTATCTCAAAGTTATAATACTACTATGCTCAAAATATTAATTTGGAAGATAAATCTTTGAAAAAAAAGTAAGTATACATGAACACTCATTCTCCTAAACTAATTTCCTCTAATAAATTCAACGTATTTTCTCTTCTATCTAATTAAAATACTTCAGAAAGAGTCCCTTCATAGGGATTTACTAAATATTTCAACAAATTTTCAAAAAGAACAAAAAGTTGAACAATATTTTTAGGGAAGCTTCATTTACTCTTAAAAATTATTTCTACTTCACAATAGCCATAAATCAAACAATGATATCCTGATCTTGGAATTCTACTGAAATGCAGACTTTGGTGCTGTACAGATCTGGTATTAAACCCTGAGTGCACCATTAACAGCTGCAAAATCCTGGTCAAATCATTTTAATCTTGCTGAACTTTAGTTTCTTCATATAACATGAAGTTAGAACCAACCTTGCAAGACTGTAAGAACACACTGTGATGATGTGACTTCCACTTTCACACTCAGGTAGTGAGAATGCAATTTAACACAACCACTGTAAAAAAACTTTGGTATGACCAGAAAAGTAAACATTTGAATATCGTGCATGTGTGCACGCTCAGCTGTGTTGACTCTGTGCGACCCCATGGACTGTAGCCTGCCAGGCTCCTCTGTCGATGGAACTCTCCAGGCAAGAATACTGTGGGTTGCCATTTCCTCCTCCCTCAGGGGATCTTCCCAACCTAGAGATAGAATCTGCATGTCCTGCACCGGCAGGTTGATTTTTGTTTTGTTTTGTTTTTTTTAACAACTGAGCCCCATGGGAAGTCCCTTGAATATCTTATGGCCTAGCAATTCCAGTCATAGGCACTGTGTTTTTATATATATAAACAGCATATTCTGTAAGGATAAAATAAAATACATCAATTTTGAAGACAGCATGAAGAAAATGCATTTCATTAGTAGCTTTTAATACTGAGTACATCTTAAAATGATAGTATTTTGAATATATATACTGGGCTACATAAAATATACTATTAAAAATAATTTTATGTTTCTTAACCAACACAACATTGTAAAGCTATTACCCTCAAATTAAAAGCAAATAAATTTTAAAAATTAATTTTGTTTTTTTATACTTTTTTAATATGGCTATTAGAAAATTTTAAGTACGTGGTACTTAAAATAACCACAGTATTATATCTGCATTAGACAGCACTGCTCTAGAGAACCTCTTGCATCTGTATAACAGTTTTATAAGAATCTTTCTAGTCATATTATTTATGCTTGCCCCAAACTGTAAACAACTCAAATTTACAACCATGGAAGAGTATGAATGAATTTCACAAACAATGAGCAAGAAGTGAGTCAGAAAAAATATATATAACTTTTAATGTCATTTATATAAATGAAAAAAAAACCTAACAATTCATTTTTTAGGAATGCATCATGGAAAAAATTTAAGTGAAACAAGTACATGATTATTATAAGTTAGGAGAGTGGTTACCTCCTGGTGGAGATGGAATCACAGAAACTCATTCACAGAACTTCTAAGGCAGTGTTTTTCAAAGTATTGTAATTACTGTACCCTAAAAGAGCTTTTTTAGACCTTTTTGTCCCTGTTAATCATGTTCTCACCTTACCCCTCCACATGAAATTTTAATACTCCAGTTTATGTACTATGGCTTTTTGGAGGGCCATAAACCATTGTATTGTTAATATCTCTAAGGGGTTTTTTTTGCCCTCTCACCCCTACCCAACAAGAACCAATTTTCACTGACTTAAAGACAATCATCTCTGTTGAGAATGCATATTTTAAACTTTTGGCAATGCTTTATTTTTTAACCTGAAGGTTGGTAAATAGCTGGGGAAACAATGGAAACAGTGACAGACTTTATTTTCTTGGGCTTCAAAATCACTGCAGATGGTGACTGCAGCCATGAAATTAAAAGATGCTTGCTCCTTGGAAGAAAAGCTATGACAAATGTAGACAGCATATTAAAAAGCAGAGACATTACTTTGCCAACAAAGGTCCGTCTAGTCAAAGCTATGGTTTTTCCAGTAGTCATGTATGGATATGAGAGTTGGACCATAAAGAAAGCTGAGCGCCAAAGAACTGATGCTTTTGAACTGTGGTGTTGGAGAAGACTCTTGAGAGTCCCTTGGACTGCAAGGAGATCCAACCAGTCCATCCTAAAGGAGATCAGTCCTGAACATTCACTGGAAGGACTGATGCTGAATCTCAAACTCCAATATTTTGGCCACCTGATGCAAAGAACTGACTCCCTGGAAAAGACCCTGATGCTGGGAAAGATTGGGGGCAGGAGGAGAAGGGGACGACAGAGGATTAGATGGTTGGATGCCATCACCGACTCGATGGACATGAGTTTGAGCAAGCTCCGGGAGTTGGTGATGGACAGGGAGGCCTGGTGTATTGCAGTCCATGGGGTCGCAAAGAGTTGGACACGACCGAGCGACTGAACTGAACGGGATCAATTGCTTGCTTGATTATAATGTTTACATGTATTTATGCTTTATATAGCCTTCTTATATGTATTAGGCTCCTCTGTCCATGGGATTTTCCAGGCAAGAACACTGGAGTGGGTTGCCATTTCCTTCTCCATCTGCTATGTATATGTCACAATAAAAATTAAAATTAGATAAAGTGACTTAAACTGTGTCAAGGAGTCAGTAAGAAGTGATTAATTTCCATTTCAGAGCTGCTCAAATAAGAACAGCATGGAAATTAGTTCAACAAGGAAAGAACATGTAATCACTAATTTTTTTTCCCCACCTCATTCTATCTATGTATGAAGTGAACCTATAAGTTTGGTGAAGATCAACCTCCACTAAAGGGAGCTGGCTCTAGTACAGGAAGAGTGCAGGCATACTTTCCCTAAGAAGGAAATAAATGGGTAATGCCACTCACAATATACATAATTTCACAGTTTACTAAAGACTTTGAAGTATATGTTTCAATTTCTCCTCATTTAAAAAATTGTGGTTACCATAGGAAAATTAGAAAATTAAAGACAAATGAACTGGTTTCACCTTTAGTGTCCCTTCCAGTCCCTGCATCTGTGTATAGGCATTTAAAAAGTGTAATCACACTAAACATTAATGTGATGACTTTGTATCGCCTTTTCACTTTAACTCTGTATCATAAACACTCATGCCAGAAAAATCTTATTTAAAAGTTACTACAGGGACCTCCCTGGTGGTCCAGTGGTTTAGAATCTGCCATGCAATGCAGAGCAACTAAGCCTGGTGTGCCACAACTGCTGACTGCCACAACACTGACCCCAAACACTGCAACGAAAGGTCACGCATGACACAACAAAGATCCCATGAGCTGCAACTAAGGCCCGACTGCAACCAGATAAATAAATATTAAATCTTCAAAAAAAAACAAATAAATCAAATTATACTATACATCCCAGGTGGCTCAGCTGTAAAGACTCCGCCTGCAATGCAGGAGATGCGTGTTGGAGCCCTGGGTCAGGAAGACCCCTTGGAGGAGGAAATGGCAATCCAGTCCAGTAATCTTGTCAGGAAAATCTCCCACGGATAGAGGAGCCTGGTGGGCTACAGTTCATGGGGTCGCAAAGAGCCAGAGACAATTGAGCAACTGCCATGTGGCTCAGCGGTAAAGAATCCGCCTGCAATGAAGGGGATGCGGGTCCTGGGTCGGGAAGATCCTCTGGAGAAGGAAATGGCTACTCACTCCAGTATTCTTGTCTGGGAAATTCCATGGACAGAGAAGCCTGGTGGCAACTGTCCATGGAGTCGCAAAAGAGCCGGACACGAGTTAGCGACTAAAGAACAACAAACACAGGTTCGTGAGGCAGGCATTGTAAATTTACAAACTTTCAATTCGAGGATGGTTGTGCCATCATTCGATTCAAAGGTAAACCAAAAAACACGGGGTGAGGGATGTTGAGGGTGGCAGAGGAGGGAAAAAAGGGTCTGGACTTAACTACACTGATTTCTCACTGCATCCTTCTACAGCCACCCCTCACTACTCCAGGACTTCATAGTTCTCTCCTGCTAGTTCTTCGATTCTTTCCCTCTTGAGCACTCTCATCATCCTCCATTTAGTCTCTCCCTTTTGACAATCCTCAGAATAGAGTCTCGTTCTTATTCCCGAGCGAGAGATCTCCCAACAGCTCCCCAATTTACCTGACAGCAATCTGACCTCTCAGGACACTCAAGATTCACCCCTCTAGCCAGAGGCAACCGGAAACGGAAGTTGTCACCTCGAGTTACTTACGGCAGGAAACCAGAGGATAAATTAAACATTCTTGCCCTGGGTCACTGATTCCTGGACCAGTGGAGGTGACATGAAGCAGGCCTGAAGTGGACATTTCCCCCGCATATCTGTGTATCTGTAGTTTGTCCGAGGTAAGGGAAACTGTGGAGGACAGAGGGTGGGGAAGACGCGACGTCGTCCTTGCTAGGAGGCCGGAATCTTTAGACGCTGCACAGGGGGAGGGCCGCAGGCATTCTGCTACCAATCAGCGGCACCGTTGTTGAAGCGTGGAATCACCTAATGAGAGGGCGGGTTGTTGCGCTGCAGTTGGCAGGCTGCTGCGGGAGGCGGTGGCGGTAAGAAGCCGGAGGCAGCGGGGTGACAGGTAGGCGGCGGCGCTGTCTTTGGGGGACGCGGAGTGCCAGATAGGAAGGATTTTCTTCTTCTCCGGCCACAGGAGCTATAGACGGGATCTGCCGAAGAGTGGTCTGGGAAGGCGTTAGCCCTAGTTTTGGTGGTTCCGGAACCACTAGGAGATAGGTAGCCGCTTGGAAGGGTCGCGAGGAGAAGCAGCCGAGGCGGGTGGAGGCTGAGCCCTGCGGGGCGACGTGGGAGCCTCGGGCGTGGGGGGCTGCGGTGGCGCTGGCGGAGACCGGAGAGAGGCGGGAGCAAGACGGTGTTGTGAAGGCTGGAGGAATTCCTTGTATGGAGCTCAGAGAGAGAAGAGGACGCGGCATTGCAGACACCTGAGAGAAATCCTAGGGTTTGCTTCTACTAGGGCCATTTCTCAGAGTGGAAACGGGGGTAGCGGTGAAGAAAGATATATTGGCGGTGAGATACTTGAGACTCTTTATAGCTATACATTATGTAACCCTTGGCTGTTATTTACCCAAACAACTAGGTTGTCCCTCCTGGGAAGAGGAGGTCTTGCAACCTATTAATGTGTCTGAGTAGTTTTTTCTTTTTTCTTTTTTTTTTTCCCGTTGGTTTGACTGTTTTCTATCCCGGCAGGCTCTGTGGGCGAAGAACCATGAAGGATAGAGTAGTCACGAAGAGCTTATCCCAAATATGGACTTGGGTTGAGAGATGTGTTAGTTTGAGACGAGCGTGGCCAGGTTCACGTTTTGTAGTTCGTGAATTTGTTTTAAGGGTCAGGACTGACTACAATTTTTTTTTTTTTTTCCAAATCTTAAGGGAAGTGGAGACGCTCAAAAATCTATAGCAGAAGGTAAGTGCAACTTGGAAAATGACTAGAAAATTAGTTGGTAATTTTTTTTTTTTACTCCCTAAATATTGTGGACGTTAGAGACTGAAAATGAGATGGTGGTCTGATTTTGGTGGGGGGTTGGGGGAGAAGGGGAAGTTATTTTAAGTACTTTGCTCCGTAAGTCTGGGAAACTAGTTAGGAATTATTTATTTATTAGGTTTAAAAAGTATGTCCTTTGACCCTCTCCGATAGAGGTAAACTGTGTTTACAGATATAATTCTAAGTTTCTGTCACTCATTTGCACTTTGAAATGTAGAATTAAAATGGAATTCCATTCACTGTGTATTATGGAATGACACACTATATTAAAAACTTGATTTTTTATAGCTTATTGGAAAGCAGTTTTAAAAGAGGCATTGTACATTTCTAAAATGTAAGCTGATTGAAATGTTGCTTTTAGCTTAAGACTATAAAGACTAATGTAGTATTTATTAGCAAGTATATAATTTTCCTGAGCTTTTTTTAATACTGCATGTCAGAAGAACTTTCCAAAATTCTTTTTTTTCATATTATTGATGATTTATATTAGTATATCCCAGAAACTAAATTAGAAACTTTTTTTCTCTAATTGTCATTTGGTAAAGAGTGTTGGATCATTAAGAATTTGTTCCGAAATGTTTAAGGATATTTATCAGTATTTCAGATAAAATTTTGATACTTGGTATTTCATTCTTCTTTATCATTTGGCAGGAATAATACTCAGTCACAAAGAACAGTTCTGCTTCTATTTTAGGTGCAGTTCTGTAGTGTGAGTACCTATGAACAAATCTCTGCTTTCATGCAGGTTATGTGTATCTTGTGTGTATATGTATGTGTTTCTTCTTATTATGTAACCAGCCTACTAGAGATGTCTTAGAGAATGGCTGATTCTAAATGGCCAGTAGGTGTCATTGTTGAATGCAATAAAGTTGAACATTGAATAGGAAAAAAGCAAGTGATTTAAGGGACACTAATCCAAATTAGAATATAATAATAACTGGCTGATTATTTATATGTAATTAGAAATTATCTTTTCTAGTACATTTCAGTATTGAAGCTGTTTGTAAGGGATTTGAAACAAAGGCCATGAAGAAGTATAATTGTTTGCTCGAAAATGGACCTTGAAAGCCTGTTTTTCTAATCCAGCTCTTAAACTGTCTTGACAAGCAATATGGATTAGGATTGTTTTTTTTTTTCATACAGTTTTGGTGTTCTGTAGTAGTTTATTAGGTTTTAGAACGATTAAGGTTTTTAGCTTGACTGGGTTTTATAATAGAAAAATAATGCTACATAATGAAAAACTAAAATAATAAAATATGAGCAGGAAGTCTCCAAACAGGTTATCAGTTGCACAAAATAATACTTTGTTATTGTTCTTTTAATGCAGGAACAGAGGAATTTTTGTCTTTCTTTTTCTATGGCTTAGTTTATTTTGATGTCCAAAATAGCTTCTTTTTACATTTTTATCTGACTAGTAGACTGTGTGTTTTTCTCAGGATGATGGGCTGAACATTCATCTAAAATGTAATATAATGGGTTCTGAAGGGAGCTGGCACAGAAAACTCTAGGCTGCTTAGGGCTGCTGTTAGTACAGCCCCTTACCTGCTATGCTTTCTGCTGTGCTCTTGCCGCTTTGTAGCTCTGCTTCTTTTGTTTGCTATTGATACAATGTTTAAAAACACGATTGGAAAATATTCAAAAAATTTTAAAAAGCAGAGTTGGACCTAATTCAGGAATTCTCCATGAAAGTGAGGAGTTACATATATATCAGAATAATCTTAAGAGTTAAAAGAAAAAAAAGGTACACATGCATATCCATTATATCATCTCCACTTTGCTGAAGAATCTTAGTAGTAGGTAGAATATGAGGAAGGTAGATATATTTTGAAGGAAAAATAAATCCCCTAGATAATACAGTTTACCACAGGCTTCCACTTGAGAATCATTTATCTCATTTAAGGCTCTCCCAATGTGGTGTGAACCAGAACAGTAGTTTTAGCTTGAGACAAAGGGCTTCTAAATCTATCAATATATTATAGCTCAATAAATTTTTACCACTTATTGTCATAACTGGGATGGATTTTCTAGCCAGGAGCTAAAGTTGCCAGAAATAAAAATTGTGCTGAATGTTTTGGTTGGAATTAGTTTTTACTTGGCACTTAGCTCCTTTACATAAACCAATCTAATTTCTTGCATTATTCAAACCTGTTCTCTTAATGTCTCTGAAAGCTATCTAGTTCTAAAACTAGAATTGAGAAATAAGAATTTGAAGTTTCTTCTTTTTGGTTGTGCTGGGTCTTTGTTGCTGCACAGGCTCTTTAGTTGTGGAGATCAGGAGCTACTCTCTAATTTTAGTGCGAGGGCTTCTCATTACAGTGCCTTCTCTTGTTTTGGAGTGTGGGCTCTAGGGCTTCAGTAGTTGTGGCTCCCAGGCTGTAGAGCACAGGCTCAATAGTTGTGGTGCAAGGGCTTAGTTGCTCTGCGGAATGTGGGATCCTCCCAGATCAGGGATCGAACCCTTGTCTCTGGAATCGGCAGGTGGATACTTTACCACTGAGCTACCAGGGAAGCCTGGAAGTTTTCTTGATGAAAGGGATTTTCTTGCAATATTGCTATGATATGATGAAGATATAGACTTATCTTTTGGTAAAAAAAAAAAATATATATATATATAAAAACTTGAAATTGTGAATGTGTTGACTTTGACACAGGATATGTTTAGAAATTCATGATTCATCCTTATAAATCCTAGATGTTCTATTTAGGTGTTTGTCTTCCTAACAGGTATGACAGGTATGAGAAAAAATAAATGTGTGGACTTTATTTTTGGAGAAAGGAGTAAAAAACTCAATTATGTAATATATTAAGAGGTGTGACTTTGTTTATAAAATTATAATTCTTTCTCAGTTTGAGATACAACTGCAAAAAATGTAGTCATAAAATAATGGTATGTGGCACTTAAATTGTTAAATGGCAAAGCATGAATTCCATAATAGTTATTTTATTCTATTGCAAAATACTGAACTTCCAAAAAGGTTTGAATCAAACTTATCTATCACTTTTATCATTATGAATCCTTGGCTTTTTTTATTGGGGTATAATTGACATTATCCATTGACCCTTGGTATTGCTTGATTCTTATTTAGCTCCTAAGATTTGTCAGTTTACCTCTTTAAATTCCTTTCTACATATCTTTTTTTGGTAAAATGGGTGGAGGGAGTTGGATGCTGAGAGAGGAGTGAAATTTATGCTTTTTACGTATTCTTTTGTACTGAGGCTTTATTTTATTTTTTAATTGACTTTTTAGAGTAGTTTTAGGTTCATAGCAAAATTGAGTATAAAATACAGAGATTTCCTATACACCCTTTCACACATGCATGGCTTCCAATACACCCCACAGAGTGGTGCATTTGTCACAGTTGATGAGCCCACATTGACATCACCCAAAGTCCATGGTTTACACTAGGGTTCAGTTTGGGTGTTGTACACTGTATGGGTTTGGACAAATGTATACTGACATATTAAGACTTTTTAATCAGCTTGTATTCCTTTTATATTTCTTTTTAAATGAGACAGAGTGGGGGAGGGGAAAGTATATTACTCTATACCTTATACTTTATAATAGCATTGTAAAACTGATAAAGTGGACATGAAGTGCTGTAAGATCTAAAGTTAATATGAATTTGCGGTCTGTCACAGTGCCTACTGTTTTATTGTTTGTGGGGAGAAAAACTAAAGGGAATGATTATTTCTGTTCTTCAGGGTTCTGTTGTCAGATCTCTTGTCATTTTCTACCCTGTCTCTCTGATGTTACTCAGCATATAAATGTGATGATTCTCAAATCTCTGTCTCTAACCAGAGTTTTTCTTGATACCTAGTTCTGTTTTGTAATCTAATTGCCTGAAAGATGGGAATGATCATGCAGATCAGACTGTGCACATGTGCTCAGTCATGTCTGACTGTTTGAGACCCCATGGACTGTAGCCTGCCAGGCTCCTCTGTCCCTAGGATTCTCCAGGCAAGAATACTGGAGTGGGTTGCCATTTCCTCCTCCAGGAAATCTTCCCGACCCAGGGATCAAACCTGCATCTCCTACATTGGCAGGTGGATTCTTTACTGCTGTGGCACCTAGGAAACCCTGCATATCCCCTAAATACAGCATATCTAAAGTTCGATTCATATTTTATCATCTATCTAATGTGCTGAAGCTGGAACCTAGTGTTAGTCTTGACAGTTTATTCATATACCCCTCATCTGAGCAATGCTAGGTTCTGTTGACTCTACCTCCATACTGTTTCTTTGATTCCATTTATTTCTCTGAGTTTCTACAACCGCTGGAAACAGTGTGAAGAGTTAGGACCTAGAGGCAGATTATCTAGATTAGAATCCCAGCTTCACCATTTATAGCTTCAATTTCTTTGAAAAAACAGAGTTGTACAACCCAGAAACTGCACTACTGAACATTTATTCCAGGGAAATTGAAGCGTAAACTCATATAAAAACCTGTACCTGAATGTTCATAGCAATTTTATTCCTAATCTCCAAAAATTGGAAACAACCCAAATGTTTTTCAAACATATGAGTGCAAACATCTTGGACCTTCTAACTCAGTCAACCTTTCAGGTGGATTCAGCTGCATGAGAGAGCCAAGTGAAACCAACAAGGAACTGTTTAGCCAACCTGCAAATGTTTGCACTCGCATGTTTGCACATGGTGCTGGCTGTTCATTAAAGGGCTTCATTTCTTCTCAGTGTGGCTTCTCATCCTCTGGTAGGCTAGTTTGGCATCCTTACAGGGCATTCTTAAGGTAGCCTTCTAATAAGGTAAAGGTGGAATCTGTAAGGCTGCAAGGCCTCTTTGAGGATTAGGCTTTGGAACTTATTTAATAGCCCTTCCACCATATTCTATTGGTCGAAGAAGTTCACTAAGCTAGACCAAATTCAAGGGAGTGGAGAAATAGAAAAGGACCTTTCTCTCCATCAGTTTAGGCTGCTATAATAAAGTACCATAGACTGGGTGGTTTAAACAACAAACATTTATTTCTTACAGTTCTTGAACTTGGGAAGTCCAAGATCAAGGTGCCAGAAAATTTACGGCAGCTGGCAGACTGTCAGAAAATTTAATGACCCATTTCCTATATCTGAGATGGCTGCCTTCTCATTGTGTTTTAACATGTGAGAGAGCTCACTGGGGATCTTTCTTATAAGGGCAGTAATCCCATTCATGAGATGCTACCCCATGAGCTAATCGCCCCCCCACCAAAGGCCCCACCTCCTAATCACATTGGGGGTTAGTATTTCAGTATATGAATTTTCAGTTCAGTTCAGTTGCTCAGTCGTGTCCGACTCTTTGCGACCCCGTGAATTGCAGTAGGCCAGGCCTCCCTGTCCATCACCAACTCCCGGAGTTCACTCAAACTCACGTCCATCAAGTCGGTGATGCCATCCAGCCATCTCATCCTCTGTCGTCCCCTTCTCCTGCCCCCAATCCCTCCCAGCATCAGAGTCTTTTCCAATGAGTCAACTCTTCGCATGAGGTGGCCCAAGTATTGGAGTTTCTGCTTTAGCATCATTCCTTCCAAAGAACACCCAGGACTTATCTCCTTTAGGAGGGACTGGTTGGATCTCCTTGCAGTCCAAAGGACTCTCAAGAGTCTTCTCCAACACCACACTTCAGAAGCATCAATTCTTCGGCGCTCAGCTTTCTTCA
>NW_011495032.1:23840946-23842074 GCF_000754665.1 Bison bison bison | reverse complement strand
GGAGGGACTGGTTGGATCTCCTTGCAGTCCAAAGGACTCTCAAGAGTCTTCTCCAACACCACACTTCAGAAGCATCAATTCTTCGGCGCTCAGCTTTCTTCACAGTCCAACTCTCACATCCATACATGACCACTGGAAAAACCACAGCCTTGACTAGACAGACCTTTGTTGGCAAAGTAATGTCTCTGTTTTTCAGTATGCTATCTAGGTTGGTCATAACTTTCCTTCCAAGGAGTAAGCGTCTTTTAATTTCATGGCTGTAGTCACCATCTGCAGTCATTTTGGAGCCCCAAAAAATAAAGTCTGAGACTGTTTTCACTGTTTCCCCATCTGTTTCCCATGAAGTGATGGGACTGGATGCCATGATCTTAGTTTTCTGAATGTTGAGCTTTAAGCCAACTTTTCACTCTCCGCTTTCACTTTCATCAAGAGGCTTTTTAGTTCCTCTTCACTTTCTGCCATAAGGATGGTGTCATCTGCATACCTGAGGTTATTGATATTTATCCCGGCAATCTTGATTCCAGCTTGTGCTTCTTCCAGCCCAGCGTTTCTCATGATGTACTCTGCATAGAAGTTAAATAAGCAGGGTGACAATATACAGCCTTGACGTACTCCTTTTCCTATTTGGAACCAGTCTGTTGTTCCATGTCCAGTTCTAACTGTTGCTTCCTGACCTGCATATAGGTTTCTCAAGAGGCAGGTCAGGTGGTCTGGTATTCCCATCTCTTTCAGAATTTTCCATAGTTTATTGTGATCCACACAGTCAAAGGCTTTGGCATAGTCAATAAAGCAGAAAGAGATGTTTTTCTGGAACTCTCTTGCTTTTTCCATGATCCAGCGGATGTTGGCAGTTTGATCCCTGGTTCCTCTGCCTTTTCTAAAACCAGCTTGAACATCTGGAAGTTCACGGTTCATGTATTACTGAAGCCTGGCTTGGAGAATTTTGAGCATTACTTTACTAGCATGTGAGATGAGTGCAATTCTGCAGTAGTTTGAGCATTCTTTGGCATTGCCTTTCTTTGGGATTGGAATGAAAACTGACCTTTTCCAGTCCTGTGGCCACTGCTGAGTTTTCCAAATTTGCTGGCATGTTGAGTGCCGGACTTTCACAGCATCATCTTTCACAGT
>NW_011495032.1:23836042-23840542 GCF_000754665.1 Bison bison bison | reverse complement strand
TGTCCTTTACTGAGCCCATCTTTGCATGAAATGTTCCCTTGGTATCTTTCATTTTCTTGAAGAGGTCTCTAGTCTTTCCCATTCTGTTGTTTTCCTCTGTTTCTTTGCATTGATCACTGAGGAAGGCTTTCTTATCTCTTCTTGCTATTCTTTGGAACTCTGCTTTCAGATGGTTATATCTTTCCTTTTCTCTTTTGCTTTTTGCTTCTCTTCTTTTCACAGCTATTTGTAAGGCCTCCTCAGACAGCTATTTTGCCTTTTTGCATTTCTTTTCTATGGGGATGGTCTTGATCCCTGGCTCTTGTACAGTGTCACAAACCTCTGTCGATAGTTTATCAGGCACTCTATCTTCAGATCTAGTTCCTTAAATCTATTTCTCACTTCCACTGTATAATCGTAAGGGATTTGATTTAGGTCATACCTGAATGGTCTAGTGGTTTTCCCTACTTTCTTCAATTTAAGTCTGAATTTGGCAATAAGGAGTTCATGATCTGAGCCACAGTCAGCTCCTGGTCTTGTTTTTGCTGACTGTATAGAGCTTCTCCATCTTTGGCTGCAAAGAATATAATCAGTCTGATTTCTGTGTTGGCCATCTGGTGATGTCCATGTGTAGAGTCTTCTCTTGTGTTGTTGGAAGAGGGTGTTTGCTATGACCAGTGCGTTCTCTTGGCAGAACTGTATTAGCCTTTTCCCTGCTTCATTCCATATTCCAAGGCCAAATTTCCTGTTACTCCAGTTGTTTCTTGACTTCCTACTTTTGCATTCCAGTCCCCTATAATGAAAAGAACATCTTTTTGGGGTGTTAGTTCTAAAAGGTCTTGTAGGTCTTCATAGAACCGTTCAACTTCAGCTTCTTCAGTGTTACTGGTTGGGACATAGACTTGGATTACTGTGATATTGAATGGTTTGCCTTGGAAACGAACAGAAATCATTCTGTCGTTTTTGAGATAGCATCCAAGTACTGCATTTCAGACTCTCTTGGTGACCGTGATGGCGACTCCATTTCTTCTAAGGGATTCCTGCCTGCAGTAGTAGATATAATGGTCATCTGAGTTAAATTCACCCATTCCAGTCCATTTTAGTTCGCTGATTCCTAGAATGTCGACTTTCACTCTTGCCATCTCCTATTTGACCACTTCCAGTTTGCCTTGATTCATGGACCTGACATTCCAGGTTCCTATGCAATATTGCTCTTTACAGTATCGGACCTTGCTTCTATCACCAGTCACATCCACAGCTGGGTATTGTTTTTGCTTTGGCTCCATGCCTTCATTCTTTCTGGAGTTATTTCTCCACTGATCTCCAGTAGCCAATTGGGCACCTACTGACCTGGGGAGTTCCTCTTTCAGTATCCTATCATTTTGCCTTTTCATACTGTTCTTGGGGTTCTCAAGGTAAGAATACTGAAGTGGTTTGCGACACAAAAATTCAGTCTATAATAGTCCACAGAGAAACCAGTTATTTTCTATTTTCTTAATGTATGGATGAAAAACAACCCAAAAAATTATACAGTCACTATAAAAATGTGAAAATTTTTGTAGCTTTAACAAAAATAAAAACACAATTACCAATGACATAAAATGGCAAGCCAAGAAGAACAGGTTCAAAATCTTTATGAAGTAGAATATTGATCGTAATATGAGAGAATCAGCCTTATCAAACTGTTGTGCTACAGTAGTATTTCTTGGAAATTTGAAGGGGTTAATATGTAGAAAATTCACTGGTTTTTATTTGAACAGGTTTTAAATAGCTGATTTAACATTTTCTGTTAAAATGCTTATTTTTCCTAACCTTTTATTTTCATATAATTTGGTTTTGGCCAGTCACCATAAGTCACATTACTTTTCTAGAACATAACTCCTAAATGTTGGCAAGAAATTATAGTACTGTACTATGCAGTCTTTAAAGTGTACTAAACTATTATAAACACCCTCCATCTGAGCTATAATAGTGGTGTACTTTCACAGAGTGGATTCTTTAGTCAGTCTTGCTTCCTATACTCCCCCCACAACTGCCCACCCCACCCCCCATTTCAGTGGAGATGAACACTTTATTAGCATTGAAGCATAACTGAGATGGCTTATTGGTATCTTAGACCATAGATGTGTTGCTGGAATCTCTTTCTTACCTTACCAGATAGGAATTGTTTGGGCTGCTAGAGAGAGAGACAAGAAATAACCATTGCTTAAATAAGATAGTAGTTAATTTCTTTGTCTTGTAAAAACAAATTCAAAAATAACAATCTAAGACTGATAGAGCAGCACCATAGGCTTGTCAAGGACCAGTCTCATTGTCTTTTTCCTTTGCCATCCTTAGCATGTGGCTTCTGTTTTCAAAATCACAGAATGGTTGCTGTATATCCAGCTGTCATATCCATGATCTAGGCAGAAGAAAGGAGGAAGAAAAGCAGAAGATAAAAGGGGCATACCTTTCATCTTTTAAGAAAACTTTCTAGGGATTTCCCTGGTAGGCCAGTAGTTAGGACTCGGTGCTTTCACTGCCATGGACCCGGGTTAAATCCCTGATTGGAGGACTAAGATCCTGCAAATCATGTGGCGTGGCCAAGGAGGGAAAAAAGGAAAGAGGGAAACATTTCTGTAACTCTGATCTTGATGACCAAAACTTAGTCATTTGGCCATATATAGCTGTAAATAAGATTCACAAATAGCTTTAGCTGACAGTATAGACTAGATCATTGCAAATGGAGTGTGGATCTGTATCAGATGGGAACTAGTAAATCTTTATACTTGCCTCCCTGTCTCCTCTCCTGAAGGGCTTCCCAGGTGGCTCTGATGGTAAAGTATCTGTTTGCAATGCAGGAGACCTGGGTTCGAACCCTGAGTTGGGAAGATCCCCTGGAGAAGGGAATCGCAGCCCATTCCAGTTTTCTTACTGGAGAATCCCATGGACAAAGGAGCCTGGCGGGCTACAGTCCAAGGGATCACAAAGAGTCAGACATGACTGAGCGACTTCACTTTCACTTTTCACTTTCATGAATTGGAGAAGGAAATGGCAACCCATTCCAGTGTTATTGCCTGGAGAATCCCGGAGATGGGGGAGCCTGGTGGGCTGCCTCTGTGGGGTCGCACAGAGTTGGACATGACTGAAGTGACTTAGCAGTGGATGGAATTGAAATTTGGGGGAGAATGGATACATGTATATGTATAGTTGGGTCCCTTTGCTGTTCACCTTCACTATCACAACATTGTAAAAAAAAAAATTGCCTGCTTCAAAGACACAAAGATATTTTGCTATGGGTTTTTTTGGTTTGTTTACTTTCATTTTTAGATCTACATTCTATTTGGAACTTATTTTTGTGAATTGTGTAAGGTTAGAGATCATGATACAATATTTTCTATAGGGATATCCAGTTGACCCTGCATCTTTTATTTAAAAGACTCTTTTCCCAAATGCACTGCAATTTGCCTTTGTCATAAATCAGACAATCTTACTTGTATGTGACTGTCTAGGCTTTACTTTTTCATTGGTAAGTTTTAGTTACTATACTTGTACAGTTAATTACTGTGGCTTTACAGTAGGTTTTAATATTTTGGAGTGGAGTCCTCCAATTTTTGTTTTTAAAGGTTGCCTTGGTTATTCTTGGCTCCTTGTATTTCCATAGGGATTTCAGAATCAGCTTGTCAATCTGTCTTTTAAAGGAGAGCAGTGGGATTTTGATTAAGATTGCTTTGAAACTAGAAATCAGTTAGGGGAGAACTGATGTTTTTACTGTGAGCTGCCAAACTGTGAACGTGATATGGCCTTCAGTTTATCTCTCAGAAATGTCTTCTTGTTTTCAGTATACTGGTCTTGCATATCTTCTGTTAGATTTTTCTCTCTCTCTCTTTTTTTAATGCTATTGGGAGTTGCATTTTTATTTATTTGTTTAGTTTCTTTCTTTTTTTTTTTTTTTTCAAGTTTTTTAGCCATGCTTTATGGTGTATGGGATCTTAGTTTCCCAACCAGGGATCAAACCCATGTCCCCTGCATTTAGAGCATGGAGTCTCTGGACCGACAGAGAAGTCCCTGATTTTGGCTTTAATATCTTCTTTGACCCATAGATGTTTCAGTTCAGTTCAGTTCAGTTCAATCACTCAGTCGTGTCTGAGTCTTTGCAACCCCATGGACTGCAGCACGCCAGGCTTCCCTGTCCATCACCAACTCCCAGAACTTACTCAGAACTCATGTCCATTGAGCTGGTGATGCCATCCAGCTGTCTCATCCTCTGTCGTCCCCTTCTCCAGCATCAGGGTCTTTTCAGATGAAGTGCAATCAGGTAGCCAAAGTATTGGAGTTTCAGCATCAGCATCAGTCCTTCCAATGAATATTTAGGACTGATTTCCTTCAGAATGGACTGGTTTGATCTTGCAGTCCAGGGGACTCTCAAGAGTCTTCTCCAACACCACAGTTCAAAAGCATCAATTCTTTGGTGCTCAGCTTTCTTATGGTCCAACTCTCACATCCATACATGACTACTGGAAAAACCATAGCTTTGACTAG
>NW_011495032.1:23817750-23835875 GCF_000754665.1 Bison bison bison | reverse complement strand
CAAAGTAATATCTCTACTTTTTAATATGCTGTCTAGGTTGGTCATAGCTTTTCTTCCAAGGAGCAAGTATCTTTTAATTTCATGGCTGCAGACACCATCTGCAGTGATTTTGGAGCCCCCAAAAATAAAGTCTCTCACTGTTCCCATTGTTTCCCCATCTATTTTCTGTGAAATGATGGGACTGGATGCCATGATCTTTGTTTTCTGAATGTTGAGTTTTAAGCCAACTTTTTTGCTTTCCTGTTTGACTTTCATCAAGAGGCCCCTTAGTTCTTCTTTGATTTCTGCTGTAAGGTGGTGTCATCTGCATCATCGTCGTCATTTAGTTGCTAAGTCGTGCCCAATTCTTGTGACCCCATGGACTGTGGCCTGCCAGGATCCTCTGTCCATGGAATTCTCCAGGCAAGAATATTGGAGCGGGTTGCCATTTCCTCCTCCAGGGGATCTTCCCGACCCAGGAATAGAACCCAGGTCTCCTGCATTGCAGGCAGATTCTTTACCAATTGAGCTATGGTATTTCTCGCAGCAGTCTTGATTCCAGCTTGTGCTTCATCCAGCCCAGCTTTTCACATAATGTACTCTGCATGTAAGTTAAATAAGGAGGTGACAGTATACAGCCTTGACGTACACCTTTCCCAATTTGGAACCAGTCTGTTGTTCCATGTCCAGTTCTAACTGTTGCTTCTTGACCTGCATACAGATTTCTTAAGAGTCAGGTCAGGTGGTCTGGTATTCCCATCTCTTGAAGAATTTTCCACAGTTTGTTGTGATCCTACACAGTCAAAAGTTTTGACGTAGTCAATAAAGTAGAAATAGATGTTTTTCTGGAACTCTCTTGCTTTTTGGATGATCCAGTGGGTGTTAGCAATTTGATCTCTGGTTCCTCTGCCTTTTCTAAATCCAGCTTGAACATCTGGAAGTTCACGGTTCACATACTGTTGAAGCCTGCCTTGGAGAATTTTGAGCATTACTTTGCTAGTGTGTGAGATAAGTGCAATTGTGTGGTAGTTTGAACATTCTTTGGCATTTCCTTTCTTTGGGATTGGAATGAAAACTGACCTTTTCCAGTCCTGTGGCCACTGCTGAGTTTTCCAGATTTGCTGGCATATTGAGTGCAGCACTTGCACAGCATCATCTTTTAGGATTTGAAATGGCTCGACTGGAATTCCATTACCTCCTAGATTTGTTCGTAGTGATGCTTCCTAAGGCCCCCTTGACTTTGCATTCCAGGATGCCTGGTTCTAGGTGAGTGATCACACCATTGTGGTTAACTGGGTCATGAAGATCTTTTTTATATTGTTCTTCTGTGTATTCTTGCCACCTCTTCTTAATATCTTCTGCTTCTGTTAGGTCCATACCATTTCTGTCCTTTATCGAGTCCATCTTTGCATGAAATGTTCCCTTGGTATCTCCAGCAGATCTTCCCAACCCAGGGATCAAACCCAGGTTTCCCGCATTGCAGGCAGATTCTTTACCAGCTGAGCCACGAGGGAAGCCCTTTTATTTATTATTGTTATTTTAATTATCATTAGTTATTGTTAATTATGGGCTTCCCTGGTGCCTCAGTTGATAAAGAATTCGCCTGCAATGAGGGAGACCTGGGTTCTGTCCTTGGGTTGGGAAGATCCCCTGGAGAGGGGAACAGCTACCCACTCCAGTATTCTAGACTGAAGAATTCTGAGACAGAGGAGCCTGGCAGCCTACAGTCTGTGAGGTCACAAAGAGTCAGACATGACTGAGCGATTATTGTTATTTATTAATTACTGTAGTTAAAGAACATTCTCTGAATTATTTACTGTAGTTAAAGAACATACTCTGAATTACTTAGTTTTCCTATCATTTGCCCTGTTGTGTTTTCTTGTTTGGTTTTGTTTTCCTCAATAGAGAGCCTAGTATCTGTACCCTTAACCTTGAAAGTCTGTCAGAGACCTATCTCCACAGAGCTTCCCAGCATAGCTATCAAGTCTGCCTGCCTGCACTGCTTCAAAATCTGGCAAATGTCTCGGTGGTTCCAAATTCCCAAAGTTAAAAAGACAGTCTCCTTAACATCAAATGTCTCTTCCCAAAGGGTTACCAATTTCTTGTATATCTTTCCAGAGACATTCTGTTAGTCCTTTTCAAGTTTTTTCCCCATGGCAAAACTTGTCATGAAATAAAAAATTTAATGCGATAGCCCAGTGTGTAAGAGATGAAAAGTCAGCTGCCATTCTTGGAGTAGGAGGTTTCCTGATGCGTCTTCAGTTTGAAAAACTTTGGGGACATTAAAGTGATAACATCATTTAACTCCAAGAGAATTTTATTGCAGTATTCCTTGTATTAAAAAAGTATTTTGTGATGAACTATTTTAAAATGTTAATTTACTTTTGATGTTTTAGATTCTGAAGTTGTGATGAATTTTGAATCAAAGAAGTAGAGTATAATGTGGTCAGCAACTGCATGATAGTAGTTATGACTTCATGAGAAAAGTATACTTTAAGCAGTTTGAAAATAACTTTTAATGGTTTTGTGCCAGAACTTCAAGTAATAGCATTTTCTGTATTCTTTCTCAAAACGATAAACTTTTCAGTCTGTGAAATCCATGCAAAATTGTAATGTAGCTATTTATATTTATTATTTAAGCTCTATTTTATGCTGCATGTTAAAATTTTATTGATTGTTACGTGTGTGTGTGTGTGAGATCACTGTAATGTTTCAAAAATTGGATTTATAGGCTTTTTGACTAGGAAGTAACTTATTTTTGTAGATTATTCAGGTTCAGCTCCAGAAATTTTAAATAGCTTACTCGAAGTCTTTACAGATATTTAATGGTAAATTTGAAACTAAAACTCAGACTTTTCTCCAAATCTGATGTTTTTAAAATAAGTTTGATAATGGTATTTGAGTATCTCCTGGTTCTTATAGAAAACTTAAAAATAATCCTAATTATTTTTTAAATTGGGTACACTGTATTATAAATGTATTTTCAAAATTATTCTTTCTCCTTTATTTTACATTCTTGATAATATTTTCTCTCAGTATTTTACAGTTTTTCATTTTCATTTTTTGTAGAGTTGGAAAATATTTAAGTCTCAACAAATGAATTCCATACTTGAACTCTGCTGCATTCCTGTGCCACCTCCTCCATTAGAACACTGATCTTACAACAGAGGTAAAATCATAGAATTTAACTTTTTAAAGGATAAAGAATGAAGTTCCCATAGTTAGACATGTTGGAATTTTTGGTAATTTTTGGTGGGTAGCTTCTGTTTACAAAATGTTCCCTTGGTATCTCCAATTATCTTAAAGAGATCTCTAGTCTTTCCCATTCTATTGTTTTCCTCTATTTGCATTGACCACTGAGGAAGGCTTTCTTATGTCTTCTTTGAAACTCTGCATTCAAATGGGTATATCTTTCCTTTTCTCCTTTGCTTTTCCCTTCCCTTCTTTTCACAGCTATTTGTAAGGAGTTTTTACCTAGGAGACTTGAAATAATCACATCTTAATTATTGCCTTTTAATTTTACTTTTTGAAAGTGTTTCCTTTTTAATTGTTGTCTTTAAAATGTTTTGTTTCCTAAACTTTGCAGCTCTTAAATTATTGAATTTACTCAGCATAATTGTATTTTCTAACTACATCTAGATCAATGCTGTTTATGAAATTTCTTTGATAATGTCTGTGTTCTACATCTGTGCTTCTAATACAGGAGACACTAGCTACATGCAGCTATTAAGTGCTTGAAATGTGGCTAGTGCAAGTAAGGAATTGGTGGGGTTTTTTTTAATAGTACAGTTTTGTGTTTTTTTTTTTTTTTCTAATTTTTTGGGCCATGCCATGTGGCTTGTAGGATCTTAGTTCTGTGACCAGGGATCAAACTGAGACCCTCTTCTGTGAAAGCTCTGAGTCCTAACCACTGGACAGCCAGGAAATTCTCAGGAATTGATTTTTAAATTTTATTTTATTTTAATTAATTAAAACTGGACAGTGTAGTTTTAATGTTTTACTTAGAATTTGGTATTTACAATAGTAGCATGCGTTAAGTGCTTTGTTTCATACTTATACCTTGAAATATATAGATAATTGTTGACCTTGTTTGAAAATTTGCAATAACAAAACCATTTTTTACTGTCATATGTCACCCTGATAATTGTATAGCTTTGTTTATCCAATAATTTTGGTCCATTAGAAATTCTTGAGAGCAGTTATCATCGTTTAGCTCACTGCTGTCTGTTAACTTATTTAATCTTTAAAAAAAATTATTTGACATAGGTAATTCCCATTTTATAAATGAGGGATTTGAGACCACAGATTAGTTAAGTAACTTTCTCAATATAACTTGAAGGTCATGGAGCTGGAATTCAAACTCAGGCAGTCTAGAGCAAAAGCCTGTACTCTTCATAACCAGTAGGCCATACTGCCTGTTAACTGAGTGACTAACAAGTCACTCAGTTGTGCCCGACTCTTTGTGACCCTGTGGACAGTAGTCCATCAGGGGGCTCTGTCCATGGAATTCTCCAGGCAAGAATACTGGAGTGGGTAGTCATTCTCTTCTCCTGATCTTCCTGACCCAGGGATACGAACCGGGGTCTCCTGCATTGCAGGTGGATTCTTTATCATCTGAGCTACCAGGGAAGCCTAGTTCTCTCTAAATTGTCAGTTTCTAAAGAAGAATACATATACTGATGATCAGCTAAGACACAATATATATCTGTCTAGGTAGTGAAGAACTTACTGTACTTGTACAAATATTGTGAGTTTGCTTTCTGACAAGTAGTTATTGACCTCTTTAAGATCATGTTTCAGCACTTTATTTTTTTTATTTTGTTTTATTCAGATCTTGCTAATAAAGGTTGCCATTTCCATGGTCACCAAAAAGATAATCATTTTCTGTGATAGACTTTTTAATTTGTTTCATACTCTGAAAGTGAGGCAGTATGGGCCTGAATTGATCTGCATGCTAGAATATCAGCTTGATTTTTGCTTTTAAATATAGCTTTTATATACCAGGTGATGGGATGAGTATAATATGCAGCAGAAGAAATTATTTTCAGAATTCTGTATTGTCTGTTTAAATAAAAAGAGTACTTGCAGTATGTTAATAACTATGTTCATAGCCACCTCTAAATGCTAAAAGATGCTGATTCTAGTTAGAAGACATATATTTAAATTTTTTCTTTGTAACCGACTGGTTACAAAAGAAGGTACTAAAATATATTTATAGGATTTTAGATTTAGAAAGTAACTTATTATTGTAGCAACCTGAAGCCCAAAGGGTTTAAGTTATTTGTCCAAGATCGTATAAGCTTTGTGGTTCATTGATTCAGCAAATAGACATTAAAGTGAAAGTGAAGTCGCTCAGTCGTGTCTAACTCTTTGCGACCCCATGGACCGTAGCCTATCAGGCTCCTCTGTCCATGGGATTTTCTAGGCAAGAGTGCTGGAGTGGATTGCCATTTCCTTCTCCAGGGGATCTTCCGACCCAGGAATTGAACCCAGGTCTCCTGCACTGCAGGCAGACGCTTTACCGTCTGAGCCACCAGGGAAGTTCTAAATAGACATTAAGTACCTGTTATATGTCTGGATACCATAAAATACTTGTTAGCTTGGAGTTCATAGTGAGCACTTAATTGCGAGCAGAACAGAAAATGACCCTTCTATTCTCATGGGATTTGTAATCTGTTAGGAAAGATAGACAACAAGTAGTAAGGTTTAGTAAGCAAGGTATAAAATCCATGTCCATAGGAAGAAAATGAACTGTATTTGTTTGAATGGAAAATACTGGAGAAGGGGAATACTGTCTAGATAAGTGGTCAAGAAAGGCCTGCTGAGACTAACAGGATTGGAATAGTTATTGTAGGACAGCACTACAGGCTGGAACAGAATCCCTGGTGTGAAGGTGTGCATGAAGTGATAGAGACACTGAGAAGTGAATATGATCAGAACAGAAAGCCCTGGGGGGAGAAGTATGAGCTGTAAGAAAGGGACAATTACATTTTTCAACTATAGATTTTAGTAGGTATTAAATTCAAATTCCAGCTCTGCCACTTAAATTGTGTTGCCATGTGTGGATCACTCAAACTTTACACTTTAATTTTCTTATCTGTTAGATAGGGATAACAGCTATTTTATAGTACATAGTATTCTGAAGATTAATTATGTACTGCTCGTAGTAGATACTTATTCAGTGTTTACCTTAAGACATCTATTACCTGTCTTTTTGAAGTGCAAGAAATGAAACACAAGGTTTAAGTATAGCTGGTAAGGGGGTACGATGATTTAAACATAGTTAGAATGATGTCCAAACTTTCAGTTCAAAGATAAATAGGTCATAGGTATGTAATGCACACATAGGGAACATAGTCAATAATATCGTAGCAAATTTGTGTGGTGAGGGTTGGTAACTGGTTTTATTTCAATGATCTTTTCATAATGTATAAAAATATCAAATTGCTGACATAAACCTGAAACTAGTATAATATTGTATGTTAATTATAACTCAATTTAAAAAAATAAACATAGCTAGAGTTAGTGACCTAAAGCCTAATCTGGCTCCAGAGTCTGTGCTCAGTATGTGTCCTGGGAATCCTTTAAGTGGATCTGTGGAGTTAAAACTATTTTTCATATTAATACTAAGATAGTATTTGACTTCTTCACCATCATTCTCTGGTGAATATACCTTGAAGATTTCCAGCAACAGATTGGATGCAGAGGCAAGTATAAAATTTGCAGAAATTGTAAAACAGCACTGTTCTTGTCACTAGAGTTGTTTTTGTTTTGGAAAAATAAAGTTTCTTTTTAAAATGTTATTTGTTAACATGTAATGGACTTATATAATAAACTTGAATTTAATGGATTTATGTAATAAACTTGAATTTAATGAATTAATAAGCTTATAAAATGTAGGAGTGAAACAGTGTCTACTGAGACAAAAAATCGAGTCTAAACCACTACATTCTATTTCCTGTCGTTAAATCAGATAAAGTCCAAAAAGTAGCTGATACAGTGTTTATACTTAAAAGGCTTGCTGATAACTTTCTTTTTTCTCACTTTCAAGACACATTTTTTCACATTTTTGAAATCAAGATGTATATTGTCCAAATATGCTTTTCATCAGCCAGGCAAGTAATTTTGAAATAGCAGTAATCATTCATATTTGGTGTTTTGGGAATTTAGCTTTGTGTAATCATTTATTCAGTTATCGTTTCAGTTGATCTTAGGTAAACCACATAGGGTTGAATTGTTAACTGAATTTTTGCCCCTAATTGTTACTTAAAATGTCTACAAAATATCACAGTATAATACAGTTTTGCAGTAATAATTTTCTCAGTAGAAGATTGCCTGACACATGGCAGTTAATTCAAAGACGGCAAAATTGCCAGATCTCTGTCTCTAATTTCACACCTGAGCAAGGTTACTATGAATGACTCCTACATCTGGGAGAATATCTGCCTGTCAGAAGTTTCTGGATGATTTTGAAAGAGGCTCTTAGCTTCCATCTGTATTTAATTTGGAAAAAATAAAATTATTAAGCTTAATTAAACAGAAAATGCAGAAGATATTTCAGGTTTTGTTATGACCAAAAATAAGTGTCATTACAAAGGTGCTAAATAAATTGAGTTCATAAGCACAGATAATTAAATCAGATGTTTGAGTGCCTGCTATGTGCACAGTGCCTGTCCTTGTGACGTACAAATTCTAGTGGGAAAGCCAATAATAAGTAAATAATTGGAACATTGTATGTTAACTATGCCTCATTAAAAAAAAAGATTATTTACAGATTTTGCTAAAATGATATGAAGGAAAGGACAGAGTGTTAAGGGTTGGAGGGAAGAGCATATAGAGGCAGCCAGTATAAATAGACACAGGGGACTTCTATGAAGAGGTTAACATTGAACAGCCATATACAAAGAACTAGGAGAATGTGGCAAGTGTAAAGAGACTAAAGGTGGCCAGAAATGTAAAGGATAATTTTTAAAAGTCTTATGGGATTATATGGATAAGCTTGTGCTCTTATCCTTTAGTTAAGCATTTTGTTTCATTTTAATAAAGGGTTATTTCTTATTTTCTACTTATATTTGTTAATAAACTACTGTCTTAAAATTAGTATCATAAAATCAGGTAAGTATGATGTTTTGGTTATAATTATTATTAACACCACTATATTCTTCTGTCTAAAGTTAATTAACTTGCAGTCACATTAAAAAAAACAACAGTATTGATAGAAATCAAAGTGATTTGACATTGCAAATTTGTTTTTATGGGAGATATCATATAGAAATTTAAAATGAGAAATTTAACTTGGATGTAATACTTTTTTTTTTTAAACTGAAGGTAGTCATCAGGATTACTTGGGGAACTTTTTCAAACTGTATATTCCGGGCCCTGTATCAGTTAGGGATTCCAGTGCAGTATATATCAGATTAAAAAGTTTTGTGTTTCTTTCAAAAAATAATGTTTGATTTTCTTTTTAATTTTTAAAAGCTGTTGATGTTCTTTGTAAAGAATTTGAAAATTTTTTGATTAATTGTAGTTGCTTTTGTTTTCCTTTTCTATAAAGAAGTCAGTGTAGTCAAAGTATAGATATTTCCTAAAACATATAAATAATCATAATTTAAGTCATTTTCAGTATTTTAAATATTTATCTAAAAACTTGTTCATTTTGTTTTTTTAAGTATTTATTTGTGTGTGTGTAACTATAGCTAGTTTGAAATGATGAAAAAGAATCACAGTTGCAGCAAGAAACTATAAACTGTTGACCCTTAAACAACACTGGTTTGAACTCAGCAAATCCACTTATACTCAGATTTTTTCAGTAAATAGATGCAGTGCTACATGGTACATGGTTGGTTGAATATGCTGATAGGGAGGGCCAGCTGTGGGAATTGAGTATCCTTGGATTTTGGTTTTCACAGTGGATCTGGAACCAACCAACAGAGAAGATTTTACTTAGGAATCAACTTAATTTGAATGTTCTGATCTGTATGAAGAAAACACAGAATTTATACAGGCATAAAAAAGAAGATTTTTAATAAAGAGCAATGCTATGCTTCTGTATTGGATGACTCGATGATGTGAGGATGTCATTTGAAATTAATTTGTAAATTTAATTCCTATGAGGATGGAGTACAGAAAAAAAACTTACAGTACAAGTCTAATATTTAACTGGAAGAATAAAGCAGGCAATAATAACGAAATACATTTTTAGGAAAAAATATGGGACATGTACTATTATAAAGTGTTAGTCATTCAGTCGTGTCCAACTCTTTGTGACCCCATAGAGTGTATCAGATCAGATCAGATCAGATCAGTCGCTCAGTCGTGTCTGACTCTTTGCAACCCCATGAATTGCAGCACGCCAGGCCTCCCTGTCCATAGAGTGTATAAAGTGCATTATAAAGCCACAGTAATTAAAATACTATAGTCCTGGTACAAAATTGGGAATAACAGCTCATAAATAGTTCCAAATATATGTGGGACTTTTTGTTGTTGTTCAGTCGCTAAGTCGTGTCCGACTCTTTGTGACCCCAGGGACTGTAGCACGCCAGGCTTCCCTGTGCTTCACTATCTCCCGGCGTCTGCTCAAACTCATGTCCATTAACTTGGTGATGCCATAAGGGTATGGGAAATTTCCTAACTGAAATACCATTATTAAATATAAAATAATTGATCATTCCTTGATTTAGTATCATCCAGTATTAAGTAATAAGTCATACAATAAGTCATGTTTAACCTTTTCCAATTATGTTAAGCTCTTTTTTAATGTTTGAATCAGAATCCAAATAAGATTCATATTTTGGTTATTGATTTTTTTTAACATCCCTTTTAATCCATTCATTTTCCTTTTGTAGTTTATTTGAATAAATCTGTCAGCCCATCTTAAAAGCATTTGCTACTTGAAAATAAGGAGCATTTCTTATTCCTTTTTGTACTCCTTGTTACAGTGCATTATATATGGGTATTTAGGGAATGTTGGGGGATTAGAAAATCCAGTTTCTTTTTTTGGATAGAAATTTATTATGAAATGTTACACATTCAGGAAATATTTTCTTTTTAGTAAAGGAACTTTCATTTCAGTTGCTTTGGAGACATTTCCCTCCCTGCTCAAGAAATTTCTTTTTTCTTTTGGTTACCCTTTTGAGTCATAAATTAAAAACCCCAAATCTTTGTTGTCTGCCTCACTTAAAAAATAATACATATGTATTGTTACATTTTTGTAATTCAGAATCAGACAACTAGAATATCCTCAGTTAATCCTTCCCTCAGAGGTAAACACTGAGTAGTTTATATATTTTTCCTCCCAGCTTTTCACATTTATATAATTTTTGATGGAATTATAACTTATATACTATTATACAACTTGCTTTTTCTACCTGGACATTTTTCCATTTTAGAAAACATAAATCTACCTTCTTCAATGGCCTTATTTTGTATAGTGTGTATATATGTGTATGTTTATCATCATTTTGCTGTACATATATGACCCTTGATTTCTAACTTTTTTACCTTTGTAAAAATCTGTCCCATTGTTTATTCTATTATGTATAACTTATTCCAGTTGTATATTTGGTAAAAGCAAGGCTTCCCTTTAGTTCAGTCAGTAAAGAATCTGCCTGTAATGCAGGAGACCTGGGTTCGATTCCTGGGTTGGGAAGATCCCCTGGAAAAGGAAATGGCAACCGACTCCAGTATTCTTGCCTGGAAAATCCCATGGACACAGGAGCCTGGAAGGTTACAGTCTGTGGGGTCACAAGAGTCGGACACAACTGAACGACTAAACACACAGTGTGACTAGGCATGGACTGTACATTTGTCTTGGGTAATATGCAGTTTGATTTTACTTAGTAAACTAGCTTTTGTTACTTTGGAATTTAGTTGTTGGGGAAAATATAAAAGCATTAGGAAATTAGGTTTCAAACATATCGTTAAAGATAGAACTTATTTCTTTATAAACAGTTTTGTTTTAATTGAACACTAGTCTGAAACTGGAGCTTGCCCAGTGGCTCAGCAGTAAAGAATTCACCTGCGATGCAGGAGCTGCAGGAGACACAGGTCGGTCTTTGGGACGGGAAGGTCCCCTCGAGTGGGGCATGGCAACCCACTCGAGTATTCTTGCCTGGAGAATTCCATGGACAGAGGAGTCTGGCAGACTTCAGTCCATGGGTTGCAAAGAGTCAGACATGACTGAAGCTACTTCCAGGAAGGCAGTCTAAAAGTAAGCCTCCTTATCTAAAATATGCACTAGATGAGTTTCTCCTTAAATGAAAGGCACACATCATTTACTTTGATAGTTTCTGTAAGTAACACTGTCCTCAAATTCAGTGCTTTTTTTTTTTTCTTCCAGAAAAGAGGAATAGAAGGTAGAAGAAGATGCTGGGATCTGAACGTGGTGTTGTGGAAGAATGGTTATCAGAATTCAAGGTAAATTGCATTGAGGATGAGAATGTGTTATATGATTTGTATGTTGTAATTCAGTGTATATATGTTCATGGAGAAACTGAAACAAAAGTTATAAAGTGGGAATGGCAATATATGAAATAACTTGTTTCTGTAATTAAACCTCTTTAAAAAGACACTAATGTGAATAATTGCAAAAGACCCTGATGCTGGGAAAGATGGAGGGCAAGAGGAGAAAGGAGCAACAGAGATGGTTGGATGACTTTACCGACTCAGTGGACATGAGTTTGAACAAATGTGGGAGATAGTGAAGGACAGGGAAGCCTGCTGTGCTGCAGAGTACATGGGGTCACAAACAGTCAGACATGACTTAGCAACTCAGCAACAACAACAAATGTGAATTATGGCCAGAAGATAATATGTAAAAATGAATCTAGTTGTTAGGATTGATAAGGTAATATATAAATTTTAAGATACATTCAATAAAAGAAGGGAAGCCTCCAAGCTTTAATAAGGCACAGAAATCAAATTTGTGCCTTATATTTTTATTTCCTGTGATTAAAAATCACTCATTAATTTGACTAAAAACTGTATAATTTATTAACACTATAGATATAAGTGTTTTGTGAAAATAAAATACAGGAATTGAAGTTATCCCACACTGTTTTTTTTTAGACTAAAGTGATTCATTTCAGCAAAGCTTGTGTAATACGTGATTTCTAATCATTTCTCATGGTTGACTAGTTAGAAGAATTGTATAACATCCTAATTTATTTGTTTTATTAGCTCATGGTTATTTCATGTATTAATTATTTTTTACTTTTCTTAGTTGACTCTGTTATAAATCTTTTTGAGAAGGACTCATAAATTTAAGTTTTTGACTTCTCAAATATTAAGTTCACTTTAAGTTTCCTTTGATTTTTGTTTTAGGCATTACCTGACACTCAGATCACCAATTATGCGGCAACTTTACACCGGAAAAAAACACTGGTACCAGCCCTCTATAAAGTTATTCAAGACTCAAATAATGAGGTAGGACAGTTTATAAGAAAAATGATTTTATTGTACTACATAAGAAATACGTGTACTAAAACACATATATGTAAGTTTTGTAGTTTTCTTTAAGTTTTGTTTAATCCTTCCAATGGGACTGGAAAACTTTCTTTCTGCTGTTTTTCATTCTGATAGTTGCTTTGGCTTTCCCCATGACCCCCCTCTCCATGTTTTTTAATGTTTTGATTAAATTTGTTATGGTTGAGGACAATACATTTTGATTCTTGGTTTGAGTGACCACCATCTTAGGAGAGTATTTATTTAATTTGAAACTTTACTCTGTTTCCTATTTTGGAATGTTTCCTTTCCTGGAATCTAAATTTTAGCCATACACGGTTTGAGATTTATTTAAGTATTGTTTGCAGTCCTTCTATTGACAATATAGAACTCTGTGTAATCACTCTAATTAGAGAATTCAGTCAAACTGGTAATGTGAAATGCTGCTGCTAGTAAACTTAGCTTGAAAATGACCAGAGAAAGCCTAAATAATCACAATAAATAAACTTAGAAAAAGAGTTTGCTGTTGTTTAGCCTTGTGCTAGAAGGGGGAAAAAAGTGCAGCTATTGACTCTATATGTTAACTTATGCAAAATACACACATTACCTTTCCATTAACATAATAGTATGACATACAGTTTTATCACCACTGGATTCATGTATGCTTTAAAATGAAATGAAAGGAACACACAGGAAAGTAGCTTCTTATCTTCCCAGATACAGCCTCCAAGAGTGCCTCTGCTGTGTACTGGAGTGAGTTTGAAGAAGTTCAGGTAATCATCTCCTAACCAGCAGCTTAACTTAAAGTGCATCTTCATTTTTGTCCTATCACTAAAAGCTTGCTTATTGACCTCTTTCTTTCCTATCTCCTAAACTTGGATTGGCTCTCAGTTGGGCTTGTATCTGTTGCTATTTGTAGCAGCAACCGCAGGACTCATTTGCTTCTTTTTCTCTTGCTGTGTATTTTTGAATGTTTTGTAACTTTAGGTATGATAAGGGACACATATGCATATCTTTCTTGGTCAGGAGTTTTCAGAATTCTGTGTGAATATTGAATGTATGTATTCCCTTGTTTTGTCTTAACATGAAGCTTTGCTTATTAAAATATATTTGTTTTATGCTTTATTTTTAAATTGTAAGTTCTTCATGGGCAGGGGTTATATATTTTTATACCTGTTTATATATATATATATGTATGTATGTTAATTCCCTAGAATGTAGTATTTTATCACTAGTAAATATTGATTAGAAGAATAGTGAAATACATGGAGGGAATTCCTTGGCCAAGTTCTAATCACTGGACTGCCAGGAAATTCCTGTAGAAGTTTAATATTCCATATCATGGCCAACCTGTACTATATAACTTGTTTAATCTCTAGACCAACATGTTACTTTTTCTGCTTTCCCTCCTTCCAGATCCCTTAGTCACTGCAGCAGTTCTGCTTCTTCTGCTTCCAGAAAACCATTGACCCTACTGCTTCTTTATGATTTAATTATTCTTCTGCCTCCCTGCAGATGTCTCACTTCCCTCTTTTCTTAGCTACATTTTCATGGTCCATCATTATAGTCATTTCCTTGCACACATTCTCAGCTTCTTTGCTTCTCATTCCCTTAATTCATTTTTTTTGGGCAAAATCTCAACACTGGATAAAATCTACCCATCCATCTACTTCATGCCTGTACCTGAGCAACTCAGCGTACCTGGAGAAAACAGTTTTGTTGACTTTCTCCACTTAAATGCAGGACTGAAAATTAAAAATGAGCATATTTCATTGTACACTTTCCCACTGTTCATTTTATTCCTTCTTTTTCCTCACACTTATCACCCTTCCTCATTTTCAGTTTACTTTCTGTGTCGTTATAAAAGAAGGAAATAGTTGGAAACTATTTTCCTACTCAACTCTGCCGCTCTGCCAGCATCTCTAGTCAGACTCTCCTGCTATTTCTGCTATTTAGTGGATGAAGTGTCTCAGATTGTATCAAAAACTATCTCTTCCACTTGGGCCTGGATCTCATCTTCTCTAACCACCTCAAAGATTGCTCCTGCAATTGCCAGCTCTTTTTCTTCTGTAGATTTTTTTTCCTTTCTTGATGAAAGGAATATGATAAACGACAATATTCTATTTTTAAAAAACCTTCCTTGATTTGCCTCCTATTTTATTATCTACACCATTTTTCTGTCCTCCTTCCCAGTGAACTTTATAGTATTCCTGTTCAGCCTCTGCCTACTTGTGCTCATTTCCTCTCCTCATATTTTTTCATTACCCACTCATATTTGGATTCAGTCTCCATTATTCCACCCAAACTGCTCTCAATGCATTCATCCTATGGCATGCCTCTTAGTAATTATCATGTCAAAACTATTTGCTAAGTTTGAGGAAAGTGTAAATTATTCTTAACATCTTTTGCTGTAGGTGATAGCACCATTTAAGTATGTGTTAGTTGCTCAGTTGTGTCTGACTCTTTGCAACCCCATGGACTATAGCCCACCAGGCTCCTCTGTCCATGGGGTTCTCCAGGAAAGAATACTGGAGTGGGTTGTCATCCCCTTCTCCAGGGGATCTTCCTAACCCATGGATTGAACCTGCATCTCCTATATTGGCAAGAGGATTCTTTACCATCTGAGCCACCAGGGAAACCCTATCTACTTATATTTCTGTCTATTTATTTACGTATTTATATGCTGTGCCACATGGCATGTGGGATCTTAGTTCCCCAGCCACAGATTAAACCCAGGCCCTTGGCAGTGAAAGCATAGAGTCCTGACCACGGGAACTGCCAGGGAAGCACCTTTCTCTTTTTCAAATTCTGTGGGGAGGTCATTTCTGATTCTGAGAAACTGAGAACATGATAGCATGATACATATGCTTGGAATTAAAGATTTTAACAGTACATTGGCAAGTTTTTAATAGTCTTATTTGCAGTGGTATCTGAAAATTTACTGGATTGCCAGTCACTCCCCTGCCCTCCTTTTAAACAAAAAAAGTACTAATTTTGGTTAATCTATATTTCTTTGCAGTGCTTATTAAAATACAGTCTCTACATGCTAATGTACTTGCTACTGAGGACAGGAAATAAGGTCTTTATAACATAGACAAATCATAATAGTACCACAGCCAATGAAATTTACAGAAGGCAATTTTAGAGTCTTACTAAAGAGGAAAGTAGATTTAAAACATGGACATATATTTTTAATACATAAATTTATGAAGGCAACAATGTTTAATTCCCCTAAAGAGCTGAATGTATTCAGTACTTTAAAAAGTTACCAGCAGTTGGCCATTTTCAAAAGTTCATCACTTCATTATTGGCACTGCATAGACTGTACTGCTTGAAATTAAGCAATCCTCACCTCTTCCTCCACCTCCTTTCTGGTATAAGAAGAGTCGTATAGTGAAAACATCATCTGTGTCAAAAGATCTGAATTCTGGTGTCTTTCTCCACCACTAATTTCTGTGACCTTGGACAAATTGTCTGACTGGTCTAGACTTCAGTGTAAGGGGAGAGTTGGCATTTTTTTAAGATGTTAAATCCTGTGATAGTGATTTCATATAAAGCATTTGGTGGTTAGTAGACTATAAAGTATGTAAATTTTTTTTAGCTTTAGAGTTCTTAAGAGTTAAGCTTAAGTCATCTAAATAATATTAACTGTACAATCAATATAGGATTTGTTGACTTGAATTTACTATTGTGAAAGTAATGACTTTATTCTGAAATGTTAGATTATTAGAAACATATATATCTACATTCAAGCAGTTTTACAAGGGTGTATATATATTATCATTTAGAATAGAAGTGTATAAATTATTGAATTATTCCTTTTTTTAAAGCTACTATTACATTATTATATGTAAAATAGATAACTAATATGGACTTACTGTATAACACAGGGAACCCTACTCAATAATTCTGTAATGACCAATATGAGAAAAGAATCTAAAAAATAGTGGATATTTTGTTAAAATGTCTAATTTGAAGAATGTCTCTCATGACAACCATTAACAGTGAATACTCCTCCTTTAGTATGTTAAATGATACCTTTGACTTAGTCCAGTAATTTTTTTCCACTATTACACCTAAGCTCATCCTTTAGTCAGTCACTCAGTCATGTCAGTCAGTCATGTCTGACTGTTTGTGACCCCATGGACTATAGCCCACCTGGCTCCTCCATCTTACAAAACTCCAGAATACTGGAGTGGGTAGCCACTCCCTTCTCCAGGGGACCTTCCTAACCCAGGGATTGGGTCTCCCACACTGCAGGCAGATTCTTTACCTTCCGAGCCACCAAGGAAGCCAAAGCTTATCCCTTAGGTCTGTCAAACTTTAACAAATTGATTTAAATACAGTTCTGTGAGAACTTCCAAGGGCCAAGATCGTATGTTTCATCCTTCTTAAACCACGAAGCTACTTCCTAAATCTTACAGTTTGAATGAAGTAGGCCCTCTTTAAATTTTAGATGGTTAATAAATACAAGAAAAGGATTCAGCAAAATAAAAAGAGTGGGTATATATATATGTGTAACTGATTCACTGTGCTATATACCTCAAACTAATACAACCTTGTAAATCAGCTATACTCCAATAAAAATTTTTTAAAAAACAAAAACTGGTGTTAAATTTCAATTTAAACATTATTTTATAGTTTCCTCTCAGTGTCTTATCTGCATTTTAAGATCATAGGCAGTTTTGTATAGTCTAGCAGTTTTGTGAAGTTATTCAAGCAACACCATTCTAAATTAACAGTACAAGTTTAGGAGGAAGGAAGAGGTTTATTTAAACTGCTCATTTTCTTCTTAAGATTATAAAGTTCCTTATGTCATATTTTGTGATATTATATGAAAAATTATCAAGTTAAACATTGGAAAAGCTATTTCTATATATTTCCTCCGTTTCAAAGTCTTTCCAGTAAATACAATTAGCAAGACTTAAGTCAGTCTTAAAATATAAAAGTAATCTATTTTACTTATATGTCTTTAAATGAAAAGGTCAGTTTTCATTCCAATCCCAAAGAAAGGCAATGCCAAAAAATGCTCAGACTACCACACAGTTGCACTCATCTCACATGCTAGTAAAGTAATGCTCAAAATTCTCCAAGCCAGGCTTCAGTAATACATGAACCACAAACTTCCACATGTTGAAGCTGGTTTTAGAAAAGGCAGAGGAACTAGAGATCAAATTGCCAGCACCCGCTGGATCATGGAAAAAGCAAGAGAGTTCCAGAAAAACATCTATTTCTGCTTTATTGACTATGCCAAAGCCTTTGTGTGGATCACAAGAAACTGGAAAATTCTGAAAGAGATGGGAATACCAGACCACCTGACCTGCCTCTTGAGAAACCTATATGCAGGTCAGGAAGCAACAGTTAGAACTGGACATGGAACAATGACTGGTTCCAAATAGGAAAAGGAGTACGTCAAGGCTGTATATTGTCGCCCTGTTTATTTAACTTCTGTGCAGAGTACATCATGAGAAATGCTGGGCTGGAAGAAGCACAAGCTGGAATCAAGACTGCCAGGAGAAATATCAATAATCTCAGATATGCAGATGACCAACCTAGACAGCATATTAAAAAGCAGAGATGTTACTTTGCCAACAAAGGTCCGTCTAGTCAAGGCTATGGTTTTTCCAGTAGTCATGTATGGATGTGAGAGTTGGACTATAAAGAAAGCTGAGCGCAGAAGAATTGATGCTTTTGAACTATGGTGT
>NW_011495032.1:23817039-23817650 GCF_000754665.1 Bison bison bison | reverse complement strand
ACTCATTTGAAAAGACCCTGATGCTGGGAAAGATTGAGGGCAGGAGGAGAAGGGGACAACAGAGGATGAGATGGTTGGATGGCATCACCAACTCAATGGACATGAGTTTGAGTAAGCTCCGGGAGTTGGCGTTGGACAGGGAGGCCTGGCGTGCTGCAGATCATGGGGTCACAAAGAGTGGGATACGGCTGAGCGACTGAACTGAACTGATTTAAAATACTCACTAGCATTTTAGATGTCCAAATATTATGTATTGCAAAGTGCCTTTATCTACTAAGTGGTATATAATTTGTTTAAATCATAATCTAAAGTTGAGATTCAGTATTTCAGGGAGAAATATCAATAACCTCAGAGATGCAGATGACACCACCCTTATGGTAGAAAGCAAAGGAGAACTAAAGAGCCTCTTGATTAAACTGAAAGAGGAGAGTGGAAAAGCTGGTTTAAAATTCATCATTCAAAAACTAAGATCATGGCATCTGGTCCCATCACTTCATGGCAAATAGATGAGGGAACAGTGGAAACAATGACAGACTTTATTTTCTTGGGCTCCAAAATCACTGCAGATGGTGACTGCAGCCATGAAATTAAAAGATGCTTGCTCCTTGGAA
>NW_011495032.1:23764230-23816939 GCF_000754665.1 Bison bison bison | reverse complement strand
TACTTTGCCAACAAAGGTCCGTCTAGTCAAGGCTATGGTTTTTCCAGTAGTCATGTATGGATGTGAGAGTTGGACTATAAAGAAAGCTGAGCTCTGAAGAATTGATGCTTTTGAGCTATGGTGTTGAAAAAGACTCTTGAGAATCCTTCGAACAGCAAGGAGATCAAACCAGTAAATACTAAAAGAAATCAGTCCTGAATATTCTTTGGAAGGTCTGATGCTGAAACTGAAGTTCCAGTACTTTGGCCACCTGATGCAAAGAACTGACTCATTTGAAAAGACCCTGATGCTGGGAAAGATTGAAGGCAGGAGGAGAAGGGGACGACAGAGGATGAGATGGTTGGATGGTATCACCAACTCGATGGACATGAATTTGAGCAAGCTCTGGGAGTTGGTGATGGACAGGGAAGCCTGGTATGCTGCAGTCCATGGGGTCGCAAAGAGTTGGACATGACTGAACAACTGAACTGAACTGAAAGTTGAAATTTTAAGTTTATTTCCGACAATATCATTTGACATTCTTTCTTCCAATCAAAATTTAAAAATGGAAGATTGTAAGGGTTGGTAAGAACAGAAAAAGAAACTCACTAACTGTAAACTAGTATATTAAAGGACTGATTATCTAAGAAGTTAAATAGTACAGTGTGTTGAAAGAGATGTTGATATTATATGGGCATGAAGGACTTCTTATAGTTACAGAATTGGTCAGTTCAATGTGTCGTCTCTGTGTAAATAGAGATTGAGGTTTTGGTTGCACTGATTTCGAATAAGCAAAAATTAACATATAATTTATTTTTAAAATACAAATATATGTGTAAAAAAATACAGCCAAAAGAATAGAAATAGCTGATGAACTTTATTTTCTTTTTAGCTCCTGGAACCTGTCTGCCACCAGCTGTTTGAGCTCTATCGTAGCTCTGAAGTTCGACTTAAGAGGTTCACACTGCAGTTCTTGCCAGAATTGATGTGGGTTTATTTACGGCTTACAGTTAGCCGAGACAGACAGAGTAATGGTTGCATTGAAGCACTTCTGTTAGGAATTTACAATTTGGTAAGTGGAAAGTAATAGTTTGGAAAATGTCAAATATATTTTTTTAAGTCTTCTGAAATAATACAGAATAGTTAGAGGAAAAGAAATTTAAATGTCTGTTGAATAACTTATTTGAATTAATTAAATTGAGTACATAGGTGTTCAGTGTATGCTAGTAATGCGTTTTATAAAGTAGGTGAAACTATTATAATTGATAAAATTACTTATGGCTTATTTTTCTGATTTTTAAATTGACTAATATTTGTAATGCCTTACATTAAAAATTTTTAAATTTATTTTTAATAATCATTTGATAAAACATTATGTATCTGATACTGTATTGTTCATGAAATTGTTTTCTTTTAAGGAATTCTTAGGTACCTTAAACATTCTGGTTGTTTTTTTTCTCATGGTGTCCCGTTTAGAACATTGGTGTTGAAATTCCAGCCCCTTGAATCCTAGTATTCTGTGTATTCCCTGTAAACAAACACTTTGCATAATAAAACTATGTTTGTAGATGAGAGGTACCTCAACTAAAGTACCTCACAAAACATTTGAGTCTACAAAAAATATTCTTTTGCACCAGTGCCCATTTCTCTTAAGCATTATCTCTTTAAAAATCATTAAAGAGCATTTCCATCATTGAAATCTGAAGGAAGAAACCTGGCCTTTGAAGTCACTTGTATTTTGTTTAAAAATAGGCCCTGCCACTTGCTGGCTATTTTAAATTTAAGCAAGTTAATTCATACCTTGATTTCAGTTGCCTCATTTGTAAAACAAATAAAACATTGATAGTAGTATTAAAAGCGATTAGAAGTACCCAGTGTGTTGCCTGAGGTGTTTATTGAATGTTTACCACTATTATTATAAGTAGTAGTAGTAATAGAAGTGGTCTCATAATTAAAGTGAGTTGTTTTAATGAAAAGCTGGTGTAGGTATAAAATTACTTTGCTACCTTGCCTGATTTTTCTTTGAAAATAGGAAATTTTGTTTTATCTATCATCATGTCTCTAGTGCTTAGCACAGGCACTTAGTAAATGTTTATTGATGTAAGTTATTTGTATTGTTTGGTATAATAAACTTCAGTGGTGGAACAAATGAAGCAAAAAATTTGGGGATGCCTAACAAGTTCTTGACAGTACTTGTTGGTGCTATGATTTAATTATCTTTTGGTATCTTAAAAATAGTGTACTATTTTAAAAACACTCAATTATGTATCATAAATGTAACCTCGGGTTTCTGTCGTCTTTTAATTCCCTTAATATCTTTGTTCTTTCATCTCTGTGGTTCTCAGTTTTTCTTACCACCCTGGATTTCTTTCGTGTATTCATTTCTCTTTTTTCTTCTTTTCTCACCCCAGCACTTCTCCCTTGCTACAGTAGCCAACACCTTCTCCACAGATATACATGGATAAAAATCAAAAGTATTTGACTTTATTTGAAATTTAGGGATAAAAATTAAAATTTTATCACCTAACTTAAATCAGGCCCATTGATCTTAGTATAGACTTTCTCTGAGACACTGTGGCTCAGATGTGGTAACTAGTTTGACTACAGAGTGGGTAAATGATTTCTCTAGGGATTTTTAAACCACTTTCCTGCCAAAATTAGAGGTATAGCCTTTGTTCACATGCGACTGATACTCTCCTGTGACATGTTAAACTCAGAAACTGGTTCTCAAGGAAAAAAGTTCTTTTGGGTTTGTGTTTTGGTGATGATAGTTGTTTTTTATTGTTGTTTCTTCCTTTTATGCTGTACAACCACTCATCTCTCTGACCACCTTCCTTCTAGGTCTACTAAGGGTAGTCTCTCTCTGGATTTTATGCCAGTCATGTATACTAATATGGTTTTAAAAGAAACAGATTAAAATAAGACAATAGACAAAAGGATTGGTGCAGGAGGGGCATTTCACCCCTCTAATTGCTGGTGTCTGTAGGCAGGTTTTTACTGATAGCTGTAGAAGACTGGAGGTGCCAACGACTGTAGAAATGAATGCCATGACTTTTTCAGTGAAAGATAAAATGCTTTTTAAAAACCACAGGGATGTTTCTGTAGTTCAGTAAAAACTATTAAGTATGAACTTATGATTAATCACTTGGACTAGTACCATATAATTATGTTAATATGTAGCTTATTTCAGGTCATTAATTTATTACTGAATAATTGTAAGATTTTCTTTTAATAAGTGTAGCTGTCTTGGCTAAGACCTTTAATTTTAATCTTTTATATGGGAATTCTATTTTTAGTTTTCTGAGGAACCTCTATACTATTTTCTGTAGTGGCTTTACTAACTTACATTCCCACCAACAGTGTAGAAGGGTTCCATTTTCTCCATACCCTCTCCAGCATTTGTTATTTGTAGACTTTTTAATGATGACCATTCTGACTGGTGTGAGGTAGTACCTCATTGTAGTTTTGATGTGCGTTTCTCTAAAATTAATGATGTTGAGGCTTCCCTGATAGCTCAGTTGGTAAAGAATCCACCTGCAATGCAGGAGACCCTGGTTTGATTCCTGGGTTGTGAAGATCTGCTGGAGAAGGAATAGGCTACCCACTCCAGTATTCTTTGGCTTCCCTTGTGGCTCAGCTGACAAAGAATCTGCCTGCAATGCCGGAGACCTGGGTTCGATCCCTGGGTTGGGAAGATCCCCTGGAGAAGGGAAAGGCTACCTACTCGAGTATTCTGGCCTGAAGAATTCCATGGACTGCAGTCCATGGAGTCGCAAAGAGTCAGATACAACTGAGTGACTTGCACTTTCACTTGCATTTCCAGCATCTTTTCATGTGCCTACTGGCCATCTGTATGTCTTCACTGGAGACATGTCTATTAAGGTCTTCCCTTTTTTCAATTGGGTTGTTTGTTTTTTTGTTCTTGAGTTGTATGAGCTTTTGTATATTTTATCTGTAACATCATTTGCAAATATTTTCTCCTATTCCAAAAATGTGGAACACTTCACAAATTTGCATGTCATCCTAGGGCCAGGGCTATGCTAATCGTCTGTGTTATCTTTCCATTAATCTTTTAAACTCAGCTGCTGCTGCTCCTGCTAAGTCGCTTCAGTAGTGTCTGACTCTGTGCGACCCCATAGACGGCAGCCCACTAGGCTCCTCTGTCCCTGGGATTCTCCAGGCAAGAATACTGGAGTGGGTTGCCACTCACCTAGTTTCTACTAAAAGATGTGATTACTTGTAATCTCCATGGCTGTCCTGCAAATTTATCATGAGGATTTATATGTGTGCCTATTTCATATCTTTACTGTCATGGTATTTTTGATTAACTGTATTATTATATCTCTCAATGTCTCCCAAAGGACTTCAACTACCAAAGTGTACAAATTGGCTAATTGGTTAAAGATACAGAAGGGTAATAATATTTTTATTACCATTTCTAAAAGTCTTCCTCAATTGCCAATTATATATTTGTTAAATTAAGAAAGCAATTATTATTTCTTTTAATAGAGTTGTGTGACTATTTCATTTTCCTACCATAGGAAATTGCTGATAAAGATGGAAACAATAAAGTTCTGTCTTTTACCATCCCTTCCTTATCCAAGCCGTCAATATATCATGAGGTAAGTAAGATTGGAGAGGTAAAATTTTTAAAAATTGTCAATATATTGAGCAAAAGTCAGTTTCTTACTAGAGATAAATTATTCCTAACACATCTTTACGGATTTGTTTCTTTAAATGTAGATGTTTGTTATTAGTGATATAAAGCTGAGCTGTTGTCAGGAGAGATAGAAATTAATTATTGGACAGTTTTCCTCTAGTTCTGGTTTATTTTTTATTCTTCTACCAATATCATCGCTGGTCTTTTTTATTATATGAATTTTTAGAAATGTTCCTTTAAATTTTTTAAGTCATCTATATTAATTAGAAATGATCTATGTTAGATTGATTTACTTTTTATTATTTTTTAGGAAAATAACTACTTAGAAGAATATTAACACAGTAATTATTTTATTTCCATTTAAAGTAGTCTGATTGATGCATTCTAGATATTCAATAACCTTACACTTCTGATTTTTCCAGTATTTATTTGGTTGAAGATTGTGAGAACACTGATAATTATGTAGGTAGATGGCTCCTATTGACCTGAACTCCTGCCTGCTCTCTTTAAGGATATATGTCATAAATCAAGCTTCTTGTCTGTTGGCCCTTTAGTGCATTAAGTTGTGAGGAAAGCATTTAAATTAACTAATTCACTAGTAGTCTAAAAATTAGATTCACTTTTCTTAACAGCAAGCAGTATCTAGTTGCTTCATAGCTCAATGCAGCTGTTTATTTTTTAATTAATTCCCCTGGGACTTTGTTTTTCATTAGAATGCCTCTTACTTAACCAAGGCTGATTTTAGCATAGAACATTTCTAAACATTAGATTTTAACAGTGTTCTGTGTATCAAGTTATAAAATAAAATGGAGGATAGTGAGACATTTACAAATTGAAAGACTCTGATGCTGGGAGGTATTGGGGACAGGAGGAGAAGGGGACGACAGAGGATGAGATGGCTGGATGGCATCACTGACTCGATGGACGTGAGTCTGGGTGAACTCTGGGAGTTGGTGATGGACAGGGAGGCCTGGCGTGCTGCGATTCATGGGGTCGCAAAGAGTCGGACATGACTGAGCAACTGAATTGAACTGAACTGTAGAAACATGAAATCAATTATGTCACTGTTAAAGAGACTTTTGATCATAGTATTTATTCTTGTTTGTATTACACAATTATAACTTCCAACACCTTGCTTTCTTAATGTAAGATTAATGAGAGTACCAGCCTCCCTGAAGTTAGACAAACCTCTGGGTTTGAATATATAGTCCCCAAGAGTGCTCTGAGTTCTGGAAACAAACAAATTAATTATTATTCTTTTAAGCAACTTTTCTTATTCTGTGTCCTAAATATAGATTCATTCCATAATATATCAAAAACCAAAGCAGTGTATTTTTAGTTTTATATATTGTATATATGTTTTAAAAGGAGCTATAGAACATATATAATTGAAAAATTGAAGAGGTTTTGAAAGAGAAGAAGAAATGGTCTGAAACTGCCTTTTGTTGAAGCAGAATTAAATGTTCTCATGTTACAGATTTTTATTTTATTTTAAAGACACAATCTCATACTTTACCTTATTTTTATAGCCCTCCACGATTGGATCCATGGCCTTGACAGAAGGGGCATTATGTCAGCATGATCTCATCAGGGTTGTTTACAGTGATCTTCATCCTCAGAGGGAAACATTCACTGCACAAAACCGGTAATAATCAAAACTGTAGATGTTAAAATTGTTAATTTAGACTTAATAGTTAGCTATAATTACTTTGGTTCACGTTTGGTATAAGAAGAGACATATTGTTTTCCAGAATTGTGTACCATTTTGCAGTCCCACCAGCAATGTATGATAGTTCCAGTTTCTCAACATCTTTACCTACTCTTTTTTTTTTTCCATCTTTTTTATTATATCTGTTCTTAGTGAGTATGAAAAATGGTATCTCATTGTGCTGTTGTTTTTGCTATATGTTTTACTTTTTTGTACAGTCAGCTATGTCAGAAATACACACTTTTTTTTTTCCAAGTTAAACATGTATTAGTTCTAGAGTTTATTACAAAAAACTGCAGTCTCTGTCTCCCTGTCCCTTCCACTCTCCTTTCCTAGATGTAACAACTTTTAACCAGTGGTTCTCAACCAGGGCACTTCTGCCTCTTCAGTGAACATTTGTCAGCATCTGGAGACTTGTTTGATTGTCACAACTAAGTGGGAGGGAAGACTGCTACAAGCATCTCAAGTGTAAAAGTCAGGGTGCTGTTCAGCATCTTACCACGCCTGGGCCGGGCCCCACAACAGTCACTTATCTAGGCCAAAATGTCCATAGTGCTGAGGTTGAAAAATCTTGCTGTTAATATTTACCATCTTCGTAGTAATTTACTGTTTTAAAAATTTTTCACTTTGGGGCATTATCTAATAACTTATCTCTATGAAAGATAAAACTTTAGGTTGTTAGCTCTCTCGTCCTTTCTTCTCAGTATAGTTATCTTGTAATTCTGGAGAATTCATTATTTAAATTTCTCATTATTATGAATGATTTTTTTTTTTTTTTTTTGGCCGTGCTGTACAGCATGCAGAATCTTAGTTCCCCGACCAGGGATTTAACCCATGCCCCCTGCATTGGGACTGTGGAGTCTTTAACCACTGGACCACCAGGGAAACCCCTTGAATGAACATTGCTCATCAGAACTGTTCAGAGCTGAGCTTTGTGACTGGTTACTTTTCCTCTCCTGCTTATCTTTTTGTTTTCCTTGAAGTTCATCTTTGACCTTTTGTTTTCTTTGTTTACTATGTGCTTTGTAAATTTAGCCCTGTAAATTTTCTATCGGTTTTCTACATAGCCTTCCAAAACTTTGTTTATACCAGTTATTTTCTCAATTTTATCTTCCTGATAAAGGAGCTCCCAGAGCCTTTTTTGACTTACTGCAATCTGGACTGTGTTTCCCTCTTTGCCTGGTGTATACTTCTTATCTTGGTATTTCCCCTCACTGTTACCCTGGGAATTCCCTTTGTCTTTTTCCTGTGTGGATGGATCCACCGTTTCTTGCACCCTAGATCCTCATTCTTTGTTCCTCGTATTCTGAAATTCCATGTGATATTTCTTGGTGTGGGTTTATTTCCTGTTTGTGCTGAGCAGTACATGGGCCTTTTTGATTTGGAAACTCATGTCCTTCAGACCGGGAACTTTGCTTAATTATTTTTTGTTAATTAGTTTAGCCTCTCCATCTTATCTAGTCTTTTATTATTTGTCCTTTATTTATTTGGTCTTTTATTGTCTTTCTTGTGGAGCTTTTATTTGGAGCTCTTGTTGTGGTACTCTTTCCTCTTCCATTTGCCATATCTTTTTCCTTTGGGTTCACTTTCTATGATATTTCCTCAACTTCATCCACCAGTTCTGTTCCTGAGTTTTTAATTTCTGTCATCATATTTTGTATATCTGGAATAGAATTTGACCACCCTAAGAGGAAAGACTTAAAGATATGGACAAAATGTATCATATTTTGTACATTCTGAATGGTCTTTTAAAATAGTTCATATTTGGATTTTTGTTGTTTTTTTATTTTTGAAACAGCATCTCTTTTTTTAGAATATTAATGATAATTTGCTTTATTTAAAGTTATTGTTTTCTCTTTTATGTTTATTATATCCCCCAAATTGTGTTCCCCTGCCCCTGTTTCTTTATTTTGACCTCATTTTCCTATTAATGAAGTTCATCAGATGTCTGATAATCCATTTTTCCATACTTATGTGTAAGAGCAGGGAATTTTTAAAAATGAGAAGCTATGACCATGTTGGTAGGGGCTCATTGAGTATGAACTTCACAATTTCTCACTGGGCCATTCATTTGGTGAACTTCCCAAGTCCATATTTTTAAGTCTTTACTCTTAGGGTGGTCAAATTCTCTAAAGAAAACTCTTCTAGTTTCTTAACCAGAGGGCTGCTAGCATTCTGATGGCCAAGTGGGGAAGGAAAACTTGAGGTATCAGTATCCAGTAAGACCCATTTTACTTAAGTTTTCTATTTTCAGTAACTTCCCATCCTCCCCACTCCAACCCAAACCACACTTGTGCTTGGTGGTTCCCTGGTAGAAACTTCTCTTTTATCCTTTCAGAAAATAAGTCTTCAGTTTCAGAAAATAAATCTTCAGTGAACCTAGCAGCATAGAGAAGGAGAAAGGATCTGAAGATGTGAACTGCTTCTGTGTCATACTTTGAACTCAGTTTTTAACTTTTCATTTTGAAATAATTTCTGACTTAAAAAAAATATTTCAGAAGTAGCACAAAGACTTTCAATATACTCTTCACCACCTATGGCAAGCTTTTTAGAAGTACTGTGTTCCTGGGTCCTGCCCTCAGAGATTCTAATTGGGTCAGTCTGTGTTGAGACATGGAATATATTATTCCAGAATGTCCTTAAATAACTATAATGTGCATTCAGGCTTAGGAGCCACTTTGTTAGTTATTGTACAGATTAAGAAAGCATTCATTTATTCATTCAATAAAAATTAATTGAGCAATAATAATGTTTTAAACACCGTGTCTGACACTAGAGTTAGAGATGAGTAAATTAGGGTCTCTGTCCTAAAGTTGCTTATTACTGAATGGATAAAACAGAGGTAGAGACAGAGAACTGATTTAGTGGGATAAATAGTGTATTAGAGCTATACAGGTGAACAGTTTTTGTTTATTTTAGTTGGGAGAATTAAGAATGTCGTTATGTCTGAAATTAAAATTTGAGCCAGGATTTGAAACCTTTTAGTAGGAGTTTTCCAAGTGAAAAGTGTTGTAGTAAGAAAGGGTAACATCAGTAAAAAAAAAAAAAGGCAAGGTATTATGAAAGATTATGGCATTATTCATGGAATGATATAAGAAAACTGTTATAATATCATGGTGTATGTGGTAGACAGTGGAGGGAAATAAGGTTGGAGAGGTAGGTTGAGGGTGGATTTTTAAAGGACCTTGTATGCCTTGATGAGTTTGGTCTTTACGATGCAGTCAATAGTAACAGTAGATTAATAGTAACAGTAGATTAATAGTCTGTCACTATTGACTTTACTCATCGTAAAGACCTATTCAAGCATGATAGGGGATTTTTGAGGAAGAAAATATAGATGGCAGCAAGTACTCTGACCTTTAATAAGGCAAATGGAAATAGGGAAATTATTGAGGAGGATATTACAATGATCTGATTGAGAAATAATGAAAATCAATATTAAGGCATTGTTGTTATAACCATCCAACAAAGAAATCATTTACTACAATCTGTAAGTAGAAATAATTATTTGTAATCTTTTTCTCCTTGTTTTTGTTTTTTCTAGGTTTGAAGTCCTGAGTTTTCTCATGTTATGTTATAATTCTGCTATCGTGTATATGCCTGCTTCATCTTACCAGTCTCTTTGCCGAATGGGCTCCAGGTAAGCAGAATACTTATCATTATTTCATACATTTTTATTGAGCACATTCTCGCTGGTAGGCACTGTTCTAACCCCTGGTGATACAGCAGTAAACAAAACTCAGGAAACTTATATTCCTATAGGAATTTTCTATCATTCCTCATACATCATGATTTCTTGAAAGTACTTCGGTATTAAAGAAGTACTTTGTAGCTCAGCATCAAGCTAAGCCAAGATGATTTAGGTTCAAGGTGGTTTATTGGTATACTTGATCACTGCCTGGATGCCAGTTTTTATAAGTCACTTCGAGTGTTTTGAATAAATAGTCTTCTGTATAGAGAAAGTAAAGAAATGTGAACTTTTTCCTTTCTGTATCCCACAAATAACTGTCTCTTCTTTGGATAAGATTAGCATCAATTATGTGTATGTCTCATTTATAGTTGTATATTCTAATCGTTACCAAACCAGAATGTCTAATAATATGAATAGACCTGGGCTAAAATTTTTATTTCCGCTATTGAAAAAAAATTAATATAAATTGGTTTGGAGACAGAGGAGGGGAATTTTAATTATAGAAGGAACACTCAGTTTATCCTGCCCAGTTGATTTTTATTTGAGGAAGCACAAATAAAAAGGGTAAGCCTTCTCTACCCCCTGAAAGTTAAATGCTATGTTAGTTTTTCTATTGCTTCATAACAAATTGCTATGAATTTAGTTGCTTAAAATAGCATACATTTATTATTTCAGTTTTCTGTGGGTCAGAAATCTAAGTGTCACTTAGCTGGGGCTTCTGCTTAGGGTATTACAAGCTGCAGTTAAGATGTCCACTGGAGTTGCCATCATATCTGAGGTTCATTTGAGGAATTATACACTTATCTTGGCAGAATTCAGTTCCTATAGTTGTAGGACTAAGGGCTTCAATTTCATATGGACTGTCTGCTGAAGGCCAGTGTCAGTTCCTTGCCATGTGAGCCTCCCAATTTAGGCAGCCTACAGCATGGCAGCTCACTTCTTCAAAGCAGAGGAATAAGAGACGATGCACTACAGTCTTATGTAATATAATCACATCATCATGTACATGTATGCATGAAAATGGTATCACCTTTTCCATGTTACAAGCAAATCACAGGTTCCACCCATGCTCAAGAGGAGGGGATGACACAGGGTGTGAATACCAGGAAGGTATCATGAGGATCAGCCCCACATGCCCCACCCCCAGCCACTACTACAAATGCTTTGCACAGGTTCATACTGGTGTATTACTGAGAAGAAACTGTGGTCCTATTTATAACAAAACTCACTTTTGCTAATTGGAGGTAGGCCAGTCTAAATTAGCTGTTAATTTGATTTATAAATTTGTAGATTATTTTAAAGTGTATTATTTCCACTCGTGTATAAAAACAAGATTAATGACTAACAGAATTCTTGTCTCTAATCTACATGTTGTTTGTTTTTTTTAAACTTTTTATTTTGTATTGGGGTATAGCTGATTAACAGACAATGTGATAGTTTCAGGTGAACAGTGAAGGAGCTCAGCCATACGTATACATGTAACTATTCTAACCTAGATGTTCTTATCAAGAGAGTATATTGTTTAAGCACTTACTGCGTATCTACAGATCAATTTATTTATAGATGACTATTTTTGGCTCAATTAAACAAATTTGCTATATCTCTAACTGGTAACATTTAGTATGGCATCTTACAGAGTTCCTTAATAACAAATGATGATAGAGTTTCAGTTCAGTTCTGTTCAGTCGCTCAGTCATGTCTGACTCTTTGCGACCCCATGAATCGCAGCACGCCAGGCCTCCCTGTCCATCACCAACTCCTGGAGTTCACTGAGACTCACGTCCATCAAGTCAGTGATGCCATCCAGCCATCTCATCCTCTGTCGTCCCCTTCTCCTCCTGTCCCCAATCCCTCCCAGCATCAGAGTCTTTTCCAATGAGTCAACTCTTCGCATGAGGTGGCCGAAGTACTGGAGTTTCAGCTTTAGCATCATTCCTTCCAAAGAAATCCCAGGGCTGATCTCCATCCTCAAACTTTTACTCACGTGTCCCCTAATGAATTTTGAAAAACTTGATAGCCTTTATACATTTTTAAGTTAACATTTAAATTTTTTATTCTTTTTTATATGATTTCCAGCATGTAAATATTAACATAATAAAACAAATAATTGTTAATTGCTATTTTTAATGTGTATAATGTAAATACACAGTGATCTAATTGATACCATGATACCATCATCCATATATGGAATAAATGAAAAATAGTCTTTCTTTAGTAGTCTTTCTCCTTAAAATGGAATGTGTATTGCACTTTATCCACATAAATTTTATCCTAATATAGTGCTGTTATACTTAAAGGTCTTTTATTGATCAACTAATTATAAACCTCTGCCACAAAGAAAATATGTAAATTAAAAATATAAAAATATTTCCAGAGACCAAAATGCACTAAACACTAAAAAATTTCTTCTGAACTCACCATTGCAGTTATTCTGATAAATTAATTTATTAAAATAATAGAGGTATATAACATCTCTGCTAATTATTAAACATAACTTTTCTGGAAGCATATTTTAATGAGATGGAAAATAGAGGATCGTTTATGACACTTTAAATTTGTTTTGAGAGTTCTGTATCATCCACTAATCCATCCTGATAAAATTTGGGACGTGTGAAAGTTATGCATTTCTTTTGTGAAGAGGGAGAAGGAGAATTATGAAAGAGATACCTATTTGAGAAAAGTTGTTGCTTGAGGGCTTGCCTGGTGGTTCAGATAGTAAAGAATCTACCTATAATTCAGGAGACCCAGGTTTGATCCCTGGGTTAGGAAGATCCCCTGGTGAAGAGAATGGCTACCCACTCAAGTATTCTTGCCTGGAGAATTCCATGAACAGAGGAGCCTGGTGGGCTATAGTCTGTGGGGTCACAAAGAGCAACTTTCACTTTTTCATTGCTTTTATTGCTATAGTCCACTAGAATGTGTGTTTTGTGAGAGCATAGATTTTTTTTTTTATCTTTTTACCTATTTACAACTGTATGCATAGACCCATGATAGTGACTGACACATAACAAGTACTTAAAAAATATTTCAGTAAGTGTTGAATATGTGAACTTATGAACACAAAAATATTTTATTTAATGAATCAGCAAATCACACTTAAATAATGTATTTTCCTAGGGTTTGTGTGAGTGGGTTTCCACGGCAACATGAAAAACAGTGGAAAGAACTCTGTGGTCGAATAGTGTTGGATCCCGAATTTATGGTGCAGCTTCTCACAGGAGTTTATTATGCCATGTAAGTAGATGTACTGTGAAATTGTGTGGATTCTTCCTAGTCTTTTAAAACTTAATATTTCCCTTTTTCCTTATTAGTTTCACAACATGGAATATTTTGTTCCATGATGGACCCATTATCTTATTTTTCTAATATGAATTTCTTTTAGTAGTTTTAAATGAATTATACTTTTTATATCTGCTCTCTCAACAACTTTTTAATATTCGGTACTGTATTGTTAACTATAGTTAGCATGGTGTACATCATATACCCAGGATTTTATCTTATAACTAGAAGTTTGTACCTTTTGAACCAACCCTTTTGTACCCTTTTTGCCAGCCTCTGGCAACCACCAATCTTTCTGTATCTATGAGTTCAGTTACTCTTTTTGTTTTGTTTTGTTTTAGATTCCACATGTATATGAGATTATACAGCATTTGTCTTTGTCTGACTTATTTAATTTAGCATGATGCCCTCAAGATCCATCCATGTTGTCACAAATGGCAGGATTTCCTTTTTTTTTTTTGACCATGTGTCATGCGGGAGTTCCCCAACCAGGGATCAAATCCATGCCCCCTGCATTGGAAGTGTGGAGTCTTAAGTCCTAGGATTTCTTCCTTCTTTTAAATGAATAATATTCTATTGTGTGTATGTAATTGTATATATAATATGTGTGTATAATAAATATGTATACACACACACCTTATTTTCTTTATCCGTTCATCTGTGTGTTTGTCTAATACATATTTGTTGTTCAGTTGCTCAGTCATGTCTGACTCTTTGCAACTCCGTGAACTGCAGCACGTCAGGCTTCTCTGTTGATAGCTATCTCCCTGAGTTTGCTCAAACTCATGTCCATTGAGTCAGTGATGCCATCCAACCATCTCATCCTCTGTCACCCCCTTCTCCTCTTGCCCTCAATTTTTCCCAGCATCAGGGTCTTTGCCAGTGAGTCAGCTCTTCGCATCAGGTGGCCAGAGTATTGGAGCTTCAGCTTCATAATCAGTCCTTCCAATAAATATTCAGGGTTGATTTCCTTTAGGACTGACTGGTTCTATCTTCTTGCTGTCCAGGGGACTCTGAAGAGCTCTCTGGCACCACAGTTCAAAAGTGTCAATTCTTCAGTGTTTAGTTTTCTTTATGGTCCAACTCTCACATCCATACATGACTATTGGAAAAACCATGGCTTTGACTCTACGGATCTTTGTTAGCAAAGTGATGTCTCTGCTTTTTAATACACTGTTGAGGTTTGTCATAGCTATTCTTCCAAGGAGCAAAGCATCTTCTAATTTTGTGGCTGCAGTCACCATCCACAGTGATTTTGGAGCCCTGGAAAGTGAAATCTGACATTGTTTCTACATTGTCCCTATCTATTTGCCATGAAGTGATAGGACCAGATACCCTGATCTTAGTTTTTTGAATGTTGAATTGTAAGCCAGCCTTTTCACTCCCCTCTTTCACTTTCATCAAAAGGCACTTAGTTCCTCGTCATTTTCTGCCATTAAAGTGGTATCATCTGCGTATCTGAGGTTGATATTTCTTCTGGCAATCCTTATACATACTTACATATACATATAGGCCATATTTTTTTTATCCTTTTATCTGTTAATTTACAATTAGATTGTTTCCATGTCTTGGCTACTGTATATAATGCTCCAGTGAACATGGGGGTATAAGATATCTTTTTGAGATAGTGATTAAGTTTCCTTCCAGTGTGTAATAGAAGTGGAATTGCTGGATCATATGGTAGTTCTATTTTTAATTTTTTTAGGAATCTCCATATTGTTTTCCATAGTTGTTCCACCGATTTACATTTCTACCAGTAATGCACAGGGTTCCCTTTTCTGCACATCCTTGTCAACATTTGTTATTTCTTGTCTTTTTGATACTAACCATTCTCACAGATGTGAGATGATACTAATTTGCATTTCCCTAGTGATTAGTGACGTAGAGCCCTCTTTTAGGTACCTGTTGGCCATTTGTGTGTCTTCTTTGGGAAAAAGTCTATTCAATTCTCTGCCTTTTTTTAATTGGATTACTTGGTTTTTTGTATTGACCTGTATGGTTTTCTTAATTTCTCTTTCTGATAGTTTGTTACTAGTAGCTTCCCTGATAGTTGGTAAAGAATCAATTGGTAAAGAATCCACCTGCAATGCAGGAGACCCTGGTTCAATTCCTGGGTTGGGAAGATCCGCTGGAGAAGGGACAGGCTACCCACTCCAGTATTCTGGCCTGGAGAATTCCATGGACTATATAGTCCATGGGGTTGCAAAGAGTCAAATGTGACTGAGCGACTTGACTTTACTTAGTGGGATGATTTTCTTAATTTCCCTTTCTGATAGTTTGTTGTTAGTGCATAGAAATGCAGTAGATTTTTATATATTGTTTTTATACCTATAACTTTACTAAATTTGTTTATTCTAACAGTTTTTTTGGTATATTCTTTAGAGTTTTCTACAGTTGACTCTTGAACAATGAGTGGGTTTGGGTGCCATTTGCAGAGTTGAAAATCTGAGTATAACTTTATAGTCAGCCTTCCATATCCATGGCTTCAATCAACCACAGATTGTGTATTACAGTAGTTGGTTCTTATTGAAAAGAATTCACATATAAGTGATCTCATGCAGTTCGAATCTATGTTGTTCACAGGTAAACTTGTCTTCTGCAAACAGAGACAGTTTTACTTCTTTTATTTTTTATTTGCTTGAACTTCAGCTCTGTGTTGGATAAAAGTGGCAAGAGTGGGCATCCTTGTCTTATTCTTGATCTTAGATCTTGTTCTTAATCATTTGTCACTGTTAAGTAGTTATTGACTATGAGCTTGTCATATGCAGCCTTTATTATACTGTAGTACATCTACTCTGTACCCACTTTTTTGAGAGGTTTTTTTAATCATGAATGGGTTTTTAATTTTGTCAAGTGCTTCTTCTACATCTGCTATTATGATGGATTTATCCTTCATTTTGTTAATATGGTGTATCACACACAGTTGATTAAATTGTAGATGTTGAACCATCCTTGCATCCCAAGATAAATCCCACTTGATCGTGGTATGTGATCAGTTGTTGAATATAGTTTGCTAATATTTTGCTGTGGATTTTTGCATTTATGCTATGTTTCTCAGAGGTATATTGGCTTGTAATTTTCTTTTCTTATAGTGTCCTTGTTTGGTTTTTGTATGAGGGGGATGCTGGCCTCATGATATGACTGTGAAAGTGTTCGCTATTGGAAGAATTTAAGGATTGATATTATTTCTTTAAATGTGTGGTAGAATTCACTCATGAATCCATCTGGTCCTTATTGGGACCATCTTTTACTTATTGGGAGGTTTTTGATTAATGATTCAATTTCCTGTGGGTACAGTGATGGGTGTGTTCAGATTTTTATTTCTTCATGATTCAGTCTTGGTAGATTGTATGTTTCTAGGAATTCATCCATTTTCTGGATTGTCCAGTTTGTTGACATATAATTATTCATAGCCCTTTCAGTACTTTTAAAATATAACTAGTCATGAAACTGAAGTCTGAATACTGTCACATAGTTCATAACCCAGATTTTCATGAATTCAAATAGATAACCCAGATATCAACACATGATAAAATCCAATTATCTTTAAGAGATATCTGTGAAATATTTTAAATGTTAATATTTAAATTTTTCTTTTTGTTCTTGTAACCAAAATTGGGATAGTTTAGAAATTCATGATGCAAAAATTAATGTGAAAATCTTGTTACAGAACCAAAATAATAGGACTTGGAGCAATAAAAAAGATTGTTATTGAAAATGAGAGATATTTGCTAGAGACTGTAATCTGCTTCTCCATAGGTATAATGGACAATGGGACCTTGGCCAGGAAGTCCTTGATGACATCATCTATAGAGCTCAACTAGAACTCTTTTCTCAACCACTATTGGTAAGTTATTATATTTACTTTTTGTTAAACTTTCCTGTGCCTAAAAAGGGTACTGCTGCTGCTGCTGCTGCTAAGTCGCTTCAGTCATGTCTGACTCTATGCGACCCCATAGACGGCAGCCCACCAGGCTCCCCCGTCCCTGGGATTCTCCAGGCTAGAATACTGGAGTAGGTTTCCATTTCCTTCTCCAGTGCATGAAAGTGAAAAGTGAAAGTGAAGTCGCTGAATCGTGTCTGACTCTTAGCGACCCCATGGACTGCAGCGCACCAGGCTCCTCCGTCCATGGGATTTTCCAGGCAAGAGTACTGGAGTGGAGTGCCATTGCCTTTTCCGTAAAAGGGTACTACTGGTATAAAATTCAGTATGTAATGTATGAGGCAGTACTAATCATTGGAGGGGGAAAACAGGTTTATTCCATACCAACAGTTGGAAAGGAAACAAAATTGTTTTAGATCCTCTTATTTTACAACATAGCAAAATAAAGTTCAAATAAATTAAAGAATTAAGTGTCTTGAAATCCTTTAAGAAAAGAAAGAAGAGAGGCTATAAATATTTGCTCAAATTTTTGGAGAAGGAAAGGCTATCTATATTTAAGTGACTGAACACATCACCAAAAAAGGTTGATATTTTTTTTAACTACATAAACATCTAAATTCTAAACCATCAGTTTTTTGTTTTGTTTTGGAGGGGGGAAGGGGGCGTTGTTTTATTTTTTGGCCATGCAGTATGGCATGTGGGATCTTAGTTCCTTGACCAGGTATCAAATCTGTACCCTCTGCTGTGGAAGCACAAAGTCTTAACCGTTAGACCTATAGGGAAGTCCATAAACCATCAGTTTTCTAAAACCAAAATTAATATGAACTAGTTATCAACAGGCATGACAAAAAAAGCAAGTTAATATTTAGTTTTACATAAAAATTTCATACTCTTCCAAAAATAACTATATCTCCAAAAGGTAAGATGGTCAATAAAAAACTAAATTTGAACGTCCAGTAGTAGGGTGAGGGAGGCATTTTTTATTGTTACCAGTAACAGTATGACATAACTCTGCACATCCTTTTGGTAATGTATATGTGTTTTCTTTGAGCTACTATCCCATCTTTACCAACATTTCCCAAGAAACTACTTAAAAATTTTTTTAATGTATTGTGAACACTAGATCAAGGTTTGTTTTAAATGCAAAGGAATCTGAACTCTAAACATTATTTTACAACAGAGAATCATTAAGTTATTTACTTGATGAAATTATTTATTTGAAAATTAATATTAAGGAAACATGCTAGCTGTGTTAGTAGTAAAGTAGTATATAGCTATTTTCTTTTTAATCTAGACAGGACAAAGGAAACATAACAAATGTTAATAGTTCTCTAGGTGATTCAGCTGGATAGTTTTTATTTCTTTGCAATTTTCTGTATTTTCTAAATTTTTTCTAGTATTTTTAGAGTTGTATATTTTTTTAAATAGTTGTATTTTTAAAATTATTTATGTATTTTTACTTGCAACAATTTAAGAGTATAATTTTTGAGTAATTTTTTCATGTCTTTTTTATAGTTTAAGCTAAATATAAATTTATTGAAGTGACATTTATATAATTCTGTCATATTTGAATTTTCTTTTTTCCTCATGTCAGCATCCCTAATTTTACCCTAAAGTTTACTGTAAAAAAAAAAAAAAAGATTGCATAGGGAATTCCCTGACAGTATTAGTTAGGGCTCTGCTCTGTCCCTGCCAGGGCAAGAGTTCCATCCCTGGTTGGGGAACCAGGATCCCACAAGCTGCACAGTGTGACCAAAAACAAAAAACAAGTGGACAAGAAGATAAAAAAATTACACCTTGATAATAACACCTTGCATTTGCGAGACTCTTTAAATTTATAATTTCATCCCTGTCTTATAAATTAAGTAGAAGTGGCATTTCCAAGGCAATATAGGTAAAGAGATTCATAATCTATAGTTCTAGAATAATCCTTTATTGCTATGGGTCTCCAAGGGACCCAGGAAATGACATTCCTTTTCTCTATTCAAAAACAGAGCCAGATGATAAATAGATAAAATAGTTGATAGAAAAACAAGTACCATCTTTATTGCTGATTAAGGTTAGATTGAAAGACTTCACTCCCTACCCTTTAGTTAAGATGTTGAAACAGCCCACTGGAGCGAAGGTTTGAGTTGGGAGAGAAGGTTTGAGTTGGCAGAGCAGGCAGGGGTATCCAGCTTGCTCCATTTCACTTGTCCTGTCCAAGTGGAGAGTGAGGGAGAAAGATGGTCCTCTAGCTCAAGATCTTTGCTAGGTCAGCACTACTCAGTCAGAAAACATGGAGCAGCCAATGGCTATTACTTTCCAGCCAGATACCTCACTCTCCTCCACAGAGGGCAGAACTTGATGGAACAAAGTGCCAGATGGGTTTAGGAAAGATGTCTCCTCATGAAAACAAAGCTAATTTTTTAAATTATAAATTAAATTTTGCATGTTATTTATCATCTGAAGAATCAGAAAGAAACTTACTCCAAATTTTCTTGTATCAGGGTTCATATGTTTAAAACTCTTTGGAATCTATTTTCTCCTTGAAAGCCAGCAACTTCAGAGAGTCCATGAGGGTGTGTGACTCATATTTTTAAATGAATTCTCATCTTAGAAGCCTACCCAAAAGAATACAGACCAGTGGAAATATAAACATTTCTGACACATTATACTTTTCTATTTTGTAGAGCAACTTTTAAATACATATTCAAGAAAGTATGGAAACATGAAATGTGCAGTAAGCATAAATTGTATATTGGATATAAGTACATATAGACTTATCATTTTAGGTTGCCAATGCCATGAAAAATTCATTACCATTTGATGCTCCTGATTCTTCACAAGAAGGCCAGAAAGTACTTAAAGTCGAAGTCACTCCAACAGTGCCGAGGATTTCTCGGAGTGCGATTACAACAGCTTCAATCCGTCGCCATAGATGGAGGAGAGAAGGTGAATATAAAATCCCTATAGCCCGCTCATGGGTTAAAGTAAATTTATCACTGTTTTTACAGACTATTTTTACACATGATATTATAGTACTCTTGTAGTTAAAGTAAAATTGTTTAGTTGTTAAAAATAGCAGTAGAAATGTGGTTTGTATACCTGAATTCATTTTAATATAAATATGTATATATATTTTATAAAGTAGAAAGATGTTATTTAAACTGCTCTCTGAATGTTGAAACAGAAAATAAGATCAAGTTAATTTTTTTTTAACTAGTAATAACAATAGAAAAAAAATTTCTTTAAGCTTGTTTCTGAAAAAAGGTACCTGTATGAGCAGTGTGGGAGAAAATTATATAACTGGCCAAACTAATGGTATAATACAAGCTATACATAAAATAACTGATTTTTATCTTTCTTTTCCTTGTCTTGTAAGTGCTGAGTCCAGCAGTATTTCATAGGCATATGCTACTTGAATAGTCAAGCTGTCTTGCCTAAGAGAGATTAATTGCCATTTTAATGATCTCTATTTTTTTCTCCTATTCATTTGCAAACCTCACATTGTTCATCTGCTGCCTTATGTGTGTGCATGCTGTGCACACACATGTAACTATATAAATAATGTTTGTGTTTATGTCATATCCATATATACATTCTCTTATCTGCCTGGGTCAAAATGCTCAGAAAAGAATAGAGCAGCAAAAAAGCACTAAAATTTTATATGTTGAATCCCAGATGGCTTTGACTTCTCAAACGAGGCTGACTCGAGTATTCCTGGCTCCCCGATCCAGCACGGCTCCACTGACCTAGGGATCAAACGTGTGCAAGAGGGGGAGGTGCTGGTGCACAGGACTCCTGAGCACGGCTCACCGGAGCCCAACTCAGCAGCAGCCACAACAGAGGGTAGGACAGAGATGAGGAGGCAGAAGTCAGTGAGGCAGTTGCTGGAGAAGGATCCTGGCTCTCTGTCCCCAAGCAGAACATCTTTCCATTCTAGTGTGTGTTTCCACTACCCCAGGGTGTATTAGACTCTCCTTGCAAAGCGCACCCCCCCTATATGCTAGCACCAGGTCAGGTACAATCTTTAGTTACCATTTGTGCTGGCCTGGAGTCTGCATCCCTGTGTATTAAAGAGCAGCTTGGCATGGCTACTAACAAGGGAGAGGCCTGTCTCCAAAAGGTCTGCAAATGCTTGGGATTTCTTCATTACTGAGCATGTTTATTCTAACATCAGGAAAGGAAAAATGCACCCAATGGACCTGAGCCTTATTATTCAATGTGTATCAATTTCATTTAGTTGATAATGTATTATTTGGAAAATAGGTGAGGAGAGTTTTAAAGCTTTAGTACATTATCTTTGAGAAATGGGACTGAAATGGAGCTGGCTGATTGGTCTCTACTCCCAGGGTGGCCAATTAACAAAAACTTCTTATCTCTTTGACAGAATAAACCAGTATTGATTGGCTTCTTATAATCTTCAAATCAAGTTGCCTGGGTCTGAACTACTGACATCTTTCCTCTATAAATGTACTCTCCTGGTGCACACTACCTTTTTATCATTTATTGTAAAAAATGATTATCTTATATAGCTCCCAAACAGAAGTGAAATGTATTATTTAGAAGTCATAAATCCTAATAGATCCTTGTTTATACAGTATGGGTATCTCAAATGAGAATTTTTTTTTACCCCTCCACCACCATCACAGCCACGACCATTATCTATAAAAGAACACTTCTCTCTGATAGGAAAGTATTTATTTGCTGTTTAACATGTAATGCCATAGAAATCGGTTTTATAAAAGAGGATATTGTGGCCTAATAGTTTTTTCATTATTTAATGTATTGCTGCTGTGGAACTTGTACACTAATTTATGAAATATAGCAAGTAGTTTTAAAATAGGTTACTTATTTTTATTTATTCCACCTTAGGAAAATCTCTTGCTTTTTGGTGCATTAAAAATTTGAGCATGCTCAGTAAGAATCTAAATCTACCTTCTGTTCCCTTGCCCATTTGCCCAGAGTGACCTGACTTCATTTAACAGTGTTGCATGTGCATGATCTAGGGACCCAAAGAAGTTGGTACTATGAAGAGAACCGTGTGAAGGACACAGCCTTTCCTTTTCATTTTTTCTATATCTCTTTATGTTATTCCTGGGAGTCAGTTGTATCTTGTATAAGACGTAAAAATAAGTATATGAATAGATGTCAAATTCATAGTTGGCCTAAATTGATCAACATCTGTTCTCCACTTTCTTGATGACTAAATGAGCCACTTGAAGTGTATCTACTGCCATTGTTAGAATATTGGAGTATCCATGCTAAATGTAGTACAATAATCACTAACATTGATGAAATTTAAGTATGGGATTGGGTAGAATCATTTTTTCCTATTAATCATAAGTCATACACTTTGAAAAAAGGAAAAAATAATAATTCCTTTAAAATGTCCTATTAAATGTTAAAACATCCTGTTTTAATATCTCCTATTACTGATAAAATTTCAGGTTGTGAAGCTGGGGTATGGCCATTTAGAAAAGGAATGAATCCCATTGGTGTGTTTGAAATTTCTTAAGTTATTTCGCCTTTTAATCTAGTTTAATTGTAGCTTTAAATGAGTATTAGTAAAAGCTAATTTTTAAGGAAAAGCAAACATAAATAGGAAAGTTCATTAAAAATCTTTTTGGTTGTCTCATCTTTGGCTCATGAATAGTATTATCACCCAAGGAGAAAATTAGAAGGAAAATGTTATTAGACATAATAGCCTTTTTATTCCTTGAAGTTTTTTAGACAGAAATATGGAAATTATTAAAACTAATGAAAAGTTTCGGTAATTCTGAAGTCTGCTGGAGCTTTTGGTTTAGCATCAATAATTGACCTTCTAAAAGAAAAAGAAGGGAATTTCACCTGGCACTGCAGTGGTTAGGACTCTGCTCTCTCAACTGCTGAGGACCCAGGTTCAGTCAGTTGTCAGAAAACTAAAATCCCACAAGTCATGTGGTGCAACCAAACGAAAAAAGAAAACATGCTTTCTAAAGGTTTTAAATAGTTTTACAGTTAAAGTTGTATTTATTACGTGTTGGAATTGAAGAGAGAATTCATCACCTACCTTTATCCTGATTGTTAAGTAACATTTATGACTTTTAAAGCTGTATTTAAAATTATTACTAAACTGAGGACCGTGCTTGTGATTAAAGTATATTCAGTGTTCCACTATACTGAAATAGCATTTCATAGTGTATAAAATATCAGTAGGTTCTCTTGCATGGTGGTTTCTACATTGTCATATCTCTTTTATGGCCATATTGCTTGGGCATCAGATCTGCATGTGGCAAAATTCAGAAGCTAGCACTAAGTCTCTCAGTCTCTTTCCCTAACCATATGTATAGCCAATGACATATTTCTGTTCACTTCTAGTTTTATATTACTGATCTTAATTCTGAACCAGTAACTATCTTTTCCTGGGCATTGTGGAGTTCTTCATAGTAATTATAAATAAATTGCTTAGATGTGATATAAATATAATTTAAAGTTTTTATTTTGATGTACACTATATACTGTTCTTGAGGAAGGGGTTGAGAGAAGTGGTGTCAGCTGCATTTTCATATGGCTTTGCATGATGAATAAAGATTACTAAACTGCTGGATATAACAAGAAGATGCCTTTTGCTTTAAGGATAGCCTATTTCATTCTTCTTTTGAAGGAAAGAAATAACTAATCCATATGAGAAAATATTTATATTTTTCCAAGTACTATGTTAAATAAAGATTGTGTTTAAGTATTTTGTGTATATTTTACTTAGGTAACTTGTATCTCAAAGTGATATTTTTTTGGATTTCTGTCCTAACAGTTTACCTTAGCTAAAATATTGATTTCTGAATATAGATTTAGACTGAACTTTCTTACAATCTGGTAAACATATTTTAAAGGTAGAAAACTTCTGTCAGTTTTTGAAAAAAGCAAATGTTCTATTTTCTAAGAGAGTGTTGATCATACTTTCAGTAAAGGAATCGGGCTTTCTGAAAACCCAAACTGAATACATGCTTCTTTTCTTACAAAATCCCAAGATAAGAATTCTTTTGTTAACTACAGTTTCTGCATGAAACTTAATGGAATACTATAAGTATTTTGTGATCCCAAAATAATATATCTCAATATTTAAAATCTAAAATATTATATAAATATATAACATAAAATTATTATATATTATTTATTATATTATAAAATAGTAAAAAATTCTTCCTCAGTATCCTTGTTGGTTCTTACCTTTGTTCTCTGTTAATCAAATATTTTCACATTAACTGATCAAGAAAATATGGAAACCAGTGAGTAGGCATGTTCATAAGACAAAATATGACTGAAGTTACTAGAAGCAATGTAGAATTTTTAGTTTAGAGTTAGAAAATGTACTAGTTCCATGTTAAAGATTTTAAAGCTATTTAGAAGCAATTAGCTGTTAAATATAAAATTTCATAGTAGTTAAAAGGGGTTTGGGGATGGGTTTTTGACATTATTCTGGGTGACTGAAATTAGAAGGGTCTCCTATTTTATGACAGGTTAAGGAAGATAGGAAAATTTTTGTTTTTTTAGACAGATATGCTCACCTCAAATTGACAAGGTGTATCATAAAGATTTACGATCACTATTTTACCTACAGTTGTGTGTCTAAATATTGATACTAATAGTACGCTAGACTTGCTCGTGAATAGTTTTACATAAGCTAGCCTAATTAAAGCTAAATGAACAGAATAAATAACATGAGAATTCTGTATAGATTGAGGCTCCTTCCCCTAAATTATTTAGGGAAAGTGTTTGTAGCAAGGGTCATTGCTGACCTATAGCAAACATTACCTAGGAGAAAAGGTCAGTTGAGTTGTTATTCACGGCTGCTTTTTATTTAATTTAGCTATTGCTGAGTCTGTCTGATTTGTTTTTTAGGTGCTGAGGGTATAAATGGAGGAGAGGAGTCGGTAAACCTGAATGATGCAGATGAAGGATTTTCATCAGGGGCTTCCCTCAGCAGCCAGCCAATTGGGACCAAACCATCCTCCTCTTCTCAGAGGGGAAGCTTAAGGAAAGTAGCAACTGGGCGTTCAGCCAAGGATAAAGAAACAACTTCTGCCATCAAATCCAATGAGAGCCCTCGAGATTCAGTAGTTCGCAGGCAGTATGTACAGCAACCAACTGATCTTAGTGTAGATTCAATTGAGCTGACACCGATGAAGAAACACCTGAGCCTGCCTGCTGGCCAGGTGGTGCCAAAAACTAATAGCATTAATCTAATCCGGACAGCCAGTGCTTCCTCAAGTAAATCATTTGACTATGTAAATGGCAGTCAAGCAAGTACCAGCATTGGGGTTGGCACTGAGGGTATTACTAATCTAGCAGCTAACAATGCTAATCGATATTCAACGGTCAGTCTACAGGAAGACCGGCTAGGTCAAGCTACAGAAGGTAAAGAGCTCCTCAGCCCAGGAGCCCCCTTAACCAAGCAGTCTCGATCCCCAAGTTTCAATATGCAGCTAATATCCCAGGTGTAGTCTTGATATCCTCTCTCTCATCTTTCTGCTTATCTTCTAGACTGAACATTTCATTGTGCAAGAAGACACTTCATCCCACATTGTGAAAACATTGGTAATCATAAACAGATCTGATTTAGTTTAGGTATCTTCATACTGTATTTTGTATGGAAACAGCAATAAGGTTTTCTTTTCTCTCTTTCCTATATCGTCTCTTCACCTGTTCCTTGTAAACGTATTTGTGAAGCAGTAGAAAATGTTCGCGTTTTCCACACCTTCGTTTCTCCTTGGGTGATGTGCAATCCATCGTAGGCTGATCGGTCCCATTTCAACACTGTGAGACTGAGGTTATGTTAGAGGAAATGGTGTATATGATCCCTATGAATGATACTTCGGCTTTTGTTTAAAAAAAAAAAAAAAAAACGGGTTTGTTCTCATAATCTGTAGAACTATGAAGATAACTGGATCATATTTTTTCTCTCTTAACCAGGAGTGCCTCAGAGATTCTGCTATGACTTTGGACTTCTCTGAGTCTGTGCAATCATTTTCTTGAGAAGCATGGGGAAAGGTGGTAGACTGCTGCACTTTTTCATTAAAATGAGGGTGGCTCTTTTTTTCCCCCATCTCCTTTATCTCGAGGATACAATGTTCAATTACTGAGGCATTTGAATCAAGTTGTGGCCACCTCTGTTGGAGGACAGGGCTCTAAGTTGATTGTGTAATAGATAATGCACTTTCTCAATGGCTCTATAGTCATTATTAACATGTCTTCCCTCCTCCCCACAGGGACATAAGGTCATTTCTGTCCTTTGAGTTTGAACAGCTAATAAATCAGAGAATCCAAGGGGCTTGTTCTATTTCCCAGGAATGATTGACACTTCGGTGCTGGGGTTTTATGGGGGGAGGGGGCAGTTTCTGTTTAGATTGTGTGGAATTGTTTGTGTGAGGGGAAGTTTTGATTGTTTTTTTTTTTTTCTTTGTGAGCTGATGATGACTGAAGTAGAACAAGTACGTCTTCAGGTAAAGAGAGGGATTTCTCAACCCACTTTCTATGATGTCAGATTATTGGAGAAACCCTTTCAGCTGCTTTCTAGATGTACCTAAATTCAGTCAGATATTTTGGATTAAGAAACCTGAAGTCCTGATAGGTCATATACTCCAAGGAAATACATCAGGGACAGATAATTGGCTGAAAACACTGACGCTTCAATGTGACACATTTTTATAGAGCATTTCTACCAGGGGGTACTGACTTGATTTCTCCTACAAGGACCACACTGCCTTTGTGTTTAATGTAATGCAATTTGTGTACCTTCTAATCATATATCTGCAGAAGTTCTCATTTTTATAAATCTTTGAAATCATGCCAGTAAGCTAGATGTTGAATGTATGTAAGTAGCTTTTGGTAACTGTGCTAAGAGGCCAGGAAAATGCATTATTGGTTTTTTTAGAAATTATTTTTTTTTAGTTCTGATTTGGTTGGATAAGATTTCATTATGAACTCATCTGGGTCCCAGGCTCTAATGCTTGATTGAAATAGAAGAAAATATATTGGTTTTTGAAAATCAGTGTATCATGACTTGAACTGCTATACATTCTTCCACACAATATTCAGAGCGATGAATACTTTGTACATTTAGACATTCTTATTTTATTATTGTAAAAGAAAAATATACTGAATTTACAGAAAGCAAGTATTCTCCTAATTAACAAAGTTTGAAATATTACCTCTACTGATTAAAATTCCAATAGATTTTGATAAAATAACCAGAAAAATGCTTCTCATTTTTTCACATCTTAAAATCCAGCCCCTTCCTTTTTATTGTAAGAGGTTTTTATTTTGGGGGGTTTTGTAAGGTACTTTCTGTTAGAATCTTTATGAAAACAGTGAGATGCTTGTTTGAATTTGGTGGTGTGTAATATTTTTCAGCTCATATGAAAATGGAAAACTAGGACCTGAACTATTACCTATAACATTGCCAAAGTCTGAAGAAAAGCTAAAAGTTGATAAATAGAGATTTATTGATTTGTGTATATATATGTGTGTGTGTGTATGTGTGTGTATATATATGGTGTGTATATGTATATATCACAAAGACATATTTTAGATATCTTTTCTTTTAATTTAACTAAGGGATGTCAGATAAATGAATTAAAAGCAGCCAAATAAATGAGGTGTAAAGATATAATAAGGAAAGCAAAGTTTCAGGTATGAAAAGAAAAGAGCATTATACTTAACAGGAGGTAAGATCTTGACCATGGCTGGAGATCAGTCACTTTATGGTAAAACTGCCTGGTTGATTTAAGAGGCTGAAGGGTTGTTTTTAATTTAGCAAGTTGTACATTTATTGGCACCTAAATCTAACATGCTTATAGTTATAGCACAAAAAAAAAACCCAAATAATACCAAATTTACAGCAAAAACTGTAAAAGACATAATAAACCCTTTGTCTGATTTGTTAGAAATCTTATGTTACACTTGAAAAGCTGGTTTTGAAAAACTTTCAACTTAAAGGATTTCATGTATCTATGTGTATTCATATATATTTTGTACATACATATATCCATTAATGTTTCATGACCCTCTAACATTTGTGTTCCATTCTTTTAAGTGGTATAATTTGGCCCCAAAGAAGAAATATTTCATTTAGTTCAAATTTTGCATTTGGTGTCTTAGAACAGATTTCCTGTGCAAGATATAGTTAAAATGGAATGAGTCAGTCATAAACCATAGTCACATTTTCTAAGAGATTTTTAAAATATTCATTTGCATTATTGCATTTAATGTAAAATAATTTTCAGATATACAACTGTTACAAATATATGCCAGCAATATTCACGCTTTATCCTTTAACAACTTTTTGTTTTTATACTTCCTAACTTCCATTTTAAAAAGTTCTTTCATTTATGGACAAGCTAGTTAGGGTGAAAATACTTGTTTTCTATAATAAAACAATTTGATGTTATCTATGCCAGGTTCAATTAAGAAATACAAGGAAATTATCTGCAAGTTTTGAGAATTCTTCTCTATGATGTTAATTTGAAATCATGTTACTAGAACACATATATATTTTAGAACAAATCAAGTGTAAAGTGAAAGCTAGCTTAGTAGTAAGATTTTTAAATATGAAAATATTTTGAGAAGCTGCATGGGAGCATGATGATTGTAATTTGAAATCCTGATCATTACCACTAGTCTTACCTTCCCAATGATTCTCCTGTGCCTATTTATTATAAAGTCAATTTTTTTGTTCTAAAGAGACCATAGAGATAATCTAGGAGTCTCCCAGCACCCACTCCTTCATATCCATTCTCAGGAAACTGAGGCTCAAAAAGGTTGTAATGTGCTCAAAGTCACATAACTTAGAAGCAGAGCCAGAGTCAAACTCCTTTCTCCCGTCAAATGCATATTAACACCCCACTGCCTCCTTTCACTCATCATATGGTGAGTGTGGTTATGGAACACACTCCAATTCTGCAATTTCTTTACAGTTTGGGTCTAGTAGTGGTGAATATAGCACATTAAGAAAAGTATTAAATCCAGAGAAAAATGTAGAGTAATAAACATAGATGGGGAAGGATAGATACATTTTTCTTACTCTAATTTATGCCTTACTGTTTTCTGCCACTTAACAATTGTATGCTGCCATTTTATAGTTTATTATGTTTTGGGGAATTTATTTAAATGCAAAAATAAACCCAGCGAAAATGACTTTAATCAGTGTTTCTAGCTATCTTAAGAAATTTTTGAATCAGCCAGCTTTCACAGTCACCTAGGTGGCAGGTTAACTGTATTGCACAGTGTAGTATTGCAAAGTAAAGATAAATTTGATTCCATAATTTCTCATGTAAAGAGATTGAACCTTGTGCTCAGACCAGATAGATAACAAGCAATTATTTCCTTCTGTGATGGAAAAAGATTTATAGTGAAGCTTATGGTTCCATAACAGAATGGTGACCCATGTCATCTAAAGTGTATATATGGTATAAAATGTCTTAAATGCGATAGTCCCAGCTATATAAGCTCAATATTTCCAACCTACATTTTCAAATTCCACTTGGTAGCTTTACTGAAGTACTGAGAATAACTCCTTTTAAGTTTTGTTTGCACCATTTTTGTGAATATTTTAATGAAGTGGGGTGTTTTTCCTACTCGGATGAGTTAATATGGGTCCATTTTTGAGTACTTTTAATTGTTGACAATCAGTAAGTCTCATTTAATTCTCTGCATGTTCATCTGTAAATAAAAATATTAGTACGTATCTTCAGTGGGTAGTACACTATTTATACAGACACTAGCAAGGAGGCTCTCTCCATTTCTGATCTTGGAATTACAAAGTAAGTTTTATGGTTTTGCTTTTTAAAAATCAGTATTTCAGTTACATACTTGTTTTTTAGTTTAAAAATGTTTAATAAGTCATGACAGTGGTCAGAAAATCTACAACAATTTTAGAGCAATTTTTTCTATACTATGGCTATGTAAACAGTCTGAACCTGAGACTTTTTATCTTTCAAGTTGAATGATTATTGTCATGTTTCAAACCACTAAGTCGGTTGAGACACTTATTTGTAAAAATACTTTAATTTTTTAAAAAGTGCTTTTTAGAAACAAGCTGTTTGAAAATCAGCTAGAAATAATTGATAGCTTAAACTCTAAATGTTAGAATATTTGCCAGATTATAAAATGGGATGCAGTATAAAATTGTTAACAGTGCTAAAAAAAAACCAAGAGTCACCAGATTGATACAGCTTTCCATTGCCAAGGTGGTCGTGTTGATAATGTAAGACATAAATTTTAGTATTACCTACATTGTATACCTAATGGGTATATCATATTGGCACTGAACATATATAGGAAATACTATTTGTAGAGTCAACCAATGTGCACTTAAACTGTTGGATTTTTGGTGGTGCCAGAAATTTGTGTGGTGATCCCAACCCATTAGAATTAGAGGAGTCATATAATCATCCAACCTTCCCCTGCCCATGTAGGTACATTGCTTCTGAACCTGACCACATAACCACAAAATTTAACTTCAGTCTCTTCAGTATGTTTATAATCTTAGCCATTAGTCACACGAGAAATAGAAGAGCAAACAGTTGAGGATAGAAGTTAGCAGGTAGCTGGCAATGATGTGAAATAACTGGCAGCATAGTACAGGTACATAAGTTCTATGTTTTGTTTCTGGATTTTGTGAAAATGTTTACAAATTAAGTCATATTCAGATGTCTGCTATTATGCTCTTCTGTTTAATACAGATTTTTACACCCAAAATGAGAATTAGGCATAGCTTAAAGTATAAATGAGTCTTTTTTTTCAGAATTGTGTATCTGAAGGTAGGTTTAGTAAAGAAAGTCTTCTGTTTTCAAAGAAAATGAACTTAATTGGACAGTCCATCCCCAACTACAGAATTCATATCAATCTGGTTTGCTGTATTTGAATGTCAAAAGTGTAGTGTTAATGATATCAGAGGAAATTCTTCACACCTTCATAAACTACAAAAGTTACCAAAGAAAATGAATCAACCAAATATAAAATTTGAAGTACCTAACTGTTAAGGAATGAGGCCCCTTCTAACATGAAAGATTGATTTCTAGCCCTGGAGGAAATATTCTTCCATATGGAACAGATATACAGAACCTACAAGATTCCATTTGAGGTTTTCTTATCATGTTGGTAAAATGTCAACATTTATACTTCCAGCAAAAGTACCAGTTAAGGGTCAAGTCCAAATATTATTTCTTACGGCAAATTTTCATGTTTCCTTAATTCAAATTAAGGATTTTGCTCATCAGTATTAAATAAAAGGGGGAGAGAAAAGAATTCCTGTAATTGGTATACTGTATAATATTGTGACTTCCTAAAAAAATTGAGGGTAAATTATAGAAATGTGTATTTTAAGTGAGCAATGTCAGTTATTTCTAGTAAGTATGATATTGGCTAAAACTATGTTTGTTTACATAATTTATGTACTCGATCACTCTGGGTATTTTTTTTCTTCTCAGAAAAACACGATTGGGTTAAGAAAAGTTAAAACACTTATTTTTAAAATAGTTCAGTAAGCACTAAAGAATTTACTTAAACTGTTAAATAATGATTTGGGGGGATATGAATTTATATATTACCTGATGTCCCAAACAGGCTCTATGTATTATTTTTTTTATATCAGATAGAAGTTAAAAAGTAATGAATGTGTTGATCTGCTATCTTAGAAAAGGTTGGCTTTCTAACAATTATGAACGTTGGTTATGGTTTTTTTTTTTTTTTAAGTTTTATCATCCAAACTGAACTGAGACATATACTAAATGTTCTTTGTGTTGTTTTAAAATATTTGTAAGAAGTTCATTAACTGCTTTACAGTGGTTACAGTGGTGGTTTTTTGATTCTTATTCTAAAACTTATACTGGCTTTACATTCAGTTTAACTGGTTAAGTGAAACAGTTTTTATGGTGCAAAGATAATTTTCCCACTTTGTCATCATAATTTGACTCTCCTGACCTACAGTTTCTAAAGAGTTTTTTACTACTGTAACATCATGTATCTGATCTCTGTCACAATGGACAAGTATACAGGAAATATCCAACTTTGATATGTTTGCTTCAAAAAGGTTACAGGTTGAATAGGTCAGCTCTTATGTTTTTGTTTCTTAACCAGCATCAACCTATATAGCTTGGTGTAAACTTGCCAAGTATTCAGAGAATAGTGCTGGTTAAAATTTAAATATGATAGTCAGGAAGAAAATATGATCTCTATTGACTGATGTCCTTTCAAACTAGGACTAGTGAAAACATTTTTTTCAGAGCTGAAGAAGAAGAAATGCACATTTAAGATCATATTTATTGGTGCATGTAAGCCATTATCTTAACTGTCTTACTGAACTAGTTAATGCTGTTGATTGTTGAAATGTGAAATGTAGTCACTGTTGACCTTGTAAATATCTGCCAGAGATGAAAAAATATTTTAAATTATAAATAAAGATGTATAAAATTCATTATCAGTCTGCAATGCAGAAACATATCTAAGATGTTAAATATTGTGTTTCTTGAGAAATGTGTAATTTTTCCCTAGATGTATCTAGTTACATTAAGGATGTAAATTTTCTTTTGTACAGTATAAAATACAGCTTTATTTGGCTTTTGACTGGATTTTCCTGAGTTAATTTATATCATACCTAAGTTTCATAGCTTAAAATGGTCCTTCATTGCATTTTTCAAAGCATGCAATTTTATTCATGTATGTCTGAAGTTTTTAATTTATACGATACCCTGTTAAGGAAATTTAGGCAAGATATAAAATTACATATAGCACCCAAAATAAGAAATAACATGTAGGCAGGAGTGAAATTAATACATAAAACATGTGTCAACATTTATGTTACTGTTGAGGTACATATTTATCTCTGAACTTTAAAGCAGCCAAAGAGAGAGATTAACAATGTGATTTTGAGATATCCTTAAGATAAATCAGTTTCCCAGGTGAAGCACAACTGTTTCTAGTACTGAGACATTAGAACTAATTTTCTTTTCTGGGTCCTTACAAGAGGAGCCACCATTATTACAGTGCCGTTTACACTCTTCAGTAATGTATGAAAGTGCTTTTCTCATACTCTACCAGCAGTTCATTCTCTAGCATTAAACTTCTTGATCAATGCTACATTGTCTTTCTAAAGATACTTTAACCTCTTAGAACATGGATTTAACAAAGGCCTGAGCCCCAGGCTGCCTTTTCCTTTCCTTTTACATGCACTTTCTAGAAAAATGTCTTTTGTACCTTTTTTCCTCATGCCTGGTATTCCTTGCTTATGAGCCAAAGCTTTCTCTTCCCTTTTATATCTTGTTATGCCTTAATGCAAAATTGCTGGTATAGATTAGCAGTTCGAGAAGAGTGGTTTAAGGCAACTCACCAGACCTTATTATTTCCCTCAACTCTAGTTCCCCATTAGTTAGGAAGAATGAGTTTTACCAGTTGACAGTTTCAGTATTCCTTTCATTAAAAATGTATTACTTGGTGGTCCATTGGTTAAGATTCTGCATTTCCACTGCAGGAGGTGCAGATTCAATCCCTGTTTGGGAAAATAAGATCCTCCATACCACAGCAGGGCCTGAGGAAAAAAAAATTTTAATTTTTAAATTTTAAGTATCAAAATATTACTTGTTCATTTTGAAAACCTTAGAAAATACAGAGAAAGTACAAAGGAGAAAGTCACTTTAAGGTACTGTAATAGTAAATATTAATAAGGTAGTGGAGGCAGTATCCTTCCACACAAATACAACTCTGGTCCAGGACACAATATTTTATGGTCCAAGGATGAATTAAAAACGATGCTTGTTCAGTGGTAGGATGTGCCAAGCACCATTATAAACACTTTACAGAAAATACCGCTATTCAGTTCTCAGTTAATACAAGTGTCTGATAGGTATTGTTTGTTGTGGTGATGGTGGTGTAGTCACTCAATCGTGTCCAACTCTTTGCAACCCCATGGACTCTGGTCCACTAGGCCCCTTTGTCCATGGGATTTCCCAGGCAAGAATACGGGAGTGTATTTCCATTTCCTTCTCCAGGGTATCTTCCCAACCCAGAGATTGAACCCGTGTCTCTTGCACTAGCAGGCGGTTTCTTAACCACTGAGCCACCTGAGAAGCCCCAATAGGTAGGTACTATTACTCTTCCTTTGTAAAAAAAAGGAAATTTCATCTGAAGTATCAACAACCTCAGATATGCAGATGATACCACTTTAATGGCAGAAAGTGAAGAGGAACTAAAGAGCCTCTTGAAGGTGAAAGAGGAGAGTGGAAAAGCTGGCTTAAAACGGCTGATTCATGTCAATGTATGGCAAAAACCAAGTAATTAGCCTCCAATTAATTAAAAAATTCAAAAAACAAAGATCATGGCAACTGGTCCCATCACTTCATGGCAAGTCGATTGGGAAAAAGTAGAAACAGTGTCAGATTTCATTTTCTTGGGCTCCAAAATCACTGTGGATGGTGACTGCAGCCATGAAATTAAAAGACTTGCTCCTTGGAAGAAAAGCTATAACAAACCAAGACAGCATATTGAAAAGCAAAAGCCAAAAAAAAAAAAAAATGTCACTTTGCTGACAAAGGTCTGTATAGTCAAAACTATGGTTTTTCAAGTAATCAGGTTATGGATGTGAAAGTTGGACATAAAGAAGATCAAAGAATTGACACTTTCAAACTGTGGTGCTGGAGAAGACTTGAGTCTCTTGGACAGCAAGGAGATCATATGAGTTAATCCTAAGGAAAATCCATCCTGAATATTCATTGGAAAGACTGATACCGAAGATCCAATACTTCAGCCACCTGATGTGAAGAGCTGATTCATTGGGAAAGACCCTAATTCTGGGAAAGATTGAGGGTAAGAGGAGAAGGGGACAGCACAGGAAGAGATGGTTGGATGGCATCACTGACTCAGTTGACGAGTTTGAGCAAACTCAGGGAGACAGTGAAGGACAGGAAAGCCTGGCTTGCTGCAGTTCATGGCATAGCAGAGAGTCAGACACAACTTAGCAACTGAACAACAACAAGGTCTCAGAGCTAGTGAGTGATAGAACAGAGACACTTAAGACATTCAGGCTCACAGACTTGTGCACTTAACCATCAAGATACTGCTTCATACAATGTTGATTGTTCTCAGCTACTATTCTCACTTGCCTGAGGCCAAGGGCCCTGTGGAAGCTGGGACGGAAGGGGAGTTTGGATCTCAGTAGAGCTAGATTACTAAAAGGCAAATTAAACCCTTGAAAGAATCAAGTCCTCATACCCTAGATATCCATAGTTATAAATTAACTTTTCTCCTATATACGTTGGGTTGGCTGAAAAGTCTATTTGGGTTTTTCCATGTTACAGAAAAACTTGAATAAACTCCTTGGCCAATCCAATATAATGTTTCTAGTTGACTACGGTCCTTAATTATATCCCATTCTTATTTCTCCGGAGTGCATATGTGACTGGAGAAACAAGAAAAAAGTCTTTCTATGGTTCATATGAGGAACCTCAGTTGAGAAAAGCTGGTTTAGACCATTCATAAAGAAGAGGAATCTCCCCAAATAAAAAACTTAAAAAATTTTAATTCCTTCCTCCCAACCACCCTGGGAAAAAGCGGCTTAGGAAGTTGGACTTACTTGCAATTATTTGTAATTTACTGTTATTTTTAACTGCATGGGAGAGGGTAGAAATAAAGTCTTTCATGTTTAGGGCCTCTAAAGATCTAAATGTGGCCCTAGGTCATAATTCAAATAGGTTGGATGTAATCTGTGGTAATAGCCCTAGTTTTGTTCCAAATGTTACATCAGAAAGGGGTGATAATGACTTCTAAAACATGAAGGGCCAATTAGTTTTGGCACTTTATCTTAGGGAACAATGTTTAATACACATTAGGAATGAAAACTTTTTATGGCTAGGTTATATTAATCAGTACAGACTTAATATTCTGAAATACCTATAGCTAAAAAACAGTTCCATTCAAAGAGATTAATCACAGTATTTTAAGAAATCTATAGACATTATCAAGTGCTAGGGCCAACAGGGTGAAACAGTTACCCAGCTCACACCTGGAACTGATGAAGTTCAAAATCAAGTGCTATAAATAATGATTTTACACTGTGAAATTCTTTCTGAATTGAAGGTTATATTCTTTAGTTTCTCAGAACGTGAATTACTATGTACACATTTTGGAGAGCTTACTCTGCCAAATCTTTCACTGCTAATTTGTGTGTGGTTTATGAAGACCTCATTATCCCAGGTTCAAGAGAATACTAGAGATAAAATAGCTTCTGGTTACTGTATTCTCTGGATTCTAAGATAGACAATCACTTTTGTTTCCTGAGCATTATTGATATTTTTAAAAATCTCTGGGTAGAAATTATTTGCTGAGGCATCTGCTATTGACATTCTAGACCTATTGTACCCTTATCAAGTGTGTGTTTAATGCATAGCATCTAGGTCATTTTATATCATATTTTGATCTTTTAAAATATAGTTTGGGTAAAAACCTTTGAATATGAAAATAATTAAAACTTGAAAAAGTAATTTCACATTTTAAAATTCACTATCTTACTGAGGAAGGAATTTATAAAGACATTCTGATTTGCTGTGCTGACAAATGAGATCATTGGTGAAGAAAAATGTGCAGCTGACATCTTGATGCTGCAATCTGCTGTCTAAATATTAATTAAAACTTTATTTTTTCTCTAGAATCTAAATTTGATGACCGACATTCCTTTTTATATTCCTTCTTTTACAGATATAAATTTTTGTCTCTGAGGTATTCTTAATTACAGTTTGGAATAAATCTTCTGATTCCCAAATAGTCTTTTTGCTCCTGGTCTATTTGTTTTGTTTCTTTCAGAGTTGAGGCTTTATTCAAAAGTTGGTGAAGCCAGAATTGACTGGAAACTCTGCCTGCGGGGGCAGGGATTATCAGCTGGTGGGTTTCAAGGTGGATCAGTAGATGAACTGGCTTTTTCAATTGGGGTCTCCTCTTCTGATTAGTCTTCTGAAAAAGAAATGTTTAAATAAAGACAGTTGCCAGTGTTCTGGGAGCCAAACAAGGAGATTCCTAGTGTCCCACATAATCTGTCCAGATACACCTTCCAAATTCAGTATGCCTTCTCATTTCTACTCTGTTGAGTCCAGATCCTCTGGTTCACCTTGTAAACTCCTGCTGTTATGCTCAGTATGACAAGAGATCTAGGATCTAATTGGTCCTTGTTTCAGACTTTCACCAGTCCTCCGGCTCTCAGTTCCAGTCTGCTCTTCTGACTTTAAAGGTTCCTATAACCAGTTCATTCTGAAGGAGATCAGCCCTGGGATTTCTTTGGAGGGAATGATGCTAAAGCTGAAACTCCAGTACTTTGGCCACCTCGTGCGAAGAGTTGACTCATTGGAAAAGACTCTGATGCTGGGAGGGATTGGGGGCAGGAGGAGAAGGGGACGACAAACGATGAGATGGCTGGATGGCATCACTGACTCGATGGACATGAGTCTGAGTGAACTCCAGGAGTTGGTGATGGACAGGGAGGCCTGGCGTGCTGCGATTCATGGGGTTGCAGAGTCGGACATGACTGAGCGACTGAATTGAACTGAACTGACAGACTAATTGCTGAGACTAACTGGAGTTCTATGACAGGAATAGACACTGTCATCATCCTTTCCTGGCCCGCATTTCAGCTTACTCTGCTTTGCCTGATCACTATACATCTTCCAAACTTTTATTAAATTATTTAACTTCTTTTCCTGTTTGTATGTTTATATTTAAAATTTTCCTTTGACTCTGTTTTTTTTAGTGGCATTTCAAAACAGTATTCAATTCACCATCTTTAATCAAATTCTGAAAAGTGAAAGTGTTAGTCGCTCAGTCGTATCCAACTTTTTGCGACCCAAAGGATTATAGCCCGCCAAGCTGCTCTGTCCATGGAATTCTCCAGAGAAGATTACTGGAATGGGTTACCATTTCCTTCTCCAGGGGATCTTCTCAACCCAGGGGTCGAACTTGGGTCTCCTGCATTGCAGGCAGATTCTTCAGTCAAATTCTAAAGATTTTTAGAATTTTAAGAATTTTAAGAACACGCATGTATTCTTACTGATATAAGAACTGATTGCATAAGTAAATAAATAAATGGAGAATAGACAGATCTCTCTTGCAGAAGAATTTCAAATAATTTATCTCAAGGAGATGGACCGTAACTCCTCATTCCTCAGGGACTTCCTCCAATGAGGACAGCATGGGATGGGAAACAGAGTACCTTTCCAGTAGAGGAGTCTGACAAATACTGCCTCAGCCAGTTGATTACAGTTAACAATGGTGCATAGTGTATGTATCCTTGATATGATGTGATGAAAATTGTACTTTATCTCTGGGATCTTCCTCCCCCAAACCCATAAACCCCATCTACTCATAAGAGAAAACATCTGATTAATCCCAGTAGAGGGATATTCTACAAAATACATGACTACAATGTATTCCTCAAAACTGTCAAGGTCAGTAAAACCAAGAAAAGTCTAAGATTCTGTCACAGCCAGGAGGAGCCTAAAACAACAAAATCACTAAATGTAATGTGGTATTCTGCATGGAATTCTGGAACAGAAAAAGGATATTAGGAAACAACTAAAAAAAAAAAAAGATTTTTAAATTCAGAGACTTCTAAAACCTGGCCATAAATTTCAAACTATAACCCAATTAGCTGCTGGCATCTCTACCCACTTAAGATGTATTCAAAATTGGCTTGGTCTTATCTTCCTCTTGGGAAGGTCTAATGTTCTACCCAAACTGTGTGTGGAATACATGAGGAAATTGCCATTTTATAATCATCTCTATCTTCAACTTCCTGCCACTCCTGACTTCTAGATCTCCATTCTGAATGGTATGACCCTTTGTTTTTATCTATCCCAGTACCAATCTAGAAGGGAAACTCAGCTCCTTCTCTTTCCCACATATGCGTTTGAGTGTGCTCAGTCATGTCCGACTCTGTGATGTGTGGACTGTAGCCAACCAGGCTCTTCTGTCCATGAGATTTTCCCAAGCAAGAATACTGGAGTGGGATGCTGTTTCCTACTCCAGATTTTGCTGACCCGAGGATTGAATCCAAGTCTCTTGCATCTCCTGCATTTGCAAGCTGATTCTTTACCAACCATGCCACCTGAGAAGTCCCATTTCCCACACATATACCATAAAAACAATTAAAACCCACCACTCACACTAAGTCTGCAGAAGACTAGTGAAGATTTGCAGAGAAGGCAATGGCACCCCACTCCAGTACTTTTGCCTAGAAAATCCCATGGACGGAGGAGCCTTGGTAGGCTGCAGTGCATGGGGTCACAAAGAGTCGGACACGACTGAGTGACTTCACTTTCACTTTTCACTTTCATGCATTGGAGAAGGAAATGGCAACCCACGCCAGTACTCTTGCCTGGAGAATCCCAGGGATGGGGAAGCCTGGTGGGCTGCCGTCTATGGGGTTGCACAGAGTCGGACACGACTGAAGCGACTTAGCAGCAGCAGCAGCAGCAGCAGTGAAGATTTGAGAGGGAGAAAGTTTCCATCATAGAAACATAACTTATTAGTTGAGGAGTATTATCAGATCTTCACATTTTTAAGAACTCTTCAAGCACTTCAGTGTTAACTGTTGACTATGTTCCTTCTCCCAACTCAACCCCCAAATTCTGTTTTTGATTCCAATGTAGAGAAAATTAATTTCTCTTTTGTTTTCTTAAATTCTGCTAACCAAAATGGAATACTAAGGTAGGTATCCAGGCTATGACTATTTCTCTTTCCCAATCAGATTTCCTAAACAGTTTCCAAAATGATGTAACTCTGTCTCTTCCTTCCCTCGGCTCCATTCTTTACTACCTTTATCCAGAATGATCTTTCAATACAAATGTGACTAGTGCCCTAAGGGCCAAAGCCCTCAGAAAAGCAGATTCAACTTCGGGGCTTGCCTCTTGACCCGTTATATACCCACTATGTTGATTTGGGCCTTCCACCTGGAAAACTTTACCCCTCCTTTTGTCTGGCTTAAATCTATTCAGTCCGCAGGTTTCCGTTTAAATATTTCTTCCTCCAACGAAATTTTTTTCTGAATCCTCTCCTTTAATTAGATAATTCTGCCAGTGGTTTGATAAACACTGGGCTTTCCAAAATCGCAGCATTTTTCCCCATATATTCAGTATCTTCTATAAGGGCTACTGTGAGCACAGAGAGCAGGCTCCGCTAGCATAGTGTAACGTTATTATCTGGTATGCAGGTTTTGTTTTGAATGAATGAATGAATCAAAATGAAATCGTAGTTAGAGGGTAATACTGTTATTCCAGCAGGTTCACTCCTTTTCTTCTTCATTACCTTTTTCCTCATTAGTTCTCTCTGCGTCCATTCCTTCCATTTTCCTCCTCTCTTCGTCCTATCAGCAGTGCCCCAACCCTAATTCTCTTCATACCAGAGAGCACTGCTCCCCTCCTCCCTACCCCAAATCCCTGAGATGCACGGGGTCCTACCTTTCACGCCAAATGAGGTTAAGTTTAAAAATAAATAAACCCAAATTCATTCCATTATCTTTTCCCTCAAAAGAAAGTATCCAGAGAAACCAATGACACTTTGAAGACTGCGTTTGTACAGAGCTCACTCAATTTCCTCAAATCTAAGCAGTGCTTCCTACTCCCTTCCCCGGAAACGGAAAGAGCAAAAGCAAACCCCAGAACTCAGAGCTTGGGGATTCGTTTTCCTCAGTGTTCTTGTGGGCGAGGCCATCAGACCCGCGTTGACTGGTGAGCAGAACGGTCGCTCTCAGCCGACTCTACGTGCTATTGGCTACATGGGGCTCCGCCTCCTGAGCAGGGCGGGAGATTTGGTGTGCCGCAGGGAAGTTTCCCATCCCCCCCCTTCTGGCTCCCGGAGCTCTCCAGGTCGAACCTGCGACCCTGCGGTTCTGCTCCTGCACTGCCTACAAGAATTTGGCATTCTTGCTAGGGCTGAAGCGTTCTTCCCAGCGGCGGCCATTCAGCCGGGTAACGTCCGGCTGGCACGAGGCGGCTGCAGCCGCTCCTGGTGGAGACCTGGCGGTGCGTAGTGGGGCGGCAGGACAGCCTGCCTCCCTCTCCTGCTTTGCTCAGGGCTTCTGAGGTGAGTCCAGGTGCACCCAGTCCCCAGCCTTCGCCTGAGCACCCTGGGCGAGGTGGCTGCGCCTCCCTCTCTGCTCTCCCCAGACTGCCTAGGCCCAGAGCGAAATCAGTATATACTTGTTGGGGTGAAAGGCTCCCTCTTTAAAGACCGTTCCTCTTCCAGCAGTGATGGGTCTAGTGTTCAGAGGATGTCTGTTACCAGAATATCTGTTTCCCGGCATGAGGAGCCTTCTGCTTGCAGAGAGAACTGTAAAATTCCGTAAAGAAAGTAGTAAGGTGTCCTGGGACAGGAGCAGGTACAGTGAGGGCTGAAGAGGAAGGAATCTTGTTCCAAAAGTACCACTGGAGCGGGAACGCTTTGATGTCATACCACCCTGGAAGCACCAAATGAATCCTAACTGAACACAGTCACCCTGGGCCAGGGGTTGTAAAGCAGTTGCAAAACCAGGCTCCTTTGGTAGAGCTTTTTAAGTTAAAAGGATGCTGATGCATTACTTTTCGCTTTACATCTGAAATCCACTACACCTTCCTCTAGCTAAATTGCAATCTGAAGAAAAATAGCATGGGCCCACACCTTTGTGTGATGGCCCTGCACATTACATGGACATCATTCAGCTCTTACTGAGCACTGTTTCTCTTTAATGTGCTGACGAAAATCAATCAGTAAGAACTGTTCTGTTAGAGGTCCAAGTACAGTTATGTGGGGTGTTTTTTGTTTTTGTTTTTTAGTTATATGTATTTGAGACTGTGGGCTGTACCTTCAATTAAATGACATATTATTGACAATTTACACTATCCAAATCTACATGTAGGAAGCATATAAGTGGGTCATGGGTCATTGTGGCCCCTTACAAGACTAAGAAGGAAGGTTATCTTCTAAAGAAGTCTGGTTAATGCAGATGCACAACACATTAAAGTGGAGGGAGGAGGCCCAAGTAGGTAAAGAAAAATTTTATATTTAAATTATGTTTAAATCGTCCTGCCATAAAATATGAACTTTCATCAGATGTTATTTGGGATATGGAGTTGTACAAGAGATCTGCACAGTTAAGTTGAAACTTAAAGTAAAAATACCTGTAATAAGGAACTTGGCTAGCATTTTCATAGGCCAAGCACATGATCCCATTTAATCATCAACTTTGTCCTAAGTTACACAGTTGTGTGGATTTAAGATCAGAAGCCAGGTTTATCTGATATTAAAATTGGTGAATAACACTAAACCACTATTTTTTAAAGGATTATGTTTTTAAAAAAATTTAGCAAATGCTTTATCTACTCTCAATGGAGAGTGTAAGCTGTTAATGCTCTTTTGGTGTTAACTCCTTTGAAAAAAATCCACTTAAAGTAAACATCAGGACAGGGTCTTGAAGAGTAAATGGTCACCAGATAATTTCATGTTATTCGGTTGTACTGGGGTTTTTTGTATTCAGAAATTGTGGAGAAGAAGGAAGGAAAGGTTTATTTCAAGGTTTCTGTAGAAATTTCAGTTTTGTGATTCTGTCCTATATAATAAGATGCCTTAAAATCTAGAAAAGGGAATTTCGTATAAATGCATTTGGCTACAGACAAGACTGAGTTAGGCTGCCTCTGCCCAGACAATTCTTACATTAAATACCACAGGGAAACTGCTTGGGATCAGTTCAGTTCAGTTCAGTTGCTCAGTCACGTCTGACTCTTTGCGACCCCATGAATCACAGCACGCCAGGCCTTCCTGTCCATCACCAACTCCCAGAGTTCACTCAGACTCACGTCCATCAAGTCGGTGATGCCATCCATCCATCTCATCCTCTGTCATCCCCTTCTCCTCCTGCCCCCAATCCCTCCCAGCATCAGTCTTTTCCAATGAGTCAACTCTTCGCATGAGGTGGCCAAAGTACTGGAGTTTCAGCTTTAGCATCATTCCTTCCAAAGAAATCCCAGGGCTCCTTCAGAATGGACTGGTTGGATCTCCTTGCTGTCCAAGTGGCTCTCAAGAGTCTTCTCCAACAGCACAGTTCAAAAGCATCAATTCTTCAGCGCTCAGCTTTCTTCACAGTCCAACTCTCACATCCATACATGACCACTGGAAAAACCATAGCCTTTACTAGACTGTTCAGTTATGTACAATATTTGTTTTTAAATTTTTGTTGAAAATCTTTTTCTCCCCCCGCTGAAGGAACTACTAAACTTTTGCTAATAAGATTTATGTAACTGACCTTTAATCCTTTTGATTGCGAGGAAGCTCAGAGCTAAAAATTCTTTGTATGGTTTTAATTTCTCGCTTTCTTTTTCTTTTATTTTCCCTGATCCAGATTCCCTATTAGTATTTATAGTTTATCATTTGTTTTATTGCATTGTTTATTGTCATTGCTTCAAATCCTCTGTACAACATAGCCAACTCATTGGAAAAGACTCTGGTGCTGGGAAAGACGGAGAGCAAGAGGAGGAGGGGCAACAGAGGAATAGGTGGTTGAGTGGCATCACTGACTCAATGGATATGAGTTTGAGCAAACTCGGGGAGATAGTGAAGGACAGGGAAGCCTGGCTTGCTGCAGTTCATGGGGTCTTAAAGAGCTGGACATGCCTTAGCAACTAAACAACAGAATGCTGCTCTTAAAAGCATGCTTGATAGAACTGATGTTTAACCTGCTAAATCACGTCAGGTGTGTTCCACTCTGTGCAACCCCATAGATGGCAGCCCACCAGGCTCCCCTGTCCCTGGGATTCTCCAGGCAGGAACACTGGAGTGGGTTGTCATTTCCTTCTCCAATGCATGAAAGTGAAAACTGAAAGTGAAGTCGCTCAGTCGTGTTCGACTCCTAGCGACCCCATGGACTGCAGCCTACCAGGCTCGTCCGTCCATGGGAGTTTCCAGGCAAGAGTACCAGAGTGGGTCGCCAGTGCCTTCTCCGATGTTTAACATAGTGAATTGGAAACCTAGAGGAACTGTAGCAGTCCTTGGATATTTGAACCACTGTGTGGAAAAATGACTACACATGTTGTGAATAGTTTCCAGAGGTCAAGACAAGCATTTAGGATAACAGGTTTGTATTTAATGGCAGGAGAAGTGTGTCATTTAATAAAATGATCTGGGTCTTTGGAATTAGTCAGACTTAGGTTTCGGCCCTAATACACTTTCTAATTGTGTGAATTTTAGTGAGTTATTTAATATTTAACCTCAGTTAACTCATCTGTAAATTGGGGGAGTTATATATATTTTAACTACCTCAGGGAGTCTGAGGATTTACTGATCTGGTGTGCATAAAAGTGCCTTATACAATGCCTGACAAACAGCCCCTCAGAAAGCTATTTTGTACAGATAAAAGAAAATATTTCTTAATTTTATATAAATGTCACATAGATGCATTAAACTTTTTCTCTAATACATCCAATTCCCCATACTAAGAAGCAGTATTATGACTAGAAAGTTGGCAAAGAACAAAAGAATATGTTCTACTGGCAATGGCCATATAAATTATAGGTGAAATATTATTGTTGCCAAACTCTGTATTGATGTTGTTCAGTTGCCCAGTCATATCCAACTCTTTGTGACCCCCATGGACTGCAGCTCACTAGGCCTCCCTGTCCCTCACCATCTGAAGTTTGCCCAAGTTTATGTCCATTGCATCAGTGAGGCCATCCAGCCATCTCATCCTCTGATGCCCTTTTCTCCTTCTGCCCTCAGTCTTTCCCAGCATCAGGGACTTTTCCAGTGAGTCAGCTGTTCACATCAGGTGACCAAAATACTGGAGCTTCGGTATCAGTCCTTCCATTGAGTATTTAAGATTGACTGGTTTGATCTCCTTGCCATCTGAGGAACTCTCAGAAGTCTTCTCCAGCACCAACAGTTCAAAGGCATCAATTCTTTGGCACTCTGCCTTCTTTACAGTCCAGCTCTCACAGCCATAGGTGACTACTGGGAAGACCATAGCCTTGACTCTGCAGACCTTTGTCAGCAGAGTAATGTCTCTGCTTTTCAACATAATGTCTAGGTTTGTCATAGCTTTCCTGCCAAGAAGCAATTGTCTTCTGATTTCATGGGTGCAGTCACCATCTGCAGTAATTTTAGTACCTAGGAAGAGGAAATCTGTCACTACTTCCATCTTTTCCCCTTCTGTTTGCCATGAAGTAATGGGATTGGATGCTATGTCTTAGTTTTTTCAATATTTAGTTTTAAGGCAGCTCTTTCATTCTCCTTCACTCTCATCAAGAGGCTCTTTAGTTCCTCTCTGCTTGCTGCCGTTAGAGTGGTATCATCCACATATCTGAAGTTGTTGATGTTTCTCCTGCCTGTCTTAATTCCAGCTTGTAACTCATCCAGCCCAACATGTGCTCAGGATATAGGTTAAATAAACAGGGTGACAGCAGACAGCCCTGTCATATTCCTTTCTCAATCCTGACCCAATCAGTTGTTCCATACTGTTCTAACCGTTGCTTCTTGACCCGCTACAGGTTTCTCAGGAGACAAGTAAGATGGTCTGGGATTCCCGTCTCTTCAAGAGCTTTCCACAGTTTGTTGTGATCCGCATAGTCAAATGCTTTAGCATAGTCAATAAAACAGAGGTAGATGTTTTTCTGGAATTCTCTTGCTTTCTCTATGATCCGTTGGCAGTTTGATCTCTGGTTCCTCTGCCTTTTTTAAACCCAGCTTGGACATCTGGAAGTTCTTGGTTCATGTAATGCTGAAGCCTAGCATGCAACATTTTAAGCATGACCTTACTAGCTTGGGGGCTTCCCAGGTGGTACTAGTGGTAAAGTATCCACCTGCTAATGCAGCAGATGCAAGAGACCAGGGTTTGATCCCTCAGTCAAGAAGATCCCCTAGAGAAGGAAATGGCAACCCACTCTAGTATTCTTGCCTGGAAAAATCCCATGGACAGAGGAGCCTGGTGGGCTACAGTCCATGGAGCTGCAGAGTCGTACACGACTGAGCACTTGTTTTTTTTTTTACTAGCTTGGGAGATGAGTGCAATTGTCCGATGATTTGAACATTCTTTAGTACTACCCTTCTTGGGAACTGGAATGAGGATTGACCTTTTCCAGACCTGTGGCCACTGCTGGGTCTTACAGATTTCCTGACATACTGAGTACAACACTTTGATAGCATCATTCTTTAGGGTTTTGAATAGCTCTACTGGAATTCCATCGCATCCATTAGCTTTATTGACAGCAGTAATTCTTAAGGCCTACTTGACTTCACATTCCAGAATGTCTGGCTCTGGGTGGCTGATCACATCATCGTAGTTATCTAGGTCATTAAGATGTTTTTTGTACAGTTCTTCTGTGTATTCTTTCTGTCTCTTCTTGATCTCTTCCATGTTTACTAGGTCTCTACCATTACTATGGTCATATAAATTATAGGTGAAATATTATTGTTGCCAAAATACTAGCTTTCTGTACACCAATGTCAAATAGAAATACGGAGACAGAATTTTGAATGAAAGAGTATAGCTTTATTTCTTTGCCAGGCAAAGAGGAAACATCTCAACAACTGTACCCCCTTCTCTGGGGAATAAGGAGAGGTCTTCAGGGCTCATGGTCAGGGGTATGTGATAAGGATTAAGGCAGTCTTGCATTCTTCTGCAAAGTTTCAAATGGCCTCAACACTGGATCTGGTCCTCCAAGGTTATCAGCTTATGACCTTTCTGAAATGAAGAATGCTACAAGGGAGTGTTACAAGGATGTTGGCAGGAGGCGGGGAGGCCAGGTGCAAGATATAATTCACATAGAGAGTAACTAAGGAATTACTTTGTGAAGGACAAGGCTTGTTATGGGCACTATAGATTAGAAACAGCTGAAGTAAAACCAGGATTGCTTAACTCCCACGGACCTATTCTTGGGGGTTTTTATAGCCGTTTACTTCGTTTCCCTTGTTAGCATTAAAAAAATCACATTTTCCATTTCTGTTGTAACAAATTCCCCACTGCTGGTTTATTTGCTCCATTTCGATGGAGAAAGAGATCAGGTATTGTTCTTGTTTGGCTTAGGACAAAACTTCAGTTTTACTCCATTTGACAAATACCAGCTGTCCAGCCTGGGGGCCCATCTGTCTCCAACCTTATTATCTTTGTACACGAAGTATGATCCTAATAGAATTGTTAGGAGGATGAAATGGGAATACATATAGAATATTCAAAATTTTGTCTAGCACATAGTAATTACTCAAAATTTTGGCCTCTCTTCACCACCTGCTCCTGCAATTTAGATCTCCTCAGTCTCCGAGGCTTCCTGGCCAAAATGGTAATGGTCATTTTGCCCTTTACTATGCCGTCATAGTAACTTTGGCTTTGTAAGATTTGCCTGTATTCATCTTGTTTGTAAAAACTCATGAACTTCTTTGGTTGCTCTCATTTTCCTGTTTGCTGGCCTGACTGAGGTCTTTTTCCCAAAACAGGTGACTGTACTTGAATTTTCCAGCTGAAGAATATGTAGTACCTTTAAAGGTAAATGAAAACTGAGACAAAATCATTTAAGTGTGCTAGTTACAAAAGAAAACTTGGCAATATTTAGTAAGTTGCTGCTGCTGCTAAGTCACTTCAGTCATGTCCAACTCTGTGCAACCCCATAGACGGCAGTTATCTGCATGCAAAGAACTGACTCATGGGGGACACAGCAGTGTGATCCTTTTGTCAGGGAAAAGCATATAAATAGGATTTATCAGAGACAAGAGAGAAAAAAGTCTTTTTTTGAGTAAACTGCTGATTAACTGCAGCTAGGTGGAGTTATTAATTTGTTTCAGGCAATAAGTAGCATTTTAAGTTCTGAAACTAAATTTTGTCAACGAAGTAAGAGTTGATCAAACTTTTGCCTGCCAAACTCTGAAATTTATTCAGTGAAGAACTGACTATAAAGTATTGGAAGGATTCATGTTTACTGTTTAGTTACTGAGATACCTAGAAAGCCATATTCATAATTATAAAGTTGTTTGGGGAACATGCAATTTAATAGTAAAGGGAGGTCCTTGAGGATTATTTGATCCAGGTTTGGACACAGTGATGTACACAGGCTTCCCCCAATAGACTGTATCTTTCTAGTGAACAGATATTAAAATCCACCAAAGTATCATTCCTTATTTGGCTGCTCTTTTTCTAAGCTCATGTATTAATCTTCCCCCTTCTGTTGTTATCCTATAAATTGGTTAGAGTTTTTTTACCCACAGAATTGTTTTCCTGTCATCATATTTCAGTTGCCTTGATTGGGCTTGGCTTTTTCCTAATCTCAGGCACTTTGTCATCTCTTCCATTTTTCAGATAAAGAATTGAGTTACTTATTATCAAAAACATAATATTGATACAATAATGAATGTGTCCTTCATACTTACAGACTTTAAAAATATTATGCAAATATATGGATTCATTATGTGAATGTTTGTCTGTTGATATGAATTTTTCATCACTTTTGAGTACTTTATTGCTTCTGTTTAGGTTAGCAATGACGAGCACGCTGGAATTAAAGGCAGACAAGATGCTGAAAGTTCAATTTGTGGGAGATGATGATGTTCTTAATCACATTCTTGATAGAGAAGGAGGTACTAAATAATTATACAATGGAAGGGATGTTTATTTAATGATTATGTATTTCACTTTTCAAAATCTAATCGTCTATTTTGAAAATATAGCACAAAGTATTTGATTTAGTAAGACTGCAAATAAATACTACCTTAATTTTTAGTTTATTCTATTAAAAATGTATTAAAAATAGGGGACTCCCCTGATGGTCCAGTGGTTGAGATTCTACCATGCAATGCAGGGGGCCCAGGTTCAGTCCCTGGTTGGGGAACTAAGATCCAGAAAACACAAATTTAAAAAATTAAAACAAACATTAAAAAAAAATTAAACAAAAATAATAAAACCTCACCTCATATGAAATGTTCAGCAGTGGTGTTAAGTGATAAGATAACCATCCACTGTAATGAAAATGTATAGTTATTTTGAGCCCCCAAAATATATAATTTCGAGGTTTTTTTTTTTTAACTTATACCAACTTACACAAACTGTGATTTCTCTTGAATCAAAGAGAAAACACCGAATTTTTTTTCAGCTTTTAAATAATGACAATGAAATAGTGTAGTTTATTTATTTAGCTGTAATGTTTACATTTAAAAGAATTTATACCTGTCATGTTCTAATTCTTTGAATGTTTATATAGGACCTAAAATAAAAAAGGAGCGAGCCCAGCTTTTGGTCAACACACAAAAAATAATAAAGAAGCCAGAAAATGAGTTGGAGGAAGATGACCAAGAAGTTTTAAAAGATCATAACTATGTTGAAGTTTTAGGACAAGATGTTCAAGGTATTTGCAGGGTAGGGGTGGTGGAGTTGGGAATGTACCCTGAAATTTCTGCAGGTAGCTGAAATTGCTTTGCAGGTTATGTAAAAGTAGTCCTGTTGGTTAGGTAGCATTTTGCTACAATTTTTTCAATTTTTTAAATTATAAAATACACATTAATAACAATATTTACCATCTTTACCAATTTAAGTGTACAATTATATTAAATATATTCATAATATTGTGCTATCATCACCATTGTCCACCTCCAAAACACTTTTTATCTGGCGTGCTATATTCTCATCAGAAAAACATTCCTTCAGATTCTTTCTCTGCAGCTGGAAAGATTGAAACACTGAGTTTCTACTATAGACTTTTTAATAAACAACTAGTCTTGTTCTTACTTTAAGAAAGATAGAATCTATTGACCTAGCACTCTAAATATATTTTTTAAAAGGTATTTGTACTTTTAACTAATTTGAAATAATTTCATAAAACAAGTCACTTTATTATTACCTTGATCATCTTTACAGAAATAGATAGAAGGATTATTCCAAGAAGTAATGTATTCCAACTAGGCATGCTAATGTTATGTTTTTTTATACCTAAGCCAGATTCCTGCCAGATTATGCTTAAAAATGTTAGGCTTAAATTATAATTTACTTAAAAATGTTTACTTAAAATTTAAGTAAGTTATAATTTACTTAAAAATGTTAGGCTTGAATTATAATTTACTTAAGACTCAAAGAGCACAGATTACAGTGCAAGGAGCACGGACCTACTTAAGTTGACTTTAAAAAAAATTAAGATCAAGGAACAAAGTCAGTACTGTTGGGCACTAGGGACATTGGATCTAGGAGCAGGGTTTTTGCTACCTTGGATCTTCCGGCCTCCCTCATGTCATCTCTGTGCGTCAGTTCTGTTCTGTCTATGCCTCCTGCCTCCCTAATGTACATGTCTTCTACTGTCTCATACTTGACTTATAAGTGGTCATTGTGACTACTCCTGACCTTTTTGTCACTTCTTGAGTGATACTGCTTTTGGATTTTTTCCCAGTGTTAAATGACATGATGCAAAAAATGACCACTACCCCTCAGTAGGCTTAGCAGGCAGGGTAGACTGTCATAAAAGTGCCCCTAACTAGACAGTTGACACTTTTAGCAGTTGTTATTTTTAAAGGGAAAATTAAAGAATGAAATTAAGTCAAGGTCTTTGTTGAGAGAAAGAGAACTTCTATAATATGACTGTTTTTGAATGTATTTTTGTGTATCTGTGAATAACATGTTCTCTGTGTTTTAAAATTTAAACAGTATCATGGTCTATTGTGTATTTTAAACATTTTATTTATAAACACATATTGTTGAACCTTTATGCAAGACAGTGAGGGGTACATATCCTAAGTTTTTAGGTAAAATTTTACCATTTTTTTCTGTTAATTAACCTCACCCATTTTTCTTGCATTCTTTTTTTATGTTGCATTTTTTTCTTTCAGAATCCTTGAAAAATGGCTCTGCTACAGATGGTGGGAATAAAGTTTATCCTTTTCAGAATAGAAAACACCCTGAAAAGATGGCTAAATTAGGTATGTTGCTTTTCTGATTTATTCATCTTTTCTAAGAAAGTGTGTTTAACCACATTTCCCACAGTTATCACCCCATTGCTTTCACTAAAAGAATGATGAGGAATGTCATTTTATATTACATATTCAAGCATACTTAAAGTCATTAGTTTTTTCATACTCACATGTCTTCTGTTCTTAGCTAGGTTCTAAGCTTATAGAAACCCTGTCTTAGATTACTTCCCACAACATCTAGCACAGGTTCTTAACATTTACTTCTTTTGTTAAGTGAGTGACTTAAGTTGCACAGAAATATTCTGAATTTATTGAAAATAAGAGTTTTGCACTATATGTAGAAGAAAAATATTGTTTGTACTAGAGAAAATTATTTGTATAAAATTGTTAAGAATGACCTGTTCTAATATTTTTCTTACCCAGGTTACCACTTATACTAATTACACATGAATTACTGAGTTTCAGAGAACTATAGTTAGATCCTGTGGCATGAGGGATCATCAGTTTTGACAGTTTTGAGGCAAGGAAATAACATGTGAAAGCACTTTAAAATTAAGGCGTCCCATAAGTATATGAAAGCTTGAGAATACCAAAAAGTTAAGAGCAAAGGGCTAATAATTAACTGCCTGGCAAAATGTAGTTGTCTGTATTAATATAAAAAGACTTATAATCTATAATTGTAGAACACCTATATATATATGTCTTAGGTGGCATATTTTTATATAGTCATTGTAACCAATGATCATTTAAACATTCAAGGTTAAAAAAATATCACCCATGTTGAGTGTTAAAACTGATGAGGGACATATAAAAAGTAATTATATTGGTAAGATCTGTGTTTCTGAACATAATAAAATTTAAACATTTGCAAAATTCAGTTTTCTGAAAGATACTACATGGATCATTAATTTTGAATGTAACATGGCACATATAATAATTTACACTAATTGATGTTTTTCTTAGAGTTTATTATCTACATCAAGAAATTAAAAAAAAATTTATACAAATAAACTTATTATTTCCCTGGTGGTCCAGTGGTTAGGACTCTGCACTCCCCATGCAGGGGGCACAGATTCCCATCCCTAGTTGGGGAACTAAGATCCCACATGCTGTAACTTTAGGCCAAAAAAATGAAAAGAAAATAGGTACTAACCTATAGTAGAGGAAATACTGAGTATCCTCAGGGGCATCCTTGCCAGCAAGCCAGGTGCAGTGAAGGGAAACTTAGTATGACCATAAGTATGTAAAATTATTTCTGCAGTATTCATGATGTAAGTTAATACACAGTTAAGGTTCTAGGAGACCCTAGGTGGTCAAAAATAAAAAGACCAAATGAACTTATTTACAAAACTGAAATAGACTCACAGAAATAGATAACTACTTATGTTTACCAAAAGGAAAAGTTGGGGGAAGGATAAATTAGGAGTCTGGAATTAACAGATACACACTAATACATAGAAAATACATAAACAACAAGGACTTATAGCACAGGAAACTATATTCAATACTTTGTAATAACCTGTATGTGAAAAGAATCTGAAAAAAAAATCAGAATCACTTTGCTGTGTACCTGAAACTAACACACCATTTTAAATCAACTGTACTTCAATAA
>NW_011495032.1:23763286-23764130 GCF_000754665.1 Bison bison bison | reverse complement strand
CTCTCCACTCCAGTACTCTTGCCTGGAAAATCCCATGGACGGAGGAGCCTGGTGGGCTGCAGTCCATGGAGTCACGAAGAGTTGGACATGACTGAGACTTCACTTTCACTTTTCACTTTCATGCATTGGAGAAGGAAATGGCACCCCACTCCAGTGTTCTTGCCTGGAGAATCCCAGGGACGGGGGAGCCTGGTGGGCTGCCGTCTATGGGGTCGCACAGGGTCGGACACGACTGAAGCGACTTAGCAGCAGCAGCAGCAGATAGACACCAAAGCCAAAATGAAACCCTAAGGCCAGTGGGGCATTGGAGAAAGAGGAGAACTAATAGTGAAAAGAATAATGGAACCTCAGTGGAATCATCACGTAGAAGTTCCCTGAGTGTGTACTCGACATCCACAAAGCTGCAGTGATACACATCTTCTATCTGTATGCACTGTGAGGAACTTAAGTATTGTTACGATAGGCATTTCTCTCTCCACATCTGAAAGAAATATGCAGTCACGAAAAGGTAGTTTTTTGGATAATATGACTGACCATACTTTCCAAAAATCTGTGTTTAGTTATGACGCTCTTTGACTCATTAACTATTTTTGCTAATTGGGTTTACATCCAAACATATCGATAAAATAAAATGCCTTCATATTTTTAAATAAGTGATCAGTTAGAAAATCGATATTACTCTGAGTATAAAAGATGATTAAGTATAATCGCACTAACCAAGATTTAGTTGGGCTAGAAATTGAGTAGGAGTTAGTTTAGAAGGCTTTGTGAGCTACAGAGAACATTTGTGAAAGTGAAATTAGTTTGGTCATATAAAATCTGATGAGAAGTTATTTTTAGGCAG
>NW_011495032.1:23725105-23763186 GCF_000754665.1 Bison bison bison | reverse complement strand
TGGCTGCACTGGGTCTTCATTGCTGTGCTCGGGCTTTCTCTAGTTGCAGTGCACAGGCTTCTCCTTGCGGCGTCTTCTCTTGTAGAGCACAAGCTCTCGAGTGTGCAGGCTTAGTAGTTGGGGCTCAAGGGCTCTAGTGTGTGGGCTCAGTGGTTGTGGTGCATGGGCTTTAGTTGCTTTGGGACATGTGGAACCTTCTCAGACCAGGGATTGAACATATGTCCCCTGCATTGGCAGGTGGATTCTTATCCACTGCGCCACCAGGTAAGTCCCAAAGAGAAGTTTTACTTTAAAATTTTGACTATGTTGCAGACCACTCGTTGTGTAAATATACAGTACAAATGAATAAGAAAAATGAAAACTAAATAAATATATCCCCCAGTTTTTGTTATGCAAATTAATATCCATACATGGGTGACTCTCTTGTTCCTTTTCCTCTTTAATTCTTCCTTTTTCTTCCTTTTTCCTTTTTTAATTTAAAGTTATTTAAAAGCAGAGAAATTCTATGTTTTAAAACCAAAAATATCTAAATTACTTTGTACTTTTGTGGCTTTTTGTTGACATGAAGGTTTTTTTTCCTATATTGTGGATCAGCAGCCTTTAATGCAAACTTGGCCTACTTTTCTGGTGTAAAGAGACGGCAAGGCCTGAGCCTTAGGTAGATTGCTTGGGAGGATGAGGACAGTGAAGAAGAGATGGAATAGCTACCAACAGTAGCCAGGGAGCAGGATAATACCATGGAACCCAGATGGAAGAATAATTTCAAAGAAACATTTTGTAAACTGTAATGAATGATACAGAGGACCTAGGAGGTTAAGAAAAAAGTAGCCAGTGCATTCGTGGGGACTGCATAAATATCTTGGGTCAGTTCCAAGATTGGAGGATAAAGTTGTGTAAATTAGGTTAAAAAGAGTTTGAGTCAGTAAAATGGTTTTAACCTAACAAATCCAACTATATTTTGTCTTTAAAAAAAAAAAAGATAATTTAAATAGTGTATACTTTTTTCCTCAGTGAACAATGTTCCAGTGTGTGTTATCGGGGAAATGTAAATCTGTTCCTTCAATTCCCATGTGCCTATTACAGTGAGAGAACGTGAGCATCTTTAATATTTGTATTTTTTATTTTAAATGGCCCCTGCTGTTCAGAAGCCAGGTATTTCATCTGATGCTCAGTTGAAGAAATGCCCTGTTTAATGCTATATCATATTTTATAGATTCTTAATATGTGTTATAGAGTTTTAGACATAAGTAATAAAGTAAACCATGCTTTTGGGGAGATTTAAGAGCTTTAAAATTAGTATAATTTTAAACATATACAGTTTTAACTTCTGATCCCTCTTTCTGGCTATTCTTTCCTATGCCCCTGCAAAGATGTTCCTCAAGTATATATGGTAGAGAAATGGAAGAACTGTAAGCCTGTCAGTGGAGAGGAGAGGGAGAGAATATGATGATTAGAGAAACCAGCAAGGTCAAAGTTAGCTCTTTGTTTGTTTTTGTGTTTTGGTTTTTTTTTTTTTTGCAAGACCTTGAAGGAAGACTTGAAGATGCTTGGAAAACGGTGAGTAAAGGTGAGAGCAGTTCTACTCTTAACATGGCTAAGCTTATTTATCTTTCTGATAATAGTAGCAGCAAGTTCGTTTTCTTTTTTTTTTTTTTAATTTATGTAAGTGAAATAAAGATACTTTCCCTCTTAATCTGTTATCATTAAAAAAAATATATTTTATGTATTTCTTTTGTCTATTTACAGCTTCCGAACTAGCGAAAACACCAAGAAAAAGTGTTTCGCTCAATATGAAGAATGATCCTAAAATTACAATAGACATTCCTCAGTGTAGCAAGGGTAAGATTCTACCTCAGTTGTTTAAGGAGACTTTTCAAGAGTTGCTTCAAATTATAGTATACTACTTTTTTTTTTTTGGTCTAAGTGAATGTTTATATATTTTCTTTTCTGTTCTGAAAATGCATTCGGTAGATGCAGGTAATACCCCAACCTATGTGCTTTAGCGTATTTAGCAAAAATACAAAAAGTAAAGGGCAAAAAGATCTGTGCGGGTTGAACTTGTCCAAATTGATAGAGCCAATAAATACTGTTGTCACGTGCCTAAGTTAGCCAAATGTTTGTGGAAGATTTGCTTTGGCAAATACTATTTGAAATAAGGTTTTGGGGATTTGTAAGTCTTACAGTTTGTGGAGAATTGTGGAGCACTTGTTTTTGAATAACCCACTCCACTAGATTAAATAGTGTGCTATTATAGTAATGAGCTGGGTGTTCCCTCATGATCCACTGGTTAGGGCTCCACACTTCCACTGCTGGGGCCTGGGTTTGATCCCTGGTTGGGGAACTAAGATCTCACAAGACACATGACATGGCTAAAATAAATAAAAATAAACAATGAAAAGATGTAGTTTTTCTTGTTACATGAATGCTACAGAAATGTCACTAATGGGAGCAATCATAAAATTAATAAGAACAGTTCAGCCTCTAGTAGAGATGTAATTAATTGAGAATTCAGTAATATAGTGGCTTCTGGATAGAACTTGCAACTTTGCTTTTAATGAAACTAGGTTTTTATGGAACAAAGTATTTGTAGTGAGTAATGGCTTTTTGTTTCATTCTTTAGGGCATTCTTCTTCAGACAAATCTCAGTTGAAGGTAAGCAGTTGACTAAAAATAAGCAAAAACCAGTGTTACAAAATAAGACATGATGAAAAATGAGCATTTCACCTGTTAATTTAGATGGTACTTTATCATTTACAAGTATCTGCTAAGTAAATACCTAACTTACACATGAAGAATGTGAGGTTCAGAGAAGTGAAGTGACTTGTCTAAACTCACCAAACCAGGAAAGGAACAAGCTGGAAAATGAAGCCAGGTTTTCTGGCCCCAACTTTTCTGCCTCTTCTGTGTCAGAACTATCCCTGGGTATTTTCATCAAGTAGAGTTGGCTTGGAGATTTTACGGTTTGGTTTGGTGTTGCTTTTATATATAATGTTTTTTTTTGGTGGGGGGTGGGATTAATCCCCAAATACACTAAATCTATTCATCTATCCCCTTATCATTTATGTTTGAAACCTAAGTTGGCTTTGGTAAATTCATTCCGGGGTAGCAGACAGTAATGAAAAGTTTATCCTCTCCTTTGTGTTTTTGTGGTTTTGTTCTTTCATAATACTTTGTCAAGTGGCCCTGCCTAGATGTGGGCAAGCCCAGGTAGGCATGGATGAATCCAGGATAATGAATATGTGAGTGGTGTTTCCAGGCCTAGGTGGCTATAGATTTAGACATGTCTGGACTTGTGTACAGGCTCAGTTCTGGGAACCCCTCATAAAATTTTGAGTATAGACATTCAGGGCCATGGTTATAGCCTGTGCAGGAATGTCCTATTTTAGGCAAGTGTAGGTGTGAGACTAGACATGGCAGAGCCTTCCGTGCCTTTGATAATACTTTTTTTCCCCCCATATTATATCTTGTATCACTGTAAAAGAATAAAGCTCATTCTCTCCAGTATCCTTGCCTGGAAAATCCCATGGATGGAGGAGCCTGGTAGGCTACAGTCCATGGGGTTGCAAAGAGTCAGACACGACTGAGTGACTTCACTTCACTTCACAATCCAGTCAATGTTTTAGATAAATTGGCACATTCTTTTTCAAGTTATGGATCACAGCTTAGTGGATCTTGTTGATTCCCTAAAACACGGTCAGAAAACCTGTTAATCAGTGGTATTATACCCACCACAATAAGAGACCATCACCCTGAGAGAGTCTTAGTGTTTTATCTTAGAAGGGGTCAGTCAGGAGAGAATATGTATAGGGCTTTGGGATCTGGACTCGAGGGTTTTAAGGCACATCTATCAAGATGGGAAACTGATCTGTATTAGACAAAAATTCATGGCATAGTATTTTAGGATTAGTGGACACAGTGCGGAGAGGGTTTTAAACTGAGTTTCGTCTACGGTAGCAGACAGTAATTGAAATTTACTTATCAAAATTTGAGTTTTGATAAGTAAACAAGTAAGCAAGCTGTTTGCCCTGGTTAGTAATCTGCTATCCTAATGGGAGAATAGATTGCCCAGATGAGCAAACTGTCAAGATAAATTAGTTGCAGAAATTTCTGTAGAAAACAGTGAAGTTATTTACTAGTTTATAGCCTTACCTTTTTTTTTTCTTTTAGCCTTACCTTTTTGAGCAAGAGTTTTCTGAAATGATTATTTTGACACAGGTGTTCTCAGACCTGATAATTAAGCTCTGTGGGTATAGGTTGTCTCAGTTCTCAATCCAGAAATCAGTTTGGTAGGTCATGATCTACAATTTTAAAAAATGAAATAGGATAAAACAGGAAATTTCTATTTTATAAGTATTATTATAATTTAACTCAGTTATATATGCACATGTGTACTGGATCAGGGTGGCAAAATATTTTTAAAAAATTAAGGATCTGTATCAAAAAAGTTTAAATTATACTGTGATATATTTTATAAACCCATGGATCAGATCAACTATTATAATACTACTATTAATATCCTGAATCAAAATTTAGTTATAATATTTATAACTAGTGCCATCGACTTATCGCAAGACAGCAGACTTATATTTTGTGTCATATATTCATGTTGTCAAAAAAAAAAGGGTTTTTTATCTTTTTATCAATACTGTTACCATGTATACAACCGTAGGCATTTTATTGTGCAGAAATTGAATGGTGTTAAAGTATTAGATTTTGTCAAGAAAAGAAAAACACGTTATATCGCTATAAATGTTTAAAAAATTAAAAATACAGAAGTAAAAGTAGAAATCTGTTTCTGTCCTCACAGACCGTTTTTTATTTCTGGCTGTGCTGGGTCTTTGGTGTGGCACACAGGTCCTCTAGTTGCAGCGCATGGACTTCTCTAGTTGGGGCATGCGGGCTTAGTTGCCCTGCAGCATGTGGGATCTTAGTTCCCCACAGAGGGTGCAGCCCATGTCTCCTGCATTTTGGAAGGCAGATTTCTTCACTACTGGACCCAGGGAAGATCCTCACAGACTACTTTAACACCAGTAAATTTTTTGTACATTAAAAGGCCCATTGCCCTAAGTATAGGAATCCCATTTAAGCAAATCCCATTTGCTTACTGATCATCACTGAACAGTATTACCTCTTTAAAAAAAAAAGTCTGCTAATCTGATAGGTGAAGAATGGTTCAAACACTGGTAAATTTATGCTTTTTCTTTACATAATAATAGAAGTCCATACTTCACAGATGTCTGGAATACAACTTACAGTATCACTCTAAGAATCCTTTGGAATTTGTATCATTTATGTTGTTATAGTCTTTTTTTTCCCCCCAACAAAGTCATTTGTCATTGTCTTCTAGTTCCAGGAAGTAGCTCCTCTAGTTCTAATGTCATCTGTTGAAAACAAAATATTTTTTTTCTTTCCAGCCTTTCTTGCACCCAGATCCATCATTAATTTCCATGTCATCATTATTATTTGACTATTTAAAACTATGTTGCTTTTTTATTTTTGAACAGAACAATGATAAAAGTGAATTTCTGTCAACAGCACCTCGTGGGCTAAGGAAGAGATTAATAGGTGTGTATTTCTTTTAACACTGAGTTTTTTAATTAAAAAAAAGCATCTAAACAAGAGGGAATAATGGTTAAATGGACAGGTTCTAGCCTTAGAATGCTTGCTTTTTCCTTGGTCTGTCACAGGGACTTCTCTATGTCTCAGTTCTTTTCATTTGTGAAATAGGGACAATAGTGGTACCAGCCTCAGAGTTATTTTGAGATTAATTGAAATAAAGAATGTCAACCGTGCTTAGTAGTGCTTGACCACAATACATGCTTAACAGGTGTTAGCTATTATCATCTTTTATTATTATAACTACTTATTGCTGTTTCTTTTCATGATGGAAAAGATATGGTCACATCTTCAGTTGAATTGTAAATCCCTTAAGGGCAAGGACTATATCTTATATTTTAACTCTTAACCCTTAGCACCATGTCTTTGACATTACAGTCAATGGATATTAAGGTTAGTTAAAATTCTTCTTCAATATAATCACATGCTTTCTGGTTTATTTGCCAAAGACAGTGTTAGAAATGGTTCTATTGATTTATTTAGAAGTTTTATATTGAAATAATTCAAAATATTCAGTTATACTGAACACTAAACAAAGCCAAGTAAACAAACATGAGTCCCACCTTTGGGGAAATTAAAAGTGTTTTTGGGTTTTTTTGGTTTGTTTGTTTTGTTTTGTTTGCAGCACTGTATGGTTTGCAGGATCTTAGTTCCCTGACCAGGGATTGAACCCAGGCCACCGCAGTGAAAATGTGGAACCCGAACTACTGGAATTCCAGGGAACTCCCTGTTTTGGGGTTTTTAAATGTTTAACTTTGGGGCAAATTTCTTGTTGATCTTGGTTTCCTAAAGATATCAGCACCTTTCTTGGGGTTGACTCCTTGACAATATTAGCTGACATTGTTAAGTCCATGCCCCGTAGCCATTCTTTTCAAGGTATAAAGTTGATGCTACATTTTTAATCAACATAAAATTTATAATACTAAATTAGTGGATATCTGAAGTAGTAAAAGATGATATGTGCAATTGTTATTATTATTTTATGTCAAATACATCCCACATCTTAATTTCCTCCTCACTCCACAGAAGAATCCTTTTTAGAGAGAAGGTGAACATCCTTTTCCTTCTCAATAACCATCAAATAAATACACCAACACGTATGATGTATTCATGTAGATAGGATAAAGACATTTCTGGTACCTCCTACCACTTCTAACCCATGCATCTACCATGGGCAGCAATCACCACAAATCTGAATCTTCTAAGCTATATGTGCCCACAAAATCAAGCCTTTTTTTTTTCTTTTTCAGTATCTATATTTGTTACATGCTGACTGGATATTCTGAAGTGTATCTACTCTTCAAAATAAATAGTGATTTGCTTAAAATTATTTCTTTTGGAATTTAACCTTTTATGATAGTTTTATATTTATTGAGTGTAAAAACTAGTTTTATCCTTACTTTATGATTATAAAACTAGTTTTATTATTTCTAGAGAGTGGTTAGGGTCATTATGGTTTGTTTAAAAATATAACTTTTATATCAACTCTGGGATGGATTGTGCCCATGTATTAGTAGTACTTAAAGTAGTGACTGTCATATATTGAGTGCTCTGTCAGTTAGGATGGCATTTTCAATGGGCAGCAATGGAAAACTCTATAACACTTGCTTAAGCCACGGACATTGAAGTGTCTCACATCATAAGAAGTCTAGAGATACACAGTTGGTGGTTAATGTAGTGACTCAACAGTGTCATGAAGGATCTTCCTGTTCTTCCTGTCATTTTGCTTTATCGCTGGCATTTTTCATCTTTAGTTTTGATATTTTATATTGCAAAATGGCTTCCATAGCTTTAAGCTATGGGTATAAGTCTTTGGGACCCCATGGACTGCAGCCCACCAGACTCCTCTGCCCATGGAGTTTTCCCTGCAAAAGTACTGGAGTGGATTGCCATTTCCTCCTCCAGAGGAAGCTGACCTAGGGATCAAACCTGCGTCTTCCTTCGTTGGCAAGTGGATTCTTTACCTGCCGAGCTACCAAGGGGTTTTCCTTTCTTAACTGAGGAGAATCTTTCCGAAAAGCTTCCAGCAAATCTTCCTTCATCGGTTAAATGTTTACGTAGCCAACTCTGGTAGCAAAGGAGGCTGAGAGAGCATGTATTAGGCAAAGGAAAAGACAGTTAAATTTACTGTGATTATTTATTCCTTAGCACATTACCACATTTTACAATGAATTCTATTAGCAAGGAAGAAGGAAAGAACATATTAGGTATGACTGACAATTTCTGCCTCAATTCCTATGTGTTAGGCGTTGTTAGTTGCTTTATATGCATTTCAGTGTAATCTTCACAATGTTTTATTAAAAACATTGTTTTATTAAATTAAGCATTGGTAGCCTCATTTGATAAATGAGTAAACTGGTGCTCATAAAACTTACAAAACTAGCTCTGGTGAGATCATCATCATGTAATGACAAAATCAGAAGTCACAATCTCTTACTTCAATGCCCACACTCTTCCTAATACCCTACAATGTCTCTCTTGGCAAGCTGTCCAATTTTCCCAATTACTTCTTCCCCCATAGTTCCACGGTCTCATTCTGACAGTGAAAGTGAATATTCAGCTTCCAACTCAGAGGATGATGAAGGGGTCGCACAGGAATATGAAGAGGACACTAATGAAGACATATTGAGCCAAAAGATTCAAGCTCAGAATAGAGAAGTTTCAACTCCTGTTTTCAGAGAAACCCCTTCTAAGAAAATGAAGAGAGAGAAAACAGTAAGTGAAGAGAGAACTTTAACCTGAGAGAAAAATTAGTAATATCTCAAAGATAAGCTACCTAAAAGATCCAAATGGGAGGATCAGCACAATATTTTTACTTCACTTATCTACATTTTCTTAGCCTTTCACATAAATTCCCACATATATATTTCTGAACTTTGTATCCTGGCCTCTTTCTCTCTCCATATCCATATATCAATACCATAGCATATGCTAAAAGGTGGCGATTCAGTTGACTTGAAAAAGAGCTTTTCAGTAAATACTAGTTGGATAATTGAAGGCAAGACTTCTCAGTATATACCTTTTTATATAATTTTCTTTTGTACCACTGTTGATGTATTCAGGTTAGTGTAAGTATATAATAAATGCTGTGACTCTGGATCCAGGTTGAGTTGTTTGGAGAACACTCCACACATCATGGCCTGAGAAAAGGCTAATTATCCTCTCGTTCTCTGTAAAGACTCAGAGCAGAGCCTACTGCTTGATAGCTTTCCATTCCTTCCTTCCGTTCATAGAGGTCAGTCATGCCCCACATCAGTAGAACCCGTGGTCAGTCATCTTACTGGAATAGTAAGCAAGTCTTTTTTTTTTTTTTAACCCTTGGTGTTGATATCTTTCTCATTTTCACAGTCCTTCACCCACACTTATTAAAGAATTTGCTAGGACTGTGTGAGGCAAAACAAAGGTCCTGATATATAAAACCTTTTTTTTCTGTAAGTCTGGATAGGAATTATATATTGGAATTTAGGAATCATTTTTGGACAGACTACTTCAAACTAGTCACTTTCTTCAACTTTTATGATCCTAAGAGTTACTCAGTTTTATCACTGGAATTAATTTTGCTTGGTCCTTAATCAAAGTGTTGTTGCTTCAAAAAGAAAATACTGACTGCCAAATAAAGAATTTCACTTATCCTGTTTTACACTGCTGTTACTATCTAGTTTTGATATAAAACAAATATCTGAAACTAAGAACTGACTTTGCTTTGTCCACTTTCAGAGTCACTTAGTAGAAAAATATTTTGAAGCCCACAGCAGTTCTAAAGTTTTAACCTCTGATAGGACACTGCAGAAACTAAAGAGGGCTAAACTGGATCAGGTATGTTGCAATGAATGCTACTTCTAAATTTTTCTTATTGTGATCTGAAATATATACTATATAAGCAGCAAAATCTGAAGAGTACTGTAATTATGTTTTTCTCTTGTTTATCATTTCTTCAGGACCTACAGTAATCATCAGGGTCATAGTTTCTTTTTTTATTTTATTGACATATATATACTTGATTTACAATGTTGTATTAATTTCTACTGTGCAACAAAGTGATTCAGTTATATATATATATATTTTTTTTTTCACATTCTTTTCAGTATGGTTTATCACAGGATACTGAATACAGTTCCCTGTGTAGGGTCATAGTTTCTTTGAAATCCATGTACCATTAATCTCTATTGTTAATTTAGTCCATATATTCATTGAACCTCACATTGGTCATAAAACACTGACTGACCTGATTCTGAGTTAAAAACCTTGCAAAATGTAGTGGGTATTCTGCTTTCTGATACTATGGAAAGCCTGTCCAGTACAGTAAGGTAACAGGGTTACTGTATACTATGGTTCCAGTGTGTCATATAAAAATACCATGCAGTTATACCCAGGGCTTTTATTCATACCTCACTAAGACAAGACACAGAGACGCAGAACCATCTGAATAAGAAAATGTTTGATTAGAAAGTGGGCTTGATAATTTTAGTCAATAAGACATTGTTATTGACTCAGAGAATCAAGATTTTATTATTTTCTGAAAGTAGAATTCAGTGCAGTTTCCTAAGGTATACAGGACTTTTGACATACTTTTCAAGCTATAGAAAAAAGAGAGGAGATTATTGGGTAAACCACTGTGACCTGGATGACATGGTGCTGTGTGGTTGTTTTTTTTTGGGTGTTTTGTTTCTTTCTACCTGGCTCATTGGTATTGCAACTCAAATCAGAGACTAGCTGAAAACATGTGTCAAGAAACCACATTGTTCCAAGGAAGAGATGGCACTAACATCTTGTTAGCACATCTGTTTTTATATAAGCAGCATGGGGGTGGGGGGGAAGTAGATCTAGGGTCAAAGTAGAACTTCACGGGACCTAGAGACAAAGATCTCTCAGAGAAGGAAAGAAACACCTGTTACTGATAATGAAAGAAAGGAGAGTCTTTCATTAATTGCGGACATAGCTGATGGATACAGTCTTAGTAGCACATGTCAAGAAACATTTATATCTCATGTCTTCCAGTTAGCTGGGAGTTGGCTGATCTAGGATTTGCTCCACATATCTGTCTTCCTTATTGGACCTCCTTGGAAGGTTACCAGAGGCATGTTCCTCTCATGACAGTGTCAGAGACAGAAGTGAAAAAACAAAAGACCTCGTAAAGCCTGAGCTCAAAACTGTCTCTGTCACTTCTGCCTCATTCTGGTAGCCACCGTAAATCACGTGGCTGAAAACAAAGTCAAAGAGCAGGGGACTAGACTCACTTGTTTAGTGGGAGGGATTGCAAAGTCACACAGCAAAGGGTATGGATAGGTGGGCGGCAAGTGCTGGGGATAGTAATGTAATTCTGCACTGATGGAGAGAGATTTTTTAAAGCTACCTGCTTAACATTTCACTTAGAATTTGTCCTATTTCTCTTTAAGTATGTGAATAAATAAAAACTGTTAGCAAAAAATACACACTATAGGCTAGAGTGTTTAGAATCTTGATTGCTGCACTAGTCCTCAGTACTAAAAGAATATTTTACTTAAAGGATAGAATGATGAAAACACAGTAGTGCCAAGGTAAAAAGGGATATACAGCTTTTTGCTCCTGTTTTCATTTCAAGAAGTGAGCTGTGTTTAGTCACCAGAATGTCTGGATTTGTTGTCAAAACTGGGAGGCAGGTTTAATCATCTCATAATGGTAACAGTTTTTTTTAGAAATTAAAGCCTTACATTTGGAGTTCATTGTCATGTAAATGGTTCTAGACAAAACTTAACAAATTCATTACTGTTTTACATGTTTGTATGTAAGAGTATATAACACATTTTACAAAAACAAATATTGAAATACTATGTATATTCAGTAGAGGCACTCATAACCAAACCTGATTAAAGTAATATTTCCACTAATAACCTCTTCTAACCTCGACCTGTAAGGGAATATTTTTACTTTGAATTGATTTGATGTATGTGACTTGAGAGTGATCTTCTTCCTGCCCTCTTCCTTTTTTTTAAAGCAAACTTTGCATAACTTATTGAGCAAGGTTTCTCCTTCCTTTTCTGCTGAACTTAAACAACTAAATCAACAGCATGAACAGTTATTTCATAAATGGATGTTGCAGTTACAGTAAGTACTATTGTCATTGCAAACCTCTGTAAAATAAATATATTTACATAATAATGTATGTACATAAGTCTATGTTAAAATCAAAGCAGTTAGACATTAATTTTTTTGCAGTGACCTTGATATTCATTTTTACTTATGTGTAAAAATTTGAAAAAAGTAGTTGTTTTCCCAGTTTTATGACCCAAATGTAGAAGTGTCATATTATTATATGACTCTTCTCAGAAATTCCAATTTACAAAAAATGTGTCTTTTCTAAGTTTAATCAAATTTGAAAGCTTTTATAAACTAAATACCCTTTCTTAGAATTATGAATTATTACTTATAAAAATATTTGAAAATATAATTTGTCAAGATTAATAAATATATCAGATTTTATTTCAGTTTTTCACAGCCAAGTTTCTAAAATGAAAGAATATATATTTTTCTTTTAATCCCATTCTATTTACATGTACTATAGACCTTCAAATTTCATGAGATCTGTTCTATAAATATTATTTTACCATTTTTAAATTGTTTTTTTAGAATATTTTATCATTTCCCAAATACTTAAGGTAAAATTTTAAACTTTCATTAAAATACCTAGAATGGTAAAAATTAAAATATTGAAAATTTTTCTATAATTATTTTTATATTTGTATTTAAAAGAAACTTAGTATAAGGAAGTGTTTAAAATGTATGCTAAAATGTGAATACAGTAAGAACATAGAAATTGCCACAGTTTTTCCCCAGTTGATCCTGGTTTTCTTTTGCCAATAATAAATCAAAGGATTATGCTAGTAAGAAAATTATTTTCTTCCCTGTTAGGACCTTACCTTTTCTGAGTAACTATGTATGGATCTGTTCATTGTACGTTTATATAGCAGATCTTCACTCTAATCCTACCCCACAGCCCACCAATTCTTTTCTTCCCATATGTCAACTTTGATAACTTGATTTGCTTTGCTTCCCAGTCTAGACCTCATAGTCAGCTACTTCAGTAGAATTGCTAGTTCTCTGAATTTCCTTGCTTGGTTTTTCCTGCTGCTTTTACCTTGCTAATCTCCACCTTTGGGGATTTATCTCTTCTCTTCTTCTATTTCTAGGCTATCCTGCATTGCTGCAGAGCATTTCATAAATACTGTTTCTGATTGACCTCCATAAACAATCATGGAGTTGAACTTTAACTTGACCCTTCATGCTTGATGTTCTGGGTTTCTCATCCACTCTCTTGGCTTGAGTTGCTCTTTGTATGTGAAAAACTCCCATAACTGTATCTCTAGCCCAGCCAAAATTCACTTCAGCAGCAGACATGAATTATATTGAAAGTGTCCATGTAGAAATTCTATAACTAATTCATTATACATAAAATTTAACTTATCTTAAACCCATCATTTCCACTTGCCCCAACTACCTAGGGTAGTGCATATCACTTCATCATATAGTTGCCAATGCCAAAAAACTGAGTTATTCTTAATAGTCCCTTTCACTTATCTTCCATGTCTAATCATTCTCCGAATCCAACTGATTTGATCCATAAAGCTCTTCACACCTTGTTTTTCTCCATGACACCTAATTCAAGTCCATAGTCTTCAGTTTTACCCTCCTTCATATCCATTCCCCAGCTCAGCCAGTGTAATCTTTCTAAAAAAATCATGTTACTTTCCTACTTAAAACCCTTCACTTAACACCTGACTGCTGCTGCTGCTAAGTCGCTTCAGTAGTGTCCGACTCTGTGCAACCCCATAGATGGCAGCCCACCAGGCTTCCCTAACACCTGACTACTAACTTTAAATGATCATATTCCTTAGAATAAAATCCAATTAATGTCTTAGTTGGTTTAACAAGACCTTTTGTGATCTGGCCCCTGCTTACTTTTCCAGTTTAATCTCTCAATTAGCAGCCTATTAAAATTTTTTTAGTTTCTTATACCTAGTGCCTTGTTCTTTCTTTCCTCCTATTACTTGAAAGGTTATAGGAAACGCTGATACTTTGGTCACCTGATGCAAAGAACAACCTCATTGGAAAAGACCCTGATGCTGGGAAAGATTGAGGGCAGGAGGAGAAGGGAGTGACAGAGAATGAGATGGTTGGATGCACCACCGAATCGATGGGCATGAGTTTGAGCAAACTCTAGGAGATAGTGAAAGACAGGGAAGCCTGGTGTGCTACAGTCCTTGGGGTCGCAAAGAGTCAGACATGACTTGGCAACTGAACCACAATAGGAGCTAGAGAGAAAGCTACTGAAAGTTGGAACTACAAGCTTGGTGTACAGATAAGAAAATTGTGCTTTTTCTTTACGTATGTTGGGAATCAATATATTAATCGTTATTTAGCCATGCCAGTTCTTCCTGTATTCTTGATAAACTTAAATGAAGGAAACTGGTTGATTATAAAATTGGCAGTAAGAACTGAACTTTAATTTCATGCGTGCTGTTTTTCTTACAGCCTTGGGTTCAACATTGTGCTTTATGGTTTGGGTTCTAAGAGAGATTTACTAGAAAGATTTCGAACCACCATGCTGCAGGATTGCATACATATTGTCATCAATGGCTTCTTCCCTGGAATCAGTGTGAAATCAGTAAGTTTTAAAAATGTTTTAAAAAAGGAGTAACATTATATCCCCTGCCAATCCACACCGTCATGTTAAAGACGATGCTATTTCATATTCTGAAGCATTCATCTTTTGTTTTTAGTTTTTACACTAGCAGGATTGCATAGTGCTTAAGATCACGTGTTTGGACTCAGAGGGTCCTAGCTTTGAATCCCCCTCCTTGAATTTCCTATTTGGTAACTGAGAATGTATTACATCTTAGGGAAATGTTAGCTTTGTTTACTACATTGACTATCCACAGTACTTCTCTGAAGGATAGGATTATGGAAAATTTCAACTTTATTATGCTTTTATGTCACTTTGATACTCTAAAAATAGTAAAAATTCAAGTAATAGTATATCGTTCTTTGATCATTTTTACACCAGATGCTCATTTCTCTTCATCATTTGAAAATGAATTTAAGCCTTTTGGGCTCTGGATATTAACCAATGTAATACTCCTTTTTTAAAAACGTCCTAAATATTTGGACCCTCTTTCATTTGATAAATCTATAGTTTTATATTTCTCACATTGTTGGGTTTGTTTTATATTTTTACTACCCTGCTTATATTATCTTTATACCTTTGCTTCCCCATTTCCTTTTAGTAATAACTTATGCAAAAAAAATAAATTAGATCTACTTACCTTCAAAAGTAGGACTTTTGAAGTAATTTTTCAAACTTGGTGGGAAATCCAAATTTATTTTTAATTAATTAAAAAAAAAAAAGGCTTGACTTGCTGGTTGTTTTTATCCTATGTCATATAACTTATGACAGAATAAGTTATAACTGACGTATCTCTTGTGCTTTTATGACATAGGTCCTGAATTCTGTAACAGAAGTCCTTGATCATGTGGGTACTTTCCGCAGCGTGCTAGATCAGCTAGAGTGGATAACAAATAAATTTCAGGAAGGTAACGTGAAGAAGATGTTCTGTAGTTACAGGGTGAAGCTAAGCGTGCACGTCTACTTGTTTGTGTTCTAGTATACACAAAAATGTGGACAGTTTTAATAATGATATTTCTTTCATTGCTGATTTAGATTTCTTTAAAATAATTTCTCCTTTCCTTTTCTGTGAACTTCACTTAACTAACAGGAAAGAATTGCTCCTGCTATCTTGAACTTATATAGCCAAAGCCCTTTTTTTACCCTAAAACCTTTTACTTCAGAATAATTTTCCAGTTTTGTTTGGCTAGTGTAAAGTGCTTCCAGCCAGTTGGAACATCTGTATCTTACAGTTTTGTATTGTTTAATATGTTTATAAAGTATTATTTCTTTATCCTGAGGAAATATCAATGCATTTGAATAATTTCATATACTAAAATCTGAGAAATGGGAAAAAAAAATTGTTCTTTTGGTATGAGTGTTTTGGTTATATGAGCATTTCAGAAAAATAAAAATAAAATTATTTAGGGGCTAACAATTGTCCTAGTCATTGTTTAACAATTAATTGGGAGCTTCCCTGGTGGCTCAGATGGTAAAGAATATGCCTGCAATAACTAGACTTGGGTTTGATCCCTGGGTCGGCAAGATCCCCTGTAGAAGGAAATGATAACCCACTCCAGTATTCTTGCCTGGAGAATTCCATGGACAGAAGAGCCTGGCAGACTGCAGTCCATGAGGTGGCAAAGAGTCAGACATGACTGAGCGACTAACAATTAAATGGAGTAATTGGTTATGCTTAATGATTTAATAGATGATTTTGATATTATTTGTATGCTCATTAAAATAGGTGCCTGAGTCATTTTTAATGTGTATATGTAGTGTATAATCTGTATTATATAATCTATAATAAATACATATTATATAATCTATAATTTATATTAAATATATTTATAATTATGTAAATCATAAATATTTTAGTTATATAATATGCATGTTATCCAAATTTTACCTTCACTGACTTTTATATTTTACTTCTCTGACCTTCTTCGTGCCTTGAGGAATATCCTAGTCCTCTCCCCTTCTCTTGTTTTTGTCTCTCGGCTTTTATGATAATGGAGGTTTTCTATATTCTCTCTTAATGCTTAATGTGAACTCTTTTAGGGATGGGGATCCATCCCCCCTTGAAGTTCAACATCCAAAGATTTACCTCCCAATCTAATATGTATCTTGCCTTATTAAAACTGGTTACTTCATGGATTGATTCAAGTGTTAACCATTCCAGTTGTCTTTAACTGCTTCAGAGTCTACTGATTTTCAATGAATTTCATTTTTTTAAGAGTATAATAATGTCTTGCCTGTTTTATGAGTGACTGACATGTCTTCTCAAATAAATTGCATACCCCTAACAATAGCTGTTTTGCCCTGTATTACCTTGATATGTTCTTCAGTACATAAGCCTTGCATGTGGTGGGGACTTTACAACTACTCACTGAAAATAATAATTGACTTCTCTTTCCTTTTAGATTCTTCTTTAGAACTCTTTCTTCTTATTCACAACTTGGATAGCCAAATGTTGAGAGGAGACAAAAGCCAGCAAATTATTGGACAGTTATCATCTTTACGTAATATATACCTTATAGCATCTATTGATCACCTCAATGCTCCTCTCAGTAGGTTGAATGTTCCTGTTTTTTCTTCTTGAGATAACAGTCTTTGAACATTACTTTTCTTAATGTTTTAAGTCACAGCATTTTTATTGTTTTTACGTATACATTTCCTTTGTTCCATGTTTAAAAACACAGTTGCCAAAAATATAGGTGTCCTCAATCTGATTTAGAACATAATTCTTGGAAATAAAAATTTTGATAGTAAAGGGTATGTTTTATGGTAAAGTTTCTTGAAGAAGAGGAGACCCAACTATTATTTGGGTTTCTTTCTAACTTTTCTTTGTGATACTGCAATATTTATTTTATGCCTTCAGTTCAGAGACTTTGTGATAATCCTGTAAAACAAAATGCTGAATTATTAAATTTTTTAAAAGAATGCCTTGGTAGTGTTAATATATTTTAACCTGCATTTAATATACACATAAAGATTCAGATGGTGATTGATAGTAAAATTAGACTGTAAGGTACTGATTTTGATGGTGAAATAAAAATTCACTTTATTTAATGCTTTCTTGTTCTTTCCTAGAGTGGCATTTAGTAACAGGACAATATGAAAATAATTAGTCATTCTTATTTTTTTTGATCATGTACTCTAGTGTGGGATCATGCAAAGCAGAGTCTTTATAACTGGCTCTGGTATGAAACTACTACATACAGTCATTATACTGAAGAAACCTCCTATGAGAATTCTCTTTTGGTTAAACAGTCTGGATCACTACCACTTAGTTCCCTAGTTCATGTCTTACGAAGCCTTACCCCTAATGCAAGGTAAGAATGAAAACTATTGCTTCTTTTTTAAAAAAACTTTACACATTTTAAGATATGCCCTGTTAGGTTTGACTGGCAGTACTTAAAGTCCTTTCTAGGTTTGCAGAGAAGTATTATCAATGATAATAATAGTCGCTAGTACTGGGTTATGCATTGGGTAGACTACTCAGTAGTAGTCTCAAATTGCCCAATAATACAGCAGAGGTACCAGCATTTTTAATAGATTTTTATGTTTCTGAGTAAGAACATCTCAGTGGTCATCGTTGAGGAAACAGCAGAGTTTTCATGGATTTTACTTACATATGATAGTTATTTTTAATTACATATTGAACATTATGACTCAGACACAGGGCCCTTTACACGAAATAACTTTTCTGATCCTCATAACCACTCTAAGGTAGATGGTAAAGGGCACAGAGATTTTGATTCCATCTATGTGGTTCCAAAGTTCATATTGTTAAACCTTGAAAATCTTTGTATATAGTGTCTCCAGTGAAACCCTTCAGCAGCCTAACCAAGATGCGTATCTGAATTAATAAGAGCTAGTTAATAAAGGCTAAGAAAAGTTGTATATAGCATAAGCCAGCAAAAAATAAATTGTGTAATTAAGCTGTTGAAAAAGGCTTTTTAATAGCCTCACAGGGAGGCCACAGAGAAACGTACAGGGAGGTCCAGAGCATTCCTTTCCCAACTACCCCCTGCCAGTAGCTCACACCACAGAGCGGTGTTAAAGCCAGGAGACCGACACTGGATAGGGCTCATTCAGATTTCACTTTTGATACGTGCACTTATTTGTATGTATGTGTGTTAGCTCTATGCCGTTTTGTCACGTGTAACTTTGTGTAACTACTACCACAGTCAAGATATGCAGCTTTATCATCACAAGACTCCCTTGTGATGTCAACCCTCAAGTGCTAATTTTAATGAATTGTATTATTCTTTAAAGCTATTTCTGTACACTTAAAGATTATCATTGCATTAACAATGAATATGTATTAAATGGCTTCCCAGATGGCTCAGTGGTAAAGAACTCACCTGCCAATGCAGGAGACGTGGGTTCAATCTCTGGATCAGGAAGATCGCCTGGAGAAGGAAATGGCAACCCACTCCAGTATTCTTCCCTGGAGAATCCCATGGACAGAGGAGCCTGGCAGGCTACAGCCCATGGAGTCACAGAGTCAGACATGACTAAAGCAACTTAGCACATATGTTAAATGGGTATCTAATCAAATTTTTTGATGGAATTGGGAATAGAAAAAGTGTTCATTCAATTTTACTATTATGCTTACTCCTAATGGACTGTTGCAAGTTACTACATATAAACTTGGGAATCCAGCAATGCAGATATTCTCAACATGACGCTGACTGCCCTAAAGCAATTATTTTTAGTTTGCCATACCTAAATGTCTATATGCTAGCCTCCAGTGCTTCTTTGGTTCATCCTTTACACTCCAATACACATTTAGTCTTTACTTTGTATGAATGTGATTGATCAAAAAATCTTCACCAAATTCAGCGGTGTACTAAGTTATAAAGTGATCATTGAGATGATCCAAAATGTGCTTATAGAAATTATCTTCTAGACTGTAATAAAGATGAAAATGCAAAGGTTTAAAATTTTTGCCACATCCAGGGACTTCTGGGAAGTTTAGTTTTGTATAACACTGCTTCCAACCTAGTAATTCTACCTGGTACACTCTCCTACAGAAACAGTTCCAAAAAATGAAAGAATATTTATTATGATTTTATTTAATGTGTTATTTTTTTATTAATTTAAATTGTAAGTAATGTGAACATCCAAAACCAGTAGGAAAATGGTAAGTTTGTGGTATGATAAATGAGCAGGCATTAAAAACTGTTAAGGAAGAAATTTTAAGACATGGGAAAATAAATAAGTGAAAAAGTGAGGTTTAAAATGGTGTATACCATATATAAATGCATGAATTTATGTTTTCACAGTACTTCATTCCACAAAGACTTGAGACAGCAGCATATGCAAATATGATCTCCACATCAAATGTTAGTGGCTATAATTTTAGGGTTATGGAATTAATATTTTTCTCTTTAGTTTTTTTTTCTTTCTTTAGTTTTTATTATATATTCCAGGTTTTCTATAGTAAACTAATCTCTAGCCTAAAAAAATTTGACCCTTGAACAACATGGGGGTTAATCTGTGTCTAACTTTTCATAGTCAGCACTCCATAATCCACTGCATCTGCAGAGTCAATTAACTGGGGCTATGTAGTTCTGTAGTGTTTAGTTGAAGAATATGCATATGTAAGTTCGGTTCAGGTTCAGTCACTCAGTCGTGTCTGACTCTTTGCAACCCCATGGACTGCATGCCAGGCTTCATATGTAAGTAGACCCATGCAGTTCAAACCCATGATGTTCAAGGGTCAGCTGTATTCCTAGATTTTCTTTAAAAGGAGGTAAAAATGCTTCTCCTTTTTAAGTAGACCAGGGTATGATGTTCTTTGAAAAAGGAAAGGAAGGTAATATAAATGGGCTAAGTGTTTCACAGTCTCTGTGTACTTGACTATTAACTGTTATCTGTGGATGTTAACATTCTGGATTTCAATTTGTTTTTGTGTTTTTCCTTAGGGGAATTTTCCGGCTACTAATAAAGTATCAGCTGGATAACCAGGATAACCCTTCTTACACTGGTATCCAATATTTATGATATTAAATTGTGTGACCTTTGTTTCATCCCATAAATTCTTTTTCCTGGAATCTAATAATAGCACTGCAGTATTTCACAGCAGTAAATAAATGGTTTGCTCCGTGATCACTGTATTTGCCATACTGAAAAATTTCAAGCAACCCCACAGATACACTGCTGAGCAGGCTATTTGTATTATTTGTCAATACAAATTGAAAAACAAATCCAATATACTTCTTAAATTTCCTCTGTTAACTATGAATGTGTGTCTACCAGCTACATATATTTCATATACTGGGCAACTTAGATTTTCTTTAACTTGAGTGAAAATAATCTGTTAAACACACATTTTAATAATCATTCAGGGGACTCCCCTGGTGGTCCAGTGGTTAATACTTCACCTGCCAGTGTGGGAGTTTCAGGTTCGATCCCTCATTGGGGAGCCAAGATCCCATATGCTTTGTGGCCAAAAAACCAAAACATAAAATAGAAACAATATTGTAACAAATTCAATAAAGACTTTGAAAAAAAATATATTTTTTTAAAAATCATTCAGCTCTCACTTGACTTACTAGTTCCCTCTTTTAAAAAAGTCAACTTTACTCACACTGTTTACAACTGCCCATGAGATTATATTATCCTTGGCCACAGTTGACTGCTTTCAGCCAATCAGTTCTCATTAAAAAAATGTAAGCCACAGTATATAACACCTAAGTATTCTCTAGTTTTGCTTCTTCGAGAGGTATTTACTCAGCATTTACTGACTGCTTTGACATACTCGGGTAATAGCACTTTTTTCCTGTCTTTTTCAGCATGGGTATGCATATATGGGGTCATGTCTTAAATACTGACTTATGTTCACATCTTCTTTTGAACTCTCCAGGGCTTTGTTTTCAAGACTTTTACCAGCAGTGTCGGGAGGCTTTCCTTGTCAATAGTGATCTGACACTACGGGCCCAGTTAACTGAATTTAGGGACCACAAGCTTATAAGAACAAAGAAGGTGAGACTTTGCTGTATAACATTGTATGCCAGGAATAGTGTCTCTTGTTTACTTAAGGACAAGTATGCCTGTTATGAAACTGAGGTTGCCTTGGTGTGTCACAAGGATCCATTTAGGCAGTGTGCCATTTGAGTTCTGTAGAAAGAAGGTAGAAATACTCCACTTCAGCATGGAGCAGAAGACTTTCGACTTCTAGTTCAGAGTGACAAACAGGCCATTAGAAATGAGTCGGATAATCATGTTCCCTTCTCCTCTATTCATTAATCCTGTCTATGTGTATTGAGCACTAACTGTATATAAAGCGTTAGGATACAGAAGTTAAGCAAAAACCTAATTTCTTTTCTCATAAAGCTTAAAGTCTTAATGGAGAAGATGGGCATTTGTCAAATAATCACATACATGTAACATTTAAATTGTGGTTAAGTCCTATGATCAGGAGGGACATGGTTCTGAAAGAACATATTACAGTAGGTGGATTTGACCTAATTATGTGTATCAGAAGAGACCACTGAGCTGAGACCTAAAGGAAGACTAGGAGATTTACAGTCATCAAGGGAAGGAAGAGCATTCTAGGCAGGAGCAGCATGTAAAGAGGCTCTGGAACAAAACAGCAGCCAGCATGACACAATCCCGTTTCATTCTGAAGTAATGAGAAGTCATCGAGAAAATTGTTCTGACAATGGTATGGAGAGTGGGATGGGGCAGCGCAAGGTGGGCACTGCGAAACCTCAGCGCACAGAGGCCAGCTGGGAAGGTATTAGTAGCCTGGCTGAGATGATGGCAATCTGGACTAGGTTAAAAAGAGAAAAGTGGTTGGGACTCAAAATTGACAAGAACTGATGACAGACTGGATATGGGAACCAAAGGAAAAGACAGTGTCAAGAGTGATTCCTGGTTTCTGGCCTGTTTCTTTCCTCCATAACCAGAGAGATGGTGGGATCACTCGATGAGAAGCTGAAAGAGCAACATTTTGGGGAGACAGAGCATGAGTTCATGGTCTTAGTATATTTGGACTTACTCCAGTTGAGGTTCTCTGGACATTTTCAAGTGGAGATGTCAGCTGGGCATTTGGATTCCTGGGACAAGATACCAGAGAAAAGATCTGGGCTAGAGATAAAAGGTTATGATTCCTACCTATTTATATTATAATGGAAACCAGGCTTTGGTGAGACAGTCTAGAGAGAGAACATATAGTGAGATTAGAGGGCCAGAAACTAGGCCTAGAAGTGTGATATTTAATGGCCAAGTAGAAGATAAGCCTGCAGAGGTGGAACAGCCAGAGAGCCAAGAAGAAAACCAAGATGTCATAGAAGCCAAGAAGAGAAGCATATTTTTAGGTCAGGATTGTCAGGTGCTGCCGAGAGGCCAAAAAGACAAAGACTGAAGATACATAATGAATTTAGGAAAATGGGATTCCTTGGTGGCCTAACCAAAAGCTCTTTTGGTGTGACATGATAATGATGGTGGTAGGTAGGTTGGCTTGGGTTGAGTAAAAAGTGAGTAAATGCAGACCACTATTTATAGACAGCTCTTCTGGAAAGGTGCCATGGTTTTATGATGGTTGCAGAGAAATGAGGAGTCTAGTGAGGGTGGTTTTGTAATTGGAGATACCTGAACCTGTAGCCAATGGGAAGGATCTGGTTGAAAGGGGTATAAAAGAACAGAGATATCAGTGGTGTAGTGTTTTAGAGCAGGAAATACCCACCTTCTCATTCTTTAGTCTTCTTTTCCACTATAACGTGGTTTAACTATAAACTCAGTGTATTTATAGCTATATATCCCTCTGTGTCCCCTGGCTGCCCTTGTTTTTTATACTTCTCTATTCATGTGAACTATTAATGAAATCAAGTCCATTTTTTTGTTTAACATTTCAAATACATTTCTTACAAATGACTAACATTCAGGTATTCTCACACCTTTTAGGGAACTGATGGAGTAGAATATTTATTAATTCCTGTTGACAATGGAATACTGACTGATTTCCTGGAAAACGAAGAAGAGGAGTTATAAAGCGCTCGTGTACTCTTGGAATCTTCCGTGGAAGAGCTATACCCCAGCTGCCACTCCTCTAAAGTGTTGTGTTTACATCCAACATTAGACTCGTCAGTGTACAGATTTTAGGTGGGGAGGGGTAATGTCGTCACCTAGAACCGGGATTAGCCTGGCTGGTATACCATCCTAGTACTATGCAGCGGTCCTCAAAATGGAGAAAACGTGCCTTTCATTCATTACCTCTCTGGAGACTTCTTGCTGGAAGGAACGGTGCTCAGGGACTCTTTGGAACTGGATGTTTTTGAATTCTTTTATACCAGAGATGATGCTCCTAATTTTTTTGAGGGCCTTTTATCACTGTATTTGCAAATGTGCTTGTTCCAGAGTGTGAAAGTTACAGACAGTGGTATAAATGCTTTACTTGCTATTTCGCGTGTCAGAACTGAAGAGTGTGATGGAGTAGGCAGATCATCCTTTTACTGTTTCTGAAATAGCTTAATAAAAGCTATGGGACTGGGGGAAAGTAGGTGATTTTCAGCTTTCTCCTTTTGGATTTAGGCTACATGCTGATAGAGGAAGGAGCATGATGCTATTCAGTTAGGAAAAGTGGGAAAAACGTATCAAGTGTACAGGGTGTACGCCCATCCCAGAAAGCACATCAACGACAACAGATCATGCTCCTCAAGGCAGTTAATGTTTGTGCCATCACGTTCATGATATGAGTGAGAAGCCAGACTAGAGAAACACAATCCTGAAAGTGTATTTTAGTTGTTTTTTCCCAAGGCAACAGAATAATTTAATTATTGTATATCAACATACTTTTTTTTTATTTTCTTGAATAACATGCAGATGAATAGCTTATTAATGGCTGGCTTTAAGTTAATTTGATTTCTCTTATCAAGTAGGCCCACCTAAAACTCACTGTAAGACATTTCAGTTTTTTCTTAAAGTGACAATTTCAAGCCTCCTAAATACACAACCCTTTTCTCTTAGGAAAGAAAAAAAGGCTAACCTTGACCACTGGAGTCAGCAGATAGTCTTTATATACTCCCTGAAATGTTTCATAGTTGGAAGTTAAATTCTCTGTCACTGTACTGCATCAGCATTTCTCACTCATTTCTTATCTTGTAAACCCCTTTTATGAAAATATTTCCCCAAATGCCCAGAATTTTTAAAATCATTTCATGTCATATAATGAAGTAATTTTATATTAAACCCATGTATAAGGGGGGTTAGTCTTAACCATAATTACTGATCAATATTTAAACAAATTGGTACATGAATAGGATTCAAAAATTTTTTAATTGTACCAAAGGATATTCAGTGAAAAGTGAGTTTCCTTACCATTCCCCCATCCAGTCCCTTAGGCAGCCATTGGCAGCATTTTAAGCATTCTTCCAGAGGTATTCTATGCACATCTAAGGGTATTTGTCTATATTTCTCCTTTTAAAAACACAAATGGTGGCATATGATACTTGCTGGTTTGCACCTTTTTTTTTTTTTTGCTTAATATATTTAGTTTATAATAACTTACAATATAAAGAAACATATACAGAATCTTTAATGACCTACTGTGAAACTGCATTTGCCCTTAAATTTATCTACTGGTTTATTTTTATATTTTTTGTGTCTATACTGTTTGCAAGCAATATGTGTGAATAGTCTACTATTAATAAAGCAATTTGGATAGAACTTTTTTTCTTCCTTCATTTATAGTACTGTTTTGTTACTTCCAACTCCCAGATTCTCTGGGACTTTTTTTTTCCCCCATCTTTTGGCAATGCAATACAGCATGTAGGATCTTAGTTCCCCAACCAGAGCTAGAACCTGTACCCCTTACATTAATAGCACAGAGTCTCAACCACTGGACTGCCAGGGAAGTCCCATAAAGTGCTATTTTTTTACTAAAAATATTTTGAAGTGCTTCAAAAATTTTATGAGTGCACCTTACAGCTCTGATAGTGATCTTGGCAGAATTATATGCTCTTCACTAACTTGTTTCAACATCAGTGTAGCTTAAGCTCTATCAGTTTGACTGCTAAGGCTCCAAACTTCTGCTGTTACTCGCTTCTGGCAATATTAAACAGACCTGAAACCTTGAAAGATTCTTCTGGCTTCTCTTAATAAAATGGCTGAAACAGGGCTAAAAAGGTGCAGAGGATGCAGGACAGATATTTGTACTATGCAAACTCGGCATAATACTGAATTCCGCATGCAGAGAGTTCTAGATGAGTTCCTGTGTTATTCCATTAATAGAAGCAACTTTCTTAGTATCATATTTGTCATTTTAATACATGAATATTTCATTCTTATAAAAGATCAGGCAATTTGAGGGATGGTTTATAGATTTTGCTTAACTTAAAAAAATTACTAACAAAACTTTAGAAGTCTACAGTTGACCCTGAACAACACAGATTTGAATTGTGTGGGTCCACTTATGTGCAGATTTTTTCCAATAGTAAATGCTACAGTACTATATGATCCATGGTCCGTTGAACCCACGGATGTAAAAAGGGAAACCAAGCATACACAGAGCCAACTGTAGGTTACAGCTGGATTTTTTACTGTGCAGAAGGTCAGCACCCCCACGATGTCCAAGGCTCAACTGTACTTCAGCTCCAGTTCTCAGCTTCCAAACCTGGAGCCAGTAGCATGTTCAGAATGTATTTTTCTGCATTCCAGGTTTTTGGCTTAGTCCTGAGTAGCTGTCAGAGATGACAGCAAGTCATGAGAGTCTGCCTCATTACAGATGTGTGTCTTTTCCTGAAAACCAAGGGATAGTCACGTATATGACTTTCTCAGGCTTTTTGTAATTATTTGATTTCTCCCTTGGGAGATTCTCCCACACTTTAATTTTTCAAATTGCTGTTAAGCCATGTTAATTCATGTTTTTTGAGAACTTACCATGCAGAAAGCTGTGTTCTAGGCAGCTGAGAAAATCAAGATGTGATATGAAATACCTAGTTGAGGTTTTAATAGCATTAAAAATTACAGTATCCTTAATGTGTTGAATAAAGTCAATTTGAAATAACTAATGCTACGAAAAATATAACTTTAAGCATAACAAAACTTATTACCAAGTTTTCATTATTTTGGCATGTTATCACTTGGGCCTCAAGTCTTTCTGAAGTATTTAGGTCACCTGAATACTTCAGCATCTTTAACAGTTTGGAAAATTTGACAGCTGAAGGTAAGGAATCTTGAGTGATACTTTATTTTTTCTTAAACTGCATAGGAAGAAAAAAATAAACTACATAGGATGTGTTGGGGTATTTTTTTTAGTTATTCAGAAGTGCAAGCAGGCTGAAAATTATTACAGTCATAATATCATTATTTGGCAATAAGTGTGTCAATCATAAACAAATTCTTTGATTCATTAACCCCTCCTAAAACTCTACCCAAAGGGATTAATCCACAACTGTCAATTCTGAGATCCTGTCTGCCTTCATGAGTCACAGGCCAAATCATACCACGCCTTAAGGAGGGTTTGAGAGCTACTGGCTGCAGGCTGTTTCTTCATCATCACCTTGGACCATACCTTTCCTGCCTTCTTTCCACCCTGACAATACTGAATTAATTACTTGGGCTTTTTCAGTGGGCTCTGCTGTTTCTCTACTTAGTGCATGTGTTTAAGCTGTCCCCCAGAAGACCTTCCCTATAAATTCCCTATAAAATGCCTGCCTTTTTCATAGTTAAGAGTTTACTGTCATCATTAACCAAATTCTGTCATATCCTCTCCACATACTCTCTGGGTCCAGCACACAGAAAGCAACCAGTGAGTGAATGAATGAAGCAAATACCATTAAGATAGTCTCGAAAAGCTGCTATCTCATTCTGCTTTGACAAACTTGACCATCTCATAGAAGCTTTCTAGTTCTTGGCTTCTGACACTTAGCTGTTCTCCTCTCACCTTTCCTGGTGGCTCCTCCAACTTTTAATGGGGGGCATTTCATAAGGCTCACTCCTGTTGGCTATTTCTGTAGTGAATCAGTATTACAGGTGAACCACTGTATTCTTAAAAATTAAGAATAATTTTTAAGTTAGGATCCCAAATCCTCCAGGAGATAGAAGATGGGTAGGAAAAGGATCCTACAAATACTAAATTCTATGCTTTCTCACTTTTAAACAATAGTATTTTAAAAGATTGCTTTTGCCATTACCATAGTAACATGCTCAGTGTAGAAATTGGAAATAAATATAAAAGCATTAAAAGCCTCTCATCATACCACCCAGAGAAGATCGCAGTTAAGATGGATTTTTTTTTTTTTTTCCCTTCAGGATTTCTTCCATACCTCTTATATCAGTCCTACCATCAACATATTTGATTAAGATCCACTGCAATTAATAAGCACATAGGCTCTGGAGCCAGACTGAGTTTATATCCTAACTCCATCACTTCCAAGCTACATAACCTCTGTCTCAGTTTCCTCATCTGTTAAAATGGGAGTAACAATACCTATATACTTGCATATATGGGACTGAAAGTGTTTATAGAGCACATAGTAGAGTACCTGGCACAAAATTAATACTGTACACGTATTCACCAGTATTATTTTTAAAGTTAAAAATCTTTAATGAAATGGTGAGTTACCCAAAAAGCAATAGTTACATGAATAATCCTGAAAATTCATTGGAAGGACTGATGCTGAAACTGAAATACTTTGGCCACCTGATGCAAAGAACTGACTTATTTGAAAAGACCCTGATGCTGGGAAAGATTGAAGGTGGGGGGAGAAGGGGACGACAGAGGATGAGATTGTTGGATGGCATCACCGACTCAACGGACATGAGTTTGAGTAAACTCCAGGAGTTGGTGATGGACAGAGAGGCCTGGCGTACTGCAGTCCATGGGGTCGCAAAGAGTCAGACAGGACTAAGCAACTGAACTGAACTGAACATGAATAATGATCATGTATATTTACAACAAAAAGCAGAACTCATCCTGAGGGACATCCCTGGAGGTCCAGTGGTTAAGACTTCACACTTGCACTGCAGGAGGCACTAGTGTGATCCCTGGTCGAGGAACTAAGATCCCACATGCCACATGGGATGAGAAAACTGAGACAAAGGTTAAGTACTTTGCTCAAGGCCAAAAAACAAAATCTCATCCTGATTCTGAAATTTAGGTGGGAGATCAGTGATCTAGGAAAGAGAACATAAAGACAGACCTTGCTGCTGCTAAGTCGCTTCAGTCGTGTCCGACTCTGTGCAACCCCATAGACGGCAGCCCACCAGGCTCCCCCGTCCCTGGGATTCTCCAGGCAAGAACACTGGAGTGGGTTGCCATTTCTTTCTCCAGTGCAGAAAAGTGAAAAGCGAAAGTGAAGTCGCTCAGTCGTGTCCGACTCTTAGCGACCCTACGGACTGCGGCCCACCAGCGTCCTCCGTCCATGGGATTTTCCAGGCAAGAGTACTGGAGTGGGGTGCCATTGCCTTCTCCAAAAGACAGACCTTACTACCCTTCAAAGGTTACTACCTAGATACAGGTGAGCTAATATGAAGTTTTAAAAGAATGCATATATAGACAAACTTTTCTGAAAAGGTATATTTTTAAAATAACTAAGGACAGAGAGATCTAGAATGACACATCCCATCTGTAACTGAGTTAAAGAGATGATTACTTGAGCTATTTCCCAAGAATGTTAAACAAACAGGTTTACTCCATATTTCCTAGAGTTACAATGAATTTATATTCCACAGTATATTCTTTAATTTGTCCTTTATAATATTTATTCTTCAATGGTAATTACATTATACTTTTTATCTACTGAGCTACAGAACATCGGGAGAAGCAGATTAAGAAACCAGAAATGCTAATGTACCTTCTAAGATATTTTTTGGAAGGATACCAACCCCACTGATTCATGTTATGGATTCACACTGGGAGCCACCTGCTTTCTATGTTGTGTTATCTGGCTGTTCCTGCAGGCCTTATATCACATGAAGAGGGTCCCTGTCTGTTTCTGACAGGATAATATTAATCTTATTCTCCAAGTGAGCATCCAGCATATCTCGAAGATCAGAAAGAAAGCCTCGTTCAGTGTTGCTGTGTTCACAGAGGATGACACTTATTCCTTGGGAAGCAGCATCCAGAACATCATGGTGGGACATCTCACCTGCCAACAAAAGAAAGAGCAAATAGCTAAATATTAGACACAGTCTGTGGTTCTGTGCGGAACCATAACAGCAGAAATACCAAGTTTTCATCCTATATGAAGCAAACGTAATACAGCAGAACATGAATCTAGAAAGTTATATGCATGTTTCTTACATGTACTCCAATTTAAAAAGAGAGACCATCCCACTGAGAATTCCAAATTCTTTCTCCTTGGTAAATGCAAGGCAAGTACCCAAATTCACACACCCAACAGTATCTAATACCGCCAGAACTGACCTGTAGGAACACCCATTCAAAAGGTTTCCACAATAAAATAAAACACCACTGCTTACCCACCAAAGACTTCTTTATACTTTGTGAAATAAAGTGAAGTGTTAGTAGCTCAGTCATGTCTGACTCTCTGTATCCCCATGGACTATAGCCCGCCAGGCTCCTCTGTCCATGGAATTCTCCAGGCAGGAATACTGGAGTGGGTTGCCATTTCCTTCTCCACGGGGTCTTCCCGACCCAGGAATCTAACCCAGATCTCCCACATTCTAGGCAGATTCTTTACCATCTGAGCCACCAGGGAAACCCCTTATACTTTGTGAATACCAAAATTCTCAGCATCAACTGTAGTCTAATTCATAAGAATGAAATGAGCTTAAGGTTATTTCTAAATTAAAAACAAGGTATTTTCCTTTGACTCAGGCAAAACACCTAGAAATTCTGAAGTTACTGGTAGAAGAGGATCTCATCTTTTGTGGAAAGATTTTGGGAAAACTCAAATGTTTTGAATTTTTAAAAAACACTTTGTGAATCTGATGTAAGAGCAAGAATATTTGGCTTTTTCATAAAAAGCACAATTTTGAAATATACTTAAGACATAAAGGCATTAAAAAAAAAGTTCTTAAGAAAAGAAAAAAAAAAAGCCCTCAATTTCAATTCCCCACACTCTCCCCTAGCCAAATACGCATCATTTCATTATGAAGTGTTAGTCACTCAGTCGTGTCCAACCCTTTGAGACCCCATGGACTGAAGCTTGCTAGGCTCCTCTGTCCATGGAATTGTCCAAGCAAGAACACTGAAGTGGGTAGCCATTCCCTTCTCCAGGGGATGTTCCCAACTCAGGGATCGAACCCAGGTCTCCTGCATTGCAGGCAGATACTTTAACAGTTGAGCCACCAGGGAAGCCCTCATTGTAAGGACTAGTTTCTACTCAAGCACCTTTTAAAATATCTTAATTTAAGTAATAGCAGAGGAAAAAGTGAAAGGAGAAAAAGACACTAACTGGCCCAGTTAGAAGTCATGCTTTGGGAAAGACAGTCTGGCTGTCTGGACTAGTATCCAATTTATATTTCCAAGGAGCAAGCCTGCCATCTGCTGGTCTTCCTAGGATACTGCCCTTTATGACCTAATATGTAAAGCTCAAAGGAAGGGTGATGAAAATGGTCTTCTGGCTGGGGTTTCCCATCTCTGAAGTGATATTCAAAGTGATGCCTCACCGAGTACAGACATCTAAAGTAAGCTGGATAAGACATTTTCTGTTTCCCCAACTAACCGTGTAAGAAGGACTTTTTTTTTTTTAATTGGAGGCTAATTACTTTACAATATTGTATTGGTTTTGCCATACATCAACATGAATCCGCCAGGGGTGAGCACGTGTTCCCACTCCTGAACCCCCCTCCCACCCCCCTCCCCAAGGGAGGACATTTTAACATTTTGGAACTGTGTGAATTTATCTTATGTATATACTGCTTTGTGATATGAAAACTAATTTTAAAAAGTTATTATTTATGAGAAAACAGACATTCCAAATTGAGAGATATACAAAAAAAGCAAATGGCCTACGCTCTTCAAAAATGCCAATGCTCTAAAAACAAAGTTGAGAACTAGAACAGATGCAGTGTGTGATCACTCATTATCAGAGAAATGCAAATCAAAACCACAATGAGGTACCATTTCACGCCAGTCAGAATGGCTGCGATCCAAAAGTCTACAAGCAATAAATGCTGGAGAGGGTGTGGAGAAAAAGGAACCCTCTTACACTATTGGTGGGAATGCAAACTAGTACAGTCACTATGGAGAACAGTGTGGAGATTCCTTAAAAAACTGGAAATAGAACTGCCATATGACCCAGCAATTCCACTGCTGGGCATACACACTGAGGAAAACAGAACTGAAAGAGACACGTGTACCCCAATGTTCATCGCAGCACTGTTTATAATAGCCAGGACATGGAAGCAACCTAGATGTCCATCAGTAGATGAATGGATAAGAAAGCTGTGGTACATATACACAATGGAGTACTACTCAGCCATTAAAAAGAATACATTTGAATCAGTTCTAATGAGGTGGATGAAATTGGAGCCTATTATACAGAGAGAGGAGAAGGCAATAGCACCCCACTCCAGTACTCTTGCCTGGAAAAACCCATGGATGGAGGAGCCTGGTGGGCTACAGTCCATGGGGTCGCTAAGAGTTGGACATGACTGAGCGACTTCACTTTCACTTTTCACTTTCATGCATTGGAGAAGGAAATGGCAACCCACTCCAGTGTTCTTGCCTGGAGAATCCCAGGGACGGGGGAGCCTGGTGGGCTGCCGTCTATGCGGTCGCACAGAGTCGGACACGACTGAAGCGACTTAGCAGCAGCATACAGAGTGAAGTAAGCCAGAAAGAAAAACACCAATACAGTATATTAATGCATGTATATGGAATTTAGAAAGATGGTAACGATAACCCTGTATGCGAGACACCAAAAGAGACACAGATGTATAGAACAGTCTTTTGGACTCTGTGGGAGAGGGCTAGGGTGGGATGATTTGGGAGAATGGCATTGAGACATGTATATTATCATATATGAAATGAATCACCAGTCCACATTCGATGCATGATACAGGATGCTCGGGGCTGGTGCACTGGGATGATCCAGGGGGATGGTATGGGGAAGGAGGTGGGAGCAGGGTTCAGGATGGAGAACACATGTACACCCGTAGTGGATTCAAGTCAATGTATGGCAAAACCACTACAATATTGTAAAGTAATTAGCCTCCAATTAAAATAAATAAATTTATATTTAAAAAAAGAATTGAGCATCAATCTGAAAAAGAAATACTATAAATTTTGATCAATTAACAACATTAAATTCCTGAATTTGGTCATTATAACATGGTCATATAAGGGAATGTCCTCGCTCCTAGGAGATATAATGCTGAAGTATTTGAAGGTAAAAGGTCATCATATCTGTAATTTATTTATAAATGGTTTGGGAGAAAACATAAATACATATTAGGTTGGTGCAAAAGTAACTGTGGTTGGTACAAAACTAATTGTTGGTGCAAAAGTAATAGTTAACTCAGGTTGATGAAAAAGTAATTGAGGTTCAAAAGTAACTGCAGTTGGTGCAAAAATAATTGAGGTTGGTGTAAAAGTCAAACACAAGTACTTTTCCACCAACCGAATACTTATGCATGCACAAATATATACACACATATATGATGTTATAGAAAGACAGAATGTACAAATGTGGCCAAAAACAGCCATTTGTAATGTAGGCAAAGGGTATATAAGAGTTGATTATACTATTCTTACTGCAACTTTTCTATAGATCTAAAATTCCTTCAAAGTAAAATGTTAAATTTTAAAATAGAAACATCATGTTATAACATGTTAAACTGTCTATACACTGAAAGTTTATTTCAATCTGGTATAAACTTGAGGGCTTATAAAAATCTTACATTTTATGTGACCTATACAGGAAGGAAATCTAAAAAAGAGTGAATATATAACTGATTTATTTTGCTGTACATCAGAAACTAATACAACATTATAAAGCAACTATACTCCAACAAAAATTAAATAAATAAATAACCGCCCCCACCCCCACCAAATAAAACCCTTGCTTCTTTAGAAGGAAGGAAAAGAAAACAGACAATGGTCATATACACTTTTAATTGGTTCAAAGCAATACATCAGGCTTCCTAAGATGCTGCCCCTATTCTCAGAGACAGGACATTATTTCAAGTGCGGCAGCCTTTGTAAGGGAGCATGCTAGATAATAAGGCACGGGCGTACAGTGGCAGGAGCGGTCTAGTAACGCCAAAGGAATGCCCAGGGGCTTAAGACCCTTGAGTCTAGTTTTGGAAGTGGGTAAAGTAATCTTAAGCCCCTGTCTCCTAACCCTCAAGAGGCCCAGAGGTAGAAATGCAGCTGGTAACAGCAGTGTTCAAAGTGCCTCCAACTCCCTTGGAGGAATGATGGGCCATGTTATCAATTAGGTATTACCCACAAGGACAGAGTATAGAGCCTGGGAGTCAAACAATTTCTGTCCAAAAGAAATGCGTATTGTAGATTAAGAAAAAAGTGACAGGAATTGGGAGAGGAAGGTATGATCATCAGGGGCAGGAGCCTGACACTGTCAAGAAAATGTTTCTCAGGGGAGGTATCTTTGAGCTCATCACTAGAAGTATAAGAAAGAAGCAAAAAAAAGACATCCTAGACAGGGAAAACGGCATGAGCCAAGACTGCATGAAAGAGGTGGGACGTTCAGGCTTCACCAGGGCACATGGAGGAAAACGCTGAAGGGTTTTCAGCCATGATAATATTATACACCATCACACTTGTACTTCTGAAAGTTAGTTCTGGGAGAGTGTGGAAGATTAAGATTAGAGGCTTAATGAAGTACTTTAGGTAGGGGATGCCTGGACGGAGATAAGGGGAAAAATAGAAAGATTTTGGAGCTAGAACTGAGAGAAAGTGATCATTGCCTTCAGGGCCGAGTAAGAGGCACAATTTTCTACCTAAGGCAACAGGTAAAAATTGTTCCAGTAACTTACGTGAAATCTGAGAGAAATCATGTTTAGGAATTTATTATTTAACCTATAAAAATAGGTTAAATAAATGTTGAATATCACTTTTTAGATAATCTAATTATTAGATGATTATTTTTTTCCTTCCACAAAGTATGTGGTATGTCCCCAATTTTGACATAGTTCTTATTTAGTTCAGGATCAAAAAACATTTATTAGATCCATCTGTATGTTAGATGCTGTCCTAAAATCTGTTAATTTTTACCTTGTAAAAAACAAACCAAGGTAGGGAAGGGATACACAAGAAAAGGGTACAAGAAAGATCCAAAGGCTGTCCTACCTGTGAGATAAAGGTCGGCATCTGTCCCCTGCAGGACGCTGCTCCCAGAACCAGCGCACAGAGCCACGACTTTGACTGGGGACTCTTTATGATAAACAAAACAAGAGACCAACACTTTACAATTCCCCTTCATATTAATATTACAAACTGTACCAAGAATCCGATATGTAATACAGATCTCTCTCCCAGTCTTATCACAGGTATGTTAATTTTGTGTAAAAAGTTTTAAAAAATAAAAAAACATATCTTCATATAAGCAAACAGACTATTCCTTGGTATTACAGAGCTAACGTAAGGCAGGATGGCTTCCCTGGTGGCTTAGAGGGTAAAGCATCTGCCTGCAATGCAGGAGACCCGGGTTCGATCCCTGGGTCGGGAGGATCCCCTGGAGACGGAAATGGCAACCCACTCCACTATTCTTGCCTGGAAAACCCCATGGACAGAGGAGCCTGGTAGGCTACAGTCTATGGGGCCACAAAGAGTCGGACATGACTGAGCGACTTAACTTTTACTTTTCAAGGCAGGATTATTATTCCTTTGGATATTCGCTATTGCACAAGCCCACATAAGGCACCTCTGAATAGTATTTACCACTATTAGCACTAGGTTTCAGAGAAGGTGATGGCACCCCATTCCAGTACTCTTGCCTGGAAAATCCCATGGACGGAGGAGCCTGGTAGGCTGCAGTCCATGAGGTCTCTAAGAGTCGGACACGACTGAGCGACTTCACTTTCACTTTTCACTTTCATGCATTGGAGAAGGAAATGGCAACCCACTCCAGTGTTCTTGCCTGGAGAATCCCAGGGACGGGGGAGCCTGGTGGGCTGCCGTCTGTGGGGTCGCACAGAGTCGGACACGCCTGAAGTGACTCAGCAGCAGCAGCAGCACTAGGTTTTAGGCTTCACCACAGTGCTGCTCAGTTAAGCAACCTCACCTGGTCTCCAGGTGACAGTGAAAGGCAGGCAAGTTTGTCTCTGTCCCCAGGTAAGGAAGCTAAGGAACTAAACAGGCCAGTTAGAGGATGCTATGGAATGGATTTGACACATATCTTCTTAACTTTTGATTTTATATTGGAGTATAGTTGATATATAGAAAACGAACTAATAGTTACCAGTGGGGAAGTAAGGAGAAGGGATAGTTAGGGCATGACATGGACATACTGCTATATTTAAAATGGATAACCAACCAGGACCCACTATTTAGCACAGGCAACTCTGCTCAATATTATGTAACAACCTAAATGGGAAAAGAATTTGAAAAAGAATAGACATATGTATAACTGAATCACTTTGCTGTATACCTGAAACTAACACAACATTGTTAATTGACACTTTTTTTTAATATGGTATTTTCCTAAAAGAGCATCCTCTGGACAGTGAAATACAGAAACTTTCAAGACAAAATCCAACAAGTGTTGAGCACTTAATTTCTAGAATGGACACTTCATTAGTTGTATTTCACAAAAGGGGCAATGGAGCTGGTCAGAAGTCTTATTCCATCTCTGCCACCCACCTTCTTTGAAAACGAGCACTCATGAGTTGTTTGATCCAACTGTGGATTTTGGTTAAGTCAGTTACCTCTGCAAACCTCAATTTTTTTCACCTATACAACAGGAAAATCAATACTTTCCAGACATCTAAGAATAGCTAGCATTCACTGCACTTAACATGGGCCAGCCATGTGAATTGTATCACCACTTCCATGTCTGCCAAAGTCATGCAGCAGACATGACTGTTACATAAACCCACGGCATCCGACTCCACACTCATAACAACTGCACTCCGCTTGTTGCCTTCGCAAAGGAAACACACACACATAGGACACTCTAAACAGTCCTAGGCTCACTGCAAGGGCCCAATAAATGTTCTGCTCGTTCCTTTTGTTCCCCAAAGTACAGGAGAAAACCAAGAGAGAAGGCAGTGGCTACAAAACTCAGAAACCGCAATTACATCACCGAGCATAGCAGAACCTACTAAAAATTATCACCAGTATTGTAAAACTTAAGATCTGCATTGTAATTGGAGCAATCACGATTTCTAGCTGTCTTCCTGGAATGTGGTAGGGCTGCACTTCATGCTCTTCCTGGGTTGACTGACTCTGAACAATGAGTTGAACAGAATATGTATCATTTCCAGACTACGGTGTTTAACTGCAGTTTAAGACCCTCCCTCTTCAAGACCTGTCTACAATGAGCAGACTCCCCTGCTGATCTGAGATGGACCTGGAGTGTGAATGAGAAATAAATCTTGTTTAGGTCGATGGGCTGTATACCACAGCATAACCTTGTCCACTCTGACCGATAAAGTAAACCAGTCATCTTCTGTGAGCTGCTAACACATTTCTATCATATTGATATAGCCAAAAGTTTCCATTTTTGCCCAATATTATCAGTAGGTATGCTGGACAAATATAGAAGACATACTTACCTAAGGTCTTCCCTATTCCAAGAGCAAGGCGAACATGAGACAGTTTTAGGTGACTTTTGATTCGCTCAATCATAGTTTCCAAGGAGACAGACTCATCCAGTGTGCATAACCGTCCCATCCCAGTATAGAGAAGTAGAGGCTGTAGAGAAACAGAAATTAGGAAAACTGGACATCATAAGTCCTAGAAAAGAATCCCATAGAGCAAAGAGCAAATACTGAGATCAACAAAACAAGGGTACTATGAGCTTGCTATAAAACTAGCTCCAGGGCTTTCCTGGTGGTTCAGTGGTAAAGAATCTGCCTGCCAATGCAGGAGACACAGATTCGATCCCTGATCTGGAAAGATCCCACATGCTGCAGGGCAGCTAAGCCCATGCACCACGACTATTAAGCCTGTGCTCTGGAACCCGAGAGTCGAAACTACTGAAGCCCTTGGACCCTAGAGCCCGTGCTCTGCAAGGAGAGAAGCCGCCACAACGAGATGCCCATGCATAGCAACTAGAGAGTAGCCCCCAATCACAGCAACTAGAAAAAAGCCCATGCAGCACTGAAGACCCAGCACAGCCAAAAATAAATGAATAGATAAAACTTTTAAAAAGTAGCTCCAAGCTAAAATTTAGGAATGCAAACCTGACAAAAACATTCTCTGACTTCTAGGAGCTCAGTCTCCTGAGAAGGTAGTTTTCTCTTCTTTTTCTATTTTTTTTTTTTTTTGGCTGAGTGGCATGTGGGATCTTAGTTCCCTGCCCAGGGATTGAACCTCTGCCCCTTGCATTGGAAGCATGGAGTCTTAACCAGTGGACCACCAGGGAAGTCCAAGACAGGTACTATTTTTTTATGGGATCACAAAAGAGTGACAAAACAGATGAGATGGCGGGAAGGTGTGTACTTGAAGTAAGGGGAGTAAAATAAGCTTCTGCAAGGACTTGGGTCTTGAAGACAAACCAGAAAGGAGTTAAGAAAGGAGTGATGTCAAGTGCAGGGTGGGGGGTTAGAGATATGGTGAGATGTGGTGAGGCATTCCATTTTTTTCTTTTTTCCTTTTTATTTATTTATTGAGACATTCTAAACAGAGAAAACATGTACAAGGGTGCCAAGGTGTGAGAGAGCACACAGGGAAGATCTAAAAGCAGACAGTATAGCCTGCATGCAGAGCAAGGGTGGG
>NW_011495032.1:23705038-23725005 GCF_000754665.1 Bison bison bison | reverse complement strand
GGGGAGGGAGAAGAAGCTGGAGACAGGGTTCCTCGCTGGTCATGAAAGGCCAAAAAGCCTGGACTATCTCCTGGAGGTGCCCGCTCAGGAGTTTACTGCATCTTATATCCCAAGGGAGGGAACATGAGAGTTTCAACTACTGTGGTGGCAAAGCAAACAGACAGGAGAAACATCTTGTAGATTTATGGACAGAATCAACAGGGCTTGGATATATGGGAGCAAGGGAGAGTTGTGCAAACCTGCAAATAAAACAGCTCTTAGGATCCCCGATAAAACAGAAAAAAACTCGTATTTAAAAACATGCTATGTGGATAAGGTCAGTTTTTGTATATATTGGATTTTAAATACTTGTGAGATCTGTAAGTAGAAAATGTTCAGAATGGCTGCAAATATATTTTTTAAAAATTTTTATCTTTTACCTTAAAAAAGCATCCTGAGACAGGAAGTAAAGACATAGGGATCATCATGTCAAGTTAAAGGAATGAATAAAATGGTCCAAGCAGAGGGTATAAAATAAGAGACTGAATCTGTAACTGAGTCTCTAATCATGAAGAAGTACCATCATGGTCTGAATGTTTCTGGCCCCCTCAAATTCACAGGATGAAATCCTAACCTATAGATTAGGAGGTGTAGCCTTTGGGAGGTGCTTTCAGATCATGAGGTTGGAAGCCACACAGCTGGGATTAGTGCTTTAGAAAAGAGGCTCCAGAGAGATCCCATGTCCCCTTCACTGTGTGAAGACACAGAGAGAAGGCACCATCTTTGAAGCATGTATTGAGCTCCCATCCGGCAACACTCGGAGTCTGCCAGTGCCACGATTTTGGACTTTGCTTCCTCCTTAACTGTGATACATAAATGACTGTTGTTTATAAGCTATCCAGTCTATAGTATTCTGTTATAGAAGTCCAAACATGTTATGGCAGCCTGAATGGACTAAGATATCTACATTTTTGTATTCCTGAAACGTCTCCCCTTTTCAATAAACTTTCCAGGGCCCAACATGCTTTCATCACCACTTTGTGCTACTCTAGGCAATAGTTAATAACCTGTTAAACTAACAATTTACATATGAATTTGTCAAACAAAACTGCACTGTAACATAAGATATCTTTTATTACCTTCTCTAGTGACAGAATTTCAGTCTTCTGATAAAACTGCCTATTCTGGGAAAGAAAAGCCACCACCTGCATCAAAGCTTGCTGAGTACAATTCAGACTGAGCCGTGTTTGTTCTTCATCATCAGTCCTGGAAAAAAAAGTCACTTGGTTTAGGATAAATATAAACAAATAAATAAATTTATAAAAATATACATATATATAAATTTATATATTTAAAATAATCCATAGTTTACAACCTCCTGTAATAGGAGATTAGATTTATATGGAATTTAGGATTTAATTCCAAACTGTTTTCTAGAATAGTGTTTCTCAAACTTCAGCATGCATCAAAATCATCTCCTGGCCTTATTAAAACAGACTGTTGGGCCGTACCCTCAGAGTTTCTGATTTAGTAGGTCTGAGTGGGGGCTGAGAATTTATCTAACAAGTTCCAGGTGACACTGATGTGCTGGTCCAGGGACCTCACATTGAAACCCCTGTTCTAGAACTGTTCTCAGTTCTGGTGGTGCATCAGAAATCTCTTGCTGGCTTCTTAAAAAAAAACAGCTGCTGGACTCTTCTATAGACTCAATGAAACAGAACATCTATGAATGGGGCTGGGGCAAACAAGTTTTTTAAAGCCCTAGAAAAGTTAATGTTCAAACATCATTGAATACAAGAATTTCCCAGACAGATTCTCAGGCAAATCCCATTCTAATTACACAGATCTAGGATAAAGCAAAAAATCTTCATTTTTCTTTGTTTATTTTTAATTGAAGGATAATTCTGCTATAATATTGCATTGGTTTCTGCCACACAATGTGATGCATTTTTCAAAAGCACCCATTATGCGCATGATTCAGAGGGTCCCTGAATCACCCTTTAAAGAGCAATACCCTTGGGAATCCCTTGGTGATCCAGTGGTTAGGACTAGGTGCTTTTATTATCAGGGCCTGGGTTCACTCCTTGGTCAGTGAACTAAGATCCTAAAAGCCATGGGGCATGGCCAAAAAAAATTTTTTAAAGGAATATCCAAGAGCCTCCAAAAAAACTAACATCAAGAAAGTTTTGTATTTAACCATAAACTCTAAATATAATCACAGAATTCGAGAACTAAAAGATACCTTACAAGATAATGTGGAAGTGGAGTTTCAACACTGGAACCATCAGCAGAGATTTGAAACAAAAAAGCAAAAACAATGCCTGGTCCCCAGTCTAATTGTTAAGTCTCAGATACTACCTGTGATGTGGAGAAACTGGAACCAAACTAAAGGTGTTTCAGTTCTTTAAAAGGTCCACCAGTTAGGAAGCGAAATGCTTCAAGAAATTACAGTACACTCATAATAAGAAATCTACATGGAAAGATTACTATGACAAGTTGAAAAGGCAAATACAGCATACCATTTAATTTTAAAAAAAACAATGACTAAAAGAAAACTATACATTTCTTCATGTCCCTATACATGTTTGGAAAGATACCCACTTCTCCGAAAACAAAAGAAAAGACAACTTGAGTTGAAGATCTTGGGACTGAGTAGAAGGGACAAGGAGGACTTTGGTATTGTTTGAAGTTTTCATGCTCTATTGGCATAATTTTAATTTCAGTGTTTACACAGTATTGCAGAATGGTAAAAGATATCTATGACTGAAATCTATGCAAAATCTTATAAATAATTTTTCTTAAGGTTCTTGAAATCCCCCAATACTATTATAGGACATTCACTATGGCTTTAGTATAATGTATCTACACATAAAAACCACTCACCCAAGAGTCATTTTTGGGGTAGCCTATATGGATTTCCATTTTAGCTTTGCACAGCGGCAGTATCACAGCCAGTGAGATTTACCCAAGGCATGATTACTGCTAACAGATTTCCATTTTATTAAAAGGCCACTATATTTATCTTTGTTTTTTTTAATAATTATTAAGTCCTAGCTCTATATTATGTGTCTTTTACAATGCTTTAGTAGGCAACCCACCCCAGTGTTCTTGCTTGGAGAATCCCAGGGATGGCGGAGCCTGGTGGGCTGCCGTCTATGGGGTAGCACAGAGTCAGACACGACTGAAGTGACTTAGCAGCAGCAGCAGCAGCAGCGTAAGTAAGTCCCAACATTTTTTGGTATCTCAGATCTAATTAAATAAATGATTGGCATTTCTGAGAGGCATTTTAACGTATTTTTTCCTTTCAAGTGTTTAGGAATCATCATTTCCTGGGAATTGATAAAAGTAAACCTATACTATCAGCATATCACCAGGGTTTATCTGCTGCTGCCGCTGCCAAGTCGCTTCAGTCATGTCCGACTCTGTGCGACCCCATAGATGGAAGCCCACCAGGCTCCCCCGTCCCTGGGATTATCCAGGCAAGAACACCAGAGTGGGTTGCCATTTCCTTCTCCAATGTGTGAAAGTGAAAAGTGAAAGGGAAGTCACTCAGTCGTGTCCGACTCTCAGCGACCCCATGGACTACAGCCTATCAGGCTCCTCCATCCATGGGATTTTCCAGGCAAAAGTACTGGAGTGGGGTGCCATCACCTTCTCCAAGGGTTTATCTACATACCCTAAAGTAAAAATACCTTTCAACACTGTCAGGAGGATTTGAAATACTGTAAGATGTGTGGTATAGTCCTTCCTGCATAGAAAATAGTCAATAAGCGTTATCATTATTTACTGTATTGTATCAGTTTTCCTCCTCAGGGACCCATAAGCAAATCAGAAGAATGCTGTTTTGTAAACCTACCGAAGGAAAATGATTCCATCTGAGGAAAATGATTTGTTGTAAACTTAAATAGCAGGCTTATAGAATTTGTAAGAAAGATTCTTAACATATACACAAAAAGAGGAAAATATATTGTACCTAGCAGAAAAAGAAGTAACAGATACACCTGCAATCTCTTTCAGTGCAGAAATGACTTTGTCCAGGTCTTGGGTGTGGGTAACACTGAATTCTACTCTGTGAGTTCCCTCCGTGGGGTAGTCAGGAGCTTTGGAAGGATGGATGGGCCTGGAGGTGCAAACACCTAGAAAAAAAAATTGTCAGGAGTTAAAAGAGATTTTGTGGGTTTTTTTAAAAATTAAAAAGAAAAACTACTACTGTAAGAAATGAGTATTCTTTAAAAGATTCATTCTTAGATGCTTCTATAATAAACACACACAACATGGTCCTTATATATACACCCAATAGCCCCCATAACCTAAGGATTTCGTATGGTCATACAGAATCATATTTCTTTTCAGAACTATTTTCCAGAAGACTCTTAAATATCACAGAAAGTTGGACAAGACTGACTCACGAATTTCTGATGACATATAGAATTGTGACTGCTTACTAAATTTACTTGTGTAAACTATGATTCAGGTCACAAAGCTCATAATCCACTTGACCACACTAATCCAGATTATATTATCACAGAAGCTTCAGCCCAGCACAAGGCAACTAAAAAGGCTTACCAAAAATAAAGCTAAAAACACATACACTGAATTCCCTCATTGTGCTGGGCATAAGTACTAATCCAGTGAAACTATCTGACTGATATATGAAGTATATTCTGGAGAGGCCTGAGCTTTCAATTCAATTCAACAGGCTTTTCTGGAGTGCCTGAGTGTTAGGCACTGTGCCACTTGAGTAAGGAATCACAAAGCTCAGCCAAAAATGAAGATTTCCAATGTGGTCTTTATTCAATAAGAATATAATTTCATTTTTAAATATAATTTAATTGTCAGGTTTCAGCAAGATTATTTTAAAATATATAAAAACAGAATAATGGTCCCCATCCCTAAAGAGGTTAAAACACTATTGAAAAGACACTCTATAAAATTCCAAAGCACTGACAGGGAAAAAACTAGATATGAAAGAACAAGAGGCTTCTCACCAAGCCCCTTAGCCAGCCAGTTGTTGACTCCCTGAGGAGCAGCGTCATAGGCGGTGTGAGGAGAGTAGATCCCAACTCTGTTCTCCAGTGCCCGGATTACCAGGCGCTCCTTCCATGTTTTCCAGGTGATGCGCTTCATGGGTCGGAAAATAGGCGGATGGTAGGAGAGGATGAGATCCGCCTTCTTCTGCAGCGCCTCCTCCATCACTTCCTCAGTCAAGTCATTGGTCAGGAAGAGCGTGTTTACAGTGTGTGGTGGGCTCGGTTCCACCAGTAATCCAACATTGTCCCAGCTCTCAGCAAATGAGAGGGATGCAAAGTCATTCAAGGAGGAAAGGAGAGCCTTCAGATCCATGAAGGAACGGGAAGAACTGTAGATCAGGGAATGCACCAGGCGGGCTGTCGTGGTGACCAGGCGTACACGAGATGACAACATGCAGAAGTCAGGCAAAACTGAGTATCTGAAGTCAAACACAGACTATGGAGCACATGTACACTTTACAGACTCAAACCTTTTTAGACAGCAAAGTATATGAGCAAAAGAGCTGTAGTCTTACACTAAAAAAAAACCAAACATGATGGCATGCGTACTCAGTTGCTTCAAACCCAGGTCTCCCGCATTGCAGGCAGATTCTTTACCAGCTGAGCCACAGCGGAAGCCCAAGAATACTGGAGTGGGCAGCCTATCCCTTCTCCAGCAGATCTTCCTGACCTAGGAATCGAACCAGGGTCTCCTGCATTGCAGGCAGATTCTTCACCAACTGAGCTATCAGGGAAGCCCACTCAATTGCTTCAGTCGTGTCCAACTCTTTGAAACCCACTGGACTACAGTCAGCTAGGCTCCTCAGTCCATGGGATTCTCCAGGCAAGAATATTGGAGTGGGTTGCCATGCCCTCCTCCAGGGCTTCTTTCTGACCCAGGGATCAAACCCATGTCTTCTGCATCTCCTGCGATGAAGGCAAATTCTTTACTGCTGAGCCACCAGGGAAGCCATACCTGAGTTCAAATATTGGCTCTATCATTTACCAGCACTGGTATCACAGATAAGTCACTTAAGTGCTCTGAGCTTGTTCTCTCATCTACAAAACAGAGATACTATAACTTATTTCATAGGTCATCTAGAGGAGTAAATGGATTAATATGTTTAAGTCACCTTGCACAAGCCTGGAGTGTGTGTGTGTGTGTGTGTGTGTGTGTATGTATCCGTCAGTCGTGTCTGACTCTTTGCAACCCTATGGGCTGTAGCCCACCACACTCTTCTTCCCATGGAATTCTCCAGGCAAGAATACTGGAGTGGGTAGCCATTCCCTTCTCCAGAGCACAAGCTTGGTACATAACACACAATTACATTCATCCCCTCCTCCCTGTCCCCCACACACCCTCTGTTCATAGTCTTCTCACCCTTCAACCATCGTTCTCCATTTCTCTAGATATTACACTTCCTTCCAAGACCACTTCGACTTTCTAAATAAAGCTTTTCTTGACAAACTTTCTCTTTCAGTGTCTCCCCTTTTGCTCCAGACCATTCTCTTAATTAATGTTATATTCCTGTTGGTCTCCCCTAAAGCTACCAGAGAACAGGAACTATCTTTTCTGCATCTCAGTATCTCCAATATTGGCCAGCACTAAATGCTTACTATACATAGACACAGTTTCCCTTCCCCTATCATAGCAGACTTTGGAGTTGGGGTGGTATATACTGACATTAAAAAGTGCTTTATCAGAGAGTTCCCTGGTGGCCTGGTGGTTAGGATTCTGGCTTTCATTGCTGTGGCTCGGGTTCGATCCCTGGTTGGAGAACTGAAATCTCTCAAGCTGTGGGGCATGGCCAAAAAAAAGGTGCTTTATCAAGAAAAAGTAATGATACCATATATAAAAACTTAAGTGGTTTATCAGTAGCCAGAACCATGAGATGCAGAGGTGGGTCACTGTGAATGGGCAAGGTCAAGGCAGGAAAGGGGCAGGAGATGCTGCCCCTGAACAAATACCTTGGTGCCATACAAAGGCCAGAATCAAGAGGTGGGCGAGGTGAAGATGTAGGGTACTCTGTCCGCAGAGTCTGTCAAACCCTTCTAGACATCTGTATCCAATACAAAAGGTAACACTGTTGGCTCAATTCTTAAATTGAGTATCTATGAAAACTTTTTTGAAGAAAAGCATTTCATGGTATGCAAATTAGCAAGAAAGCAGTCAACTGTAAATTTTGATTGAAATACTTGTAACTTGTTAACTTCGGAAACAATTTTTTAAACTTTTATTTGTACACAAAGAATATTTAATATTTAATGCACTTATTCAAAATATGGTTTGGAGTGATGCAGAACCTCCACAAACCCTTGAACTGGGGTCTTGGAAGATCTTCTAAGTGTCCTTATACCACTTGCGGGCTTCCCGGGTAGCTCAGCTGGTAAAGAATCCGCCTGCAATCCTGGAGAATGCAGGAGAGCTGGGTTCGACCCCTGGTTGGGTACATCCCCTGGAGGAGGGCATGGCAACCCACTTCAGTATTCGTGCCTGGAGAATCCCCATGGATAGAGGAGACTGGTGGGCTACAGGCCATGGGGTCACAAAGAGTCGCACACCACAGCACATACCTCTTCCCATTTCCAGATTCCAGGTCCTGATACTAATTACTCCACTTTACAAAGACTCTTCTAAATCTGGCAAGGGCTAAAGTGAAGCTCTAGTAGTCTACCACGCCGGTGTTGATTTATTTACTGTTAAATTTGTAGGACTTAAAGGTAACAAAACACTCCCCATTCACAACGAAGCTGCGTAGCTTGAAGCCACAATTAACAAGAATGGGAAGCGGCGCAGCCTGCTGAAGACCACAGACTCTAAAACCAGCCTGATTCCCAGAGCCACAGCTGTTGGCGGTTTCCACATCTGAAGGATAGAAATAATAGTTTCCAGCTCACAGTGTTGTTGCAAGATTTAACCGTAAAGCTGCGGGAAAGTGCCTGGCCTAGAGTCAGCGCTATTTAAGTATCATTAGCAGGGCCACTTCACAGCCTGCAAACTGCGCCCCTCTTTTTTCAGTCCCACTTCTGACGTTTTCCAGGACAATGAAGAGAGCAGGTTGCAAGGCCGTAAACCTGAGAGTCAGGGCCCCGGCCCCTCTAGAACCCTATCCTATCTCGAGGCAACCCGGTTTTCTGCGCCTATCTCTGCCCTGTGGCTATCAGGGGGCTTCCACAGCCCACCACCGAAGGCTCAGCTACCCACGCCGGAATCTAATTCTCCCAAGACTCACCAGTCCCGGGACTCCGCAAGAGCTACTTCCGGTCCTGCGCGGAACTTCCTGGTGTTGTGAAAGTAGGCGGGACGCAGGAGCCGGGCGGAAGAGGTACTTTCCATTTTACGTCTGAGCCCAAGACAATCCTAGAAGTTGCCCAGAATTAACGCTTTTTGTCCTAGTGTAATTATTGAAAGAGCCCCCTTTCAAGGTCAGATGTGTTCCTGGTGGGGAATAAATCCTACATTCTCTCCCTAGTTCTTCTTGTTTGGGTTACAGATAGGGAGAGGGGAAGGGAGGACGCGAACAAGCTAGGGGCATTCTCTCTAATGGGTCTCTTGCTCGACTTCCGGTGGCATTTCGAATCTACAGACCCGTGGGGGCACCTACGATTGCATCTTTGCTGTTTTAACAACAACTGTGCTAATCGAAGTTAAGTAAGTTAAGTAAGTATGGGGTAACGTCACTTATTGTTTCATTAGCTTAACTCGTGCTTGCAGAGCGCTGTGTGTTTTAGTTCTTGGACTGCTTACAGTTAGTATTTTTTCTGTGCGGGGAGGGTGACGACTAGTAAAGCATGTAGTATACTAGTGGTAAGTGCTGTGAGAAAAGGAAATCGTTAAGGCAGGTTTAACCAGACTTTTGAGCAGAGATTTGGAGGTGAGGAAACTAGCTGTACAGATGTCTGAGTGTACATGTTCCAGGCGAGGGGAACACCCAGTGCCTGGACCCAAAGGCGGGAATGTACTCGGCCCTTGAGAAGTGAGCAGGGAAAGAGGAGTTTGAGGGTCTGGAGTCGATTAGTTTCGCCTGATGGCTTCCATAACCGAATTTTTATTACTTGGGTAGAATGGGTACTCGTTGACACTTTTTCTTTTAAATATGCCATAAAACTGAGCTTGTGTGAGTCAAGAGAGGGAAATGAATTTAATTCTTTTTTATTTTGTAAATAGAGGCTCGTTCTTGAACTTCTCTCAATAAACTCTGAGAAAGTAACAGTGCTTCCTGAAACCATCAAGAAAGAAAATGGTAAATTTTATGGAATTCTTATGAATGTCTTTCATAAAAAAATTTTTTTTCAGAAAATCAAGGGAATTAAAACTGCATGGAAATTTCAGTGACAAAACAGAAATAATAAGCTGAAGAACTATAAAGTGTAAAATGATTCTAAACAAAACCAGCAAAGGCAAAATTAAATTATGTCTTTCACTTAAACAACACAGAATTTACCTTTATATGGAAAAAGATACCAGACAGATAGAGATGGAAAGGGCTTCTTGCAGAAGAGCATCATAGTCAGGTGTGATCATTTTCATTGGATCCTTTTGCTCTTGGTCTAAGGTGGACACTGGAGTCGGAGATATCTCGAAAGAAAGCAGTGTGCCCCACCAACACACACACACACACACACACACATTCCTGCCTTCTTTCTTCAACTTAGTCATACTCTGACTGCTAGATACTATTGTAAAAAGACAAATTAAAAAAGAAGTCTAAGAAGCTTTCTAGCCTCTCTGGAATGGGGTAACAAAAGGAGTATTTTGACTACCAATGAACAGATGAAGCAAAAAGGCAAGTAAGAGAGTACTCTGGTTACCTCTGCACATTTAGGATCTGAAAACACAGATGCTTTTTATGTCTGATGTCGTTAGTGGAGAAAGAAATTGTTTTTCAACTCTCACAATTATATAAGGGAAATGGTTAAAAAAAAAAAAAAACAACTATGTTTGTAAAAGTCTTTTTCCTACTATTTTTCAATAAATATTAATGACTTAGTGAATTGCTTATTTAAGTCAGTCATGCTAACATAAAAATCGTTTTTATTGATGAAAAATTCGAATAAGATAATTATTTCCATTATAGTGTGTTTGAGTGTGAAGTCGCTCAGTCATGTCCAACTCTTTGCGACCCCGTGGACTGTAGCCCGCCAGGCTCCTCTGTCCATGGGATTCTCCAAGCAAGAATACTGGAGTGGGTTGCCATTTCCTTCTCCAGGGGATCTTCCCAACCCAGGGATTGAACCCAGGTCTCCTGCATTGCAGGCAGATGCTTTATCCTCTGAGCCACCAGGGAAGCCATCATAGTAGTTGCTCCCAAATTTTTAGCATAGATACCATTTTACCTAAACATTTACCTTTCTCCTCTGGAATTTTTTTTTTTCCTACTGCTGAAATAATTTTGAAGAAATGCAACTTATCTCTCAAGAGCTACTGTATGGATAGATCATCTCTGAAATGGTGTTTCTGTTTTTATTCAGATAGTCATCTTTATTATCTAGTTAGGGAAATGATACAATGCACAAAATCACCTGAAGAAATCTCATTTTTCTCACATTCTCTCTCCTTTTTAGTCGGTGACATTGCATACAGATGTAGGTGATATTAAAATAGAAGTCTTCTGTGAAAGGACACCCAAAACATGTGAAGTGAGTACCATAATGTATGCATAAAAGATGAGTTAACTCAGTAGGGTAACCATTTTGAAATCGAGTCACCTAACTTAAATGGCATTCCCCCCAGAAAAATAGAAAACTTTTCTATGAAACCATTGTCAAGAAAAACCATCAATCATAATTTCTGATCTAATTTATACTTTGTTTTCTTTTAAATAAATTACTTAATTTTTAGCTGTGCTAGGTCTTCGATGTTGCATGTAGGGCTTCTCTGGTTGCAGGAGCTATTCTTTATTTGCAGTGTACCAGCTTCTCTTTGCAGAGAAGGCAATGGCACCCCACTCCAGTACTCTTGCCTGGAAAATCCCATGGATGGAGGAGCCTGGTAGGCTGCAGTCCATGGGGTCGCTAAGAGTCAGACAGGACTGAGCGACTTCACTTTCACTTTTCACTTTCCTGCATTGGAGAAGGAAATGGCAACCCACTCCAGTGTTCTTGCCTGGAGAATCCCAGGGACGGGGGAGCCTGGTGGGCTGCCGTCTATGGGGTCACACAGAGTCGGACACGACTGAAGTGACTTAGCAGCAGCAGCAGCAGCAGCTTCTCTTTGTGGTGGTTTCTCTTGTTGTAGAGCATGGGCCCTTGGCAGATAGGCTCAGTAGTTGTGGCACACAGGCTTAGTTGCCCCTTGGCATATAGAATATTCCCAGACCAAGGATTGAACCTGTGTCCCCAACATTGACAGGCAGATTCTTAACCACTGGACCACCAGGGAAGTCCTACACTTTTTTTTCTGATGTTAAAGTGAATTAAAGAAAGGGTAGATAATTTTTCTCTTACCATACTGTGGCTGGTATCTTTTTCTTTTGGCTCATTTTTCTCAAGAAATATAGGGGAACTGTTCCATATATTATTTCACTTGTTTAAATAACAAGGATAGAAGGAAAAAGGGAGTTCCTTGGCGGTCCAGTGGTTAGGACTTGGTGCTTTCCCTCTTGTGACGTAGGTTCAGTCTCTGGTTGGGGAACGAATATCCCATAAGCAGCGTGGCATGGCCAAAAAAATACAAGAAGGGAAAAAAAGAGAGTCACCTATATATATACATTCATTCAGCAATTTTGCTTATGAGAAGCTATCTTGCCAGCATCTGGAACTTCAGTGATGAACAAGAGACATTCCTTGCTCATGTGGAGCTAATATTTACCTGATAGGCAGGGGGAAAATTCATTCTAGAAAAAAAAGTAATTCTAGAGGGAAATAATGCCTTGAAGGAAATAAAGTGTTGAGATGGAGAATAATGGGAAGGGATTTATTTAAAAGAAGATGAGAGCAAGGCTAGCCAAGAAAGTGGTACTGCACTTTAAGAACTGAGTGTGAAAGGTAATTAAGGCATCTCCGTGGAAGGACTTATAAAAAAGAACGTTCCAGGTATAGAAATAGGTACAGGGCCTCAAGGTGTGAAAGCCTGTGTTTTTTGAATAAACTTTCAGAAGGCTGATGGGGTTAACACAGTAAGTAGCAGGGAAGGAGTGATTATCATGAGACGCAGAAGTAGGCTAGGTCATGCAGGGCTTGCTAGGCTCTGCTGAGGGTTTTGTATTTTCTTTCAGGAACAGAAGGAAGCTATTGGAGAGTTTTAGTCAGTGACTTTATCCAAAGTAATGCCTCAAAGACATTGTTTAAATAGGTTGTTGCGGTATTTTCAGTAAATACAATTCATTTGTTATCTAAAATATGTTTCTGCTACATTTCTCAATTATTATTTTTACTCTCCAGAATTTCTTGGCTCTTTGTGCCAGTAATTACTACAACGGCTGTATATTTCATAGAAATATCAAGGGTTTCATGGTTCAAACGGGAGATCCAACAGGTAAGTGATTCCAGTAATACATAAGGAATTGAATATATAGTGTAAAGAAGAGACTAGATAAAGAATAGAAAAATAAAAATATGTGGGGTTTTTATAACTTACCTTAGCAAGAAATTTTTAAGCAGAAGCTACTGGTATCAAGCCCTAAAATATGAACAATACTGATAAGGAGGGTTGGGGGGTTTTGTAGATATACTTTATGTTCTTTAAAGTTCATTTTGGGGAAGAAAGAAAGGATATATCAGATTTTATTTGTACTTAAAGGGTTGCTGTTGCTAAGTCGCTTCAGTCGTCTCCGACTCTGTGTGACCCCGTAGACGGCAGCCCACCAGGCTCCCCCGTCCCTGGGATTCTCTAGGCAAGAACACGAGTGGATTGCCATTTCCTTCTCCAGTGTATGAAAGTGAAAAGTGAAAGTGAAGTCGCTCAGTTGTGTCCGACTCTTAGCAACCCCATGGACTGCAGCCTACCAGGCTCCTCCGTCCATGGGATTTTCCAGGCAGGAGTACTGGAGTGGGGTGCCATTGCCTTCTCCGTTTAATTAGATACTTCATTTGTTTGTCTTGTAATATAGGTACTGGAAGGGGAGGTAACAGTATCTGGGGCAAGAAATTTGAAGACGAATATAGTGAATATCTTAAGGTATATCCAAAATACTTCAGAATCTATTTTTTCATGCTGTGTTTACACTTGGAAACGGATACGTATGTTGTAATAATACAGGTTAAAATAATTAGTAAATATACTTTTTTTTGTAGTTTTTCACTCTTTATAAGTGATGTCGAGAGGAAATATAAATGTCAATTCTAGCCTAATATATAGTGGAATCTCACCATCACATGAATCTTGACATTAAGTGAGCTCATCTTCCGGTCCAATCTGAAATGTTTAATCAGTAATATACCTGTGGGGCTTCATGTCTCACTATAAAATTCATGTTGAATGACAATGAATCATTGGTCTTTTTTGAGGGTGGGGAGGAGAGACTGTCAGACCTTCTGGTTGCAATATTGCCTATTATCAGTCGCCGGCTTTTTATCATCTTCTCTTAGATATTTGAATATTTGTTTTAATTTCACTTAATGTGTATGGTAGATCTCAGTTAGGTCTCAGAGAAGTGCACATAAATAAATCTGCAGCATAGAAAAATTAGATACTTATATTTCCTTTGTATTTTTTCAAACTTTCTAAAGAATTTTCTTTTTTCTAAAAGTTAAAAAACTAGTACATATTCATTTAAAAAAAAGTTCCATTTCCCAGAGATGACATCAGTTAATAATTTATTGTGTGGTCTTTCAATCTGAATATGTAATTTAGTATATTGTTTTGAAGTTACAGTAAAATGTACTCAGCAAAACTTCTAAGAATATTCACTTCAGTGTTATCTCTGGATGGTGACTAGGAATAATTTATCTTTTTGCTTTTCTATCATAAATAAATATTGTTACCAAGTTGGGATTAGGAGGTGATAAATTGTTTAAAAAGTCACCCTTTTCCTGAATCGGAAATGAAACAGTTTTTTAGGCATTAATTAATAACTGTTTCCATGGTACTGATCTGTCATCCTATACCAGTGATTTTCAAACTTCGCTGGTAACAGACTGACCTGTAGAAGTTTTAAATTAAAAAAAAAAGAGTAGGGCCTTACCTCCCTAAATCTTGAGAAAAACAAGAGAACTGATTAGGACCGTGACTATATTTTAAGGTTCCCTGGTGATTCCTACGCAAACACACAAACAAGGTTAAGAACTATTTTCTAACATACCAGAATTAAGGATGTGTTAATAGTCACATACTCTAGCCCTGAACTTCCGTTCCCACACATTTACCCTAGAGAAATTCATGTACATGTGCACTAGGAAACGTACAAGAGTGTTCCTAGAGTACTACTTGTAATAACAAAATTCGAAAAACAATGTCCATCAATCTTTGAGTGGACAAATTGTAGTATATTCAGTAGTAAAATAGTATACAGCGAAAGAAATATGTATAATACATGTATGAATCTTAGAAACATTATGTTAACTGCAGAAATCATTTTCTAGAAGACTAAAAATAGTATGAACTATTTTATAGAACTCAGAAACCAGCAAAAGGAAACAATATATTGTTCAGGCATTTATAAAGATATTAGAATACTAGTTACCACTTTGAGAGGCTGAAGTAATAGCTGAGAGGAGCGTATAGGCATATGCAACAATTTGGTAAATTTTAATTCTTAAAGCTTGAAAACAGGTTAATGGTTGCTTATTTTATTATACTGTAAGTAGTACATATATTCTTATGATGCATCAAATACATTTGATTGGTAGTCACCTTTTAGGGAGACAGTAAAGCATTAATATCTATGTAGTTGCATCTCTGTGGTTTGTCTCATTAGTGTCTGCTGATGAATAGCATCAGACAGAGTAATCATTGGAGTTACTTTTAGTATATTTTATATTTGGGCATCTCCCTGTAAGACAGTTCTGTCTTTAATCTTATTGATAAAGTCCTTTTAACTCCTGTACACATTCCCTTGTATAACAGTGTAATGAATATTAGACAAGGCCTTCCTTAGATCATCCAGTCCTGGGTTTATGAACTGACTGCCCATAGGTGGAAGACCCACAGATTCATTCTTTACGGCCATTGGTTTAAAAACATTATAAATGTCATGAGGCAAGAGATACACTATTCCTTTTGCCAGATTCCACCATTCCCTAATGTTTACATTCTGCCCAATTATCAATTTATTATCTGCGAACCCTTGTGAGAATTTGAATTATGAAAAAACCCCTGAACTAGTCCAACCTCCCTTGTTTTACAGATAAAGAAACTAGCCAGAGTCCAGTGTATATGTGAAGAGATTATGGGGATTTTGGTTTTGTTGTCTGCCTGATGGTTTCATGCCAGCACACTGTTCCTTAATATAAATGTAAGGATTATTTCTATTATACATTGGTGTTGCCGAAAGTGTTCGTGGCTCTACTTCTCCAAAGATGAAATTGAAGAGTATGATTTGGTATATAAACAATTTACATACAAGTTTCCAGAGATACAGATCATACAGAAACTGAACATTTGGACTAGCCCTGATGGAAACTAATTACATGTTTTCTTGATCTCTTAAATATTGGGAAGGTAAAGAGTGTATGTCTTGTTTCAGTCCTATATTTGGAATGTTTACATAAAAACAATTAATACTTTGGTCTGTCCTCTTCAGCACAGTGTTAGAGGTGTTGTATCTATGGCTAATAATGGCCCAAATACCAATGGATCTCAGTTTTTCATCACCTATGGGAAGCAGCCACATCTGGACATGAAATACACAGTATTTGGCAAGTGAGTATTCTGGTTTGGAATTTCACTGCAAAGGATGCATGAGTGGCTGTGATCATGGCGTAACTAGTATTCAAAGAGCAGTATGAGAGCTAAATGTACTTGAAATTTACACCCACCACTTAATAGCCATGTGACCTTGAGTTATTTACAACCTCTCTCACCCTCAGTTATTTTGTAAAGAGGCACCAGCTCTTTTTTTTTTTCAGGATCTTATGCAAGTTAACAGTATGTATTGTTTTCATTCAGAATAGCATTTTGTATCAACACATCTGAAAAACAGTTGCTTAAACAAGATGAACTGGGATGGTGGTTCTAGTATGTCATTGATGTCCCAGGTGCCTTTCTTTTTTCTCAGCCATCATTAGCTTTCATTCTGAAATTCACCTCATGGTTATAATTTGGACAGCAAAGCTCCAGTCAGAATATTTGTGTTCCAAGCAGAAAGAAGGAGGAAAGGCAAAAAGTGCTTGCCAGCTGAATCAGTCCCTTTTTAAAGAACTTTCCTGGAAGACCCAGACCTTACTTACAAGAGAGGGTAGGAAATGTTTTTCAGCTAGATACATTGCCATCTCAATAAAATCAGGCCTCTATAAATAAGAAGAAAGGGGAATGGAATCCTGAGGAGACTTTTAGCAGTCTCTGCAAGAAAATCCATTAGATACAGTATCCCTGGGAATTGCTTTTATAAATCAACAGGAAGTCAGTTTGTCAACAAATTATTTACTGTGTTCAATAAACCAAGGCAGAGTTCTATAGTTTGTTTTATTTAACAGTTTGGATGCCAAGCTAGTTTAATTAAAAATACAAGAGTCTACAACTTTTCTTTTTCATTCCATATGCATGTCTAATTTATAGATTAATACTTGATGAAAAGGAATATTATAGCCTTTAGTAGTTTTTGTGTGTATTATGGATAATCTTTATACTCCCTTTCTTTTATATTCTCCCTAACCCACCATTCGGAATTATTGATTAGTAATTAGTAGGACTTATCTTACTGAATTGGTTAAAAAACGCTGTAGCATTTAGAACAAGTATTCTTAACCTTTAGTCTAGTAACTCCTTGGAACTCTTTTCTGTATATGCACACACATTTTTCTGAGAAAATGGTTCATAGCTTTTGCTGGTTCTCAAAGGTACCCATTCCCAAATACTTAACTTACCTCAACTCTACATGCCCTTTTTGGCCTGGAATCTTTTTCCTGCACCCTCTTTTTTCTCTTACTGACCCAGAAGGTGGGAAAGCCTTTAAAACTTACAATTTAAAGACCTTAACTGCCTACCTTTGGGCGTAAAATCAAAAGGCTTTGGCTATAATAACATTTTAGTGGAAATGTAAAATAAAATGGGAATCTGTTATTTTTAAAGTACCTACTCTAAGTCTTAGGAATTGATTCAAATTGCACCAGGAAGTATAATCTAAAAAGCCACTTTGTCTTAGTAGACTAAGTTTCTAGAACATATTAGAAAAACAGCTGTTTTTTTTTTTTTTTCTGATAGAAACATGAAGTGGGCTTAGCTGTCGATCTTCTCTTCAATATTTCTTTTTGTTGTTTAAAAGCAAAAAATAAAAACACCACGTTTAAACACTAAAGTACAAAGGAGCTACCTACTTCAGAACCTTCAGTGCAGGGCAATACTCATAATAACTGTCATCCTTACATACTTTCTCCAGGCTTTTGCTATAGCAAAGAAAACCTTCTGACTGGTTGTATTGGCCCCATTTGTAGCTAATCCATGTGAATGAGGCAGAATACATCATTTAGGTACTTTGATGGGAATATTCCCGCCCATTGCTACTTTTGTCTAAAGGCATAAACATGAATTTTTGTTTCTGAATTTTGGGCCCTACTTATGGCAGAAAATCAAAGCAATATCTTACTGTATACTCAACAAGGGAACTCAAAAAACTGTATGACTTGGTCTTTTTCTCTTAGACTGTAATTGTTGTAGGTGTTTGGATATTATGTTTCAATTGTAGGAAATTTTCAAACATTATATTGTTTCTCTTTCAGGGTGATAGATGGTCTGGAGACTCTAGATGAACTGGAGAAGTTACCCGTAAACGAGAAGACATATCGACCTCTTAATGATGTACACATTAAGGACATAACTATTCATGCCAACCCATTTGCCCAGTAGCTATAATAGACCTGGACAAATACTTGGCTAACTATTCAAGGAACACACCTATTATGGTTTACTCAGTTTTAATTATGTCAAAGATTGTAGCTTGTTTATAACTAAGATCGTCTATGAGTTGCTGGTACCAAGAGGGGCCAAACAGTATTTAGTCCTATTTTTAGAGCATATTCTATGAATATTATCTAATGCATTTCTTTAATTAAAAAAAAAAACCCTGTGTTTAACTTTGTATTTTCATATAAACATTCATTTTTAAATGCTGAGTGTCAAATCCAGGCATTTTTGAGCACCCTAATTACATACTCCTACCATATCTAGTCCACATCCTATTCAGGTCAGTTCAGTTGCTCATTCATGTCTGACTCTTTGTGACCCCATGGACTGCAGCACACCAGGCCTCCCTGTCCATCACCAACTCTGGGAGTTTACTCAAACTCATGTCCATTGAGTCCGTGATGCCATCCAACCATCTCATCCTCTGTTGTCCCCTTCTCCTGCCTTCAGTCTTTCCCAGCATCAGGGTCTTTTTGAATCAGGTGGCCAAAGTATTGGAGTTTTAGCTTCAGCATCAGTCCTTTCAAAGAATATTCAGGACTGATTTCCTTTAGGGTAGACTGGTTATATCTCCTTGCTGTCCAAGGGACTCTTAAGTGTCTTCTCCAACACCACAGTTCAAAAGCATCAATTCTTCGGCACTCAGCTTTCTGTATAGTCCAACTCTCACATCCATACACGACTACTGGAAAAATCATAACTTTGACTAGATGGACCTTTGTTGACAAAGTAATGTCTCTGCTTTTTAATAAGCTGTCTAGATTGGTCATAACTTTTCTTCCAAGAAGCAAGTGTCTTTTAATTTCATGGCTGCAGTCATCATCTGCAATGATTTTGGAGCCCCAAAAAATAAGTCTGTCACTGTTTCCACTGTTTCCCCATCTATTTGTCATGAAGTGATGGGACCAGATGCCATCATCTTAGCTTTCTGAATGTTGAGTTTTAAATCAACTTTTTCACTCTTTCACTTTCATTAAGAGGCTCTTTAGTTCTTTGCTTTCTGCCATAAGGGTGGTGTTATCTGCCTCTCTGAGGTTATTGATATTTCTCCCAGCAATCTTGATTCCAGCTTATGCTTCATCCAGTCCAGTATTTCACATGATGTACTCTGCATAAAAGTTAAATAAACAGGGTGACAAGATACAGCCTTAACGTACTCCACATCCTAGAAATATTTCCATTAACTATTTACTTTGTACAGTTAGAGGAAAGGTAAATAGATAGCCTAGAGAGGCCAGTCAATCCATTAGGTATTTCCTCTGGTGTTTATAGTAAAGGCCCAGAGAAGTCCTGGAGTACAGTGAACACTCAGAATTCCCTAACTGATTTGCCCATGGAACTTTTTTTTTTTTTCTTTTTTTTTTTTTTTTTAATTTTATTCAATTTTAATTTAAAAAAAATTATACATGTGTTCCCCATCCTGAACCCTCCTCCCTCCTCCCTCCCCATACCATCCCTCTGGGTCGTCCCAGTGCACCAGCCCCAAGCATCCAGCATCGTGCATTGAACCTGGACTGGCATCTCGTTTCATACATGACATTTCACATGTTTCAATGCCATTCTCCCAAATCTTCCCACCCTCTCCCTCTCCCACAGAGTCCATAAGCCTGTTCTATACATCAGTGTCTCTTTTGCTGTCTCGTATACAGGGTTATAGGTTACCATCTTTCTAAATTCCATATATATGCGTTAGTATACTGTATTGGTGTTTGTCCTTCTGGCTTACTTCACTCTGTATAATAGGCTCCAGTTTCATCCACCGCATTAGAACTGATTCAAATGTATTCTTTTTAATGGCTGAGTAATACTCCATGTGTATATGTACCACAGCTTTCTTATCCATTCATCTGCTGATGGACATCTAGGTTGTTTCCATGTCCTGGCTATTATAAACAGTGCTGCGATGAACATTGGGGTACACGTGTCTCTTTCCCTTCTGGTTTCCTCAGTGTGTATGCCCAGCAGTGGGATTGCTGGAT
>NW_011495032.1:23698620-23704938 GCF_000754665.1 Bison bison bison | reverse complement strand
TCACTCTGTATAATAGGCTCCAGTTTCATCCACCGCATTAGAACTGATTCAAATGTATTCTTTTTAATGGCTGAGTAATACTCCATTGTGTATATGTACCACAGCTTTCTTATCCATTCATCTGCTGATGGACATCTAGGTTGTTTCCATGTCCTGGCTATTATAAACAGTGCTGCGATGAACATTGGGGTACACGTGTCTCTTTCCCTTCTGGTTTCCTCAGTGTGTATGCCCAGCAGTGGGATTGCTGGATCATAAGGCAGTTCTATTTCCAGTTTTTTAAGGAATCTCCACACTGTTCTCCATAGTGGCTGTACTAGTTTGCATTCCCACCAACAGTGTAAGAGGGTTCCCTTTTCTCCACACCCTCTCCAGCATTTATTATTTGTAGACTTTTGGATCGCAGCCATTCTGACTGGTGTGAAATGGTATCCGAACATTTTTTAAAGTGTATCATTTTTTAAAATGAAGGAATACATAAACGCAGGATAAGAGTTTTACAGATGATCCATTTGGAAAATACAACTAGTTATAGAGTCCTGGTCTGGGTCTGAATCACAGCTCTGCCTCCTACTATTAACTAGGCAAGTTAACATCTCCAAGCTTTAATTTTCTCATAAACAATCCTCCATATGACTCTTGTTAGGATTAAATGACACAGTGTGTGTAAAGCTTCTGGTGTGGAGGAGTGTTCTGTAGCCAATAAATGGAGGCTGCCTTCTTAACCATATCAGGCTTCTCATTTAATCAGTCATTTATCAGACTATACCATTGATTTGATCAAGAACTATGTCCTATTCACTGTGTAGATCACCTGGATTAGACTTTGGGTATTCCTCAAAATGATGCAGAACATTTCTTTGTATCATTTCTGCAGATGGCTAATTAATGTTTTGATTCTTAAGTGCAGTTTGGGAGTTAGCTTGCAGTTATCCTCTTTTTACTATTGATGTCTCCTGTACATTCCAATAAACTGAGTGGCCAGTTATATCAGTGCCCTCAACTTTTGTTTCAACTTTTTAATCTAATCATTAGTTTCTAGAATTAGTTTTAAGGCCTTTTTTGGGTCAGAATTTGGTTTGCCACTTCTTATACTTTGTATCTTTTTTCTCTTTTAACCACAAAAATAAGGGCTATGTTGTTTCCCATAGGAATGTTGTGGCAATTTCAAAATATAAAATACACCAGTTAACCTATGACCAGTAAGACCTCACATTGTTCATACAATGAGAAAATGTCTTTGCGCATTTTTCTGCAGCTTTGTTTATATGTAATGATGAAATAGTCTGAATTCTTCTGACTCTGTGATAGAATTTTGTAAGGTGTTTAGACAGTGATTTGATTTCAGTCAGTCTAATTATCCTAGAATATAAGTTATCAATCACAATCTGAAGTGATTGTCTTTCCATAAACCTGGTATTTTTTTTTTTTTTTTTTTATATGAAACTTTTAGTATTTTATTCATTTTCATAGTTTTACAGTATTAGTAAAAATAATGACCATTATAAATAAGTATAAAATGGAAATTGATGAAAAAATAACCCCAAGTCTTCCTTGACTCCCACCCTCCCACCAAAAAACTAGCTAGTATATGGCAAATATCCTTTTCACATATTATCTTTAGGCATATATTCACTTTGTAGTGGTGGATGGTTTAGTCGCTAAGTCGTGTCTGACTCTTGTGATCCCATGGACTGTAGCCTGCCAGGCTCCTCTGTCCATGGTGTTTTCCAGGCAAGATTACTGGAGTGGGTTGCCATTTCCTTCTCCATAAACCTGGTATTTAAAATATTATTTTATCAATTTCTTTTTTCTTTACCCTGTTTTCACATAGAGTTCATCTGTCAGAGTAAACCTAATGTGAACATCTTTGTTTATAAGATATTTGATAGAATACAGAAAAATAAGCCTTCAGTAGATCAGATAAGACTTTTTTTTTGTCCCCCTGCTTAAGGACATAACCCCTCAAACAAGCATGTGACTGGGAAAATCAGGTCTCTGCTTTTACTCACTGTCCCACATAGATGTGTTAATATACAATATTTGTTTTCCTTTTTCTGACTTACTTTATCCTGTATGACAGTCTCTTAATCCATTTACCCTTGATATATTTCTTCTCCAAACATATCATTGAATTTTGTCACCACCCTTAAGAGTATTTTACTGATTGTCAGGATGTTTTTGTACTGACTGACATTCCCTCAATTTTTATTCCAAACTGTGCCATTGTTTTTTAGTGTTGCCAATATGGTAACTTTTGGGTTCTTTGAACTCATTCTTAGGTCTGCTCAGCTGTACCCATAAGATCTCAGATAAGGAAGTATATTGACAGCACCCATGGGCCTCCTGTAGGTAGCGAGGATCAAAACTCAGAACATTGATTTCTGTCCACTCACACTGAATTAACTGGTTTACTGATCACATTAGCAGTTGGGTGATTGATATCTGTTCCGTATATTGAAAGTCAAAGTGTTAGTTGCTCAGTCATGTCCAACTCTTAGTGACCCCATGGATTATAGCCTACCAGGCTCCTCTGTCCATAGAACTGTCTAGGCAAGAATACCGGAGTGGGTAACCTTTCCCTTCTCCAAGGGATCTTTCCAACCCAGGGATCGAACCTGGGTCTTCTACATTGCAGGCAGGCCCTTTACTGTCGGCCACCAGGGAAGCCCGTCAACTACTAAGAAGACTAGAATGTTGCTGATCAACCCAAATTCTCTTTAAAATGAAATTAACATGATTCCCCATCTAGACTAGAGGTTGGGAAACTGCAGCCCTTGGGCTGGGCACCTGTTTTTGCAAGTAACATTTTCTTAGAACTTGGCCATTCCTATGTTTATGCAGGGAGTCTGGCTGTTTGTTCTACAGCAGCAGTGTTGATTGACTGTGACAGAGACCAAATATCCTGCAAGCCTAGAATATTTACTATCTAGTCCTTTCAGAAACAGTTTGCCAACCCTTGACCCAGACTATCAGCAGTTGCCAGATAATCATGGTTTCACAGCAGAGGAAGTAGGATGAGTCCAAGGGATAGTATAAACAAACTATGCCCGAAACCTTCTCTGCTGTAGAAATGTACCTGAATTCATTAGAATTCCTCAGTCCTGTTAGATCTTGGTTTGGAGTTCTCTTTTGAGTAGAAGGCTTGCAGACCTTTCGTTTTGGTTAATGGCAAATTGAGTAGTTAAAATTTATATCTTGGTTGAACTTGGAAATTTCCAGATCCATTCAGTAACACATTTATACTTTCTATGTTGGGTATTTCTGAAGATTTGTTTAATTACTAAAACTAGTCATTCATTAAGCTTCTTCCAGGTTTGGAGACAAAGGTGCATACTCCATGGGAGCTCAGTCTGTGAAGCTAACAGACATGTAAATAGATAAATTTTTATACATAGAACTCAACTTTTGTTAATCAATTTAGTAAAGTGGATAGATTAGTTACTATTTCACCAATGGGTTGAAAAGAAAACTGATGCATTTTTTCAATTCAATTTGTATCAACTGTGGTTCAGGTAAGTGATGGGAACTCCATATAATAATTTTAAAATAAATTTATAAGAAAAATTTAAAAATATGAAAAGGAATTAATCCCAATTTTTATAAAGCAGCAAATATTAAAAGTGTTAAGATGTGAGGAATGAGGCTAGAATGATAGTGTAGGACTTCCCTGGTGGTTCAGTGGTTAAGAATCCATGCTTCCAATGCAGGGAGGAAGGTTCAATCCCTGGTTGGGAAACTTAACAGTGTATACATAGTTTATTTAAAGCAGTATCCAGGGGCTTCACTGGTGGCTCAGTGGTAAAGAATCCGCCTGTTAATGCAGGAGACACAGGTTCAATCCCTGATCTGGGAAGATCCCACATACCTCAGAGCACTAAACCCATGCACCTTAGAGCCCATGCTCTGCAACAAGAGAAGCCACTGCAATGAGAAGCCCACACACTGCAACTCGAGAAAGCCCACACACAGCAACGAAGACCCAACACAGCCATAAATAAATAAATATTAAAAATTTTTAAAAAAGCAAGATCCAAAATCATTTTTTTAAAAAAGAGAAGTTATTCTATAAGTTGTGTTAGGGTAACTGGTAAATGACACAGAAAAGCAAAAGAATTCACATATACCAAAATTCCAGATAGGTAAAAGAGTTGCCTATTTAAAGAATACACAAGAAAAACCTAAAACATTTCAAAGAATTCCTCTGAAGAGGAAAGGAATTTCTCAGTTTACAAACTTCATAAAGGCAAAGATGAAATGGGTTTAACTGAATGCAAATAGGACAAAAGAGAGTTGTACATTCAAAAAAGGAATAGATATGAATGGGCAAGTCACAAGAGAAAAGAGAAAATGTTCAACCTCACTAATTAGAAACCAAAGTTAGAAGTTCAGTATCCACCAACATAACAATTTTTAATGTTATGCACTAAGAGCAGCCAAAACAAAGTACTGTATCAGAGACTGGGTGGCTTAAACAACAGAAAATTTTCTAGAAAGTTCTAGAGACTAGAAGTTGGGAGGTCAAGGTGTGGGCAGAGTTGTTTACTCTTGAGGCTTGTAGATGGCCATCTCCTTTCTTAACCTCATCATTCCTCTGGGTGTGTTTCCTAGTCTCTTTTTAGAAAGACACCAGCTAAATTGAATTAGGCCACTCCCTGATGACCTCATTTACTCCTAATTATCTCTATAAAGACACTATTTACTGCCAACTGAAAAATGCTGCTTTCCACCTGGTTCTACAGTATAAGAATGAAGTCACTAGCCACTGCAGTCACTGACCTTGAAAGGAGTCTGCTTTGGGAGAAACTGGCAGAACAGACCTTCAAATAGGTATTTTCAGGAAAATACTTTTTGAGCTCAATTTCTTGCATCTTCTCATATGTAGAAAAGCACTAAAATCATTAATGGAAACATCTGCCCCTCTGTCACTAGCAACAACTTTCTGCCAAGATATGTGCTTTCTGGCACTAACTCCTTTCAGTAAAACCATATGTAATACTGACTTCTCTCCCTACCTCTTGGGAGCAGTTCCTAAGAGCTACTGGAGAGGCTGTCTCTAGGTATTTTGCCTCAGATAAAACTTAACTCACAACTCTCTTTTTGCCTTTTCATACCATTCATGAGACTCTCAAGGCAAGAATACTGAAGTGGTTTGCCATTCCATCCTCCAGTGGACCATATTTTGTCCGGTCCTAACTAGCAGACATGCCCTTCTGCCACTCAACACAGCTGGATGACATGCCTGGTGCCCTGGCTGTCCCACTGTTGGTGTCTGTTGAGCTTGCTTAAACCTTAACTGGCTGTTGGGTGTCAGTCAACGTGCAGCCAGGAGTGAAGACAAAGGTCCTACTAGAGTGGCTGGGAAGGGGGTCTGGGGAAGGCTGGAGGTGATGTTGGATGATGTCCAGCACCTTGGACTCACTGCTGCCTTTGACTGCCCTGGGGCCAATCCGATGCTCAGGAGTCACTGTCAGCCATGGAGCCAATCATCCACCCAGGAGCCACTGGTCACCTGATGCTGAAACTCTAATACTTTGGCCACCAGATGTGGAGAGCTGACTCATTGGAAAAGACCCTGATGCTGGGAAAGATGGCAGGAGGAGAAGGAGGTGACAGAGAATGAGATGGTTGTATGACATCACTGATTCAATGGACAGACAGAGAAGCCTGGTGTGCTGCAGCTCATGGGAGTCACAAAGAGTCAGACACAAACTAGCAACTGAACAACAACTCTTACACTGTGCATTTTTTCCAGTTGACACTATAGTCACATTCTGAAATAGTGGGAGCTAGGACTTAAAATTATGAATATGTGTGGAGGTGGAGACACAGGCCTTCAAACAGCCCATAACATGCATTAACACTAAAATAGCTAATTTAATTAATGAAACTTTGGGTATATCTCAAATCACTAATTGGTTAGATATGGGCTGTTAAATTTAAAATCATTTTGGAAAACAAGTACAAGATTTCTTCACCTTTTACCCAGCAATTTTACAATGAGGAATTCTCCTAAAGAAATTAAACATATTAACTTGCACAAGCTGGAATCAAGGTTGCTGGGAGAAATATCAATAACCTCAGATATGCAGATGACACCACCCTTATGGCAGAAAGTGAAGAGGAACTAAAAAGTCTCTTGATGAAAGTAAAAGAGGAGAGTGAAAAAGTTGGCTTAAAGCTCAACATTCAGAAAACGAAGATCATGGCATCCGGTCCCATAACTTCACGGAAAATAGATGGGTAAACAGTGGCTGACTTTATTTTTCTGGGCTCCAAAATCACTGCAGATGGTGATTGCAGCCATGAAATTAAAAG
>NW_011495032.1:23681046-23698520 GCF_000754665.1 Bison bison bison | reverse complement strand
AGTATATTAAAAAGCAAAGACATTACTTTGCCAACAAAGGTCCGTCTAGTCAGGGCTATGGTTTTTCCAGTAGTCATGTATGGATGTGAGAGTTGGACTATAAAGAAAGCTGAGTGCAGAAAAATTGATGCTTTTGAATTGTGGTGTTGGAAAGGACTCTTGAGAGTCTCTTGGCCTACAAGGAGATCCAGCAAGTCCATCCTAAAGATCAGTTCTGGGTGTTCATTGGAAGGACTGATGTTGAAGCTGAAATTCCAGTATTTTGGCCACTTGATGTGAAGAGCTGACTCATTTGAAAAGACCCTGATGCTGGGAAAGATTGAGGGCAGGAGGAGAAGGGGACAACAGAGGATGAGATGGTTGGATGGCATCACTGACTCAATGGACATGAGTTTGGGTAGACTCTAGGAGTTGGTGATGGACACAGAGGCCTGGGTGTGCTGTGGTTCATGGGGTCACAAACAGTGGGACACGATTGAGCGACTGAACTGAACTCAACTTGCTCTCTGCACAGTCATTTGCTGCAACTTTGACCTGTATTAGCAGAATATGGTTAATACCCATATTTAGATTGCTGTTAGGATTAAGTGAGAACCTATGCTCAGTGTTAACACAATGTGATTAACACTTATACTCCAAAGAATGGGATTCCCTATGTTTTGGTTAACATTTAAATGTGCTGAGAAGCATGTACTTAACAGCAAATTTCACAAGTTACTGTGAGAAATTTCTCCCTCACAAGCGAAACACTAACCTTAAATTTAGTGATCCTGATCCCATATAGAAATCTAGGTATTAACGATTTTAAAGCATTTTCAGAGAAAAGGCTTAAGAAATGCAAACCACCATAGGTTTTTTGGAATTCCTCTGTGTATTCATTTTCATCACTTTACCCTACAGTACTGCATCTGTAACGGGCAGGTTATCTACGTTGCTCTCCTGTGCAAAAAACACAAGTATGCTCCATCTTCATGCGTGATGATTTTATGTGTTTCACTAAGTTTAGAAGGAGTAACGTGAACTCTTTTTTCAAGTTGGAGGAGGGGCGGCGATCAGGATAGGCAGTTACTTTGTTCTCTCAAATTGCAGCTTGATTTCTGTTATTCAGAAGTTGTTTTCAGATAATTCGGTCTTCCTCTAAAAACCTTCCATTTTCCCCTTTCAGCTTACTTCAACTTTTCACCTTAGAAACTTCACTTAACGCGGAAATGTTGCTTACCTGTGGACTCCCACTTCCTGTCTCCAGGCTCTTGCTCTCACATTTGGATTTTTAAAACCTCGGTAAAAATCTTTACAATCTAACCTCAGTGAGCGTGGGTCTCAGTCACGTAAGATTTAACTAGTTTTAAAAATGTCTCAGAACAAAAGCCCAAATCCAGACAATTCCTAATTTCGGGCTACTTGATGCAAATGGTGTAATCTTTCAGTTTAAGCGGTTGCAATCAGGACACACGCTACTTTGTACCCGCTTCCCCCACTTTTCTTCATTTCTAGTGTTCACGAACACAATTTTTAGTGAGGATGAACAAGTCTTTTCTACTCAACACAATGTTTTCTCAGAGAACAGAGAGCGGGCCAAAATGGCCGCTGACAAAGCCCTTCCTCGGTCCACCTATTGTCTCTAAGCTCCCTACCCAGCGCCTGCGCATAAGGCTCACCAGCTCAGCCCTACACGCGTGCACGCCCCGCCCCGCCCCGAGGCGGAGACGCGCTTGCCTAGTCATCTTGTTTTCCAGACGTCCAGACGCTGCGGTTGTTAGCTCCATACTGCCGTGGGAGCTTGTCGCAGCGAGCTGGTTTTTTTCCGTGGTTGTGTTGCAAGCATTGCCTCCTTAGGCTTGGACTCTTTGGCCAACACGGTAAGACGCAGGGAGAAGCGGGCTAGATGTCGGGACCCCCTTTTGTGTCTTGAGAACGCCCGTGAAGCTCTCCCACAGGCTTGTTGGCCGCCCGCAGTCTCTGGCGCGGTGATCTTTTCTTCTCCGCCGCCCGCTCCCCTCCCCTAGCTGCAGAAAGATGGTTCGCTCGTCTTCCAAGCTTTGTCCAGGCCGTCGCTGCGATTTTCTGTGTGATCCGCAACGAAGAGTTCGCTGGGCGGGCAGAGGTTCTCGAACGTTTGAGAGAACGTTCAGAGGAAGAGGGGAGGGCCGAGCTCGGGCGTCCGCGGCCGCCATGTTGTCTGCGACGGCTGGCCTCGGACGGGCTCTAAGATGGCGGTGGGGTGGGGTGGGGGAAGTTGGCGATGACTTGGGTCCTGGAATGTGCCTCAGTCACGCTCTTCTGAGGATCTGTGTTCTTAAAGAAAAGAACACATTGACCCGATGTAAGGCGACTCGAGGGAAAATGGCGAGTGTCTGCCCTCAGTGGTGAAAGCAAAAGTTAGGTTTAGGAACTCAAGGAGACAGGAATAATATGCAGTAGTTGAAGGAGCCTGTGAGAAGTCGGGTGATCGGGCCTTTTAGGCGTGGTGTTCCTGCCGCCCCTTCTCGAAACAGTTGGAGCGTCTTGATTTCGACGCTTGTTTTTGTATGGAATCGAGCCCAGGTGTTAGTACGGGTATGATCGGTAGTTGATGAAAAGTCGTTTTGTATAACGTCTTTTTCAAGTTGTTAGGAATTTGTAGTTTCGGCAGGAAAGGATTTCCCTCATAGTTGAGTAATAATGACTTTTGAGCTTTGATTTAAAAGAACAATTGAAACGTCACAGCTCGGATGAATTTTAGAGGACGAGTTTTATTAAAATGTTGACATGTGGGATACACCTTAACCGGGAAAACTTGTTTTTTATGTAGATGAGACACTCAAAAAGAAGTTACTGTCCTGATTGGGATGAAAAAGATTGGGATTATGGAAAATGGAAGAGCAGCAGCGGCAGTCATAAAAGAAAGAAGAGATCGCATAGCAGTGCACGGGAGAACAAGCGCTGCAGATATAATTACTCTAAAACATCTGATAGGTAAGGAGGGTTCTTAGGAAAATACTTTCATTACAATATTAACATGTCAGTTTGATTTCAGTAAAACTGGTGGGGAATACATTTTCATTATTAAAACTAGAATTGACTTAAAATAACTGATGGGTTGCCATTTTCAGCTATGGTTGTAAAATTGGAAGTCTTTTTTTGGTGGGAAAAAAATTTTAATGAGTACTATTTTAAGAGATTTACTGAAAATTTGAGGATATTTGATACTAACATAAAAGCATTGAAAAAAACAAATTCTTTTTCTAGCTATTACCTGGAAAGCAGATCCTTAAATGAGAAAGATTATCATAGTCGACGCTACATTGATGAATACAGAAATGACTACAGTCAAGGATGTGAACCTGGACATCGACATAAAGATTATGAAAGCAGATATCAGAACCATAGTAGCAAGTCCTCTGGTAGAAGTGGAAGAAGTAGTTATAAAAGCAAACACAGAATTCACGACAGCACTTCATATCATTGTTCACATGGGGTATGAGCTCTTTTAAATTTTTTGGAAATTTTATTTCCCATGTGGAACAGGAAAACTTGAAATTGTGTTTGATCATTTGAGAAAGTTCTATTTAAGATGAAGTCATCTCAGTTTTAACTTACAGGATTCTTTGTGCATTGGATAGGAAATTCCTGAAATACAGTACATGTTTAATTGTATGGTAACATTTTATTAATCATTGGCAACTAATTGTCATTCTTGTGAAATAGTGTAGATAATGTCTATTAGCTTATAGCAGGGATTACAAGATATTCTGAAAATATTTTTATGGTGCTTTAAGAAATTTGATTTGCTTTGATAAATGAAAGTCTTATCTACAAGTATGGTTTTTATATTTGTATGATTGAGGATTATGCATTGCCTTTGTTCTGGCTAATCCTTTTATCACTAAAAACGGATTTGAACATTATGGGTTGGTTATGTGTTAATTTGGAGCTCAAGCTCAGATGACATTTTAAATACTGTAGTGTTCTTGTATGCCAATTTTTTTTTCTCCCCAACATTAGAATTTTTATTTTATTTACTGTTTCGATATTTGTTTTCTTAGATTAGCTAGGAAATTATAATTTGGCCACAGTCTACTTTTGACAAGTAAATAATTACATTCTACAATTTTGCAACATTAAATTAGGACACTAGAAACTTAAGTTTTATGTTTCAGTGAATGCTACAACTAAGCATTTTTTTTTTTTTTTAAGAAAAACAATTGTATTATGTTTTGTTACCTTGCCACTTTGAGTATCTTATCTGAAAATCTGTTCCTTGCCATGTTTTTCTCCTGTTAACATAAACTATGTGCCCTGTGAATTTCTGGGGACTGAATTTGAAATTGCTCCTGCCAACCGTTTGTGGCCTGGCGTGTATCTGAATGCCTGAATATCTCCCCGCTGAATGAATTTCGTATTCTGCCCTGAATTCACTCGGGTATATTGATTGGCTGGATGATCTTGGTGCCGCGCACTTGACGTTTCCAGAAGAGTCACCGAAGGAAAAGAACCAGGAGTGTAGAGGATGATGAGGAGGGTCACCTGATCTGTCAGAGTGGAGACGTACTAAGTGCAAGATGTATAGAATATTTTTCAACACTTATTAACTTTTCAGATAACATAATCTATTTATAGATTAAGATTTCAGGGATTTGGAAATCTTTTTTCTTTCTCTGTTTTTGTTTGTTTTGTTTTTTCCATTTCTTTTGGTGGGGGGGTTGTGTTTTTGCTTTCTTTAGAAATTTAATGTTATACAGAACTTCCAAAACAGTAAATCAAAGTTAATGAAAGTAGCTTAAGAATGAAATTAGATCTAAAAATAGTTATATATGTTTTTTGGCAGTGTTGACCAATGAACTATCTAGTGATAAGGAAATTTGTAGCATCAACTAGAATAATCTGCATTTGATAGCCTTTATTATAAGTAAACTCTTTTCATTTCTTGGTATAACTGAGTTTTATTTCTCTCTTTTAGATGAAATTGTTGATACTTTAGGTGAAGGAGCTTTTGGAAAAGTTGTGGAGTGCATTGATCATAAAGCGTAAGTTTCTTGATCTGGAATTGGACTTGGGAAGGTGAACAGTACAGAAAGTACATTTAGTTTTAGGATATGATCTGACCATGAATCATTTGTTGTCATTATACCCTTTTAGCTTAGGGTTTTTTAATCTTAGATACAGGAAATGCTCAGTAAAGTTGCTAGCCCTTTGTGTTTAAGCAGTAGCTGTTTATAGTGCATGTAAGCTGCTTCTACAAGCTGAGAATAGATTTTTATTGTGTCAGAGGTATTTTTTTGTTGTCCCACTGGGCACAGTTCTGTGTTTTTTTCTAGATTAGTTTTTAGCCTTGGTTTCATGTTAGGAGTCTGGAGACTTCTTACCCCAGATATTGAACCAGTCTTCAGGAATCTGTGTTTTTAGAAAGTAACATATCTGATACTGATAACAAAAGCTAGGGCTAAAAACACTTTCTAGGTTAATGTCATGAGTTTATCCATGCCCTTCAAACAATTGATTGAAATACGGTAGAAATTTTCTTTTGTCTCTTGTTTGAGTTTCTTTCTCCTTAGGGGTGACAAAGCTTTTCTAAATGAATTATTAGGGGAGGCGTCCTGCTTTTGGTTGGTAAGGTTCTAAGAACTAGCACTCTTTTATTTTACTGCCACTGTTTCCCAACTTCTTTGGCAACCTGGTCCAAATGAAGATTAGGCAGTGACTGGTACTATAGGAAGAAAACTACTCCATGTATATTTGTTTTATGTCTTAATTGGAATGTAAATTGAGGTGATAATGTCACAGTATTGTTAAATTAGAACTGTTGGTACATAGTTAAAAGACCCCCCCCCCCCAAAAAAAAAAAAGGTCACATGAGTTAGATGGGCTGATGAAAAAAAATTTGTCAGGCAACTTGTATCAACCCTATCATATTTCCAGAGGTCATTCTAGTTGCTTACACTGAGTTGAAGTTGGACATATAATTAGACATAACTATATGTCTGTAATTACATGTAATTAGACAACTGAATGCCAGACCATAAATTGGAAAAACAAAATACTGCTTCAGAATAGAAGTGGGACAGTTTGAAGAGTGGTAAAAAATGGAATTGGACATATCTTTATTTTTTTTTAATGTGGACTTAATTTTCTTAACAGGGGAGGTAGACATGTAGCAGTAAAAATAGTTAAAAATGTGGATAGATACTGTGAAGCAGCTCGCTCAGAAATACAAGTTCTGGAACACTTAAATACAACAGATCCTAGCAGTACATTGTAAGTATCAAAATAGAACTTAGGAAATGGCCTCAGGTGGATTGGAATTGTGAGAGGCTGTACTCAGTTGTTTTTTCCTATGTTTATAGCCGCTGTGTCCAGATGTTGGAGTGGTTTGAGCATCATGGTCATGTCTGCATTGTGTTTGAACTATTGGGACTTAGTACTTATGACTTTATTAAGGAAAATGGTTTTCTGCCCTTTCGACTGGATCATATCAGGAGGATGGCATACCAGATATGCAAGTCTGTGAACTGTAAGCGCTTAACATTCCAGAGTGAGACTGATTTTAATGACCAATTTGGATATTTGAAAAAAATCTAATGTACACTACTTGGTAGACTGCCTTAAGAGTAGGTAGGAGAAAGATACAGTTGATAATAAGCTGTTGGTCAGTTTACTGCATACCATTCAGTAAATAAGCATATTGTCCAGCATATAATAACATGTTATCCTGTATAACACTGATTAGCCTTTCTGATTGCTAAAAATGATAATCTAGAACCACTGGGTTAAAAATAAAGGAATGACAAATCTCACCATCTTGACAACAGTATACTACTTCACTTTTTAAACAGTTGGTTTTCAGTGAACTAACTTTAGAAAGGTATAGTAGGTTTTAGTCCCTGATGGTTTTCTAACAGGCAATTGAATGTTGACCACTTCTTTGGACATACGAAAATCAGAGAATTTTTGTTGCAGAGCTTTGGAGTTTGATTTTTGGTTTTTATAATACAAGAACTTTTTCTGTTTTGTTTTCAGTTTTGCACAGTAATAAGTTGACTCACACAGACTTAAAACCTGAAAACATCTTATTTGTACAGTCTGACTACACAGAGGCATATAATCCCAAAATGGTAAGTCTTTGATATTCATACTTCGAAATTAATATTTTATGCCTCCTTAACATGCCTTCTTAACCATCATTTATGATTTTCAGAAACGTGATGAACGTACTTTAATAAATCCAGATATTAAAGTTGTAGACTTCGGAAGTGCAACATATGATGATGAACATCACAGTACATTGGTATCTACAAGACATTATAGGGCACCTGAAGTTATATTAGGTAAGAATTTCTTAACTATGCTTTGAGACCTGTTTTGAAGCCAACTTTAAAATTTACTGTTCTGGGTGTTCGTGGGACTCTCTTTCCATTTTAGGGTTAATATAATAAAACACATTAAGGATTTTAAATTTACTCCAAATAGTCAACTCTTTTAAGACTTTGAGAGATTTGTTAATTCTGATAGATTTCAGTTTTCACATTTATAATACATGATGGGATTTTTAAACATAATAATTTAGTGCCTGTTATATTCCATACAGTTTATGTTAGTGTTTGCATGGTATAGCTTGCTCCCATTTTACTAGCTAATAAATGGAGACTTTGACTAAAATTTTCTTCCCCAAGTCTGTTCCAAAAAAGTAAGCCTGATTTAGGGCTTGAAACCAGATGTCTCCAGAGCCGGGATTCTTAACATACTATGCTATTGTGTTATGTTTAAGCTTAGATTAAGTGATTGCTTTAGGATCTTTCCAGCTCAAATATCAAAGACAGTAAGAAATATTGAGAATTTTTTCATCAACAGTTCGCTTTTCTTTGCAGCTTTAGGGTGGTCCCAGCCATGTGATGTCTGGAGTATAGGATGTATTCTTATTGAATATTACCTTGGATTTACAGTATTTCCAGTAAGTGACAATGATCTGTTTCAATAGCTTTGCCAAAGTAAATTGTCTGTTTATATGAATGGACACTTTAACACAAAGTATACGTGCATTTTAGGTAACACTTTTTCCTTTTTATGTGTAATTCTGACACTATTTCCTCCATAATTTGTTTTATTTAAAACTTTTCTAAGAATATTACAGATAATTATCTTTAAGAAATATATGGTGAATTTACTCTGTAGGCTTTTTTTTTTTCCAGTAAGTTATAACTTGCTATAAGTATATCTGATTTAGAGATCACATTCTTTGGTGACCTGTAATTATCCATTGACTAAAAATTGAGCAGCTCTGTTAAATAAGAGCAAAACACAATGTGCAAGTAGAGGTAGTTAATAACTTTTCTTTATTATTTTAGACGCATGATAGTAAGGAACATTTGGCAATGATGGAAAGGATTCTTGGGCCTTTACCAAAACATATGATACAGAAAACCAGGTATGTTTAAGAAAAGGTGCCATCAGTCAGTCACCTTTGCTAGATGTTTTTTAAGTTTTCATTGTCAACATTATAAACATGAATGGATATCAATTTATTCTTAGGAAACGTAAATATTTCCATCATGATCGATTAGACTGGGATGAACATAGTTCTGCTGGCAGATACGTTTCAAGGCGTTGTAAACCTCTGAAGGTAAGCCTGGGTCTTTGCTTAAATGATCAAAACCTTGAGTTTCTTTCATGGTGGGTAAATAAAATAAATGGTAGTAGAAAAGGCTATTGACTGTATTTCTTCTCCTTTCAGGAATTTATGCTTTCCCAAGATGCTGAACATGAGCTTCTCTTTGACCTTATTCAGAAAATGTTGGAGTATGAACCAGCTAAAAGGATCACTCTTAAAGAAGCCTTAAAGCATCCTTTCTTTTACCCCCTTAAAAAAGCTACATAAATCTGTAATTGTACAGCTCCCTTGAGACCATATGGACTGTATCAGTCCCATTTTTAAATGTTAAGTTATTTTGTACAGCTTTTGTAAATTTCTTGCAATTTTGTATTGCTATGTTTATTTTGTTTGGATCATTTAAGTAAATAGTAAAGTAATGAATGTCCTTTTCAGTAATTAACTGTATAAAATGATTATTTAGAATAAATTTTCTTATATTTATGAAATTTATATGAAGCTGTAGAGTTCATTTTTAGCATCATATTCTGTTACTATAAGAATGGGTGTATATATCTTTCTGGAGTTTTCATTAAGTCTAGAAATGTTTGGCTTTGTTTGCATTTTAGGGATTGCCAGCATTGGAACTTACACCTTCCTTCTCTGAACCAAATGTAATGAAACCAAGTTATAGAATACCAAGAACTAGTGATTAGCCAAACAAAGAGTATACCACTTGCTTCACCCATAGGTAGCCTCTCCCCTGCTCTCCCATTATCCACATCCCTCATGTGTTAAGCATTATAGGATATAAAGTGTTTTCACTGCTCTAAAAATCTGCTCTATTCCTCCTTAAACCTTGCCCAACCACTATTTTTACTCGTTTATCTCCCAACCACTGCTATTTTTACTGTTTTGTTTAGAATGTGGAATCATTGGAATAGTTGGAATCCCATACATAGTCTTTTCAAATGTGCTTTTGTAAAAAATATTTATGATAAAGACAACTATGAACCGGGCAAAGACACAGACTAAATACAAATATTTCAGAAGGAACTGGGGTAAAAATTACATAGTAATGCTGCTAAGTCTTTTTCAAGAGTTTTCAAGTTCACTTCTTTTGAGTTTGTAGCAGTGTACCTACACTGGGTGGTACCATGTAAATAGTAAAAGCTGCCATTCTCTGTGGTGGTTTTAGGGTACTTAACTCATTTTTCCTTTTCAGAAATCTCAGATCCTTAAGTAGGCTAAAATCTACTCTGCTAGTGCTCTGTAAATGGAAGGAACAACGTAGCGTGGATGACAGCGTATCTATTTACATGTTTACTGAAACTTTTAAGCCTGCTGTTGAGACCTGATTGCTCAGAAAAGATTCCTTTCAAAATAGTATTGTTAATTGACAGTGCTTCCCAGGTGGTGCTAGTGGTAAAGAATCCACCTGCCAATGCAGTAGAAGTTTGATCCCTTGGTTGGGAAGATCCCCTGGAGGAGGGCGTGGCAACCCACTCCAGTATTCTTGCCTAGAGAATTCCATCGACAGAGGAGCCTGGTAGTCTATAGGGTCACGAAGAGTCAAGACAACATGAAGCGATTTAGCACAATAGCAGAATTGACAACACAGCTAGGAGCACTGAGGGGGAGATGGACAATGAAATTTAATGTTTTCATGCCTGCTAACAGCATCCGTTTTGCAGCCCATGTATCAAGGAGTAATTTCAACTTAGTTCTTTTTATTATTTAAGAAGTAATAGGCTACAGCTGTCATAGTGATTCCTCTAATAGATCCTGGACAGTCAATTGGAAAAAAAACCTGTAAAAGGTTTCACAATTCTGAATACTGTTAAGAACATTTGTGACTCATGGGAAGAGGTAAAAAAATCAAGAGTTAGACATTCCAATTCTGGAAGACTTTGAGGGACTCAAGACTTCAGTGGAGGAAATAACTGCAGATGTGGTGAAAATAGGGAATCAACTGGAGCCTGAAGAAGTGATTGAGTCGCTGGCAGCCTCACATACAACTTGAATGGATGAGGAGGTGTTCCTTTTCAGTGAGCAAAGAGACTGATTTCTTGAGATGGAACGTACTCTTGGTGGAGATGCTATTAATACAATAACAGGATATTAATATTACATAAATTTAGTTGTTGGAGTAGTAGAGTTTAAGAGGATTAATTCCAATTTTGAAAGAAGTTCTGGTAACACTGGGTAAAATACTATCTTAACTGCACTGGTTGATACAGAGAAATCCTTCATGAAAGGAAGGGTGAATTGATGCAGTAAACTTTGTTTTCTTGGTTTAAGAAATTGGCACAGCCACCTCAGTTCAGTTCAGTCACTCAGTCGTGTCCGACTCTGCGACCCCATGAATCGCAGCACACCAGGCCTCCCTGTCCATCACCGTCTCCCGGAGTTCACTCAAACTCATGTCCGTCGAGTCAGTGATGCCATCCAGCCATCTCATCCTCTGTCATCCCCTTTTCCTCCTGCCCGCAATCCCTCCCAGCATCAGAGTCTTTTCCAATGAGTCAACTCTTCGCATGAGGTGGCCAAAGTACTGGAGTTTCAGCTTTGGCATCATTCCTTCCAAAGAACACCCAGGGCTGATCTCCTTTAGAATGGACTGGTTGGATCTCCTTGCACTCCAAAGGACTCTCAAGAGTCTTCTCCAACACCACAGTTCAAAGCATTAATTCTTCAGCGCTCAGCTTTCTTCACAGTCCAACTCTTGGATCCATACATGACCACTGGAAAAACCATAGCCTTGATTAGACGGACCTTTGTTGGCAAAATAATGTCTCTGCTTTTTAATGAGCTGTCTAGATTGGTCATAACTTTCCTTCCAAGGAGTAAGCCTCTTTTAACTTCATGGCTGCAGTCACCATCTGCAGTGATTTTGGAGCCCCCCAAAATAAAAGTCAGCCACTGTTTCCCCATCTATTTTCCATGAAGTGATGGGCCCAGGTGCCATAATCTTAAGTTTTCTGATTGTTGAGCTTTAAGCCAACTTTTTCACTCTCCTCTTTTACTTTCATCAAGAGGCTCTTTAGTTCTTCACTTTCTGCCATAAGGGTAGTGTCATCTGCATATCTGAGATTATTGATATTTCTCCCGGCAATCTTGATTCCAGCTTGTGCTTCATCCAGCCCAGCGTTTCTCATGATGTACTCTGCATACAAGTTAAATAAGCAAGGTGACAATATACAGCCTTATTTTTAGCAATAAAGTTATAAAATTAAGATACGTATGTTGCTTTGTAGGCATAATAATAATGAACACTTTAATAGACTATGGTGTAAACATAGTTTGTATGTGCACTATTGGGAAACCAAAAGATTAGTGTGTGTTGCTTTATTATGGTACTCTCTTTATTGCAGTTGTCTAGACCCAAACCAGCAATATCTCCTAGGTATCCACATAGAGGAAAGACAGATCATCTTAATCTAATCCGATACTGAGCTGATTTGAAACTAGGCTTCAGTCTTTCTCAGGGCAAATCTATGTCCAGTCTACTGTGTTCTTGTTTCAATATCTTTTTTAAAAGTTGTTATTTTAAAAAATATTATTTACTTATTTTTGGCTGTTTTGGGACTTTGTTGCTGCACATGGGCTTTCTCTAGTTATGGCGAGTGAGGGTTACTCTAGTTGTGGTGCTCGGGCTTCTCATTGCGGTGGCTTCTCTTGTAGAGCACAGACTCTAGGGTGTGTGTGCTTCAGTAGTTGGCAGCTCCTGGGCTCTAAAGCAGAGGCTCAATAGTTGTGGCATAAGGACTTAGTTGCTCTGCAGCCTGTGGGAACTTCCCAGATCAGGGATCAAACCCCTGTCTTCTATGTTGACAAGCAGATTTTTTAAATTTTATTTTTTATTGAAGGATAGTTGCTTTACAGAATTTTGTTTTTTGTCACGTCAACGTGAATCAGCCATAGGTATACGTATATCCCCTCCCTTTTGAACCTCCCTCCCATCTCCCTCCCCATCCCACCCCTCTAGTTTGATACAGAGCACCTGTTTGAGTTTCCTGAGCCATACAGCAAATACCTGTTGGCTATCTATTTTACATATGTAAGTTTCCATGTTACTCTTTCCATACATCTCACCTTCTTCTCCCCTCTCCCCATATCCATAAGTCTATTCTCTATGTCTGTTTTTCCACTGTTGCCTGTAAATAAATTCTTCAGTATCATTTTTCTAGATTCCGTATATATGTGTTAGAATACAATATTTATCTTTCTCTTTCTGACCTACTTCATTCTGTATAATAGGTTCTAGGTTCATTCCCCCCCTCCCCCCCCACCCGCCACCGCCCCACTTAAAACTAGATTCAAATATGTTCCTTTTTATTGGCTGAGTAATATTCTATTCTATGCAGATGACACCACCCTTATGGCAGAAAGTGAAGAGGAACTAAAAAGCCTCTTGATGAAAGTGAAAGTGGAGAGTGAAAAGTTGGCTTAAAGCTCAACATTCAGAAAACGAAGATCATGGCATCCGGTCCCATCACTTCATGGGAAATAGATGGGGAAACAGTGTCAGACTTTATTTTTGGGGGCTCCAAAATCACTGCAGATGGTGACTGCAGCCATGAAATTAAAAGAGGCTTACTCCTTGGAAGGAAAGTTATGACCAACCTAGATAGCATATTCAAAAGCAGACATTACTTTGCCAACAAAGGTGCGTCTAATCAAGGCTATGGTTTTTCCAGTGGTCATATATGGATGTGAGAGATGGACTGTGAAGAACGCTGAGCGCCGAAGAATTGATGCTTTTGAACTGTGGTGTTGGAGAAGACTCCTGAGAGTCCCTTGGACTGCAAAGAGATCAAACCCGTCCATTCTGAAGGAGATCAGCCCTGGGATTTCTTTGGAAGGAATGATGCTAAAGCTGAAACTCCAGTACTTTGGCCACCTCATGCGAAGAGTTGACTCATTGGAAAAGACTTGGATGCTGGGAAGGATTGGGGGCAGGAGGAGAAGGGGACGACAGAGGATGAGATGGCTGGATGGCATCACTGACTCAATGGACATGAGTCTGAGTAAACTCCGGGAGTTGGTGATGGACAGGGAGGCCTGGTGTGCTGCGATTCATGGGGTCGCAAAGAGTCGGACTCGACTGAGCGACTGAACTGAACTGAACTGAATATTCTATTGTGTATATATACTACAACTTCTTAATCCATTCATCTGTCGATGAACATCTAGGTTGCGTTCATGTTCTAGCTATTGTAAATAGTGCTGCAGTGAACATTGGGATACATGTTTGTGTCTTTTTCAGTTTTGGTTTTTTCAGGGTATATGCCTAGAAGTGGGATTGCTGGGTCATATGGTGGTTTTTATTCCTAGTTTTTAAAGGAATCTCCACGCCGTCTTCCGTAGTGGCTGTATCAATTTACATTCCCACCAACAGTGCAAGAGAGTTCCCTTTTTTCCACACCCTCTCTAGCAGTTATGGTTTGTAGACTTTTTGATGATGGCCAGTCTGACTGGTGTGAGGTGATACCTCATTGTAGTTTTGGTTTGCATTTCTCTAATAATGAGTGATGTTGAGCATCTGTTTATGTGTTTGTTAGCCATCTGTATGTTTTTGCAGAAATGTCTGTTTAGGTCTTTTTCCCACTTTCTGATTGGGTTGTTTGTTTTTCTGGTATTGAGTTGTATGAGCTGCTTGTATATTTTGGAAATTAATCCTTTGTCAGTTTCATTTGCTATTATTTCCTTCCATTCCGAGGGTTGTCTTTTCACCTTGATTTGCTGTGCAAAAGCTTTTAAGTTTAATCAGGTCCCACTTGTTTACTTTTGTTTTTATTTCCATTACTCTAGGAGGTGGGTCATAGAGGATCTTGCTTTGATTTATGTCATCGAGTGTTCTGCCTATGTTTTTCTCTAAGAGTTTTACAGTTTCTGGTCTTACATTTAGGTCTTTAATCCATTTTGAGTTTATCTTTGTGTATGGTGTTAGGAAGTGTTCTAATTTCATTCTTTTACATGTAGCTGTTTAGTTTTCCCAGCACCATTTATTGAAGAGGCTGTCTTTGCCCCATTGTATATTCTTGCCTCCTTTGCCAAAAATAAGGTCCCATATGTGCATGGGTTTATTTCAGGGCTTTCTATCTTGTTCCATTGGTCTATGTTTTTGTTTTTGTGCTAGTACCATACTGTCTTGATGACTGTAGCTTTGTAGCATAATCTGAAGTCAGGAAGGTTGATTCCTCTAGCTCCATTCTTCTTTCTCAAGACTACTTTGGCTATTTGGGGTCTTTTGTGTTTCCATATGAATTGTAAAATTTTTTGTTCTAGTTCTGTGAAGAATGCCATTGGTAATTTGATAGGAATCACATTGAATCTGTAGATTGCATTCGGTAGTATAGTCATTTTTGCAATATTGATTCTTCCTGCCCACAAACATGGACTATCTCTCCATTTATGTCATCTTTGATTTCTTTCATTAGTGTCTTATAATTTTCTGTGTACAGTTCTTTTGTCTCCTTAGATAGGTTTATTCCTAAATATTTAATTCTTTTTACTGCAATGGTGAATGGGATTGATTCCTTAATTTCCCTTTCTGATTTTCCATTGTTAATATATAGAAATGCAGGTGATTTCTGTGTATTGATTTTGTATCCTGCAACTTTGCTAAATTCACTGATTAGCTCTAGTAATTTTCTGATACTATCTTTAGGGTTTTCTTATGTATAGTATCATGTCATCTGCAGTGAGAGCTTTTCTTCTTTTCTGATCTGGATTCTTTTTATTTCTTTTTCTTCTCTGATTGCTGTAGCTAGGATTTCCAGAACTATATTGAATAATAGTGGTGAAAATGGACACCCTTGTTTTGTTCCTGATCTTAGGGGGAATGCTTTTAATTTTTCACCATTGAGAATAATGTTTGCTGTAGGCTTATCATATATGGCCTTTACTGTGTTGAGGTAGGCTCCTTCTGTGCCCATTTTTTGAAGAGTTTTAATCATAAATGGGTGCTGAATTTTGTCAAACGCTTTTTCTGCATCTATTGAGATTTTCATATGGTTTTTTCTTTCATTTTGTTAATATGGTGTATCACATTGATTGATTTGTGTATATTGAAGAATCCTCTCATCCCTGGAATAAACCCAACTTGATCATGGTGTTTGAGCTTTTGGATATGTTGCTGAATTCTGTTTGCTAAGATTTTGTTAAGGATTTTTGCATCTATGTTCATCAGTGATATTGGCCTGTAGTTTTATTTTCTTGTGTTGTCTTTTTCTGATTTTGGTATCAGGGTGATGGTGCCTCGTAAAATGAGTTTGGAAGTGTTCCTTCCTCTGCAACTTTTTGAAAGAGTTTTAGAAGGATAGGTATTAGCTCTTCTCTAAATGTTTGATAGAATTCTCCTGTGAAGCCATCTGGTCCTGGGCTTTTGTTTTTTGTGAGATTTTTGATCACAGCTTTAATTTCAGTGCTTGTAATTGGGTTGTTCATAATTTCTGTTTCTTCCTGGTTCAGTCTTGGAAGATTGAACTTTTCTAAGAATCTGTCCACTTCTTCCAGGTTATCTATTTTATTGCCATATAGTTATTCATAATAGTCTCTTATAATCCTTTGTATTTCTGCATTGTCATAACCTCTCCTTTTTCATTTCTAATTTTGTTGATTTGATTCTCCTCTTTTTCTTGATGAGTCTGGCTAAAAGCTTGTCAGTTTTGTTTATCTTCTCAGAGAACCAGCTTTTAGTTTTACTTTACTCTGGCTTCCCTGGTGGCTCAGAGGTTAAAGCATCTGCCTGCATTATGGAAGACCTGGGTTCGATCCCTGGGTCAGGAAGATCCCCTGGAGAAGGAAATGGCAACCCATTCCAGTATTCTTGTCTGGAGAATCCCATGGATGGAGAAGCCTGGTGGGCTACAGTGCATGGTGTCACAAAGAGTTGGACACGACTGAGTGACTTAACTTTCTAACTTTACTCTTGTTTCTTTCATTTCTTTTTCATTTATTTCTACTCAAATCTTTATGATTTCTTTCCTTCTACTAATTTTGGGGTTTTTGGTTCTTCTTTTTCCAAAGTTGTTTTAGGTGTAAAGTTAGGTTGTCTATTTGATGTTTTCCTTGTTTCTTGAGGTAGGATTTTAGTGCTATAAACTTCCCTCTTAGAATTGCTTTTACTGCATCCCATAGGTTTTGAGTTGTTTTTTCATTGTCATTTGTTTCTAGAAAATTTTTTATTTCCCTTTTTATTTCTTCAGTAACCTGTTATTTAGAAACGTGTTGCTTAATCTCCATGTGTTTGTGTTTTTACCGTTTTTTGAAGATGCTTGATAGAATTTAAATTTACTGAGGTTTGATTTGTAACCCAAGATGTGGTCTGTCCTGGAGAATGTTCCATGTGCACTTGAGAAGAAGGTGTATTCTTCTGGCTTGGGATGGAGTGTCCTGAAGATATCAATGAGATCCATCTCATCTAATGTATCATTTAAGACTTGTGTTTCCTTATTAATTTTGTTTTGATGATCTGTCCATTGGTGTGAATGGGATGTTAAAATCTGCCATTATTGTGTTATGTCAATTTCTCCCTTTATGTCTGTTAGTGATTGTCTTATGTGTTGAGGTGCTCCTATGTTGGGTGCATAGATATGGATTGATCCCTTGATCATTATGTAGAGTTCTTCATGAGGAATGCTACTCCAGCTTTCTTTTGCTTTCCATTTGCATGGAATATATTTTTCCATCCTCTCACTTTCAGTCTGTATGTGTCTTTAGGTCTGAAGTGGGTTTCTTTTAGACAGCATATATACAGTCTTGTTTTTGTATCCATTCAGCCAGTCTGTGTCTTTTGGTTGGAGCATTTAATCCATTTACATTTAAAGTAATTATTGATATATATGTTCCTATTGCCATTTCCTTAATTGTTTGGGGTTGATTTTGTATATCTTTTTCCTTCTCT
>NW_011495032.1:23677278-23680946 GCF_000754665.1 Bison bison bison | reverse complement strand
CTTTCAGTCTATATGTGTCTTTAGGTCTGAAGTTTGTTTCTTGTAGACAGCATATATTTGGATCTTGTTTTTGTATCCATTCAGCCAGTCTGTGTCTTTTGGTTGGAGCATTTAATCCATTTACATTTAAAGTAATTATTGATATATATGTTCCTATTGCCATTTCCTTAATTGTTTGGGGTTGATTTTGTATATCTTTTTCCTTCTCTTGTATTTCTTGACTATATAAATGCTTTTAACATTTGTTGTAAAGCTGGTTTGGTGGTACTGAATTCTGTTAACTTTTGCTTGTCTGAAAAGCTTTTTATTTCTCCATCAATTTGAATGAGATCCTTGCTGGGTACAGTAATCTTGGTTGTAGATTTTTCCCTTTCAGTACTTTAAATATATCCTACCATTCCCTTCTGGCCTCCAGAGTTTCTGCTGAAAGATCAGCTGTTAAACATATGGGGTTTACCTTGTATGTTATTTGTTGCTGCTCCCTTGCTGCTTTTAATATTCTTTCTTTGTGTTTAGTCTTTGTTAGTTTGATTAGAATGTGTCTTGGCGTGTTTCTCCTTGGTTTATCCTGAATGGGACTCTTTGTGCCTCTTGGACTTGATTGACTATTTCCTTTTCCATCTTGGGGAAATTTTCAACTATAATCTCTTCAAAAATTTTCTCATATACTTTCTTTCTCTCTTCTTCTTCTGGGACCCCTATGATTCAAATGTTGGTACATTTGATATTGTCCCCGAGGTCTTTGAGACTGTCCTCAGTTCTTTTAATTCTTTTTCTTTTGTTCTGCTCTTCAGAAGTTATTTTTACCATTTTATCTTCCAGCTCATTGATTTGTTCTTCTGCTTCAGATATTCTATTGATTCCTTCTAGAGTATTTTTAATTTCAGTAATTGTATTGTTCATCTTTGTATGTTTATTCTTTAATTCTTCTAGGTCTTTTTTAATTGATTCTTGCATTTTCTCCATTTTGTTTTCAAGGTTTTTGATCATCTTCACTATCATTATTCTGAATTGTTTTTCTGGTAGCTTGCCTATTCCTCTTCATTTATTTGGACTTCTGAGTTTTGTTCCTTCATTTGTGTAGTATTTCTCTGCCTTTTCATTATTTTTTTTTAACTTATTGTATTTAAAGTCTCCTTCTCCCAGGCTTCAAGGAAAGTTGAATTCTTTCCTTGAAGAAGGTTGAATTCTGTCTTCCTTTTGGTTTCTGCCCTCCTGAGGTTGGTCCAGTGGTTTTGTCAGCTTTGTACAGGGTGAGATTAGTGCTGAGTTTTTGTTTGTTTGTTTGTTTTTCTTTAAGGCTGAGTGAGGTGATAATCCTGTCTGCTGATGATTGGGTTTGTATTTTTGTTTTGTTTGTTGTTTAGATGAGGTGTCCTGCACAGGGTGGTTGCGTGATGCCAGGGTCTTGTATTCCAGTGGTTTCCTTTGTGTGAGTTCTCACTATTTGATACTCCCTAGCGTTAGTTCTCTGGTAGTCCAGGGTCTTGGAGTCAGTGCTCCCACTCCAAAGGCTCAGGGCTTGATCTTGAGTTTTGCATGGTCCTATATATTCTTTTCCACTGGTCAGGTACTCCTGTCCACTCTCAGCTGGTGTTCTGCATGCACTTCTGTGTCTGAAGGTGTATTCCTGATGTATCCATGGAGAGAGATGTACTCCACGTCCACCTACTCCTCTGCCGTCTTGTTCTCTGGCAAGCAGATTCTTTACCACTGAGCCACCAGGGAAACCTAAAATAAATTATTAATATTTTTTCTTAATTGTTGGCTGAGTTGGGTCTTTGTTGCTATTCAAGGGCTTTCTCTAGTTGTAGTGAATGGGGGTGTACTCTAGTTGTGATGCATGGGCTTCCCATTGCAGTGACTTCTTGTTGCAGAGAATGGGCTCTAGAGTGGGCTTCAGTAATAGTGGTGAATGGATTTAGTTGCCCCTCAGCATGTGGGATCTTCCTGGAACAGGGCTCGAACCTGTGTTCCCTGCATTCTTAACCACTGGACCACCAGGGAAATCCCCAGTCTACTCTTACTTCTAAGGGTTTGTACTCAGGGAATCTCTTTTAGTTTGGTTCCCCCAACAAAATTTTTGCCTAAGACAAAAATTTGACCACAGAAAGTTTATTTGAGAGATGATGCCATCAATTATCAATTGTGGACTGGGGAAGTGGAGACAGGGAACAAAAAACAGCTAATATAACATATACTATCAAGCTGTTTTCTTGATAGTAGTTGTCAAGAAAACTACTTGTCACTGTGGGTAGTTGAAGTTTGATACCACTGAGGACCTTTGGGAACCAGTGTAGATAGAACATGTCTTAAAGTTATTCTACTTAAGGAACCAGAGATAGAAATATGTATACACCAACTCCTAACAGTGATTTAGGCTGCTCTGACTAAACATGGAGGTCAGCGAGTGGGCTTAATTCTTGGTACTTCTGGACTCTGCATTTAGACAGAGTGGGTGCTGGCTCAGGCAAAGCTCTCAGGCAAAGAAATGCAGGTGTTGGTAGGAGAAGGGGGGACCTGATATTTTTACTCTGTCCTGACACCGATTCCTCCAGATAGCGGCTGGTCATAATTCGAAACCAAACAAACAAAAAACCTGACTGTAACAGGAGGTTGATTAGAATAAGCTATAAAGCCTACTAATTGGTGCTGAGGCCAGTATTATCACCCTCTCCTTTACCACACATTCTAGATTCACACTATGCTAGTTGAGAATGCTTGCTTCTGATGGGATGCCCATTCCTTCATCCCTTCTGAGGCAAATGAGTCCTTGCTTACCTTGCCTTCGTAAGGCCATGTTTGCTGCTGTTATGGACTTGTAATCATCAAGTCATACACCTACCAAGAGTGAGTCCTTAAAGTTCCAGACATGTTCTGCCTTGTTCTGTAGTGGCAACCCCATCTTCCATCATAATCCAGCCCGTTTCCCTGTGATATACTAACACCTTTATTTGGCTGATGGTCAACCAACATAAAAAGTTCCAAATAATCAGCAGCATTCAGCCCCTGACTTACGCACTGATTTATTTGCCCTGGTGCTCAAGAGTTCATAAGTATCCTTACAAGAGTTCATATATTCTTACATCAGGCCACTTTTGTCCCTAAAATATTTAATGACCAGGTATTAAATATTTTAGGGTGTGCAAAGAGCTCTGCCCACTGGAGGAATTTTTTCCCTCACCACTATATTTCAGAGCCACCTCTTGAGTTGGATTATAATGCAAGAGAGTCCATTTTCAGCTACACCAACTAGTGAGCTAACCCATCCATGACCAGCCTGCAATACCTACTTACCCCCTCCCTCCAACACCAAAACCAAGGGAGAAGAGCAGCTGCAACGTAGGTACATGATGAGAGTACCTGTACCCTCTGAACCTGCTTATAATGGATCCCGTCCATAGATTATTTTGGAAGACAGTGCTCCATGGGAACGTTCAAGCTTCTGCACAGTCTGGGCTTCCCAACTGTCACTCTGGGTTAAAGAATGGCTGAATGAGGGCTTCTCTGGTGGCTTGTTGGTAAAGAATCTGCCCACCGATGCAGGAGACATGGGTTCCATCCCTGGTCCAGGAAGATCCCACATGCCATATTGCCGAGGACCTGCCCCGGCTGATCCAGGGTATTCGAAGCGGGGACGGCGTCGGCGACCTATTTATTTATTTAAA
>NW_011495032.1:23654039-23677178 GCF_000754665.1 Bison bison bison | reverse complement strand
TCCTTCCGTTCTCCCGAAGGAGAGGAGACACTGAGGCCTCCCCGGTCGGATCTTAGAAGCCCAGGCATAATTAGTAAGCATGGTGGGTTCTGTGCTCCAGATGGAGACTCAACCAGAGTGAGAGAGAGAGCGACATGGGGAGACCAGTATTTCGAGAAACTGATCCCAATTCTTTATTTTCCAGAGTCTGTTTTTATACACTGAGATGTTATACAAAAGTCACGTGGGGACAGCAGTCCTGACTTTTATTAAAGTCAGGTGCTTCACACAAATGTATACAGAGGTCTTAGGGGTGTTACATCATCTTCTGGCCAGGGGAGCCTGCTGACAATTTACGACCCTCTCCTTGTGACAGCGGTCAGTCAATCAGGACACTTATTTCTCCAGGGCTGATTATTCTCAAAACAGACGCCATCCAAGTAAAGTTACATTCCTACAGGGTGAGGGTGTAGTGGGTTTTAGTTAAGGAAAGAATTTACTTAGCCTAAGGTCTAACGTGATTAATATCAAAGGTTAATACTTATTTCTTCTATATATTCATTAATGTGTGTAAGGGCAGGGGATGTGGAGACTTAGCAACAAACATTGGCTCAGCAAATGAAAAACCCTTCACCAACACAATTTCTAATTAGCCCACTATACTTATACTTATAGTTTTCTAACTTCTCTAAAGAACCTGTTTTTAGAGGGTTTAAAGCATCTTGTGCCTCTCACGGTTGGGAGGCTGTGAGCAATCACATGTGGCCGGAGGAGCCTGTCAGGCAGGCTAGAGAACCTTCAGAGGAGTTTGTAGGTTAAAACACTCTTGTCACACCCAAGAGTTTTTATTGACTGGAGCTCTAGGTTAACTCCTTCTCCGAAAGAGGTGGTGGGGGACAGCCCCCTGTAAAGTCAGAGATGTAGGAAAGAGCACAAAGTAGTAAAGTAGGCAGGCTCTGGTTATGGGGGTAGACGCTCGAGGATTTCCAGGGGGACTCCTGAGGCTCGATCCCGCCTTTGCGTATGTCGAGCCTCCTTCCTCATGACCTTTGCCATGGGCGGAGTACCTCACTCTGGCCCCCAACACCATATAGCAACTAAGCCTGGGCACCACAACTATTGAGCTTGTGCTCTAGAACCTGCAAGCTGCAACTGCTGAAAACCGTGTACCCTAGAGCCTGTGCCACACAACAAGAGAAGCCACCACAGTGAGAAGCCTCCTCACCGCAACTAGAGAGAAGCTTTTGCTCGCTGCAGCTAGAGAAAGCTCATGCAAAGTAATGAAGACCCAGCACAGCAAAAATAAATGAATAAATTATTTTTTAAAAGACTGAATGACAAACATATCTTAGAAATTAGAGACAATGAATTGCTCTATGGGGTTTTAAAGACTCACCTGCCCTGGAGCCATTTGCTTCTGTTCTAAGAGCAATAAAAAAAAACAAAAACAACTTCCCTGCTGGCTCAAAAGATAAAGAGTCTGCCTGCAGTGTAGGGGACCTGGGTTCAATCCCTGTGTCAGGAGGGGACCTGGGTTCAATCCCTGTGTCAGGAAGGTCCCCTGGAGAAGGAAATGGCAACCCACTCCAATATTCTTGCCTGGAGAATTCCATGGACAGAGGAGCCTGGCGGGCTATATAGTCTATAGGGTCGCAAAGAATTGGAAACGACTGAGTGACTTTCACTTACTCACTTACGAGTAATAAAACCTCAGAACTTTCTTTTACCCAAATCAAAGGGAGAGAGGGCACAGGTGTGCTCTCATCATGTATCAGCTCTGAGTTTCACGGTTCCAGGGTTCACACTTGCAGATATATCTGGCCCTCTCCCCGTCAACTTGTAGGGAGCTGCAGTGTGGGGAACCAGCACAGATACTCTGTGAGTAAATGTTCTGTTCTCTAGTCCAGAGGTCTCACTGGGTGGGTGGGTGGGTGGGTGGGTGTGTGTAGAACTGTGGTGGTGTGGCAGCCTCACTGGATTATCCAGGAAGGATAATATCGCTGACTCTTCACAGTTGCAGCCTTCCTTGTTACCATCTGGTCTGTGAATGATCCAATCAGGAATCCCGTCTTGAGTGTTCCATCTTGTAGGATCATCTCTTGTCCCAGCTGCTTTAGTTTGGGATTTCCCCAGAAGCAGAAACTCTGAAACATGATTTCAAATGCAAGTAGGCTCTTTGGGAGGTGATTCCAAAAAACACCAGTAAGAAAGTGAAGTGCGACAAGGAAGGAAAGGCAGTCGAAACAGGATGCGTCATCAAGAAGTTCCCGTTGTGGATATACCTAGAACGTAACTCCTCTGTGGAAGTCTGGGAGCCAATGTAGAACATGAGCCTCAGAATATTCTCCCCAAGGGGCAATGTTGAGGACTCCTGGGGTGGGGAGACTCCGCCTTTCAGCCTGCCAAACACAGAGCAGCAGCTCACAGACAAAGCAATGCAAATGAGATGCCCACAGCTGGAAGGTAACCTCCATTCACTATGATGGAGGGAGGTCCGGGGGAAGTGGGCAGGCCACTGGTGGTGTATGTTGCAGGATCCTAAGTATCTAGGGTCCTCATGCTACGGAGGAGGCATGCTTCTGTGGTCCTCCGTGGCAGGCCTTCAACACTCTCCCCTACCCTCCTCATGCAACCACTTAAAATTCTGCTCAGCCTCTCAGCCACTGTTGGTAAATGCCTTAATATTTTGAGGTGTTCCCTCTTTGGACCTCCCTTTTCCCTTCTCAGGAATGTTAGTCCCCAAGACATCACTGATGGTAACTCCTCAGTGTTTCCAACTTATGTATTTTACATTTACATTTTATTCAGGTTTTCTAGTTGCTCTTAGTAAGAGAGTTTGTTTGGAATATGTTATCCTGCCATTGCCAGAAGCAGAAACCAACCAGCAAACAAAATACTTTATCCAAGACAGCAAAACTTGGGATTTTCACTTCCCATGTATCAATAGATTGGCAACTGAAGCATTTGTAAATCTATTGATTTACTGCCCACCGTAAATGCTTGGTTTTTCTGCATCCTGTGAGATTTACTCTACTGCTGGTAAGCCAGACATGGAATAACTCTTACTGGTCTGCTTTCGCAAAGAACTTTGAACTGTAGGTTCTAGAAAGTCTCCCCTCATAGGGCTCAGATTCCTCTGAAACCCCTGTGTACTAACGTCTGATTCTTAATTGGTAGTATTATGTCATTATCAGTGTATCAGTGTATGACTGATAAGTCATATACATGTTGGCTTTGTCTTTTCTCTGGTAAACTGAAGGCATCCATAGATCGTATTATTTGTTAGAAACTGCTATTTTCAACTTTTATAATTTAGTACTGAAATAATACATGAACACTTCTCATTAGTAGAAGATGCAAACAGTACAAAATATAAAATAATGTAGATTAAAATAGATTAAAGTCCTGCTTCACTCGTCTTCCTCATCTTCATCCCCATCCCAGAGATGCATTTGCATCTGTACCTCAGTACACAGTGAAACAAAAATTTTATTTATTATCTATTAGGCTGTACCGAGTCTTAGTTGTGGGAACTTCAGTCTTCATTGTGGTATGCTGACTCTTAGTTGTGGCATGTGGGATCTAGTTCCCTGACCAGGGATCGCACCCAGGCTTCCTGCAGAGTCTGAGCCACTGGACTTCCAGGGAAGTTCTTATGTACAAATTTTTAAACTTTAGAAATGAGGTTGTACCTCTTGCTTTTTTTCTTATAGCAAAAGTCTTCCTGTAAGATAGGTGTGGCAGAATTTTTCCAAAAATATCTACAACAATCTCTCCCACTTCACATATTCTTTGGAACTGGTAACTGCTTCAAATAATAGAGCAGCAGTCACGCCAGGTCATAAAAGCCCATGAGGCTTCCTTCTTGTTTTCATTGAACACCAGCTCTCGGCAGCTCCCTCTTGGGGGACTACTTTTTGGAATCCAGCTCAATATATGGTGAATCTCCCATATACCTGTGCTGTCTCTACTCTTATTTGTGCTGTCACATCACAGACTACATCATTTGACATCATAAGTTCAACACTTTTATTATTGTTTATGTACTGGTATTATAATCAGATGGAGAAAAAAGAATTACAGACAAAAAATACATTTATACTTTCACATTTACCTATGTAGTGACATCTACCAACACTCTTTATTTATGTGGGTTTGAGTTACTGTCTAGTGTCCTTTCACTTCAGCCTGAAGGACTGTTCAGTACTTCTTGTAGGGCAGGTCTTCTGTAACAGATTTTCTGTTTTTTTTCTGTGAATTTCTCAATGTTCCCTTCATTTTTGAAGCATAGATTTGCTGTCTACAGAATTCTTGATTGACATGCCTTTTTTTTTTTTTTTTTTTAAGCACCTTGAATATGTCATCTCATTGCTTTCTGGCCTCTGCAGTGTCTCATGCATTCAGATGCAACCATTCCAAGCCACGTCCTTGTAGTAATCATTATGCAATAATGGCCAATAATGGCCAGTGCAGCAGGCACCTGGCCTCTCAAACACTTCACTTGAAGTGCTTCATCAACAATTTCATTAACTGTGATGCTATTTCATGCCATAGATTCCTAGAATTCTGTTTCTGCCAAAAAAGCTCCACAGCATGTTCAAGTACAAACCAGATCCCAAATACCCTCTTTCACAGTTTGTTTTTAAGGACCACTCCTGGTGCCAATTCTTTGCAGCCAGGAGACCAGTTTTAACAGAGATTTAATATAAAGTATTTTAAAGTAAGAACTAGGGAATTGAAAAGGCAGAGGTAGTAATTGCAAGAAGCAGCAATCCTGTCTGTGGCTGAAGGTAAAAAGGCAAGATGTTAGGATTATTAAAATTTAAAGGTTTAGAAGAGAACCCAAAGAACGAGGATTCACTTTGGGGAGGGGCACTTACTTGGGTGATACTACAGCCTTCAACTCAGAGAATGAACCCCATGGAGCTGAGGCAGATTTTTGAGAGAAAAATGCCAGCTGGCTGGTACTGGTATTTCTGAGAGTGACCGTAGTAAACCAGTGTGGAAAACTGCAGAATGGAGCCAAGTGCCTTAGCCAGGGTGAAGGGCCATTGCTGAAGGGACACTGACAGGAACAGGAAGCAAACAGGAAGCAGCAAGTCAGTCTCCTCCTTTATTATTCCAGTTTCCCTCTAAGACCCTCTATAGGCAGAGCCTAACTAGTAGCTCAAGACAGTAAAGCATCCGCCTGCAAGGCAGGAGACCCAGATTCGATCCCTGGGTTGGGACGATCCCCTGGAGAAGGAAATGGCAACCCACTCCATTGTCGTTGCCTGGAGAATCCCATGGACAAAGGAGCCTGGCGGGCTACAGTCCATGGGGTTGCAAAGAATCAGACACAACTGAGCGACTAACACACACACACACACACACACACACACACACACACACAACTGAGAACCAGATGGCATATAAAAAATGCAGTGTGCAGAGTTCCAGCCCTAACATCATGTAGGAAGAAAGGGTATGTTGAAGCTAAGAGACAACAGCTTCATAATTGGCACATTACCTCCTGACTTTTTTCCCTTATGATGATGGATCTATTTGGATTTTCTCTTTGAGTCTATTATGGCTATTTTGTTTGCTGTTCCACTTTATATTTCTAAAGAACCATTCAGGATTACATTCATCTGCATGGAATAGGATACCTGAAATAAAAATGATCTAAAGATTATCTGAAAGTAGTCCAGATGTAGGTTGTTCTGGGATATAATGTTGTTATGAACTCAGGATTTTCCTATTTTTTTGCTTTGCGATTCTCCACAAATAGTTCCTTATCTTTATGGTCCAAGAATCCTGTGTGAACTCCAGTCATCATGCCCATTTCCCAACTAGCAGGAAGGAAAAAGGGAAGGGAAAAGACATGGCCACTTTCTAAGGGCATCGTCTGTAGCTGAATCATATGGTCACTCTTACTTACAAGGGGGGCTGACAGATGTTCTATGAGCAGACATGTGTCCAGCTAAAAGTTGAGGAGTCTTAAGAATCAATACTGGGGACTACTGTAGCTCTGCTACACAGGGGTATTGTGCTAGGGATCCGCCCACTTTTTGGGAGTGGGAAGTGTGGAATTTTATTATGGTGTTCTTACCCTGTATGCTGTCAACTAGTCCTTAGCCCCCCGTCATTTCTCCCCAATTTATACAGATGGTATACCCATTTTCTGCTGAATTGTGTAAGGGCAGTCAGTGGTGGCATAAATTGAGAAAGGATAGAGAAGGTGCTCTTACAGAGCCCAATAAATTCATCTATTTCCAGCTTTATTCCTTACCAGCATCCTTAAAATGAGCAGTCCTAACTTCTGAGATGTTCCTGGACCCTGCGGGGTCGATTTATTTCTCCTTGTTAGCTCTCTACTGTGCCACAAGATTAGAACAGAGAATGCTAAAACCAAGTCAGCTGGTCATCTGCTTTCCTTCTTCCAACAACTGAATATTTTTCATCTGCCATTAACTCTTCTCTTTGTGACTTTTAAAAAATATTAAAAAAAATTCACTTTTGGCTGTCCTTTGTCTTTGTTGCTGCACGTGGGCTTCCTCCACTTGCGGCAAGTGGGGGCTTACTCTCCAGTTGTGGTGCACAGGTTTCTCATTGCAGTGGCTTCTTCTGTTGTGGACATGGGCACACAAGAGTGCTGCTAAAGCAGGCAACGTGATGATGGTTGTGGAAACTTCCATTACCTTGTACCAATTCAAATCTAACAAGAGACCTCAATTCAGAGCTCTTAGTTCCCCATGAACTCCTTCCTTGCCAAACAAAAATAATAGCTGCTATTCACATGATTATGTGACAAGTACTGCATCAAGCACCTCAATTTTATTTAAATAGATCATTTCATTGTCAACTTCTCAACCACTTCATGAAATCAGCATCATTATCACAGTTCCTTCTTTTACAGATGCAGAAAAGGCTCAGAGGTTGGATTATTTGCCCAATCATACAGCTCATAGACGAGCGTGATATCTTCATCCAAGATTGTTTCAAGAAGGCGTGCAGTTTTGATGCTGAGGGCTTACAAACCGTATTTCTTCTGGTGTGATGTTTCTTGTGGCATTAGATTATAGAAAGCCCTTGAAAGTGAACTCTCCAACTTGCTAGTACCTCAAATGTCTTTGTTTTGCACTCACCTCACTCTTGATTCGGAGAAGGCAATGGCACCCCACTCCAGTACTCTTGCCTGGGGAATCCCATGGACGGAGGAGCCTGGTAGGGTGCAGTCTATGGGGTCGCAAAGAGTTGGACATGACTGAGCAACTTCACTTTCACTTTTCACTTTCATGCATTGGAGGAGGAAATGGCAACCCACTCCAGTGTTCTTGCCTGGAGAATCCCAGGGACGGGGGAGCCTGGTGGGCTGCTGTCTATGGGGTCGCACAGAGTCGGACACAACTGAAGTGACTTAGCAGCAGCAGCAGCACTCTTGATTACCTGCTCCGTTCCACAGGCCTGAATTTTGACACCCAGTCCTGCTCACCTCCATAGCCCTAAACTCAGCAAAGCATCTCTGCTGAATGAGACTCTAATCCTGGACACATCAGTCACAGCAACCCTAACTACTGAAGAGAAATCTTGGATTAATCTTGTCAAATTCATGTAAGAGTTAATTCTACATGTAAACATCCCCAGAAGTTCATTTTTTTATACACTCAACTTCAGTATTCTAATCTAGGAAACACCAGACTTATTCCTTCACATATTCAACTAAAATTTAATGCTTGCTGCTACTGCTAAGCCACTTCAGTTGTGTCTGACTCTGTACGACCCCATAGACGGCAGCCCACCAGGCTCCCCTATCCCTGGGATTCTCCAGGCAAGAACACTGGAGTGGGTTGCCATCTCCTTCAATGCATGAAAGTGAAAAGTGAAAGTGAAGTCGCTCTGTCACATCCGACCTTCAACGACCCCATGGACTGCAGCCTTCCAGGCTCCTCCGTCCATGGGATTTTCCAGGCAAGAGTACTGGAGTGGGGTGCCATTGCCTTCTCCGTAAGAGATGCTGATGGCTTCAATTCAGGTGATGGCTTTGGAGAGAAGTGATTTTGTAATTGGAATGGGCAGTATTTGATCTCTTAGATGTGAGAAGGAAAGAGAAGGGACCTGAAGCTTTCTGGAGAGGGTAGATGGCATTTTTTGAATGTGCACAGGTTTGGATGGGAGTTTGAAGTACATGTGAGTCAAACGAAAGCAAACATTATCTGGAGATAACTGTCTTCTGAGGGCACAAGCCTTTTGATGGTTTTTAAACACGAAGGCAAAACAGAAAGGACCAGGAAAAGGACCTAGTTTTCAACAACTCCAGCACTCAAAGGTTATTGACAACAACCAGTGCAAGTCATTGCTCTTCTTTTTACATTAGTAAGGAGTTCATGAAATTTTATTCAACTTCAAGGGTACAGGCAAGAAGCAAATTTCACAGTTAAACACAGAAATAATGCAGCAATGTAATTACTGGCTTGAACGGCTGTACTTGAGGTTGTTCAGAGTGTCAAGAACTATCTGGATTATCAGCTATCCCGTTTTCTCCATTCTTCAGCTGTTTGCCATGCCAGGATCCATTAATCCTAACTAGAATGGAAATAAAGTGTACTTACAGAGATAATATTTTATTCTTAAGATGCCAGAGAATGTAGAACACCTTTCTGAATAGAGTATTTTTCAGTCTGTATTTCCCCAATGTTTACCTCTAAGTCAACTTGAAGCACAGCCTTCAGGAGTTCAGCTTTAAAAAAAATGGTTTAAACTATTTTCATCCTAAGATATTTTAAAATGGTTATTACACTGACTGGAAATTCCCTGAAACAACTCAATTATATTTGATAACTTTGTAGCACCCCAAATTCATTATACATATTGAATGCATAGTTTGCAGACCTACACTAATACAACTATAAACATTCTAATTGTATCACAGTTTAATGAGATATTGGTCCCTCTCGATAAAGTCTACAAAGCAAAGGACTGAATAGATTTGTTGCCGCTGTCTCCTCTAGGGCACTAGAGTAGGCACAAGCAGTTGAAGCCTTTACTTGAAAGTTAATTGAGTTAATAACTTGACAGCAATTGAGTGAATTTGTAAAATATTCTCACCCTTTTTTCAATTCATTAAGAGGTGAAATTATAATCTTGGAATAAAGATAAAAGGATTATAAGTGCATTGGAAAATTAAAACGACTGGATTTGGTATGGTGGCTAATAGCCATAGTTATATATAAAGAAAAAAAAATAGAGGGAAAGGGAGTTTGGAAATCTTTCTGATCCAAACCAAATTTCATACAATTATGCAAGATTGTGTTTAAGTACAAATCCACTGCAATTCAAGTTTTTTAGACAGAGGCCAATTATAAATTCATTATTTTGAAGTCAAAAGCACTTATTTTCTAGATTCCGCTTATATAAAGCCATCTAAAAACATATTTCTTAATAATTATATGTGAAACCATTAGGCCTCAGTAGGCTGGTGAACAGACATACTCTTTATCAATACTAGAGCACTAATATTTTACATGAAAGATCACAGCAAGGCAGTTTACTAGAATTGTCACAGAAATGCAATAGCCTGTTTAACATGGCACCTGTAAATAGCATCGGAGGAAATTTTTACAAAGGTAATTCAGTAGTCTAGGTACTAATAAAGTACACTAAAACTTTGGCATCTATGTTACATTTTCAACCAGCCAATAATAGTTCTATCAGTTCCTGCAAGCAGCTTACTTGGGTATGACTGTAGACTCACTGGTAAAATTTCAATGCCATTTATCAATGTGTTATAACCTACTTTAATTAGATCATTCACCTAGGATTTTAACTGATTTTTATAGATGAGAAGGAACCTGAATGGTTCTAATTATGAATACATTTCCAAATCAAGCAAGAATCGATCAAGACGTCCAAAGCCAACGGGAAATGATTTGTCTCATGCCTGTGGCAGGAAGGGTGTAAAGCATAGCTGTTAAATGATGGTGACTGGCAGAAAACAATACTGCTTCAGGATCTGGACACACATAAAGGTATGTCTGCCAGTGCAAACGTCTGCCACTAGGTGGTCCTCCCCTTAAAAAATACATTAGGGTGTGAGTTCTCAAATGGGGGCAGTGTCACTCCCAAACAGGACCTCCAAACCCCCCTTATTCTTTTCATGTAAAAAGCAGATACAATACATATACAGCATATATGTGATACTAAAATTCATTGGGGGAATTCCCTGGTGGTCCAGTGGTTAGGACTCCATGTTTTCAATGCTGAGGGCACACGTTCAAACCCTGGTTGGGGAACTGAGATCCTGCAAGCCACGTAGTATGGCCAAAAAAAATTCACTGGTGTACTGTTAAAGTTTAAAATGCTTTAGGGATAGGGTTGATGAGAAAAAAACCCTTAAAAACATTGAATTGGAAATAAATCTCAGTCATAAGCATTTCTTCTCCCCACCATCACTATGCTGTGTTAAAATATCCTGTGGCATTTGGAATTTTCTTAAGAATATAATAAATGTCTCTAGGACAATACTCCCAGAATAATTAAGAAATTTAATCAGCTCTAAGTACACATTTAATTATGGTATCTAAGAGGAGATTTATCCTTAGAAACTGACACCAAGTTAGGAAAATCAATGAACATTTATCGGATCATGATTACAAGTACAATCTTAACATCTATATTTACATATTTGAGGTTGGCACTGGCAGCTGAGACTCAAAATTGCCACTTAAAATTCAGAATGAAAATCTGCTAAGTCTTTTTAGAAAGCATTCCCTTTCTTTACACTACACTGTCATAGGTGACATCCATTTACTGTTAATATTGTAGTAAGTAAACACTACCTTGTCATTATGAAGGAAAAAACTGATCAAAGATCATAATGTAGTTTTCTGGAAAACTACATACACTTTCACTATACACAGTATATAATAAACAAGGTACACTCTGTACTGCAGCAACATGCAATGGTTTGGTTGTAGAAATGTTAATGTAATTTCTGCTACATCAGAATTCTGTGAAGTTGGGAGTCATAAGGATGAAAAGAGCAATTATTTAATGGTTACACAGTAGATACATCTGACACATAACATACAGTTACCACTAGGTATCAGCATGGAATTTACAAACAAAAACTTAAAAAAAAAAAAAAAAAGAAGACTGACCTATATAAACCTAAGTGTAAGGATGGACTTTATTTTTTAAAAAAAGTCTTTTGAGGACTACAAATTACAAAGTAAAAGCAGATCACTATGTAGAAACCTAGTGAATACATTTTGCCTGTGCATGAAAGCTTTATCAAAAGTCATTCATTTAACAACTTCACCCCCTTCACAATGGTATCAATTATAATGCTCTTCATAAGGTTATATCTTTATTTCAAACTATATTACATGTTATTCCCTCAAGATAAACTTCTAAACACAAATTCTTGGCTCATAAGAATGGCACCTTTGAAAAAGGCAATTCCCACCCAAGTCTCTTGTGGCATTATTCCAAGTTTGTTTCTTTCACCAGTCAAAAAACTTGCAAAGTGTTCACTTTCAACATGAAATCTTTCCAGCAAAAAGCGTGGCCACACTTTGTTTTCTAATGACTACATATAAAGACAGGTAGCAGCAAGAAAAGATGGAAAGTAAACAGGCAGCCATTAAAATAAATGGATCAACTGTATAGGAGAGATATTTGGCTCATGGCAATTAGAAAAACTGGCAACTAGGTTAACAGCCAGATAATTGAGTCATAAATGAACCTGTGAAGAGAATGAAGCTGGTCCACTATGACCAAGTAGGAATACATCATTATCACCTCACTTCACTCTTTACAACAAATACGCTAAGCCAACAGGCAATATTGAGTTGTATTTGGAGTCCCAATTAGAACATGCTGATCATTTTTCTTTCAACAATTTTCTGGGTTTAGTACAGTCATTTGCTTTACTCGCACTATTTTCAGTCCTCTCTCATGAATCTAAGTGCAGGGTAAGTGTAAAATACTTTAAATGACAAGGCTTTTTCCAAGGTATATTTGAAAATGGCTTTGTGAAAAGAATATTCATTTGTTTTGTGTGGAAAGAAACAAACTGAATGCAGAAGTTTCTCAATGGGGAAAAGCTTAATTTTTCTCTTCCTACTACCTTTGCCACATACAATTTCCCAAATACCCCACTTTCAAGTTTGTTCTCCATGGCTTCATTTTAGGGAATGAAAATCAGAGAGCAGACAATTGAGCTCAAGTACATCTGGGGCTAAAAATGCCAAGAAAATGTTAACATGGAAGCAATGGTCCAGATACTCAAGATTCATGTTAATGAATTCAATTACTGTATATGATAGTTTTCATTGATGAGCAGGGCTTTGGGCATATCAAATTATCACACAAATCATTGCCTTCTGAGACATTGGATACTTTTACAGTTTAATTTGCAAACAGAATTTTTATAACAAATTATTTTTAACCAAATCATATCTTGAAAACTGTTTATATAGAAAACCCAGGGAATAAAGTGAACTGTTCATTGTGGAAGGCCTTAAATTACATTATTACAGTAGAAAATACAGGAGGTAGAAGATAACTGAAAAGACTAATGCAACATCAGATTCAAATCTATAGCTCCTGCAGCTACTTAAAACATGGTTTTAGAAACTAAATCCAACATTTCCAGTAACCATAGAAACAGTTAAAATAAAATTTGCCATGAAAGCCCTTATATCATGCTTGATATAGGGAGGTAGGAAGATGTAAGAACCAGGACACATGAGACATGACATTTTATCTACAACTCCTGTTTGCTTTACTGAGGGTGTAGTTTCAAAATTCAGTCACCTTCTTCAGCTTCAGACTCAGATTCTAGAAAAGGGGAAAAGTGCAATCAAGCATTACATGATATCAGAAAGTAAAAGTTCCATTTATTAACTTTACTTAAAAAAATTTTTATTAATAATGATCTACTCATGAGGAGGATATCAAAAAGTATGCATCTGTGAATCTCAAAATTCATAAATATTTGGACTTCCCTGGTGGCTCAAATGATAAAGAAATCTGCAATGCAGGAAACCCCGGTTCAGTCCCGGGGTTGGGAAGATCCCCTGGAGGGCATGGCAACCCAACTCCAGTATTCTTGCCTGGAGAATTCCATGGACAGAGGAGTCTGGGAGGCTACAGCCCATGGGGTTCCAGAGTTGGACATGAGTGATTGACTAATACACACATTCTCAAAATTTTCAATTTTCCTAAGAATTTTAGTATTATGGCCAATTCATCAAAATACCTGAAGTCTAGTTTTCCTCCCCTGCCTTAAAGTAAATGAGTTTTTGGAGGTGTGTCATGAATGAACAAAAATCTGTACTTTAGGTACAAAATGGTATCTGAATGAAAGATGACATGTATGGACATATTCTTGTCCACATTAAAATAAGTTCTCAGGCTTTACCAAACAGACTGCACAAATGAAAAGACTTACCTTCTTCAGCATTTTTGAGCCACTCTACAAACTTTTTCATTTGCTCAAGGAAGACACTCTTCCCCTTGGCAACGTGTGCATCTTTATACCATTTTAGAATGGGTTCTTCACTCAGAACTTCAGCTGTAAAGAAGAGAACAACCTTTACATTTGTGGAGTATTCATACAGTACTTCCATAACTAAGGCAGAGTTAGAAACTCCCTAAGGTGCACATACCTCATTAGCAATTTTGTTTTTATTGAAATGTAGAGGAAAACCAATTATTTTTGTTGCTTACAAAAACAAATCTGTATTCAACACTCAACTAGTTTCTTCAACAAATTTTTTAAAGAAAAGTAGAAAAGATGAAATGAGAACCATATACTAAGAAACTTTTTATCAACTTGTAGAGTGATTCTCTCAACCAAAGGCAACCTGATCCCCTGGGGACATCAGACAATGTGTACAGACGCTGCTGGTTGTTGCACTGGGGAGATGTGCTACTGGTGCCTGCTGGCTGATGCCAGGGATGCTGATAAACACTCTATAATGCACGGGACAGCCATCTACAAAACAGCTTTCTGGCCCAAAACAGTAGTGTCAAGGCTGAGAAATCTTGTGATAAATGATTAGGGATATTTGATAGATAATTAAAAAGATTATTTTACGTGTGGTACTGTGATTTTACTTAAAAGTCCAGTGTTTTATCGATAAAATTAAAAGTTATTTATTAACTTTTCCAGAATTTTAAATGAGGATTTTAAAGACTTACTTCTAAATCTGGAGGAAGTAAGTGGAGGTATAGATACTTTAAGGAAACCTAACCACAAGTTGATAATCACCAAAGCACAGGGTGCTAAAAAAAAAAAAAAATCTGGGGATGCAGGTGGGCCTCTAGGTTTAAAATATGGGAACCAAGAAAATCATTTGTCTGGGGAAGAGGACTGCAGCAGGTGAAGTCTGAGGCTCATCAAGAAGGCTTTAGAGATGTTTTAATGATAATGCACTAAAAATGTATCCAATTATTTCAGACAACTCAGCCCTATGATTAGAGTGAAATACTTTAGGGTGCTGATGTTCAGAGAACTATTCATTAGAATTATTGAGTTTTCTAGGTTTTGCAATAAACATATTAACAAAATTCAAAATTTACCTTTATAAAAAAGCACCACTATTTTCTGGAAGGCTTTCATGAAATGAATGTTGTCATAGCAGTACTCCTGAATCTTCAGTAACAGAGTCAGCTCAGACTGACCTTGAGTTGTAAAGGCAGCAAGTAGAGGGCTGTATTGCTTTTAAAGGGAAAAGAGAAAAGATCTAGTCATTCAGTACAATGGATTTGTACTGAATGTACTGAATTTGTACATTCAGTACAAACTCCTAAAAGACCACAACTCATCTTTTACAATCACTATATATTCTATTAGTGGAAGTTTTTTGTTTTGTTTTGTTTTGTTTTAAAAAGGCAGAAAAATCTCTTAAGCATTTAAATCAAAGAGGCAATACTAAACCAAGGATTCCAGATAACTGCAACTACAATCTTAATATTTTAAAGGGAAAAAAGAGAGAATCCTCCTATTTTTCAATATTCTTTCAAAAGCAAACACCAAATTACAGGTTTAAGCTACTTTTAAACATGTATTTGTTTTTATCCTGTGAGCAACAGAAAGCCCAAGTTAAGACTTTTTAAAAGGTTATCACCAATATTTAATGTTATTTGTCTACTTACTGGTGGTTTACCCCCAGAAACCATAGGATATGATAAATCCTTTTGGAAAAGTTCAGACAGTGCACTTATCCCCACTTACAAAAATAATGTTTTATCAGGCACAATTCTAATACCTTCAAGTGCTTGATGGCTTGCTCTGCTACAAGCTCCTCTTTTTTGTTCCATTCCACAGTGCTCATTACGCTGGACCACACTATTCCAATGACAACAGGTTCTGGGATGTTGTTTTTTTTCATTTCTTCCTTGACATACAAAATTATCTGCAAAGAATCCAAATTTCGTACAGAAATAAGTATAATATTTAGTATAGAACTAAGTTTGATACTATACGTATCAAACTTACAAAAAGCATAAGACCTTTCCATGCAACTAGCAAAGACCCGAAGACCACATACAACCACATAACTTTTAAAACTAGAAGGTATAGACTTCTACTTCTAAACCTTATGTTACACATAAGCACACTACCTAAGAAAAGCCCATGATGGAAACAGAAAGGTCTGTCTATTGGCCTGCACCCTACAAAATCCCCAACTATTTGGATTTTGGGGCACATGTTAGGCACCAAATATGGAAAAGACTGAGGCAAAGCCCCAGCATAACATTCTACAGCTATTATTAAAACTCACCCTGGTGAAATACTTACATCCTTAAATGGATCACCACGGGACATCTGTTCTTGAAGTTCTTTCTGGAGTTCCTTACGAGCTCCTATGGTTTGCTGATTCCGAACATATTCTGAAAGCTCTTTCAAGCCTGCCTCAGTAAAATACTTTGTGAAGTGTTCAACGCTTTGTTTATTGGCAGGAAAAAGTTCCTGAAATGAGAATTTAATCTGGTTAAATGGTCTTCAAATCATTCAAAAAACACTTTCCCTCTTCTCACAGATTAAAAATGGGAAAGCTGCCGATCACATTTTCCTTAAGTGTTGTCAAGAAAGTGAAGAATGAAAAGTCACAAACCATCAGTCTGTTATCCATGCTCACTTTCCGAAGACTTGCAGCTACTGCATTGATATCTTTTTCATTTATCCATGATTTAAAGAGCTTTACAGCAAAAGCTGCTGAAACCCCTGTAGAAAAACAGAGCTTATTTAACAGAAGTACCTTCATGGATTTCAATGACTTTGTCTCCCCATGTCCTCTCTCTGAAGGTCCAGCACACAGGATTATTCACTTTATCCCCAAACCTACCCCTAAACCTCCCTCTGCCACTGTTTACCAACCCATTCCAATTCCTCTACTCTACCACTTGTTAGTTGTGTACTGTTAGTCAAGTTAGATTTTTATGATGTGTAAAATAAGAGTGACGATTCTTACATTTGACAGGGTTGTTCTGAGAATTACATTAAGGCATGTTAAATACTCAGTAATCAAAGCAGTAAAAAAAAAATTAGCTTTTAAGTTACTGTACAGAACAATTTAACTATGGAAATCATAAAAGGGAACTTGTTTTTCTTTTCAGCTTGCCATTTCCCCCATTTCTCTATTCAAAATGTTCCCAAGTGTCCCAATTGGAATTAATCTCTCTGGGTTTCCACAGCATTTCTATTTTTACTTTACAATCAATCACATTTTGTCTAGACCCTGGATATTTGGTGTGTGTCTAAATGCTAAAGTTATACATTAAATGACTGAAATGAAATGAACCAATTAAATTCAAGGATACTAGTTAAAAAAACTATCACTATCACAAGTCGAATCTATACAAACTATATCCTAACTTTTATATCAGTTCATCTTTTATGCTCTTATCTACACCACTCTCAGCCAACTAGAGATTATCCATTTATGAAAGGTTGATTACCTTCTTTAACCAAATTCTCATTGTAAAGGCTATTAAGAATGGATGCATTAAGTGTTCCATTAGCCAGAAGAACACCAGTCAACATAGCCAGCTTGTTCCTTTCCGACTCTGAAAAACCCTTTAAGAACAGCAGCAGCTATAAAAGTAAATAGTCAAGGGTTAAAAGAAAGAGCAACTGTATTATATAAAGAGAAGCAGTAAAGCATATTATATTGGTTAAAACTATGGGCTCTGAGGTCTAACCACTCAAGTTTATATCTGTTATAATACTGAATAATCTTAGGCAAGTCACTTAACCTCTGGCGCAGTCTCATCTCGTTCATGTATTTTACACATGTAAATGTGTAAAATAAAACTTGCTACACAGGGCTTTTGAGAGTATTGAATGAGTTAAAATTAACTTTACCAAATTTTCTGTGCACTGATATGTATACTATCTGACTCTGACAGCAAGCATGGTAAATTTCTCTTTGTCAAGGTATTTAGCTCTGATCTGTTACTCTGACTTTTGAACAAACTCCACTTGGATTTTTACCCCTTTGCCACTTGTTTGAACACAGAACTAAGAAACAGTGTACAGCAAATTAAACTACATGATATACTCCAAACTTCATTTCAAAGACAGCCCACCTAAATATCTAAAATTATCTCAAATCCATGGCAGAATTAGGATTTAACATCCCCTTCTTTGGCCCCCAACCTTTTGTTTTCCACAAAGGATATTGCTGCTCATACCTTTTTAACTTCATCTTCAAAACCTTTCTCCAGGTATTTGTAGCGCCTGATTAACTTGTTAAAAACCTGTAAGAATTAATGAAGGAACTGAATAACTTCATATGTAGAAATGTCAGATACCCAAAAGATCTAAATCAGGGAAACTAAGACCTCTCCACAGTATCTCTAGAACAGCAAAGAAATGAGCCTTTCATTAGATGTTTAATCAGCTTAGGAAGTCTTGTCCTTTCCAAAATCCTACAATATACCAATAATGTTAACACTTTAATCACCAGCCCCAATAGACTTTTATTGCCAAAGTATCAAAGCACAAATTAATTACTGCTCAAATACAAGTCATTTACCTATCTGTAGGATATTAACAGATGATCATAAAATATAGTTCTACTTTCTGAATGACAAAGACAACAACCCTTAGGTTAGATATACTTGTATGAACTTTCAAATGAGATTTTGACTGATAAAGAAGCTAATCTGCCTATAACTCATTCAACTTTAAAAAGCTATATGTAGAGTAATTTAATGATGGAAATCATGATAGGGAACTGATTTTCCTTTTTCAGCTTGACTTTTTTCCTTAAAAAAAAAAAAAAATGAATTAATTCTAGAAAAACAAACAAGAAAAGGAAAAGTTAATTCAATTTTTTCCTATTTTTTTTTTCTTCAATGCATTTTTAAGTTTCCAAATCATACTGTACACCAAGAACACCTCTAAACTTTCAGCTCAAATTCCTTCAACCTTCTACCACCAACCTCTTAAAAGCAGACTATTCCTTAAACATTAGCCAAATGGATAACAGCTAACTGAATTATGTAAAGTTTAATTTACCTGAGCAAATGCTTGCATGGTCTCTAGGTCTTCTTGTGCTGCAAACACACAGACATCTGTACGCATCATGTCATCTGCCAGTGTACCACCTGGGGCTAAAGTATATTTCACAAAAAAAAATTAATAATTATTTCAACCTTTCTTTCTGATTTCACAGTTCCACCACTGAGCAACTGTTTGACTACATGCAAGCTATGGAAGACTCTCTAAGCCTCCATTCTTCATGTACATAAATAACAGTTCTCATTCCAGCAGGCTGGTATGAGGTTCAATACAATGTTACTGTGAAAACATTTTGGAATATTTTAGGGAGCCATGGAAATGACATTACCAGCATCAACTGAGGATATATAACTAAGTAGCACATTCTGTTAAGATATCCTGAGCTGCTGAGAGTGAAGGCAGGAGTAAATTAGCAGGGCTATGAGTAGAAATATAATGTGAGCCACATAATGTAATTCTAAATCTCCTAGCAGCCACATTAAAAATAAGAAGTGAAATTAATTTTGATATACTTTAACCCAACACATCAAAAATATTAACACTTTAGTATTCAAAGTATTATTGAGATGTCTTATTCTATTTAACATTGTCTTCAAAATCCAATGTGTACTCTCAATTTGTACTCGGCACATTCTAAGTGATTGATAATTAGCTAGTGACTAATACATAGAAGAATGCAGAATTAGGCTTCAGTTACTTGTTGTTCAATTGCTAAGCTGTGTCCAACTCTGCCACCCTATGGACTCAGGTATAGTACTGTCCTGAATTGACTCCAGGACTCTAGTGGACACCAAAATCTGTCAGTACTCAAGTCCCTTATATAAAAGGGAATGTGTGTGCTTAGTCACTCAGTTGTGTCCGACTCTTTGTGAACCAACCGACTGTAACGCACCAGGCTCCTTTGTCCCTGGGGATCCTCCAGGCCAGAATATTGGAGTGGGTTGCCATGCCCTCCTCCAGAGGATCTTCCCAACCCAAGGATAAAACCCAGGTCTCCTGCATTGCAGGCAGATTCCTTACTACCTGAGCCACCAGGGAAGCCCATGAATACTGGAGTGGGTAGCCTATCCCTTCTCCAGGGGATCTCCCCAACCCAGGAATTGAACCAGGGTTACCAGGGGCATAGTATTTGTATACAACCTGCATTTATCCTTCTGTATATTTTAACGGTCTCTAGGTTGTACGTAATATCAAATACAATGTAAATGCTAAAAAATAGTTGCTGGATACAGAAAATGCAAGTTTTACTTTTTGGAACTTTCTGCTCCTCCCCTCCCTGGAAAATTTTTGACCCACAGTTGGGTTGAATCCATGGATGTGGAACTTTGGATATGGAGGCTTGTCTGTATGAAGTATTTGGTAAGACAGAACAAGAGATACAGATTTCTTCATTAACTCAGAGTATGCAAACATGAATTGGAAAAATCACTGATGACAGATGTTTTGGGACTTATGTATCAGACTGAAAAGTCTTCTCCAAATGTTATGGTTCTGTCATGGGTTTCAAATATAAAGCTATACAGAGCAAGGCGATCTGCAAATTTACTATAATTTGAGAAGGGAAAAAAAAAGTGAAAATCCATAGGGGGTAAAAAAAAGAAAACAAACAGAAACAAAGCCATCCTGATTTGATATGTCTGTCAAACAGTTCATATGCTGGGTTTTACATAATCCCCATACAACACACTTCTCATAAGACCCGGACACTTACCCAGCATTCCGCCAGCCACCAGGATGTCAAAGAGTGTTTCTGCATATCGTCGGTAATCAAGTTTTGCTCCAGAAGCATCAAGAAACTTTGCTACTGCTTCCAAATCAGTACCAGTTTCAGTTAAGCCTTGAATAATGCAGTCTTGAAACTGAGTAGGGTCAAACCTCTCTTTTTCATCTGGAGGGAAAACCCCAAAACATTTAAGTTTTAAAAGGGCATGAAACCACTGCCCTATGAAGCTGTAACTACTGAGTAAGTTAACCACATTCATTACAATTTCACTTATTTCAATACCTGGAAAAAACAAACGCTACTTAATTGCCTAAGACCTGTAACACAAGCAAACACAACAGGGGACTAAATACACATCCTTTGCAAGTTGCACCTCTACGAGTGCAAGACAGGACTGCCTATCACAAGAAGTGTATGGCTTTTCTCTATTTTTTCACACAGGTCTCCTAAGTGACCTAAATGAGCTGGTGTGTTCCTACTGCTAGGAGACAATTTCCACCTGGAATGTGTCAAATTCAAGATATCTTCTATACCTCAGGTAAACTTTATTCCTGAGTGAAATTTTGTCTAAGTACGGACACCTCTTGATTTTCTTTAAATGACCATAACACTTTCTACTTAAAAAAAAAAAATCACTCTAATACTTATTAAGGTAATTTCTAGAAAGTACATTTTTTGAGTATCCAATACATGACATGCAGCAGTTATGAGTAGGGGCTCTGGATTTAAACTGCCTGATTTAAACTGAGATCAGCACTTAGCTATCTAAAGTTGAGCAACTTAGTGCATTCTTCATGTCTGAATGCTCCTGAGGTAAATGGTGATTAAGAGTAGGATCCATCTCATGAAGTTGTTCTGAATATTAAACGACATAAATAAAATAGAAAGCACACTAAGCAGTGCCTTGGGTATATACCTAGCCTTTACTGTGCTGCTGTTACACACTCCAGGGTAGGGTTTGATTTCCCTATCTAGGTTAGATGATGTCTTAATTTCTACATAGCACCAGGGTGACCAAAGTTTGCCTAGGACTTTTCTTGTTTCAACACTGAAAGGCTTATGTCCTGGGAACTCTATTCAGTCCCAGGCAAATCAGGATCCAATTATCAAGAACTAAGAGACCATGAGTAATCTCAATCTGCAACTGGGAAAGTGACATATCTTCCTGATACTAACAACAATATTAAAACTACTTGATAATGTATTATACCAGATAACATATACAGGCTTTTCCATTATAGAATTGTTCTGGTTCCCAACTATTCTTCCTCTTGAGAAAATTTACTGGCCTAAAACTTAATGAATCTTCAAAGACTAGAATCAAAACACTCCTTGTTCCCTGCTGTAAGGTGGCAGGCTACAATTAGAAATTAGAAGATTATTTAATATACGTCTCAAAGTGTCTGCCACTCAGGGTTGAAAAACATAATTTATAACCAGTAGCCAACCCAGTTCTTTATTTCCTAAAAGTTTCCTGTAAGATAAGGTCAATATGTACTTTTGAGCAATAACATTGAAAAGTTTAGGGGTAAAACATTAAAGCTAATAAAAAATATATCTGAGACCACATCTCATTTAACTTTATATCGTGAGTTGCTACAGTATTCAATATTCCCCAAAGTATATAATAAAACACAAGTAGTTAATGCAATTCTTGTGCTTTAAAACAAAAACCTAAGTCTGTGAGGAAATAGTTTCAAAAGACAGTGCAATGTGAACTCTGTTCCATAATTAACTTCCATGGGTTAAAGTCTGATTTTTCTCTCACAAATGTTCACATAGCTTGGATGAAACTAGTAATCACATTAGGAGTTCTCCTTTTATAAATTGACTTTTTCTCTCAACCAAAATCTTGCTTAAATGAAATTTAGCGAGTGAAAATGAAGCCCTGAAGTCCATACTTTTTTTTTCTGTTTAGAGTCACTATATGTTCACAATAAAGACCATTCACTAGCTTGCTTAGATCTATGTTGATATCACAAATCTTAAAAGCAGAAGAAACAGTAAAGATATCTGACATGGCAGTCAACTACAAATTCAAGCTCCTTTCTGGCACTTTCTCTTTAAGTTTTAATACTAAGCAATAGCCTGCCAGAGGAACCAAAATATAAGTTATTCTGGAGGTCTGCAGAGAAGATATTAAAATATAAATATTTACCTCTTTTTCTGGTTTTAAAACGCTGGCCTGATAGCGTTGGCTTTTGCTGCTTTTGATTATTCATAAAAGACACCCTAAAGGGGGAAAATAAGGCCTTAAAAATATCAGTGCCATAACATCCATTTTAAAAACAAAGCATCAAACCTTGGCCTAGTCACGGATAAACTACATAGAACATACACTTTCAGCCTAGCAGTAGACCTGGGAAGGCATAAAGAATTACCTTTGCTTGATTAAATGTAAGTTCAAAACCTGCATTTCTCTCTACAATTTAACGATGAAATGTGAAGGCCACTTTTAAATGACTTCACAGCGCCACTGCGACTAGTGGCAAATCACCCATCATAAGCACAGTCTCCTCCTCGTTTCTGTTTAAATTCGCCTTCATCTTCCACTACTCTGAGCACCACAGAGGGCTAACAGAAACGACCACCGTAATTAGCAGGTATCCAAAACATGTATGTTAATTTAAAGACGCTATCAGAAGGCTAATCCCTTCATCCGAGGGCAGCACCACCCTACCCTCAAGTCGTGCCCGGGACCGTAGCGGTGGCTTGCACCACTCCAGCCGGCAAAAGGTGGCTGAGAGCGGGCCTAGCCTCCTCCACCCCATACCTTACAAGGCAAGCCTCCTGCCGGGGCACGTGTCTCCCCATTCAACCCTTCCCGGGCCTCCAGCCCAGCGACGGATAATCCACCCCCGCCCAAGGGCTGCTCCTCGCCCGCAGCCCCTTCTCCACTGACCCCGTGGTCGGCGGTGGC
>NW_011495032.1:23644603-23653939 GCF_000754665.1 Bison bison bison | reverse complement strand
CCGCAACGAGCGGACCAAAGGCGCCGAGGCGCTTCGCGCCGGGGGCCCCGCCGCCCCGTACATCCGCCCGCCCTCCAGCGAAAGCAGCGGCGGTGGAGGCGGCCGCAGTGGTGGTGGCGGCCCCGCCGCCCCGCCCGCCGGAACCCCCACGCGTACATCACCCAACAGAGGCCGCGGCGGCTTTGTTACCCAGGCCGGGCAGGGCTGGACGAGGGCCTCCCTCGCCCACTGCCTCCGTCGGTAGAGCCGCGGGGCACACCCGCGCCCCGCGTTCCGGCCCGGGCAGCCGCCTCTCGACCTCCCGCTGAAGCAGCCGCTCCGACCCCCGAATCCAAGCTCGAGATCTGGTCCGGCTTCATGCGGCGGCCTCCGCCCGGGCCCATCCAAATCCGGCCGCACAGGACCCACCGGCTCCCTCACCCTCTACCCAGCGACGAGGGGCCGCAATCTCGGCCCGAGATGAGCAAGCCCAGCGACTCACCGAATTTAAGGCGATGAGAAAAGAGCCAGAAACCCCGGAGGTGGCAGCAACTGCGGCGGTGTCTCCTCTGCTACCGGAACTAACGCCAGGAGGAGGAGGAGGAAAGAGGTGCCACCCCCGCCCCGGCCGGTCTCCTATCGCGAGATTTCTTCCCCCGGTGCCCTACCCACCCTTCTCCACCCCTCCTGGATCACCGCTCAGCGGCCTAGGGTGGGAAAGGAAGCGAACGTGATTTTCAAAGATTCTTTATTCTTTTATTGGGTTCCCGATTTCCCGGACTTAGACTAGACTAGCCCATCTTTCTTCCACCGCCGTGTCCTCCGGCCTCTTAGTTAGCACCTGGAGGGGGTTGGGAGAACAAATATCCCCCACCACCCCCGCCGGTGCCGAGGAAGTTGGATACGTCCGTCCCCAGTCCCTTCCGCACCGACCCTTCCACCCACTCCCCCTCCCACACCCTCCCCCTGCGCCGGAAGTTGAAGCCGGAAGTCTGGGGACGCCCAGGACGTTCGTGGGTAGGAGCGGAGTTTAGTAAGGAGGTTTTTTTCTGTCCTCTTCTCCGACTGAAGTTGGAAAGAGCTTGCACAGGCTAAGTCCGAAGCGGGGCAACGTTGCTCCGCGATGGTGGCTGGGTGGGGTCGTGTACTACCACTGCTAGGAGCGAGGAAAATCCAGGTAGGGATCAGAAGGAAGTTTGGTCCTCCGACTGCGGCCGCCATCCTTGCAGTGGTCTCCGTAGTTCCCTCCTGAGTATGATGCGCTGGAGGATTTGTTAAAACGCACTGCTGAGACTCACCTGAATCCCATCGGTGTGGAACCCAAGAATGTGCATTTCTAACAAGTTCCTTTTGATGCTTAATGCTGTCAGTCAAGGGACCATAAAGAAAGCTCAGCGCCTAAGAACTGATGCTTTTGAACTGTGTCCAGGTTTCTAACATCCACAGTGCTTTTTGCACACACTATCGAATTAGAGGATGTGTCATCAGAGAGCTGGGGAACAGTAAGATAGTGTGTGCGAAAAGCACTGTGGCAGTTACAAACCTGGACAAATAGGGACGCACAGTGTCTTCAGGATATAGGTTTTATTTTTACTCCGTTTGTGCATTAGTTGTTTGCCTCTTCATCTGCTTCCTTAGTCTCCTACCAGTTCAGTTCAGTTGCTCAGTCCTGTCCAACTCTGTGACCCCATGGACTGCAGCATAGCATTGCCAGGCCTCCCTGTCCATCACCAGCTCCGAGAGCTTGCTCAAACTCATGTCCATCCAGTCGGTGATGCCATCCAACCATCTCATCCTCTGTCGTCCGCTTCTCGTGTCTTCAATCTTTCCCAGTATCAGGGTCTTTTCCACTGAGTCAATTCTTTGCATCAGGTGGCCAAAATATTGGAGCTTCAGTATCAGTCAGTGAATATTCAGGACTGATTTCCTTTAGGATGCACTGGTTGGATCTCCTTGCAGTTCAAGGGACTCTCAAGTCTTCTGCAACACCACAGTTCAAAAGCATCAGTTCCTCACCACTGAGCTTTCTTTATGGTCCATCTCTCACATCTGAACATGACTACTGGGAAAACTATAGTTTTGACCAGCCGGACCTTCGTTGGCAAATTAATGTCTCTGCTTTTTAATCTGCTCTCTAGGTTGGTCATAGCTTTTCTTTCAAGGAGCCAAGTGTCTTTTAATTTCATGGTTACAGTCACCATCTGCAGTGATTTTGGAGCCCAAGAAAATAGTCGGTCACTGTTTCCATTGTTTCCCACCTATTTGCCATGAAGTGATGATCTTAGTTTTTTGAATGTTCAGTTTTAAGCCAGCTTTTTCACTGTCCTTTCACTTTCATCAAGAGGCTCTTTAGTTCCTCTTCACTTTCTGCCATAAGGGTTGTGTCATCTTCGTATCTGAGGTTATTGAAGTTTCTCCGGGCAGTCTTGATTCCAGCTTGTGCTTCATCCAACCTGGTATTTTGCATGATGTACTCTGCATATAGGTTAAACAAGCAGGGTGACAATATACAGCCTTGATGTACTCCTTTCCCAATTTGAAACCAGTCTGTTGTTCCATGTCTGGTTCTACCTGTTGCTTCTTGGCCTGCATACAGATTTCTCAGGAGGCAGGTCAGGTGGTCTGGTATTCCCAACTCATGAAGAATTTTCAAGTTTGTTGTGATCCACAGTGACAAAGGCTTTGGTGTAGTTAATGAAGCAGGAATAGATATTTTTTTTGGAACTCTTTTGCTTTTACGATGATCCAGGGAATGTTGACAGTCTGATCTCTGGTTCCTCTGCCTTTTCTAAATCCAGCTTGAACATATGGAAGTTCTTGGTTCACGTACTGTTGAATCCTACCTTGAAGAATTTTGAGCATTACTTTGCTTGCGTGTGAGATGAGTGCAATTGTACAGTAGTTTGAACATTCTTTGGCATTGCCTTTCTCTGGGATTGGAATGAAAACTGACCTTTGGTCCTGTGGCCACTGCTGAGTTTTCCAAATTTGCTGGCATACTGAATGCAGCACTTTCACAGCATCATCTTTTAGGATTTGAAATAAAGTGAAGTCGCTCAGTCATGTCCAACTCTTTGCAACCCCGTGGACTGTAGCCCACCAGACTCCTCTGTCTATGGGATTCTCCAGGCAAGAATACTGGAGTGGGTTGCCATGCCCTCCTCCAGGGGATCTTCCCCACCCAGGGATCGAACTCGGGTCTCCTGCATTGCAGGCAGACAGTTTATACTCTGAGCCACCAGAGAAGCCCCAAGCTCAACTGGAATTCCATCCACTAACTTTGTAGTGATGTTTCCTAAGGCCCACTTGACTTTGCACTCCAGGATGTCTGGCTGTAGATGGGTGATCACACCATCATGGTTACCCGGGTCATGAAGATCTTTTTTGTGTAGTTCTTCTGTGTATTCTTGCCACCTCTGTTAGGTCCATACCATTTCTGTCCCTTGTTGTGTCCCATCTTTGCATGAAATGTCTCCTGGTATCTCTAATTTTCTTGAAGAGATCTCTAGTCTTTCCCATTCCGTTGTGTTCCTCTATATCTTTGCACTGATCACTCAGGAAAGTTTTCTTATCTCTCCTTGCTGTTCTTTGGAACTCCACATTCTGATGGGTATATCTTTCCTTTTCTCCTTTGCCTTTATCTTCTCTTCTTTTCTCAGCTATTTGTAAGGCCTCCCCAGACAACCATTTTGCCTTTTTTGCATTTCTTTTTCTTGGAGATGGTCTTGATCACTCAAAAAACAGTTTGTCCCTAAAATCACCTGTCTTGGATCCTACTTATTTTCCTTATCAAGCAGACTAAATTTTGGTAAATTAATCTGTTTTGGCTGATTTATTTTTCCTTAACAATCTGACCTTTGCCCCATGCCCCTTCCAACTTCATGGAAAATTACTTTTTTCAGGGTTCTTTCTCTAAATTATTGCCAAATACAGTGGTTCTTTCAATCTTGAGAATTTAAGGTGTTACCTGTCTCCTTAAAACCTCACTGCAATTATGACTGACTTGTATTGTTGTATGGCAGAAACCAACAGAATATTGTAAAAATTAAAAAACAAAAAAACAATTTCCCTCCAGCCCTCCTGGTTACCTCTGCATGCTCCTTTGTATTTGCTCGTTCATCTTTTTTGTGGTCACACCTTTTACCATCTTTCCTCAGATTTTCTTATGTGGCAGCGTTGTACATTATCAGGGATTTAACTTTTATCTTCATTTAAAAGAGTTCCAAATTTATCTATTGAACAAATATTTGTTGAGTCCAGGCTCTGTGCCCTTTGAGGTTGAGGGAACAGCAGTGGAAAGATCTTGAGGTAGGAAAAAAATCTGACTCACTGGAGGAGCTGACAGAGGCTATTGTGACTAGCTGGTTGGAGATGAGAGAATGTGGGGAGCAGAGGGAAGTGGCAAGAGTCAGTCTTTTAAGGATAGCCCCATCCTTTTTCTCAAGCCACCAATCCACCGTATCCGGTATCTTTACAAGAATACCAAAGTAAACCCTTGGTACTACTGATTACTTTTCTCCCAGAATCACATTTCTCACTTCGGAAGTTCTGTTAAAAATACAACGTTTTACTAATAAAAGTAATAGCTACTTTAATACAGCAAGTGTGTGTTGTGCATTCTTCTAAGCACTTTTTTTGTGTGTGGGGCCTTTTGTTTATTTGTAAAAAAAAAAAAAAAAAAAGCTGAAATTATGTTTTAAAGAAAGCTTTGTGAGTACCAAAGCTTTACATGATAGTTGTGTGTGTGCTCTTTTGCGTCTGACTCTTGGTGACCCCACAGACTAGCCCACCAGGCTTCTCTATCCACGGGATTTTCCTGGCAAGAATACTGGAGTGGGTTGCCATTTCCTCCTGCAGGGGATCTTCCTGACCCAGGGATTGAACTCACATCGAACTCACATCTTCTACATTGGCAAGCAGATTCTTTACCACTGAGTCATCTGGGAATCCCTCTTACAAGATTCTTAACCTTGATAATTGGGGTTCCAGATACGTTTGTATTGTTGTTATTGGTATCCTTGAACTGATTGAAATTCCTAGCAATATATTCTGCTCCTACTTGATAAATGCTGTACTAATGTAACTGATGACCTTTAGGGGAGGAGGGATAAATCAGGTCTTTGAGGAAATGTCTCCTAAGACAAGGCCCAGGGCTACCTCAAGTTGGCTTTTGTTTTGTTAGTGCTATATAAAACTGTTATTCAGACTAAGTGCTCAGTTAAGAATTCTAAACTGGCTAAATTTGCAAACCCCCGCTGTTAATAATAAATGTTTTGGTAAAATATTAATAACATTCAAGACAGAATCTTATGATAAAAGTATTTTGGAACTTTTATCATTGATAGGCCAGATTGTCTTCCCTACTTTGAATGTCTTTTCAAAATATTTGATAGAATTCTTTGGTGAAGCTACAAAAACAGGCTAGGGCTTTCATTTATGGGAATATTTTAGATTAGTGTTTCAGTTCCTTGTTACAGGTCTGTTCAGGTTTTCTCTTTCTTCATGAAGAAGTCCATGACTTTTTCCTGGCTGAGTTGTTGTCAGGAAAAAGAGTTCTTATTCTTGGGCCCTGCTGTTGTCCCAGTCCATGAATGCTCCTCCTGCTGATTTCCCAACTCTGTTTAATTGGGGTTTCTGTTACGAATTTTTTACACTTCCCCCTTTTGATTAAGATCTTTCTCTGAAAGTATGGCAGATCAACAGTCAGGTTTTCCCTGAAAGTCTGTTAGATGTTCTTTAAGACCACAAACGGAGAAGGCAATGGCACCCCACTCCAGTACTCTTGCCTGGAAAATCCCATGGACGGAGGAGCCTGGTGGGCTGCAGTCCATGGGGTTGCTAGGAGTCGGACACGACTGAGCAACTTCACTTTCACTTTTCACTTTCATGCATTGGAGAAGGAAATGGCAACCCACTCCAGTGTTTTTGCCTGGAGAATCCCAGGGACGGGGGAGCCTGGTGGGCTGCTGTCTATGGGGTCACACAGAGTCGGACATGACTGAAGTGACTTAGCAGCAGCAGCAGCAGCAAGACCACAAACAGACTGATCCCTTTTCACTTTAACTATTTTTGAGAATAAGACGTGTTGTTTTGAATTAGTATCTAAGAATTTCATGGATTTACTACTGCATGCAGGAGATAAGAAAATGTTTAATTCATAACTTTTATATTAACCATTATAGTAAAATAATAAAGCTCACCCAAAAACCAAGTTGCCTTTCCTTGAATGAATCCTGCTTTAGTAGAACAGTGAAAGAAAAAGAAAATCAATGGCACCCCACTCCAGTACTCTTGTCTGGAAAATCCCATGGACAGAGGAGCCTGGTAGGCTGCAGTCCTTGGTGTCGATAAGAGTCGGGGACGACTGAGAGACTTCATTTTCAATTTTCACTTTCATGCATTGGAGAAGGAAATGGCAACCCACTCCAGTATTCTTGCCTGGAGAATCCCAGGGACAGAGGAGCCTAGTGGGCTGCCGTCTATGGGGTCGCACAGAGTCGGACACGACTGAAGTGGCTTAGCAGCAGTAGCAGTCTAATTTGTAAATGAATGAATATTGAAATAAGACACACTATGGATTTATTTTGGAGGAGGGCATGACAATCCACTCCAGTATTCTTGCTTGGAGAAACTCATGGACAGAGGAGCCTGGTGGGCTACAGTCCATAGGGTCACACAGAGCAAGACATGACTGAAGTGACTTAGCACGCACGCATGTACATGATATATATTAAGGCCTTATGTAGTTTTTTTAAAATTAATTTATTTGGCTGCACTGGGTCTTAGTTGCAGCCTATGGAATCTTTAGTTGTGACATATGGGATCTAGTTCCCTGGCCAGGGATCGAACCCAGGCCCCCTGCTTTGGGACGTGGAGTCTTAGCCACTGGACCACCAGGGAAGTCCTGAGGCCTTATGTAGTTTTAATTGTTCTGTCGTTTTGTCTGAGACTATACAGTACGTGATTCTCTTCAGTTTATCAAGTATTGTGATTGCTTTGGTTCAGATGTGTCAATAGTGAAGTGAAAATATGCCCCTCAAAAAAAAAGTCAAGTTTTCCAGTTTAAATGGTTTTTTTGACTGTCAGTAACAAGAAGGGTCTTTCCTGGGTGTAGTATCTCATACTGGGGGGAAAGTACACAGATTGGAGACCTATTGAGGTCATATTTGAGGGAGAACTCTTAAGCACATTTTAACGTTATGTCCATATGTTATCAAGATATAGATATTGGAGATTATTTGAAGTATTATGTCATCATCCAAGGTTTGGCAACAAAATTCCAACAAGCCTGATCTGTATATCTTGGGAAAACTCTCTCATCAGATGTCATCTGCTTCAATTCTGAAAAATCTTTGCTTTCAGGTCACCAGGTGATAAGCAGTTTCAGTCAAGAGTTTAGTTGTTTCTTTACTGTGTCATAGGAATCTAAGAGTCTGTTCCCTTGAATTTCATAGCACAGAGGTTGGTCAATAGTACTTGAAAAGGCCTTTTCTGGTAAGATCTTCTGGAGGTATCTTTTTCAAAAGAAAAATCTCCAGGTTTTAAGGTGTGATGCTTAAGGTCTTTGTCTCCAGAGAGTGCCTGTGAAAAGATAGTTCTACCAAAGCATGGTTATTTTTGGTAGAGGCAATTAGGCCTTTGTGATATTGGAGTATCTCTCCTTTTATAAGTTGTGGGTCAAAAGAGGCAAGAGCCAAAGGCATTGGGCATCTGGTGACTTTAAGTTTATTAGTTCCAGAAGGTATGGATCTGAGATCTAGAAGGATCAACTGCAGTGCGTTTGGTCAAGGGATTTGTAGGGTTTCTACAAATTTTGTCAATTGAGTCTTAATAGTGCTGTTACTGTATATGACTAAACAAGGGGATGGAGGGTGGTTAATACAGTAAAAGTGTTGTGAAATGAACCAAATAGTGCAGCCTTGTCAAAGTACCTGACCAGTGGGACTTCCCTGGTGGTCTAGTGGTTGAGACTGTGCTGCTACTACATGAGGCACAGGTTCCGTCCCTGGTTGGGGAACTAAGAGCCCACATGCCACACAGAACAGCGAAGGGAAAAGAAAAAAGAAGTACTTGACCAGCAAAATGGGTTTCTCAATCACTGTGAAGTTTAAAACAAGTTCTCCAGGTTGGAGTACTTTTTTCAGAACTACTTTAGCCACAGAAGAGGCAATAGCCCGTTTCAAGAGAAGCCTCCAGTTCAGCATGATATGGACCATGACAAAAACATATCCATGAGATGAAGGAAATTATATGAAATCCATTAGTCAGACCTTAAATGGTCCATTAAGCAATTTAAAATGTCTAGGAACAATATGGATAAGAATCCCTGGGTTGTATTTCAGACAAGTGGAACAAGTGAGATAGGCACTTCTTGTGGCCTTGGTGGTGTTTCTGCACCAATACTGACATAAATGCCAGCATTTTGTCAGTAGACTAATGGTTTAAGTGCATGCACGATTGTTGGCCGTGGAAATTTTTAGAGTCTTCAGTAGGATTAGTTTGTTATTTGGTCAAAACTAGAGGTTTCTCTCCTTATTAAACCAATGCTTGTTGAATTTTAAATCTTGTTTTTCCTTTTTGTTGAGGCCAATCGTTGGGCTTCTGTAGTCAGTTTTTCTGTTATCATTTGGGGAAATATCCCTTTGAACCAAGTTAGAGGTTTGGTTGCTGTTGGTTCCTTTAAGAGCACCATTCCTTGTGGAAATGTCAGCAAGATGATTTCCCTTAGCTTCCAGAGAGTCAAGTTTAGAATGCCCTGGAATCTTAATAGTAGCTAAAGTGGCAGGTAAAAGTATTGTATCCGATAATTCCTGAAACTAGGGGTCATTTTAAATTTCATTTTTGCTGGAGATACAGAAGTTGCTTCCCAACATTCCTAAATCATAAAAGTGCTTTAAAAGTATATATTCTATCAGTGTAAGTATTGGCATTTTTGCCATTGGCTAAAGTGCAAGTCTGTGTAAGAGTGTTTAATTCAACCTGTTGGGCTAATGTCATGGATAAAGATGCTGCCTCAACAACATCAAAAGGAGTTACAGTTGCATACCCAGCACATTCGCCACTGTCACCTTTCTTTTTTCACTGTACACTGTTTAATATAGCAAATATAGAAAATTAAGAAAAATAGAGAAGATATGAAAAGCACTAACTGTGGAAAATTCTGAAAGAGATGGGACTACCAGACCACCTGATCTGCCTCTTGGGAAATTTGTATGCAGGTCAGGAAGCAACAGTTAGAACTGGACATGGAACAACAGACTGGTTCCAAATAGGAAAAGGAGTTTGTCAAGGCTGTATATTGTCACCCTGTTTATTTAACTTATATGCAGAGTACATCATGAGAAATGCTGGACTGGA
>NW_011495032.1:23644282-23644503 GCF_000754665.1 Bison bison bison | reverse complement strand
GTAGCTTCAGATATGCAGAGCACCACCCTTATGGCAGAAAGTGAAGAGGAACTCAAAAGCCTCTTGATGAAAGTGAAAGTAGAGAGTGAAAAAGTTGGCTTAAAGCTCAACATTCAGAAAACGAAGATCATGGCATCCGGTCCCACCACTTCATGGGAAATAGATGGGGAAACAGTGGAAACAGTGTCAGACTTTATTTTCTGGTCTCCAAAATCACTGCA
>NW_011495032.1:23628709-23644182 GCF_000754665.1 Bison bison bison | reverse complement strand
AGCCAAAATCACTACAGATGGTGACTGCAGCCATGAAATTAAAAGACGCTTACTCCTTGGAAGGAAAGTTATGACCAACCTAGATAGCGTATTGAAAAGCAGAGACATTACTTTGCCAACAAAGGTTCGTCTAGTCAAGGCTATGGTTTTTCCTGTGGTCATGCATGGATGTGAGAGTTGGACTGTGAAGAAGGCTGAGTGCCGAAGAATTGATGCTTTTGAACTGTGGTGTTGGAGAAGACTCTTGAGAGTCCCTTGGACTGCAAGGAGATCCAACCAGTCCATTCTGAAGGAGATCAGCCCTGGGATTTCTTTGGAAGGAATGATGCTAAACTCCAGTACTTTGGCCACCTCATGCAAAGAGTTGACTCATTGGAAAAGAGTCTGATGCTGGGAGGGATTGAGGGCAGGAGGAGAAGGGGATGACAGAGGATGAGATAGCTGGATGGCATCACTGACTCGATGGATGTGAGTCTGAGTGAACTCAGGGAGTTGGTGATGGACAGGGAGGCCTGGCGTGCTGCAGTTCATGGGGTCGCAAAGAGTCAGACATGACTGAGAGACTGATCTGATCTGATCTGATTAACAATTTAATGGACATATGTTCTCATAGTCAATGAACCGAAAATCCACAATCTTCTAAAAAATACATAAAACATTTACAGAAAACTGGCCATTGTTGCCTTTTAAGTAAGAACTGTCATTGAACCATGAGATGTCAATGCTACCTAAAGGTATTTCCTGCAGATCATCATGGGGAGTGTGGAGATGACCTGTCAGAAATAAGTTATGGTGAGGGTGAAGGACTTTGCCAGTGGTGGAGGGGAGAAGAATAACAGGGTTAAAGTTAGTACAAATAAACAGACGTGTGAGGAGCAATTAACAAACAGATTTCAAAGGAGGTGGATCAGTTGACTGAAAAATGTTGAATGTGATGAGAATTGAGGAGCACTTCTACTGTATGGGGTATAAAAGTAGATAAAGAGGATCCCATAATTATTTTCTCAGTGACCTTAACCAAAAGGCTGTAATGGCGCTAAGGCAAGGAGGGATATTCCCATACCACAGGGTTCTGTTTCTGGTTATAATATCTTATGAGTTAACCCTGTGTTTTGGGGTGAGTACCCCAAGGACATTCCCTTCCTTTTTATACACAAAAGGGAAAAGGTGAATCTGATCATTGGGAGGCCAAAAGGGCAGGTGGGCTAATCAAACTCTTTTTTAAGGACTTAAAAGCTATGTTGTTCGATTCTTGCCATAAAATTGGATCAGGATTGATGTGCTTTAGTGAAACATACAGAAGTTTGGCCGTAAAAGAGAAATTTAGAATCCAGTTTCAGCAATAACCAGCTAACCTGAGGAAAAACCTCACAATTGGTGCTTGTTTGGGAGTCTGGGAAACTTAGGACATCATGAAGTCTACCTGGATAGGTGTAGTCCTTATTCCGGTATCTGATGCCTTAAATATCAAACCTGGGTTTGGGCAAACTGCAGTTTTTCCTTGGTGACCTTATGTCCCTTTGAGGCTGAAAGCTTTAGCATGTGGATTCTGCCTTCCTGTGAGGAGGCTTGAGAAGGAGAACAAAGAAGCAAATCATTAACATATCACAACAAAGTGGAACCTCTAGGGAAATTATATCATCCAGAATGGCCTTCAGGATTTGTGAGAAATAAGGACTCTCAGTTAAACCCCTGAGGCATAGTGTCAGGCGACTTGGTTTTCTTCCCAGGTGAAGACAAAGTGGTATTGACTAGCTTAATCAATCAGCGTTGATAAAGAATTTGCAAGAATTCACTATAGAAATCAGTAATAGTTGGTGGGAATGGGTATTAGTAATGTGTAAGGGTTAACCCATCTGAATGCAGAGTTCCAAAGAATAGCAAGGAGAGATAAGAAAGCCTTCCTCAGCAATCAATGCAAGGAAATAGAGGAAAACAACAGAATGGGAAAGACTAGAGATCTCTTCAAGAAAATTAGATAACAAGGGAACATTTCATACAAAGATGGGCACAGTAAAGGACAGAAATGGTATGGACCAAACAAGCAGAAGATATTAAGGAGAGGTGGCAAGAATACACAAAAGTTTACAAAAAAGATCTTAATGACTTGGATAATCACGATGATGTGATCATTCACCTAGAACCAGACATCCTGGAGTGTGAAGTCAAGTGAGCCTTAGGAAGCATCATGACAACAAAGCTAGTGGAGGCAATGAAATTCCAGTTGAGCTATTTCAAATCCTAAAAGTTGATGCTGTTAAAGTGCTGCACTCAATATGCCAGCAAATTTGGAAAACTCAGCAGTGTCCACAGGACTGGAAAAGATCAGTTTTCATTCCAATCCCAAAGAAAGGCAATACCAAAGAATGTTTAAACTGCTACACAATTGCACTCATTTCACACACTAGCAAGATAATGCTCAGTATCCCTCAAGGTAGGGTTCAACAGTATGTGAATCGAGAACTTCCAGATGTTCAAGCTGGATTTAGAAAAGGCAGCAACCAGAGATCAAATTGCCAACAACTATTGGATCATCAAAAAAGCAAGAGCGTTCCAGAAAAACATCTATTTCTGCTTCATTGACTATGCTAAAGCCTTTGTGTGGATCACAGCAAACTGTGGAAAATTCTTCATGAGATGGGAATACCAGATCACCTGACCTTTCTCCTGAGAAACTTGTATGAAGATCAAGAAGCAATGGTTAGAACTGGACATGTAACTGGTTCCAAATTGGAAAAGGAGTACGTCAAGGCTGTGTATTGTCATCTTCCTTATTTAACTTATATACAGACTATATCATGCGAAATGCCAGGCTGGATAAAGCACAAGCTGGAATCAAGATTGCCAGGAGAAATATCAATAACCTCAGATATGCAGATGACACCACCCTTATGGCAGAAAGCCAAGAGGAACTAAAGAGCCTCTTGATGAAGGTGAAAGAGGAGAGTGAAAAAGCTGGCTTAAAACTGAACTTTCAAAAAACTAAGATCATGGCAACCGGTCCCATCACTTCATGGCAAATAGATGGGGAAACAATGGAAACAGTGACAGACTTTATTTTCTTGGGCTCCAAAATCACTGCAGATGGTGACTGAAGCCATGAAATTAAGACACTTGCTCCTTGAAAGAAAAGCTATGACCAACCTAGACAGCATATTAAAAAACAGAGACATTATTTTGCCAACAAAGGTCCGTCTAGTCAAAGGTATGGTTTTACCAGTAGTCATGTTTGGATGTGAGAGTTGGACTATGAAGAAGGCTGAGCACCAAAGAATTGATGCTTTTGAACTGTGGTGTTGAGAGTCTTTTGAGAGTCCCTTGAACTGCAATATCAAACTGGTAAATCCTAAAGGAAAGCAGTCCTGAATATTCATTGGTAGGACTGATACTGAACCTGAAGTTCCAATACTTTGGCCACCTGATGGAAGAGCCGACTCATTCGAAAAGACCCTGATGCTGGGAAAGATTGAAGATAGGAGGAGAAGGGGATGACAGGATAAGATGGTTGGATGGCTTCACTGACTTAGTGGACATGAGTTTGAGCAAGCTCTGGGAGATGGTGAAGGACAGGGAAGCCTGGTGTGCTGCAGTCCATTGGGGTGCAAAGAGTCGGATGTGACTGAGTGAACAACAACAACAAAAGGTTAGGAACAACAGGTGTAAAGAGATAACAATGTCGCTTATTGCTTGCATGTCCCAGACAGACCTCTACCCTCAGCCCTTAGGTTTTCTCACCAGTAAATGGGAGTGTTAGGTAGCTCAGTGGTAAAGAATCCACCTGCCAATGCAGAAGACACGGGATCTATCCCTTGTCAGGAAGATATCCTGGAAAGGGAAATGGCAACCCGCTCCAGTATTCTTGCCTGAGAAATCCCATGGACAGAGGAGCCTGGTGAGCTACAGTCCATGGAATTGCAAAGAATCTGACACAGCTTAGTGACTAGACAATAAACAAATGGGAGTGTTACAGAGACTTGCACAAAAGAAGGCCTTGAGTCTTGTAATTTTCTCTTATGGGCTCTGTGCATTGAAGAGGTTCTTTCCTTATAGAGTATTAATTAATTCTGTGAGGAGATTTTGGTGGCTCTATTTGAATCTTGATGGGAGGTATGCAGTGAATTTTGCCAATTTCAGCTGGAGATTTTGTCCATAAGGAGGATGGTAGCTCCTAATTCAATAGGGGCAAATGATCAGTGTTGCCAGAATCACTTCTAGTGCCATGAGAGATGGAGATGCCATAGAATCATTTAATACATCTGGTTGGCTGCTTTGATGACTCAAATTCTAGAATTATTTCCCCCTTTTGGGATCAAGAAATTCTGCCCATGATACTTCTCTAAGTTTCAGCCTAATAAATGGACACAGGAGGAGGAACTATGGAGAAAAGGATGTGTATGTTTCAAAGGGCCTAAATGAAGGAAATCAGTTCAGAAACAAGAATCTCTTGTGACTCAAGAGATCTCCCTGTTAGAACTCAAAGCAGGGGCTGCTTTATTGTAGTGGGGCTGAGCACTGAGAGTGTGACTCCAGTGTCAGTTAGGACTGGAAGAGATTCATCCCCAACCTGGAGAAATGTTTCTCCAAGCCAGTTCTGAGGGAGAATTGAGAAGAGCCCCTGTAGTTCCTTGGAGCCCCAACACTGAGAATTGGGAGAATGTTGGAAAGGCTGGTTAGAGGGCTGAAGGCACCAGAAGTGCTTGACTCTGTAGTTATCTTCTCCAGTGGCATAGCTCTTTGTAATAGTAGTAGAAACTAGGAGGGTTTTGGTTTTGTTTAGGGACCTTCAGTTGCTGGAGTTGAAGATTAAGAATTTTGGCAGTCTTCTCTTGAGGTGACTCATCTAGAGATCAAGAGAGTTAGTTTTCTAGATTGACTAAATCTAGTTAATGTGGACATAATTTTGCATTTCATTCTGGCCTCTTTTACTTGAAAGGTGCTGGTTCAGCCCATTAATAGAGTTAAAAGCCCCCTGGGTGGAATCAACATCTGAAGAAAAACCAGAGTTTTCTTTAAAAGTAATCTGAAGTCAATTACAATAGTCATGAACAGTTGTATCAGATTTTTCTGTGCACGTCTGAATTCTCTTCCAATCAATAGGCGTTGGAAATGTCCTAGGAACTGCTCAGTGAAATACCTTAGCGATTGCCTGTGCCTGATAATATAACGAGATAGTGGGCTGGTTTCCTGTTTGTAATCCTAGAAACCTTTCAGTTTTCATCTACTAGTGGCCTGGCCTTCATTGACAAGCATGTGAACTAGCTGATACAAGTCAGAGAAACCAGGTTGGTAAGTTTGAATGACTATAGTAAAATCCTCAGCAAATCTGTGATAGTGTTTGGTTACTTTGGGAAAATCTTTATGGCTCATGGTTCAGCGTTAGTCCAGGGAATGTAAGTAATTAAGGGTTTAGCCTCTGGATTCTCATCTGGCTTAATTTTAAAAGGATAAATTCTGATAAGTTCAGAGGAAGAGGGAGTGGAGAGAATTTCAGAGAAAAAGAGAAGTTCAGAGAAAGAATTGGTCTGGAGGAACTGAGGGCAGCAAAGGAAGGGGGAAGAAGGCATTGGAGGTAGAGCCTGAGACAAAGAAGACGAGGAAGAAGAGCCTGAGGATTTTAGAGCCATTTTTTTCTTAATTATTTGTTTATTCCTCTCAGTTAATGTTGAAATCTTATTTCGCAGAGAGGCACTTTTAGGTTCAGAAATCTCAAAATAACAATGCAAATAATCACTCCACTCAGTTCTGGAAATTTTAGAGCTATTGTAATGTAATTTGGTTTTCAGACTTCCCTGGTGATCCAATGGGTAAGACGCTGTGGTCTCAATGTGGGGACCAGGGTTCGATCCCTGGTCAAGGAACTAGAACCCATAGGCTACAACTAAAGATCCTTCATGCCACAACTAAAACATATAGAGTGCAGCAACTAAGACCTGGCTCAGTCAAATAAATAAATATTAAAAATGAAACAAAACAAGAAAGAAAATTAAGTTTGGATTTCAAAACTTTCCCATGATGGCCATTGATATTCTAGTTTTTATGTTTTGGCTTCACTGCCCACCTTGCAGGATCTTAGTTTCTTGAGCCGAGATCTAATTTGGCCATGCAATAACAGTACCAACCACTGGGCTGCCAGGGAATCCCCATTATTTTAAATTGCTTTTGGTCAGGTCGGTCAGAAATATGCATGAAAAAATAACAATGGTTTTTAAACATGAAATTAGCCAGAGTTCCTCTCTAGGGTGGGGTATCCTCAAAACACTTAGATAACTGGGGTACCATTTCTCAGAAGTTTTTCTCCATAGTAAAAGAATAATTTAAAAAATTTTTAAATTATATATGTATTTATTGAAGTAAAGTTGATTACAATATATTAATTTCTGCTGTATAGCAAAGTGATTCGGTTATACATACACATGCTTTCTTTTTCATATTCTTTTCCATTATAATTTATCACAGTGTATTGTATCTAGTTCCCTGTGCTGTACAGTAACTGTGCAAAAGTTTGTAAGTTTGGTTAGGTCCTATTTGTTTTTTGTTTCCTTTTTCTTGGCCTTACTGAGTGGCTTGTGGGATCTCAATTCCTTGATGCCAGGGATTGAACTTGGTCCATGAAAGTGAATCCAGAATCCTACCCTTAGGCCACCAGAAAACTCCTCATTTGTTTATTTTTGTTTTTATTTCTATTGCCTTGGGAGACTGACCTCAGAAAACGTCAGTACGAATTATATCATAGAATGTTTTGTCTATGTCCTCTTCTAGGAGCTTTATGGTTGTTATGTCTTTAAGACACTTTGAGTTTATTTTTTGTGTGAGGATGTGTTCTAACTTCATTGATTTACATGTGGCTGTCCAACTTTCCCAATATTACTTGCTAAAGAGACTGTCTTTTCTCCATTGTGTATCTTTGCCCCCTTTGTTGAAGATTAACTGATTGTAGGTATGTAGGTTTATTTCTGGCCTCACTATTCTGTTCCATTGACCCTTATGTCTACTGTTATGCCAGTACCATGCTATTTTGATTATTGTAGCTTTGTAGTGTTCTCTGAAGTCTGGGAGGGTTATGCCTCCTGCTTTGTTCTTTTTCCTCAGGATTGCTTTTGTCTATTCTGGGTCTTTTATGGTTCAATAGAAATTTTAGGATTATTTGTTCTAGTTCTGTGAGAAATGTCAAGGGTAGTTTGATAAGGATCACATTAAATCTGTGGATTGCTTTGGGTAGTACGGCCATTTAAACAATATTAGTTCTTTCAATCCAAGAGCATATGATATCTTTCCATTTCTAAAAGAATAATTTGCAACAGCTTACAGCTCAAACAACTAATTTCAAACAGCTTAAATAGTTCAAGTATCTCAACTTAATGGCTCAAACACCCTTCAGGCCTAATATTAGCCAGTTCTAAGGAAACAGGTTGGTTCCTGAGGGGCCAGACTGATGACTTCTTAGCCACTTCCCATGGAAGAGCCCCTATTCCAATGGAATAGTTATTCAGTCACTAAGTCTTGTACAGGTCTCTGCAAACCCCTGGACTGCAGCACACCAGAGTCCTCTGTCCTCCAGTATCTCCAAGAGTTCGCTCAAATTCACGTCCATTGATTCAGTGATGCTATCTAATCATCTCATCCTCTGCCGCTCCCTTCTTTTGCCTTCAATCTTTCCCAGCATCAGGGTCTTTTCCAATGAGTTGGCTCTTCACATCAGGTGGCCAAGTATTGGAGCTTCAGCTTCAGCGTCAATCGTTCCAATGAGTATTCAGGGTTGATTTCCTTTAGGACTGACTGGTTTGATCTCCTTGCTATCTAAGGGACTCTCAAGAGTCTTCTCCAACACCACAGTTCAAAAGCATTAATTCTTTGATGCTGATGGCTTAATTGACAGTTTCAGTGAAACAGCTTCTGTTGCAGAAGTAATGGGCTGAAGGCTTCACATCCAGTTTCAGTTGAAAGAGTTTGATTTCAGAATCAGAATAAAGTGCCAAATGAGTACTCACATACAGAACAAGACCTTAACCAAGAATGACAAAACCTTAAAACTAATTCTGAGTTAAGTCCTGGAGAGCTTCTATTGCAAAGAGGCTAGAAGCCTGAGTCCAAAAGAAAGTCATACCTTCAAACTTAAGGGTCAGCAAGAAAAGCAGTGAGCTCACTGGGCATAATTGTGGGTAATTCACCTGTTGGCTCACCAGCCCCAGAACTGTTGAGGATCTTCTCTGGCCCCCATATGGGCTACAAAAACATTGACCTAAAACAGATAGACTGGCAGTTATTTCTCCAGCAAAAATGGATTTGTTTAGTATCAGCAAACACACTCTATTATTTAGATTTTTGAGGCTTAGGGATCCAAGAAACCTGGCATTCAATCTCTCCACATAGGAATGATGACAGGTGAAGGGGAAAACTCTTTGTTCTTGTAAAGTGTTTATTCAGAAAGTAGTTTGAGGTAACTTGCTAAGTAAGTAATATTTTGGATGACCACAATATCTACATTCTAAGTTATGCAACTTTCAAAGCATTCATTAAAAAACAAAACTGAACAAGGTTAACTGTGACAGCGTATGATATAATTGTTAGCTATTGAATTATTTAAGAAGGACTCTTTATTGCTCATTAAGTCACATCCTTTGGTATATTAAAATTTGCAAAGGAACTCTTTCTTGTTCAAAAGAAGAAATCTTACTGATGATGCAGATTTAAATGTTTCTGTGTTAGAAAATTATCTCAAATGTAGGTTAAACTGTTGCTTGGCATATTTACATGGCCATCTTTCTTTGATGTCTTTTTATAAAACAAATTTCACTTTTTAGAGTTCTCTGCATGTTGTAAAGTTATTTACCAAAAATAAAAAAGCAACCAAAAGAACAGCTTTACTATTATTATTATTATTAAAGTAGTAGCAGCAGCATACTACTACTCCTACTAGTACTAGTCACTACTACTGCTGCTACCACTTGGTGTGTTCTACTACTATTAACAGTGATACACTGGTCATAGTAGGCCTTACATTTACAGAGGGTGTTAATGTTTACAGAATATTTTCACATGCATTATATACTTTTCACAGAAACTTTGTAAGAAGGACTGCTTTATTTTCAAAGTAAGCTAACGATTATTAATTCTTCCAAAAGAAGGCGATGGACTACCATTGAATAAATTCAGTATCATTTTATCTGGTGAGAAAAAGTAGAAACTTTTTCTTAAGATGCATTTCAGTTTCTATCTTAAAATGCAGTATAAAACTGTCTTAGAGGATTTCCCAGGTCTTTCTGGGACAAAAATATTTTTTTTATTTTAAAACATATCCTTTTCAGAACCTGACTAGTGCAGAAGGCTGTAGCCTCAGAGAATAGTGCTTAATAAGGCTTACCCACAACAGAGATTCTTAGCACTTGGTAACTTGTTATAGGAAGTGTTAAAGTGAATTTCTCCATCAGTTCTCTACACCTATTTCTTTGAATTCATCTCACATTTTAAAATACATAAATGTCATGAAGAAGTTTTAGAAGCCAAGTAAAAAGGTTAAATAACAGTAAGAACTTTGATGTTTTCTAATTGAAAAGACACATGTGCCCCAATGTTCATAGCAGCACTATTTACAATCACCAAGATATAGAAGGAACCTAAGCATCCATCAATAGATGAATGGATAAAGAAGATATGAGAGGGCTTCCCTGGTTGGCTCAGTGGTAAAGAATCCATCTGCCAGTGCAGGAGACATTGGTTTGATCCCTGATCCCGGAAGATTCCGCATGCCTTGGAGTAACTAAGACTGTGCACTGAAACTCCTGAGCCAGTGCTCTAGAGCCTGGAGCCGCAACTACTGAGCCCACGAGTTACAACCACTGAAGCCCATGCACCCTAGAGCTCGTGCTCTGCAACAAGAGAAGCCATAGCAATGAGAAGCCCGGGCACTGCAACTAGAGAGCAGCCCGAGCAGCGACAAATACCCAGCACAGCCTAAAATAAATAAATAAATAATTATTTTTTAAAAGGTATGAGAAATAAATATATATGTGTACATATACACACAATGGAATGTTAGCATATAAAAGAAAGAAGATCTGCCATTTGTTACAACATGGATGAACTTAGAGCATATTATACTTGTGAAATAAGGCAGACAAAAACAGAGGGTATTATGTTTAGTGAAATAAGGCTGAGTCTGTTATCACTCATATGTGGAATCTAAAAAATAAAATGAATTAATATAATAAAAACAGACTCACAGATACAGAGAACAAGCTAGAGGTTATCAGTTGGGAGAGCAAAGGCAGGGGAGGGGCAAGACAGGTCAGGGATTAGAAGATACAAATTAAATGTGTATAAAATAAATAAGCAACAAGGATATATAATATAGGGAAATATGGCCATTATTTTATGATAACTTTAAATAGAGTATAGCCTATAAAAATACGGAATCACTGTGTTGTATATCTGAAACTAATATAATATTGTAAATCAAGTATACTTCAATTTCTAAAAAATCATGTAAAAGTGAAGAAAAAAGGAACTTTGGTATTTAATGACATTTTGAGAATCAGTTGTTCTAGAAAGAAAGCAGAAATAACAAGTAACAGATTTGTCTATGAGAAATGTATTTGCTAGCACACATTAGGAAGGTCTCTGCTTTTTCAAGGCAGGTAAGATGTAACAACAAAATGCTCTACGATCTCCATTTTTATTTCCCTTATTCAATAAATATCCAATAAATACCAGCCATATGTGTGGAGATCTGTAATGGAGATCTGAAGGCAATAAATCGTGGTAGTTAGGGTGTGCGTTGTCCAATGAGGGACATAGTGAGGACAGGCACAATACCACTGTGAGTGTGCAGATGTCGAGGTTTGTACTGGATGCCATCAGAATACGGAGGAGGGAGAGACCAAATCCACCGTTGGGAAGGAAGGGATTCGCAAAGGATCCTGAATAGGAGGTATTTGAAGGAAGAGAATTTGGATAGATGGAGAAATACAGCCAAGAAGCAACACACGGAAAATCCTGAAAAGTGACCATAGCTGCCAGATTCTAAGAGTAGGAAGCAGCATGGTGTGTCTGGTATAGTGTGTGTGTGTATGTGTGTGTGTGTGTGTGTGTGTGTATGTGTCTGTGGGTATTGGGAGAAGGGTGGCAGAGATGAGGTGGGGATTGAGAAAGAGGTTGTGCTAAGAGTTTGGTCTTAATCTGTGTTCCATTTTCTGTATTTGCTTTGATATGCTTGAGAAATTTAGTATAAACTGTGATATATTTAAATATAATTAACTTTTATCTATAATTTTTTTGGTATATATACAAAATTTTATATAGTCAATTTGTGTAGTAAATTTGCCTTTGAAAAATCCAAATCATGAATTTGCACTTCAAGATGAGTTCCCTGGGCGTTCTCTGGGGTCCAGTGGCTAAGACTCTGAGTTCCCAGCGTGGGAGCCTGGGTTCAGTCCCTGGTCAGGAAACTAGATCCCACATGCTGCAACTAAAGATGCTTCATGTCCCAGTGGAGATGGAAGATCTCATGTGCCACAGCTAAGACCTGGTGAATCGGAAGAAAAAGCAAAGACTAGTTCCCTAAGTGTTCAAATAATTTTCTAAAACTCTCTCTTAAGGTTTTGTTAATTGGCATAGGGGATGTTAGAAATAAGATAACGTGGTTGTCTAGAAAGCTAACGTTGGCCATATGAAGAAGGTGGAGGGATTCAGCAGGCAGTGCTGGGAGCTCTATTGGTTCTGGGAGCCTTCTTAGAGGATGCTGTCCCTTGTCCGACTGGAAGGTAGATGATTCTGCCATCAGAGTGTTGTGCCCACTCAAAGTGAACCTGCCATGCTCGACCTATCTCAACTGGTGGAGGCTGCCAATATTTATTAAGAGAATCTGTCGAGTGCTATATTTGTCATTTCCCTAATTACTTTAGGTAAGTTTGTGATAATCTAACGCAGTGGAGATCACTGGAGATTATTAAAGAGAGTAAGCCACCAGCAGCATTTTAGAAAGACCTCTCGAAGAAAGAGGCCTGGTGGGCTGGAAGGTAAGACCCCACCCCCGGCCATTGGATTCTATTTTAACTGAGTTGATATATCCTTTTTACAATGTGTTTTGTATACTTGCTTGTCTTCTTCATCCTGTAAATTTTTAAAGTACCTAGATTCTGGCAATACCCCTTTGGGGTGTTGTTTCAGAATAGGGTAGCTGTGGGCAGCCAGATAGGGGAATTTTGAAAGAGCTTTTTACAGGACTTCCCTGGTGGTCCAGTGGCTAAGACTCCCCTCTCCCAATGCAGAGGGCCCGGGTTCAATTCTGGTGAGGGAACTAGAACCAAGATGCCGCCACTAAATGATCTCACATGTGCAGCTAAGACCCAAATAAATAAATAAAGCTCCTTACATGGTTCTGATATGTCTACTCCTGCTTCCTCCAGGCATTTAATGGAGTGGAGAAAAGAGCTTCAGGGCAGGAGAGAGGACAGGGTTTTGATGTTGTTTTGCTTATATGCACATCTTATCTCCTCACTGTTTATGCATTGTGAGCAAACTTGAGAATAGGATATTGAAATAATAAGCTCTTGGAAAAGACCCTGATGCTGGGAAAGATTGAAGGCAGGAGGAGAAGGGGGCGACAGAGGATGAGATGGTTGGATGGCATCATCAAATCAATGGACATGAATTTCGGCAAACTCGGATACAGTGAAGGACAGGGAAGCCTGGTGTGCAGTCCATGGGGTCGAAAAGAGTTGGACACAACTGAGTGACTAAACAACAACAAACTTTGATTCATCTTGTCTTTGGGTAAAAATATAAATAAATAAATAATTGTCATAATGGTGTTTGAAAGGCCTGGGGAGGGAAAAAGCAAGTACATTGCATTTTCTATGTACTAAGTTGGATAAGCCTTGGAGAACATTTATACTCCAAGCACTTTCTTGAGCCAGGCTTCCCTGGTAGCTCAGCGGTAAAGAATCTGCTTGCAGTGCAGGAGATGCAGGAGATGAGGATTTGATCCCTGAGTCAGGAAGATTCTGGAGAAGGGCATGGCAACCCACTCCAGTATTCTTACCAGGAAAATCTCATGGCCAGAGGAGCCTGGTGGGCTACGGTCCATGGAGCAGCAAAGAGTTGGCGCCAACTCAAGCGACTGATCACAGCACAGTACTTTCTTGAGCACAAGGAGCCAAGAGACTGAACAGGTGGAAGGAGATCTCACTTACATTACAGTTTCTGCTCTTGTAATATTTGTTAAAAAAGGAAGAAGCTCTTCCTTAGTTATACATTTAATGTTAATCACATTGGGCTTGTTCAAAGTTAACACAAAGTTCCTTGTATCTTCTCCCTGAAATGTAGTCATCTACTGGTTACAGTTAGTCAATAAATTATATTTGTTGTAGGATATGAAATTTATTCATTTAAATTGTAAATGAGCTGTCTTCATCAGATCCATTACTATATAAATTGCATAGGCTCTCCTGACATATAGAACAATTTCAGAGTCCTGTGTCTGTTTGTTTTTCCTTGCTAGCTATATGTCAGTGTCTAACTTTAAAAATGTTAAACCATGACTCATATCACACAATGTGTTGTGAGCAAGGTCAAAGATATAGTCAATGAGGGAGCCAAGAAGAAAATACATCTGGGAAGGAAGACATGAGGGACTGATACAGGGAAAAAAGAATGCCAGAATAAAAGGTATACAGTTAGGTTGAAAAACAAACAACTTCCAAAACAAAGCTGTTGCATGTCCTGCAGGGCAGAAACCTCCCTGAAGCCACTGGCATTATCTTTTCAGCTATACAGAATTCATTTGCACTTTGTCAGTGTTCTACTAGTTAACACCTGTATTAGTTTTCTCTTGCTGCTGTAACAAATCACCACAAACGTGGTGGCTTAAAATAACACAGATTTATTATCTTACAGTTGGGAGGTCATGGGTCACAGTGGGCTTAAAATCTAAGTGTTAGTAAGGCTGTATTCCTTCTGGAAGCTCTGAGGGTGAATCCATATCATTGCCTCTTCCAGTTTCTAGAGACGGCATACCTCAAGACCTAACTTTGGTCAGAGTGTAAACCCTAATACATAGTAGATACATGAAGTTCCATTTCCTTAGAGCAGTTCTGTCCAATATAACTTTCTGGGATGATGAATATGGTCTCTTCTGTGCTGTTCAGTATTATACCCACCAGCCACACATGGCTATTGAGTACTTGATAGGTAGCCAAGGCAGCTAGAGAACTGATTTTTAAATTTAATCAATTAAAATTAAATGCTAAATGCTTCCTGGGTGGCACTAGTGGTAAAGAGCCCACCTGTCAATGCTGGAGACATAAGAGATGTGGGTTCCATCCCTGGGTGGGGAAGATACCCTGGAGTAGGAAATTGCTACCCACTCCAGTATTCTTGCCTAGAAAACCCCATGGACAGAGGAGTCTGGTGGGCTACAGTCCATGCAGTCGCAGAGTTGGATACAACTGAAGTGACTTAGCACGCACGTAGGCAAGCTCTAAATAGCCACATGTGGCTTATAGTCACCACAAGGGCAGAGCATCCCTGGAGCATCAGGTTACTCATTAATGGGTTTGTTAGTTCTGGAGTATGACTTCAAAACATCCCACAGTATTTTTTCCCCTTATTTCCAAGTTTTGGGAAATTTTTGTTAGCATGTACAAGTAATATAAATAATGCATTCAAGAGATTAATTCAATAACAATGTAACCTGACTTCTTTGTCAAATAAATATATTTTTTTTCTTGTTACCTTCCTTAGATGAGTATCTGAGTTACACAGTATAGGTTTCACAAATACTTTCTGTTTGAGTAGAGCATATTTGCTTGCTCTTCCTTAGTCAAACATGTAAAGCATCAGTTTAAGATAGACCCTGTGGTAAAGGATGAGTAAAATATAGTCCCTGCCACCAGTAAGAATGTCTGTTGTCCAGAAAGGGAGGGCATATACATATGTAGGCAAACAGATAGTGGGAGAGAAAGAAGAACCAAGTACAATAGGGAGTAAAGGAGGGAAGATCACTCTATCCCAAACTGTATCTGTTAGCCTTAGATTATTGGCATAGTGAGGTGAATAGTGTCACTCCAAATTTATGTCTACCTGGAACCTCAGAATGTGACTTTGTTTGGAAATAATGTCTTTGCAAATGTAATTAGTTAAGATGAGGTCATAATGGCACCCCACTCCAGTACTTTTGCCTGGAAAATCCCATGAATGGAGGAGCCTGGTAGGCTGCAGTCCATGGGGTCGCTAAGAGTCAGGCACGACTGAGTGACTTCACTTTCACTTTTCACTTTCATGCATTGGAGAAGGAAATGGCAACCCACTCCAGTGTTCTTGCCTGGAGAATCCCAGGGACGGGGAACCCTGGTGGGCTGCCGTCTATGGGGTTGCACAGAGTCGGACATGACTGAAGCGACTTAGCAGTAGCAGTAGCAGCAAATCCAGTGATTGATGTTTTAATAAGAAAACAGAGAGAGGTAGGCATAGACACA
>NW_011495032.1:23613360-23628609 GCF_000754665.1 Bison bison bison | reverse complement strand
CGGGGAAGAAGACTGTGTGATGATGGGGGCAGAGAGTGATGCAGCTGCAAGCCAAGGAATGCCAGGAGCCTCCAGAAGAGGCAAGGAGGGGCTCATCTCTAGAACCCAAGGCTTTGTCAACAGCTTGATTTCAAAATTCTAGCTTCCAGAAATGTGAGGAAATACATATTTAAGACATTCAGTTTATGGTTATTTGTTGCAACAGCTCTAGGAAAGAACACCTTTTTTTCTTTTTTGGCCTTGTCATGCGATTTACGGGATCTTATTTCCCTGACCAGGGATTGAACCCTGGCTACAGCAGTGAAAGCACCAAGTCCTAACCACTGGACTGCCAGGGAATTCCACCCCTGCCCCCTGCCCTTTTTTTCTTTTTTTTTTTTTAAGAAAGTAGTGCAATTGGAAAGGGTACCCTCTAGCTCACAGAGTTGAATGCTGGGCTGAAGAAGCCAGCCTTCAGATATGTAGGAATAGGGGCCCATCTGAGGATCTCAGTAAGTGGAGCTTGTGTGCTCTACGTGGCCCAGGGCTGTGAGATCCTTTACCCTTCTGTACCTCACTCCAGAGTCTGATTCTCATCGGAGAGACTCTTGACCCAGCTTATCCTGTGCCTTTCCCAGCAGCCCTCATGGTGGAGGACAGGTGACTTTCCAAAGGAAAAGACCCCCAGCAGATAAAAACGACAGATGACTACTCTGCCGATGTTTGGATAGTCCTTTTTGGAAGAAGAAACTCTCCTGTTGCATGCTACTCATTTAGCAAGGGAGGGTGGATGGTTACAGATATTGAGAAAGATTGGCCTGGCAGCTCTGTGCCAAATGGTTTGGAGCAAAATTAGCAGTGATGTCGGCCAGTGTGGAGTTAAGAGAGGGTGGAGGCATCTGTCCTGCTACGGTGACTCTGCCAGGGAAACAGCGCTCTCGTTTTGCAATCCGTGGTTTCTTAATATTGACTCATTCAACCTGAGTAGGGAGACAGAAGATACCTTTATTTTCTGTCTCCAACTATTGCTGCCTTTTTTTTTTTTTTTTTACTTTTTGGTATCTTGAAAATCAGAAGGCATAATTTTTGCTACTTGTCTACCCAGTTATGTGAGACTGATTAAGTGTTTTTCACAGTTTCCGGGGTTGAGCTGGGGGCAGACTATTTTTTCATTTACATGAGAGAAAACCCACCCAGAGAACCCAGGCTCTGAAGGCAAATATACAAATGCCTTCTGTGTACCCAGGACCCCGGGGGAAGAACTAGGAGGGTTCATAGAGTCCAGATGAGTGTCAAGGATTACAGTTTCTCACTGTTATGGGCACCAGGGTTCTTACATGGAAAAGGGGGTGGAATTGTCTAGACAGAGAAAGGGAACAGCATCTTGCTCAGTGGGTCCAGCAGGTATAATGGGCATGAGTGACTGGGCATTGTGGGACCAGCTATTTCTGAAGGAGACAAAAAAGTAAAAAGTAGCTAACAAAAATGGTTAACACTTAACACCCTGCACTTGTGTAAAAACTGGATGAGATGGTGATATTAGAATAAGTCTTTGCCCTGCACACCTTTGCATATATTTTTTTAACTGTGTGAATGTATTACTTATCCAAAAATTCTAGTTAAGTTTTAAGTTTTATCCTTTACCAAGCCTTATAGAGCTCAAGGAACTGGTTTTTAGGATGTGGTTTCAAATATGTCTTTTTAAAAAAGTACTTATATCCATGCCATCCAGATTTTAGTGCATAAACTTACATGAATAATTTTTATTCAGATCCCTCTGTTCTTGGTGCTTTATAGTTCTCAACCATGACAAATGAAAAATCCTTAGCCCTAATAGGCCAAAATTTTTTAAAAATTATGTTTATCATCATTTAAAATGACACAAATGATAAAAACACATGCATTTTTCACATTCATATTAGATTACACAGTTAAGGATTTTATTTTCAAGAGCCAAAACATTTTTTCTTTATTACTTTCAACTTATTTCACCCTGGCTACTCCCACTAAGTTCCCAGCTCTCCTGCTCCAGTGGGCAAGAGTCTTGTATCATTTATGCCCTGCCCATGACCCTTCTGCTCCTGTCTCCTTTTTCTCTGTGCTCCTGTCCCACTTCCTCCCTTGGGCTCCTGTGCCCCAGTGGGGCCTCCCACCACTGGACAGGCCTGTGGACAGCCACATCCCAGTCCCTTCAATAAGACGTGCTCATGGTCTTCAACGACCCTCAGAATAGACTACATGCCCAATCTTTGCCTTCTTTCCCCAGATACCCAGCACTCTCAGTTCAGCCTCCCCTCCTTCATTCACTCCAGGAGTCACTGCAGATGACTGTGAGCCTGATGGTATGACTTCTGGTTGACAGAGCATCATTTTACCCTCTGACTTTTTGGTCAAATGAGGCCTAATTCATATGCTGGTTTCTCCTTCTCTGAAGGCCCCTAAAATGCAGGTCAGTGGAATCTGATGGATTCTGCATGTTTTAACTACAGCATAAAGGTGATTACAATTCAGGATTCTTTTCCTCTACGTTGTTTTCATTGTAGTTCAGTCACCCAGTCGTGTCCGAATCCTTGCAACCCCATGGAGTATAGCACACCAGGCCTCCCTGTCCCTCCCATCTCTGGAAGTTTGCCCAAGTTCATGTCCATTGCATCGGTGATGCCATTCAGTCATCTCATTCTCTGTCACCCTCCTCTCCTTCTGCCCTCAATCTTTCCCAGCATCAAGGACTTTTCCAAGGAGTCGTCTGCATCAGATGAGCAAAATACTGGAGCTTCAGCTTCAGCATCAGTCCTTCCAATGAGTATTCATGGTTGATTTCTTTTAAGATTAATTGGTTTGATCTCCTTGCTGTCCAAGGGACTTTCAAGAGTCTTCTCCAGCACCACAGTTCAAAGGCATCAATTTTTTGGCATTCTACCTTCTTTATGGTCCAGCTCCATGGCACCTACTTCTATATATGGAAAACTGAGCAATTAAGCATTTCTGAAACTGATAACAGAGTGGATACTTTTTCATAACCAAGTTAAAAAAAAAAAGGGTTTTGTGATAATATATTAAAAATGTTTTTACATTGTTTTTCCCCTCCAAATTCCAAAAGAATGTTAACCAGTTGCATAGCTGACCTACATGAGGAAAATATTCCTTTGCTGTCCAATGCTCATAGCTACTCCACAGTAAAAACAAAATGATACAAAACCTTTAGGACTTTTATGGTGTCCTTACAACTGAATCAAACACATCTCTGGGAAAACTAATCACATGTTCATCTGCTGAGAAGTATCTTTCATTGTAGAATTGTAACCTGGATTACTAGTTTAGTTAGATTGGATGGGTACACAAAGGGAAATTTTGCTTTCACAGCAATATTTACATGATATCTTCAGAAAAAAATCAACGTTATGCTCCTTGCTGTGACAAGTGCAGTGTTTGATTGGTGGCCTTTAGGCTAGAAAGTCTAAGTCAACAATTTGGAAGTAATGATTCATCTTTTTAATATAATAAAATCTGAATAATATTTCTAAATTTTGTGTCTTCCACCCCCACACAACAGTACAAGAATATCAGTTTGGAGTCCAGTTAGCATTAACAAACCATCTTTTCACTTGTGAAAAACTGAAACTCCTGGGAAAAAAGAAAAGATAATAATTATAAAGGGGTACAAATCTCAACTTTGAAAAGAACAATAAGTAGTTGACAAAATGAACTGTAAGCTTCACAGATTTGAATAAGTACATTTAGGGAGTTATTTATTCTCTCTTGCCCTCCATATCTTCATTTATAAAATAAGAATCAGAGAGGTCATATAAAATGAGATCAGAGGTTTTTAAAAAAAGATTACTTATTTTTGGCTGTGCTGGATCTCCATGGCTGCTCTGGCTTTCTCTATTTGCGAAAAGTTGGGGTTGCTCTCTAATTGTGCTTGGGCTTCTCACTTCAGTGGCTTCTCTTGTTGTGGAATATGGGCCCCAAGGCAGGAGGGCTTCAGTAGTCGTGGCTCCCCGGCTGTAGAGCACAGGCTCAGTAGCTGTGACACACGGGCTTAGTTGGTCCAAGGCGGTTCCCTGACCAAGGATTAAACTCATGTCCCCTGCATTGGCAGGTGGATTCTTTTCCACTGAGCCATTAAGGATATCTAGTTTTGATACTTTTTTAGCAGAGATTTAAAATGTTACGGGGAACACACACACATATATGATTTTAGTGTGGAATAAATTTAGTAAGGTCAATGTTCAGCACATAAAGCAAATACATATGCTACTCTGAAGAGTGCAAAAATTTGAAATTGCAGGTAAAGGAAGATAGTTAAAGACTCAGGGACTTCCCTGATGGGTCAGTGGCTAAGACTCCATGCTCCCAATGAAGGAGGCCCAGGATCGATCCCTGGTCAGGGAACTAGATCTTGAATGCCACAACTAAAAGATTCTGCTTGTTGCAGCTAAGACCCAGTGCAGCCAAATAAATAAATATTGAAAATATTGGATAAGATTAAAAAAGAAACAACTATACTCCAATAAATATTAATTTTAAAAAAGGGGTTTAAAAAGGAAACTTGATTTACACACTTGTGCAATCCTAAGATATCACAGAACACAACTTGAAAACCACTGGACTAGCTGATCTTGTCATTTTGAGTAATTCTCTTTCAGCTTATTGATCTTACCTTTAAGGCAATGACAGCAGTGTTATGCTACGGTGATAGACCAGGGTTTAAATGTCTTAGGATCATCTCTTGGGATCTAAGAAAGAAAGTAAATTAAATACTAAACATCATAATACCTTTGTAATATTTCACCAGGAAAATGATATCAAATCTGTAGGTTTTGAAAGATGTTTCTGATGGGAAGCAGCAGGATTTTCCTGGGGAATGGGATTGTACCATTCCTTTCAAATGACAACTCTGAAAAGATAGGCGGTCAGTGCTGTCATCTCTGCTGATCATTACATTGCTAATTAAGAGGGTACACTCTGGTGGCTCAGACGGGAAAGAATCTGCCTGCAAGCAGAAGACCTCAGTTTGATCCCTGGATTGAGAAGATCTCCTGGAGAAGGGAATGGCTATCCACTCCAGTATTCTTGCCTGGAGAATTCTATGGACAGAAGAGCCTGGCTGGATACAGTCCATGTGGTCACAAAGAGTTGCACGTGACTGAGCGACTGACACTTTGACTTTTTTGGATTTTTTACCTATCTTCTCTGCCTCTCAGATGTGAATCCCCAAAAGAATTATAAATCCAACGAAAAACTTTGTGGGAGGAGGATGGGAAGGGCACAGTGGTTAGGCTGACAGTTGCTTGTAGTTTACAGACCCAGACTCCTTTGCAGGGATCTGAGAAGAGCCCTGTCTACATGCCTAGCCAAGTGATTTGGCTCCAGTTAAACTCCAGCCCATTTCTCTATTCTGGGCTAGAAGCCCCAAGAATTTAACCTATTTGTCCTTCTTCCTTCTGGTCCGCAGCTCCCATCTGCAGAATTCTCTCTGCTGGGTTTGCCCCAAAGCAGAATAAACAGAATGTACATTCCCGCCTCCTCTGCGTTCATGTTTTTGTTTAAAGAGTTGACTTTTAGTTACAAAAGTGTTAAAAACATAAAAAACTTTCTGTAAATAATGAAAAGTGATGAAGATTTCAGAAAGCTTGTCTCCTGATATTTATTTCACAAAAAAAAAAACACAACACAAAAAGAGGACAGAAAACCACAAACAAAAACACAGCCCAACTCCTAGCGTGTCAGGATATCTTTAGCAGCCCCATTCTTACTGTTTACTCTCAAACTGTATTGAAATGTAAACAGAGGGCTAGTTTGCCCTCCTGAGAGGGACTTCCCTGATTCTCTAACCTAACTGCTGCACTAGGATTTACTTGGCTGTCTTATTTAGGGTCAGCCTGTTCCACCTGGACTGGGCTGGATGCAGGACAAAGCTCCTCAGTCTCGTCTGAGGTAGATTCAGGTCAACTCTTCTGTTAAATTTTAGTCTCTCCAAAAACCTGTTTCCTATTCTTGTCACCAGACCTGGGTTCCTGGGGTACTCTTCTACTTTGGGACTCAGATCAGTACTCATTCTCTTGCTACCCCAGTCTTCTTGGGTCTCACCCACTCCCTAGCTTCTTGAGCAAGGACCCAATTTCCCTTTTTCCCTCAAGGATCTCAGCTCTGGGATGTAAACAGATCTTCGCTGGCCTTTCATGATCTTCTCTTTCACTTCTCCCTTGTTTAGGGCCATCATTCCCTTTCTCCCTCTTCCTCTTTCTCCCTGTTGGTTCTTGATAGCTATGACTAAGGCAATATATTGACTTTGGTGGTCAAGACTGATTCCACTTATAGCTAAACCTTCTGAAGTATATCTGTGCCCAGGCTCACTGATTTCAGTGCCTAGTGTCATCAATCCAGGATTGTTCATCACCCTCATTGTGCAGGAAAGGATGAACTCAGGAGGCCTCCATTTTCCAAACGCTGCACATTCCGAAGAAAGGGTTAGCCTTTGACCAACTCCTGGGAGTAACACCCTAGCCCTTGGACTATCCTGCCTTGTAAGAGTGCCTTTGTTTACCTGAGGTCTTAATAATATCACTTGACTTCTGGAAGGGCTGGACACTGAGTGACTAAGGTCAGCTTTGCACACAACCTGTGCCTATGTGACTGATCCCTAATAAACTCCTGGACACCAAGGCTCAGCCGAGCTTCCCTGGCTGGCAATACTTCATGTATCTTCTTCTTCCACATTGTTGCTGGGGAAAGCAGGTGGCTCTCTGTGTGACTCCACTGGAAGAAGACACCTGAAAGCCTCACCTGGTCTCTCCTGGACTTTGCCCCATGTGCCTTTGCCTTTGAAGATGTTAATCTATACCCTTTCACTGTAATAAGCCATTACCACGAATAACAGCTTTCTGAGTTCTGTGAGTCCATCACTGAGTCATCAGAACTGAAGGTAGCCCTGGGGACTTCTGACCCAGTCATCATCATCATCAGTGTGTATTGACCATTTACCACGTGTGACAGCTGCTAAATGCTTTTCATGTGTTTTATTCAAACCTTTTAACAACGCTGTAAGGAAACTAGAGTTATTCTCTCCACGAATGTTTCCTGCCATTTTATAAAGAAATTAAATTATAAGTGGTTAAATGCATCATCAAAAGTAGGCTGGATGGCTGATTCATGTTGATGTATGGCAGAAATCAACACAATGTTGTAGAGCAATTACCCTTCAATTAAAAACAAATTAAAAAAAAAATTAGGGCTGGGATCACAACCCCAGTGCCTTTGACTCCAGGGCCATATCTTAATCACAAAGCTAAGAAATTGTGTCATAACTCCTTTCCCTGACTGGAAAGGATGGCTGCCTTTTTCCTTTTTCCCATTCTGCATCCTTTATTCCCTCTCTTAATCTGAGGGATGCCTCCAGTTTTGCCAGACTAAAGGAGCAACTTTCCAGAGACCAGGTAGAAGAATTTTTAGATGCAAAAATACATATTCACTAACAGTATCAGATCATCCCCTTCAGCAGTAAGAAAGGTCACTGTATGAAGTGTTACCACGTGTTGCCTCCTGGAACAAGCATGTTCAATGTCTTCCAAGACACCATGAGAGGCAGGGAGGAGGAGGAGGTGGTGAAGAATGGGCGAGTTCATGCCTGTCTGAGTGTGTGAAGGTGTGTGTGTGTGTATGTGTGTGTGTGTGTATGTGTGTGTCCTGCCTATCTGCCTGTGTGTGCCTCTCATGGGAGCAGGATCACAGGCTCAGTGTTCTGCGGAAGCTGTTGCAGTAGCCCAAGTCGTGCGATCTGTATCTGTGCTCTGTATCACAGAATCCATGTGACTGAGGCATGACTGTGCTGCTTTAAGGTCCTGCTGATCGTCTGTGGCTCAGCTTCCGGCAGAACAGGCTAGATACTGCATGTTTCCACACGTTGCTGGAGTAGGTTCCAAAACCATAAGGAAAGGGCATACAGGCTTGTAGGACTGGCAGTACATCTCCCCCTGCTCAGAGGAACGCAAGCCTGTGTGTGGGTAGGATATGGGATTGAGGACTAGTATTTGGGGGCAAACCAGCTGAGAACAGTGCAAGTAAAGTAGGCTTGTCACAGCACAGGAAATGCTCACACGCCTTTCCTCTTTCATCGTCAGGAAGGGCTTCCTTTGCTGAGCTAAACAGGTGGCACTTTTAATGTTGCCAACTCTCACAGAGTGTGTGCACCTAGAAATGCAAAAGAAGCAGGGAGGGAAAATGAGACATGGGTCCTAATGAGGTAGAGGGAGAAGAGTAGGTGAAAGGAGGCTGTTTTAGGGTTTTTTTTTTTCTAGTTTTTTTTCAAATCAAAGTATAAATTGATTTACAATATTTTATTAGTTTCACGTGTCCAACATAGTGATTCAACATTTTTATAGATTATACTCCATTTAAAGTTATTACAAAATAGTAACTATATTTCCCTGTGCTGTACAATATATTCTTGTTGCTTATTTATTTTATATTGGGTTGTTATTATGGGAAAACCCAAGTGAACTTTTTGGCCAACCCAATACATAGTAGCTTGTATCTTTAAAAAAAATTTTTTTGACTGTACCAGACAGCATGTGGGGTCTTTATTCCCTGACCAGGGATTGAACCCACACCTCCTGCATTTAGGATTGTGGAGTCTTAACCACTGGACCCCCAGGGAAGTCCAGTAGTTTTTTTGTATCTTTTAATTTTAATACTCCTCCCTCCTGCTCTCTCTGAACTGGTTATGTTTTAGGTTTTCAAAGTGGACAAGGTAAAGGTCTTCAGAAAAAAGACATTTGCCAACTTTATAGAATTACAGGGCAGGACAAATTCTAGAAAGCATAATTTTTCTAATTTTTAAGATTGTGGCTTCCTTCATGTCTCTGAATCATAAAGTTGTTTTTTTAATGAAATAATTGTTTCTAAGGAAAGTCCTAATTTGAAAGTGTTGATTAGGCATTTTCTGTATACCTTTAAAGGAAATGTCCTCTTTTTTTCCTTGTCCTATTTTAAATGACTTTACAAAATACATTTCCCAAGAATTACAATTTTCTCTCTCCCATCACTAAAAAGGAAATTTTGAATAGGAATGATATTTCTGATGGTGTCTGTTTGAGCCAGGCTGCTCTGTTGAGCTCAGAGCAGAAACTAACACCAGCAACACTGTTCTGACCAGGAGGGAACCCCCTGAGAAAGGACCCATGGATAAGAGCAACAATTAACTACTGTAATCAAGGTAACCACACTCGTCATATACATTTTTTTTTGTCATACTGGTCAAAAAAATTTTTCATATGATTATTCAATTTGTAGAACTTTTTACAACAAAAATGCTCCAGGGACTTCCCTGGTGGTCCAGTGGTTAAGACTCCATGCTACCAATGCAGAGGGCATGGGTTTGATTCCTGGTCCAGGAACCAAGGTCCCTTTTGGCCGCTGGGTGCAGATGAAAGATTTTTAAAAAAAGCTCCAGGCTTCTTACCAATGCCTGCTTCTCACTGATGCTTAAAGCCAGTTATCCATGAAAGTGGCTGCTAAGTGTTAAGGGCTGTTTTTTTTTTTTTTTTTCCTGCCCTCAGCAGGTCAGCTTGATTTAATGTGGAAAGTCTTTTTAAGCCTCTGGGAGAGGCATATTTTGAAAAAAGGTCATTAGCAGTTATGGATATTTGGTGGAGACCAGAACTGTAATATTTACGTAGTGACTTGTATTCACACAGTATTTTTACATGCATTATTTTACTTAATTCCAAAGGAAAAATACAGAATGTTTAACCATTATTTCTGTTGAAGAAGTAGCTATACACTGGTTTTTATTTACCTTGTGGTTATAAGAAAGTTATTAAAAGAAGAGATCTGGGACTTTCCAATGCTCATGTTCTAGTATACAGACCTTCCGACTGTCTCACCTTCTTACTTGTAGAACAAATTGTCTTTTGACAAAAGTATTCACAGACCAAATACAAAGAGTATCAGTGTCTGTTTCTAAAAAAAATTGTTTCATAGTACAGTGTTGTATGCCAGTGTGAATCCTTACATATGTCAACTAAAAAGCTACATTGTAGTTGGAGCAAATGTATTGGGTTGTCCAAAAATTTCGTTTGGTGACATCTCACAGAAAAACCCGAACAAACTTTTTGAAAAGCCTGAAGAAACTTTTGGGCCATCTCAATAAATTCTAATGCAGGTTCAAATTTGCTCTACTGTGCCAAAAAAACTGGTCAAGAGCCAAGCTATAAGAATTTTAGGAGGCCTGCTGTGTGAATGAACAACAGTTTCTAAAGATCTGAAGCAGTAGATCTGCATTGTGATAGAGGCTAGTTGCTAGGAAACTGCTGACCGGATAAGAACTATTCAGGTTTCACCCAAAGATGTGAAGATAGAGTGGCTTGACCACATATTTCTATTTCTTTTATCTCTCTGCCATGGAAAACAACAGCTGCAGCCTTTCAGTTGTAAGTTTTTTCTACCAGGGAGGCAAGATCAGAACTGCCCCAGGGCATTTGCACTGGCTATTCTCTGCCTGGAATACACCCTTACCAGCTTCATGCTTGTTCCTCCACTTCATTTAGGCCTCAGATCAAACATGAATACTCCAGAGAAAGCTTCTTTAATAATCTAAAATAATCTATCACATGCTAGCCGCCTACTCTTCTGTTTTGTGTGACAATATTTATCACCACCTGAAATTATATTGTGTATTTCTTTACTTGTTGACTGTCTGGTTTTACCAATAGAATGTAGGATCCATGTGGCAGAGACTGACTATCTCAGTGTTTTTTTTAGTTCCGAGCAGTGCTTGGCACATGGAAAGGGCTGAGTAAGTATGCTAGATGAATGAATGGATTGTAGGATGAATGATCAAAGCTGGGCTTCATCTCTTACCCCTTTGACTGTAAGAAAAGGTTAAGGTTAAGTTACAAAAGTTTGTCCCATTGACACTCAGGGATAACCCAGAGTTGGGCAAGCACTTATACTTTACAGCAATTATCTTCCCTCTCTGCTATGCTGTAAACAGCTAGAGAGAGGTGCCTGTGAGTCTAGTTCACCACTATACTCCTGAACCTCAAACTGTGGAAGAAGGGAAATATCATTTAATTTCTTGAATTTAAATAAGACATGAAAGGTAAGGAGGGGGATTAGCTGAGTGAGGAAAAGCAAGAAGATGATTCCAAGCAGCAGGAAGAGCTGGTGGAGGCCTCTGTCCTTGACATGTGGAACAGACAGATGAAAGCAAGTGTAGCTGAGGTGGAGAGACAAGACGAGGTAGGGTACCTCGTGCGGCTGGAGAAGTGGGGGAGTGCTGGCCAGGCTGAACTCTGCAGGTTTATAGGCTTGGCAGGGCAACATAAACAGCTTTATCTTTATCCTAAGAGTGATGGGAAATTTCTCACCTTGTGTACATGCTAGAAGGACACGATCATGTTTGTCATACCACACATCTCTGGTGGCAGTGGGTGTAGGGAGACCAGTTACAAGGCTGCTTTGACCCAGGCTAGAGAGATGGAAGTTGGACTTAGAGTCTCTAGAAAGTAAGCTTCTTGAAGGTAGAGATCACTCTCTGTTTGATTCACTGCTGTATTCTCAGCACCTAGATTAATGCCAGGCATGTATTAGATCCTCAATAAATGTTTAATGCATGAATGACATAGTGGTTAGACATGAAGTCAATAGAAATGGAGGAAAATAAACTGACCTCATGTATACTTGAATCAATGGGAAGACAGCCCTTTTCAAATTCTTGACAAGACTTGGGTGATCCAACAGTTTCTCTGTTCTAGCCTACAGACCAGTTATGAGGTCTGTAACTGGTCTGCAACCTAGAAACCTGCAGAGTCCAGGGTGCAAAGCACTGACTCATTAGAAAAGACCCTGATGCTGGGAAAGATTGAGGGCAAGAGGAGAAGGGAGCAACACAGGATGAGATGGTTGGATGGCATCTGATGGCAGCTGACTCAATGGACATGAGTTTGAGCAAACTCAGGGAAAAAGTGAAGGACAGAGAGGCCTGGCATGCTGCAGTTCATGGGGTCACAAAAAGCTGGACATTATTTAGTGACTGAACAACAACAACAGGAACATGACTGGTGGAAGAGATTGTTGGGGGCTCAAACTGACAGGGTGTGATGAGGGACTAGCTACTGAGTATGAGAAAGAGAAATGTTGAGCCAAGTCCAAGGTTTCCGGTTTGTGTTACTATATGGATGGAGGAATACTGACATTTCCTGGGACAGGAAGTGGCAGTAGAATCTATATTCGTGTGTTTCTGGTTCCCTTTGTTAAACTGAGAACCAGGACTTCCTCCTCGCTGTCTCTTTCAGGAGGCTCCACTCAAGTCTGGCTCTAATTGTTCTCTCTCTGCTGACCTACAGTTGAGGAGGTTTGTAGGCTAGAAGAGAGAAACCATTGGGTCACCCAAGTCTTGTCAAGAATTTGAAGAAGGCTGTATTCTCATTGATTCAGATATACGTGAGGTCAGTGGAATTGCTAGGAATATTGAGGGTTGGATAAGAATGAAAGATAAATGGTCTTTCTCAACATGTTCTAAGTAACCTTAATAACAGGAGGGTTGGTATTAAGAAGTTAAAACTTCTGCCCTGTTCCTGCCTCTAAAACTTGTTCCAGTGGCTATAAATAAAGATGATAAGTTTGGAGGATAAACAATTTTTGCCAGGTATTTTCTCTTTGGGTTTAAGCAACTATATTTTTTGAGTGACGTTGCATGGGAAAATGATCTTCTCAATCCAGATTTCTTGTGAATGCAGGCTCAACCGAGTCACTCCCCATTATACTATTCAAATATTTTAAAATATTTCTATTAGGGATATCCCGATTTTGTAAAATGAGTATATAAATAGGATATATATATATATACAAACCTATATGAATATGTATAACATTCACTTTGCTATACAGCAGAAACTGACAGAACATTGTAAGCAAACTAAACTACAATAAAACTTTAAATAAATAAAAAACCCTATATGATTTAAAATGTGGTTAAAAGTGTGCATATGTGTGTATTTATAAATATATATACACATAACCCAAATGGTTATGTTATAGTTATTATGGTTATTTTTGGTTAGCAGGATTAGGGCTGATTTTAACTTTAATCTTATTCTTTTCAGCATTTTCTAGTTTTTCCATAATGGACATATGTGACTTTTATGAAGATAAAAATACTTGTTATGCAAATGAGGTTTGTAATATGAAATATAGATTATAATATGGGGTGATATTTAGAATGAGTATTTTCCTGTGGTCATGTATGGATGTGAGAGTTGGACTATGAAGAAGGCTGAGCGCCAAAGAATTGATGCTTTTGAACTGTGGTGTTGGAGAAGACTCTTGTGAGTCCCTTGGACTGCAAGGAGATCCAACCAGTCCATTCTGAAGAAGATCAGCCCTGGGAGTACTTTGGCCACTTCATGCAAAGAGTTGACTCATTGGAAAAGACTCTGATGCTGGGAGTGGGGGGCAAGAGGAGAAGGGGACAACAGAGGATGAGATGGCTGGATGGCATCACTGACTCGATGGACGTGAGTCTGAGTGAACTCCGGGAGTTGGTGAGGGACAGGGACGCCTGGTGTGCTGCGATTCATGGGGTCGCAAAGAGTTGGACACGACTGAGCGACTGATCTGATCTCTGATTTTAATACTCATTCTAAAATACTTATATTTTAGAAAATGAGAGGTCACTCTCACATTGACTGTGATCATTTAGTTGATGGGTGTACAAATCAGTACATGCTTTATATCCATGAAGACATTTATTAATCTTACCATGAAACCATCAGATTTGGGAGAAAATGTGGCCTCCTTACATGGGCCAGGTAGCTGACAGGCTGAGTTTCAAATGGTGAATGAAATTAAAGTGATTCACATTTTATCATTGCATGTGACGGAGTGACTGCCAGACAACTGGACTATTAAAAGCAGCCTTTAGTCTTGGAAATGAAGAAATTCATTTTCTAAAAGCTGGGACATTTGAAGGCTGAACATGTTCAACCAGGCAAGAAAGGAAGATTAGTATCTTCTGTTGTGTTTTTTTGGTTACCCGAATCTGCCCCATTTCAGAAAAGGATATTTATTACTGCAAAAGGTGATGGAGGACTTCTGTTTAAGGGTCAGAAATGCTTGTGCTTTTGGGAGTGGAGGTCACATGATTCTGCAGTTTCGTGTCATTGGTGCTGTTGCGAATGGGCAGACATGGCTCTCCAGGCCTGAACAGCCCAGAGGAGTCCCTGCGATGAAGGAGGGTGGGGTCTCTGGCGTTGACCATCTGAGCAGGGACTGGCCTGAGGCAGATGATTGGAATTCTTTCTGTGGACAGTGCAATTGGCTGAGGGTCAGCCTGAGGGGCAGAACCATCTCTGGGAGATGGAGGGAAATCCAGGATGGTCAGTATTATTGGAGTCCATGAAATGCTGAGTCAGATTTGGAGATGGGGAGAGGACTGGATCACGCAGGGGAAGGGAATGAGTAGTTATGAAACATTCCTTTAAGTAATATTCCTAAATCCTGAGTCACTTTGTTCTTTCACTCTATGGCTGGCTGTTTTAAGGAGGTCAGTTAAGTATTTGGGTTTCCTTTAATATAGTTATGAAAACACACATTTCTTTTAAGAAGTAGAGAATCAGTTCTTTTCTCTCTAGGAGGCAGTTATTACTTCTTTGGAGCCAGATGGTCTGGGCTTGAGTCTTGACCTTGGGTAAATTACTATACCTCAGTTTCCTCAATAGTAACATGAAGAAAATCATAGTAGTTACCTGATAGAGTTGTAGGAATGAGTAGTGAGATAATCTGTAAAATATCTAGTCAGTGTGAACTACCATTACTGTTGATGTAAGGAAGCTATGAGGAAATCAGTGCAGGGTGGAACCAATGACCCACCCACTACCGAGTGTCTGCCCCAGCCAGCAGGCTGGCGTTGCTGTGTGCACATGTGTATAGCAGATGGCTCCCAAATCCTCACCCCTGGGCTGGGAGGCACTGCTATGAAATGAAATGAAGTGGAGAAGCATCAGCGGGACATGAGACCACATGTTTCCTGAATAAAAGACAGACTGGGTGTACTCTGTGTTTGTACAGAGGACGTGGAAAGTGACATTATCAAATACTTCTCCTTGACCTGGGTTATTTTTTGTGTATTTGTTTTTGTTGAAGAATTGGATAGATTAGGTAGGATAGAGGGAGGGAATATTTAGAATGGTTTGGTGAAAATGGTCTGTTGTTTCATATTTAGCTATTTGTTTCTGAAGCACCATAAATTATCCTACTTAAAGATTG
>NW_011495032.1:23571068-23613260 GCF_000754665.1 Bison bison bison | reverse complement strand
ACAGGATTCATGTTGATGTATGGCAAAAACCAACACAATATTTAAAGCAATTATCCTTCAATTAAAAATAAATAAATTTAAAAACAGAAAAAAAAAAGGTTGCCCAGATGATTAAGTTACATAACAGATGGGGAAATGCTTTTCATAAAGTTTAAATTACTACATATACTAAAAGGTATTTGTGTGATTATTTTTATCATCTTATACTTGATGAGCTTGTATCTTATAATGTGCTCTTATAATTTGATGATAATTTACCCAAGTAAATTATATATAATTTATAATATAACATATATTTTGTATCTTATAAATTTTTTATAATTTATATATAAGATTTATATATAATCTTATAATTTACCTGAGTAGTCTAAGATTCAAGATATAGAAAAATCACCTTTTAGGAAAATAAACAGTAATTCCATACCATTTCTGTGAACCGATCTGCACAGGCCATTCGAACCCATTCTGGAGTCGCTGGGCTCTTCACTGTGAAGTCCTCAGCTATGTCTCTTTCTTTGCGAGCTGCAGCCATAGCATCAGTGATGGCAAAGAACACGGATGACCCCAGGAACATCCCAGACTCCCCTAGGCCCTGCAAGGAAGAACATTTGTTTTAGAGGCTTCTACACTAGACCATCAGCCACTGTAGGTGAAGGGCAGGTCTTTTTCACCAACTCCTAGCACAGCATCTTACATAAAATAATTTTCAATAATTGTTTGTTGACTGACTGACTGAGTGAAGCTTTCGTACTCTTAGAAATCCTAGCATCACTTGAAATGTAAAAATCCTGTGTGGGTTAACTAGTTGTTCTACAGGAAAGGTAGTGTGTGTTTTTAAAAGCACATTGTGTAGTTGTAGGTTTGAATGCTTACCTTGGATGAATAGATGGTTAGTGGAGTTTGTGATGATGGCAACAAGGAGACATTAAATTCCTCTGGGACATCGCTGATGGTTGGAATTTTGTACTCATCTGGGCCTCGAGAGTACAGGACACCTTCTGGGGAATATTTCAGCTCTTCAGTGGTATAAAGGCCCATTCCCTGAATAAACGCACCTTCAATCTGAAGAGGGAAAATGCCAAGCTCTGATATTGTATGCTTTTCAGAAGGCCTTTACCGACCCCACAATGACTCTCAAAAAGAGGCATCCATCCAGGTGGGGCAGCACCTACCTGCCCAATATCGATGGCCGGATTTAGACTGCAGCAGGCATCCATGACGATGTCCGTTCTGATTTTCTGCCAAAATTAAAATTCAGTTCAGTTCAGTTGCTCAGTCATGTCCGACTCTTTGCAACCCCATGAACCGCAGCATGCCAGGCCTCCCTGTCCATCACCAACTCCTGGAGTCCACCCAAACCCATGTCCATCGAGTCAGTGATGCCATCCAACCGTCTCATCCTCTGTTGTCCCCTTCTCCTCCTGCCCTCAATCTTTCCCAGCATCAGGGTCTTTTCCAATGAGTCAGTTTTTCTCATCAGGTGGCCAAAGTATTGGAGTTGCAGCTTCAACATCAGTCCCTCCAATGAACACCCAGGACCAATTTCCTTTAGGATAGACTGGTTGGATCTCCTTGCAGTCCAAGGGACTCTCAAGAGTCTTCTCCAACACCACAGTTCAAAAGCATCAATTCCTCGGCCCTCAGCTTTCTTCACAGTCCCACTTTCACATCCATACATGACCACTGGAAAAACCATAGCTTTGACTAGATGGACCTTTGTTGGCAAAGTAATGTCTCTGCTTTTGAATATGCTGTCTAGGTTGGTCATAACTTTCTTTCCAAGGAGTAAGCGTCTTTTAATTTCATGGCTGCAGTCACCATCTGCAGTGATTTTGGAGCCCCCAAAAATAAAGTCTGACATTGTTTCCACTGTTCCCCATCTATTTGCCATGAAGTGATGGGACCGGGATGCCATGATCTTAGTTTTCTGAATGTTGAGCTTTAAGCCAACTTTTTCACTCTCCTCTTTCACCTTCATCAAGAGGCTCTTTAGTTCTTCACTTTCTGCCATAAGGGTGGTGTCATCTGTATATCTGAGGTTACTGATATTTCTCCCGGCAATCTTGATTCCAGCTTGTGCTTCCTCCAGCCCAGCATGTCTCATGATGTGCTCTGCATATAAGTTAAATAAGCAGGGTGACAATATACAGCCTTGATGTACTCCTTTTCCTATTTGGAACCAGTCTGTTGTTCCATGTCCAGTTCTAACTATTGCTTCCTGACTTGCATATAGGTTTCTCAAGAGGCCCTGACCCTAAAAACTTGAATTAAAAATACTATTTTAGGGTTTATTCAAATGGTCCCAATTTATTCCAGGACTCTTGCTAGTTGATTAGCACTACATGGAACCCCATCAACATTAGAGGTGGTAAGACATCTACTAAGCTCTTCAAATTTAGTGCTAGGAGGACTGTTGATGATCCCATAAGGTCTTCCGTTTTCATAGTTTTGGTTTATCTTAAGTGACTTTAAAGTCCATGATATGTGGGTGTGTCTGGGTATCACTTAGTAAATAAATGAGCCCGATTATTCATCAGATTCTGAAGCTGGATTTGTAATTAAAATCATGAGCTCATCTAAGCCTCATAATGGTTTGCTGTAGGTGGTATTGTTGCCATTTTGCTGAGGAAATCATGTAGCCACAGTGGCATGTATGAATTTGGGGATTTGTAAGATCTTGGGTTTATTAAGGGTAACTGTTGAGACCAATTTACTTCCTTCCCTGAGAAACATCACACTAATCTGGCCCTTGTGTTGTGTTATTGGGCACGTGCACACAGATTGTGGAGACGCCACACAAAGCCCTGCGTGCCTGTGATCCATCTCAGGAATATCTCTGGTACTACTGATCTCAGTACTACCTTGGGATAATTGACTTTGGGGAGATATCACATCACTATATGCTTTTAAAGCATTTACTCAAGACAGTTTACTAAATTACCTAGTCAGATAGATAACTTGATATCAATAACCTCAGATATGTAGATGGCAGCTTGTACACACTTATGACAGCAAAAAGGAACTAAAGAGCCTCTTGATGAAAATGAAAGAGGAGAGTGAAAAAATGGCTTAAAACTCAACATTCAGAAAACTAAGATCATGGCATCCAGTCCCATTACTTCATGGCAAATAGATGGGAAAACAATGGAAGCAGTGGCAGACTTAATTTTTTTGGTCTCCAAAATCACTGCAGATGGTGACTGCAGCCATGAATTTAAAAGACACTTGCTCCTTGAAAGAAAAGCTATGACCAACCTGGACAGCATATTAAAAAGCAGAGACATTACTTTTCTGACAAAGCTCCATAGTCAAAGCTGTGGTTTTCCATTAGTCATGTATGGATGTGAGAGTTGGACCATAAAGAAAGCTGAGGGCCGAAGAATTGATGCTTTTGAACTGTGGTGTTACAGAAGACTCTTGAGAGTCCCTTGGACTGTAAGGAGATCCAACCAGTCTATCCTAAAGGAAATCAGTCCTGAATATTCATTGAAAGGACTGATGCTGAAGCTGAAACTCCAATAATTTGGCCACCTGATGTGAAGAACTGACTCCTTGGAAAAGACCCTGATGCTGGGAAAGAGTGAAGGCAGGAGGAGAAGGGGATGACTGAGGATGAGATGGTTGGATGGCATCACCGACTCAATGGACATGAGTTTGAACAAGCTCTGGGAATTGGTGATGGACAGGCAAGCCTGGAGTGCTGCAGTCCACGGGGTTGCAAAGAGTAGGGCACGACTGAGCGACTAAACTGAACTGAAATAGATAAATTGACCTTCCTTTAGGAATAGATCCTTTTTTTGACAGAAAAAACAAAACAAAACCCCCAAACCCCACAAAACTTTGGAATGTAATTTTGTCTGAAATAGAATAAAAAATTTAATGCATTTTAGGCTGTCATGAGCAATTCTTTCTCGACTACCTCTTTTTGAGTGGAAATTTAGGATAAAGCTGAATCTCTCGACATTCCCATGTAATTGAAAGAATCTTGTTCTTATTGTACAAGTATTACATAATGAAAGGGGGCTATTAATGTAAACACATTTTGTTGTTGTTGTCGTTCTAACTTGCCAAGAGGAAAGCTGTCAAATGACTTACTTTGTGAGCTCCTGTCAGGCAGTCAATTTCAACCTCAGAACAGGCAGCTCCATAGACATAGTAGGGGAAAGGGTCTCCCTCTCCCTTCTCCCAGTCCATGAAGGCCTTGTAGCCCCTGATGGAAGAAATAAAGTCCTTTAGCTTGGGAGGGGGGTGCAAACAATATTGATTTGTTTTAAAAGTTACCAAAATTTTCATTAGCATTTTATTTGATTGATGTTGATTGTGACCGCCTTTTAAGCTCAATTAAACTGCTACCTGTGTCTGCAATCTAGCTTGTTACAGGAACCCTAACATTTGCCTCCATTTTTAAAGAGGAAATGCTTTGTGCTCAAGTTAGGATGCCAAAAAAGGAGAAACCAACAAACTATTTCACTTGCTCCGGACCTCACTGTATCTTGAGGAATTAAGATTTGAGTTTTAGATCTGCACACTGAAAACCTCAATTGATTTTATTAGGATTCCCAGAATCCGGGAAGTGACTGCTACGCTGCTAGGCCTTTTCAGTCGTGTCTGACTCTTTGTGAGGGACCCCTAGATTGTGCTAACTGAACTCATAAGGAACTGATGGTAATACAGGGCTGGTGAAAAAGGGCAGGTAATTCAATGTGTTGTTAATGGAAGATGGACCCAGCTAGAGGGCTGATCTGCCCTTTTGTTGGGTAGATGAAATCAGGAATTTGGAACTCATTATGTACAGGGCATTGGGCTGGCTGTTACCTCCTTCTTCATGAGATTTTCTGTGTGTGTGTGTGTGTGTGTTAGTTTGTTTCATTTGATTGTAAAACTAATGTCAGTACTTCCTGCATTTGACAATCAGCTCTCCTCTGTGTGTGTGCTTCCCTGGTGGTTCAGCAGTAAAGAATCTGCCTGCAACGCAGGAGACACAGGAAATGCTGGTTGGATTCCTGGGTTGGAAAGATCTCCTGGAGGAGGGCATGGCAACCCACTTCAGCATTCTTGCCTGGAGAATCGCATGGACTGAGAAACCTGGAGGGCTACTGTCCATAGGGTTGCAAAGAGTTGGACGTGACTGAAGCGACTGAGCACTCACATATGCTCCTTTTCGTGTTTTGTTTAATTAACATGCATCTACTGAGGGCCTTCACTGCCAGCCACTGCACCAATGATGAGTGGTGATCACCATCCTATCCGTCTCTCCATCTCTCTTGCTTTGTTACCAATAATAGAGCCCATTCAAAATTTTTTCTCCTCAGCGGACACTAACAATTTCCTTCTGATTGAGTTCAGAAGTCAAATTAAGCATCTTATCCATCTCTCTTGCCCAGAAAGGAGCTTCAAAATAGAAAGGTTTTATGATAAAGGGAAGAAGATTTGTAAAACTGAGTTGCAACTTATTTCTAATGGTATCTTCTTACTATTCATGGTAAAGAATAGTAAATAATGATTAGATGTTACAATTCATATTTGTTTATTTATTTTTACAAATTAGGGATATTTTTATTATTTACTATTTCTTTGAACATAGCTCAAAGGCCTATGTGAAATCATGGAATTTGGAGCCTAGAGGGAACCTTAAGGACCACAAAATAAAAATTTATTTTACAAATGAGGGAACTGAGGCCCAGAGTGATTTGATGGCCTCATATTTTCTTAGCCAGGTCAAGGCATTATTGTAATTTTTACCTGAAGTATCCAGTAGCTGAAAGACTGATTCTTTGTTCAAAAGCAGCTTCTATCTGCAGAATGGGCATATTTAGTCAGAATAAGATAAACATACCATCTGAGAGGGGAAAATGAAAATATTCTATACACCAAAATTGACATTTGAAAATTGTTACTGGTGCTTTGTTACCAATAATAGGACCTATCCTAATATTTTTGCTCCTCAGCTGGTATACTAACAATCTCCTTCTGACTGAGTTCAGAAATCTAAATTAAGCAAATAAAATGGAATCTTGCTGCACATCATGATATAGGGGCTTAGTTCTCAAGGTATTTACAGCTTCATTTCTAAGTGTTAAAACTCTGGCCAATGTGTGTGCCAGTGTGAGATAATTGTTTTAATGAAATAAGATATAGGACATTGTAAAGTTGGATGAAGCAAGTCATTTCCCTTGAGGCATATTCACAGTTAGGCTTTTTTGTTTTCTTCCTCCCTACTTAAAGCATCACCTTTTTATGGCTTAGGAAGGCTCAGTCTTTTTCTCTTTCTTATTTAGGAAGAGAGGGTAAGTCTCTGGTAATTCTTCACACACTTGTGTTCCTCCTCTCAGCGATGCTGTTTCCTGTGCTCTGACCCCACTACTGCCTGGGATAGTTCACAAAGCAGCCATCTCAGCCTGGTAATCCCACCCTCTCCCACAGCCACCTGCTCCTAGGACTGAGTCTACATGGGGCAGCTATGCACTACCATAGCACTCTCAGCACTGGTGTGGACTACTTTCTCATTTGTAGTGACAGACAGAGTGGAACACTTACCCATTCTTCCCAGGTACCTTCTGGATTTTTCTTAATGATGGGCTCAAGGCGTTTCAGAAGGATCTGACAAGCATTCTTAAAGGAGTAAAGAAGTGAATGCTCATTAGAGAAGACTGGAGGTTAGGATTTGAAAGAATATTGAAAGAATTTGAAAATAATTTGAAAGAATATTGGTGGATAATTGACCAGTTCAGTGAATGCTTATGAAGTCCTTGACACTGACACAGTGGGAACTCAGGGATGGTATCACACCACTCCTGACCTTAAGGAGAGTATCTTTTATAGAGAGTGCTTTCTCTTCCTCATTCATTTCCTGTGAAAATATGGGCTCAGTTGAATTTCTACTTTCAGATCCCCTTTCTAAGAATATTCATGTTCTTAATTCCTTCTCCCTTTTTTTCTAACCCTAACCTTCTTTCATATTTTTTAGCCATTACGATCAGTGGAACAAAATTATTTTCATTCAAATTTGTGCTTTTCAGTCTATAACAATGATATGCCAGTATCCCTCTGGGTCTGAAATATTGTTCAACTCTCTGTCTGTCCTTTTATCCCTCTGTCTGTTCATCCATCCACCACCAAACTACTTCAGTTAAGGCATTGGCTTTGAGTGTGAAGTGAGAAAATAAATTTGTTTTTGTAATAAGCTAGATCGACAAAGTTTCTGATTCTTGATACAGAAACCTAAAACCCTAGAAGACAAATGCATAGTTTGGGCTGACACCCACCATACACACTGAGCAGTTCTTGCTTTGTGTTTGATTCTACCTAAAATTGGATCTCATGAATTTGAGGTTTCCCAATTTGTTCTGAGCAAAATGAGTCTATTTTTTGAGTCTTTGGAGATGTCTCCACAATGATAAGATGGATTTGAAAGTGGTCTCTTTTGGTAGCATAATTGCAGTGTCCTGGGAGTAAGGACATATGTCTCCCCTCAATGTCCCAGTGGAAAAAGTGGACAGTTTATAACAGAAACATGAAAAATAGATATTACTTCAAAAATATATGCAGTAAGATCTTTGAATTAAGAAATATGAAGTCATCATTCTATTCTGAATTAGTGAAGATTTATCTTTTTATACATCATTTAGAAAAATAAGTACAAAGAAAAAGGAAGTACTGAGGTAGAATTCTTACTGATGCAGAAACTTTAATTGCAGCATGTCTACCTGGCTGGGCTTCTGCTTGCCTACCTGCCTGTAAGAACTTGCTTACAGGAAACTTGCACAGGTCTGCACTATGCAGTACCCAGATTTCTTCTTTCTGTATCTCCCAGGGACAGAGACTGTTTGCCAACATCTACTCCTCCACAGAGCTGGGCCTATGGATTCCCACTGCTCTAAGTTTCCCCAGCCTCCCTTGTTGTTGGACTTTGCTTGAGGCTGTTCTGCTAATGCATGCTGAGGGGAAGTGACTTGTATTCCTCCCAGGTTTTCCCCCATGCTCTTTCCCTTCTCTGGCTCACTCCAGTGATGACACTCTGGGCAATCTTGAAAGCCACATGTTGAAGATGGAGGAACTGCCATCAATCTGGGTGCTCAAATGACCAAATATTCCTTCTGCAGTATTATACACACACAAAAAAAGAACTTTTGTTGTGTTGGAGTCATTATATTCTGGGTCTATTTGTCATCTCAGTTTAGGTCCAACTAACACACTCTCCGGGCATTTTGGTGATCCCAAGCCTACATTCTGTGACACAGATGACTTCTCGGAAGCCAACCACTGTGCCTGTATCCAGTTACGAAAACCAGAGATGTGGAGAAAGCACCCAGGGAAAGACAGACAGAAGGAAGCACCTGCACGGCTTTGCCATTGATATCTGCTCCGACGGATGCTGCTGTAGCGATTGTATTAGGCACCATGGCGGTACTTGTTTCACAGATGTGCAAGTGAGACATGGGTATTTTTAATTCACGGCTGGCCACCTATGAGAAAAAGAAATAATTTCAAACCTGGTAAGACCTTCTTTTTAAGACTTGAGTCATTCTTTTTCTTAGTTAAAATTTTATTTTTATTACATCCACAATATCCTCTAAAGCCTAACATAATGCATTTGTAACAATTAAAACCACTTTTTAGTAAGACCTCATGCTAATTTTTGAAGCGTTTTCTTGGTAATATTCCACAGCAGTTCTTCAATTCAAATTTAGTGTATTTAGGATGTTAAGGATTTCCTATTTTCTAAATTTTGCATGTGTAGAGAATAGGCCAAGTTGAGATTATTCAGATTAACTTGGTGACAGTGGCAGGAAGAGAGATAGAAATTAAATTGATTGATTCAGAGTTTGGTCTTAAGTCTGTTGGTACCGGTATCAGATGAACTTGGAAGAACTTGTGAGGGCCTGTCTCGCCCTAGTTCCCACCTTCAGTTCAGTGCTTTTAAAAAATATGTATTATTTCGTTGTGGCACATCAGACCTTTGGCTGCAGCACGCAAACTCTTAGTCGCAGCATGTATGGAGTCTTAGCCACTGGACCACCGGGGAAGTGTCCCCAGTTTAACTTTAGCTTCCTCCTTCTTTTCTTCTGGGGCTCCCCAGGTGGTGCAGGGGTGAAGAATTCATCTGCTAATGCAGGAGATGCAAAAGACTCCAGTTCAATTCTTGGATTGGGAAGATCCTCTGGAGGAGGAAATGGCAACCCACTCCAGTATTCTTGCCTGGGCAATCCCATGGACAGAGGAGCCTGGGGGGCTACAGTCCATGGGGTCGCAAAGAGTCAGACAAGACTGAGCTCATATGTCATGTCACTCTTTTCTTCTATTTGTTTCCATTTGATTATACTCCTCTAGTGTGTGCTGTTCACTTTTCCTTTTTTGTTATTTTCGTTCCAGTTTCTCTAGCGGACACATATGGCAATGAAGATGTTTAACCAAGAAGAAATGAGAAAGAAAGAGAGGTAAGGAAGAAAAAAACGTTATTTTGGCTGATATTATTTTTTAGTTTTTGCAAAAAGGCTTTTTCTAAATGTCTGCAGGTATGAACCTATTCATACTTGCTAATCTTCAAACTAATATTATTCAGGACTGAATTTTTCCAGAAAGATGCAAAATGAGAAAAAAAAGAGGACAATTTGATTAATTCTTGGTGATGAAAATCCAAAAGGAATTTATTGGTTCACACACCTGGGAAGGATGGAGGAGTTAGTGTCATGTATATCTGTGTCTAGGGGCTTTGTGGTCTCATTCAGTTCCTCTCACAGTCTTTCACAGTCTTTCTATGATAATGGCCATGTTATTTCCAACCGTAGATGAGTTTCATCTTTGGCACAGAATTGCCCCTGACAACTCCTGGCCTAAGCACAGTGGCTAAGCAACCACAAGGGAAAAATAGTTCCTTTCTCCTGGCATCTACACAGCACCCCAGGAAAGGATGCTGATTAGATTTGCTCAGCCATGTCTTTTTCCCAGACCGATCTCTGCAGCCAGCAGGGTTCAGGAACCATGCCTGGCCAGACCAGGGGCCTATGTCTATATCTGTGGCAGGGGTTGAGGCAAGGAGGGGGATGAGGTTAAAAGGTAACAGAATTGAGGTGTCCTTCAAAACTATATAGAGTTTGGGAGAGGTATTCCAAAGGAGCTGAGGGACTGAATGGTCAAAAGTTGCAGATGTGCACTATAACAATCTAGTAAATTATACATAAATCCCTATTAGCTCAGCTGGTAAAGAATCCGCCTGCAATGCATGAGACCCTGGTTCGATCCCCAGGTTAGAAAGATCTCCTGGAGAAAGGATAGGCTACCCACTCTAGTATTCTTGGGCTTCCCTGGTGACTCAGACAGTAAAGAATCTGCCTGCAATGCGGGACACCTGGGTTCTGAGTTCGATCCTTGAATAGGGAAGATCCTCTGGAGAAGGGAATAGCTACCCACTCCAGTATTCTTGCCTAGAAAATTCCAATGGACAGAGGAGCCTGGCATGCCACAGTCCATGGGATCGTGAAGAGTCTGAGACATGACTGACTGACTTTCAGTTTCACAGTTAAATTTATTCAATTTAAAGTATTATTTTTTCTTTCTTTTGGGGCTATGTCTTCCTACTTTGTATATATGTGTGTGTGTTACATATCTTTTAAAAATTATAGGATGATGACAGTTGATGAACTATTTGTCCCTGATGGTCAAAACAATATATTAGCCACCCAATATTATTGTCCAGACTTTAAAAATTATACATACTGGTCTCAAAATAGAAAAGTTGAGAAACCTCCCACTCTGGATAAACCTGCATGTGTACCCACAACAGTGCTGTCAATTTAGTTCAGTCGCTCAGTCGTGTCCGACTCTTTGCGACCCCATGGACTGCAGCACGCCAGGCCTCCCTGTCCATCACCAACTCCTGAAGCTTGCTCAAACTCATGTCCATCGAGTCGGTGATGCCATCCAACCATCTCATCCACTGTCGTCCCCTTCTCCTCCTGCCATCAATCTTTCCTAGCATCAGGGTCTTTTCCAAGGAGTCAGTTCTTCGCATCAGGTGGCCAAAGTACTGAGTGCTCTGCAGGCCCACCAATGGTGTTTTCACTAAGAACCACCTCCGTCCATAAACCCTGGCCAAGCTCCAGGAATGTTTGTACACGTGTTGATTTCTACCACCTCTGCCATTCTAGCTGGCATGTAAGAAGTTTTTCAACTTAATAGTCAAGATCTTAGGGTGCACGTACAGGGGGTTGTCATTAACTCTAAAATTAGTGCCAAAAGTCAGTCATGTCAACAGTGTATAGAGAGATGAATTTTATTTCCCTCACCTGCAGCATTTTGGTGTGAATACCTTGTCCCAGTTCGTTGCCTCCATGTGTGACCAATACAGACCCGTCAGTGTAAATATGAACCAGCGCAGCTGCCTAGAGAAACAACACAGAAGGTACAACTTAGTGCAAGTCAGCGTTTAGGGAGGTTCAGTGTCAGAACTGAGGTGGTGAAACGCCAAGCTCACAGAGTGGCGAGGGTCAGAGAGAGAGCTTTCCTGGTAGGACACTGAAGTGCTAAAGTCGCCCATAAAGAACATTCCTACTGAGCCTGGTTTCAGTGGGAGCCCCTTTGGATACCTTGGGAGTTGTGAGTATTGGTTCCAACTATTTGAAAGCCTCTTCTCCACTTCGATTCTCTGGCTGACCACTCAGCCAGCTTCTGAAACATTGCAGGTTTGCACAGATTACGTGCCAACCTGTGCTCAGCTCGGTGTGTAGAGATGAATAAGATGTGGTTCTTCCTCAAGTAGCTCACAGTGTAGTGGGAGGACAGGCTGGAGAGTGAGTCATTGTGAGCAATGTTCTGTGAGATAATGGACATGGCAGAGGGGCCCTGGGAGAGCAGATCCAGATGCTTCTGTGGAGCCTGGGAACATGCTGTGCTCATACTCAGTCACTCAGTTGCGACCCTATGGACTGTAGCCTGCTGGCTCCTCTGTCCATGGGGTTCTCCAGGCAAGAATACTGGAGTGAGTTGCTATGCCCTCTTCCAGAGCCTCTTCCCCACCCAAGGATCTAACCTGCATCTTCTGTGGCTTCTGCATTGACAGGCAGATTCCTTACCACTGAGCCCGGTAAGGGTGCCCCTAAATGACCACTGAATGGAATCAGAGGGAAGAGGGGTTCACCACTGGGTAAGGTGGGCAAAAGATCCCCACTGTGTGTCAGGGAAAACTGGCTCCTGACTACAATATGAGGACCTTTGGGATTTGGTCTCTAGAACTTTCCCAGATTCAGCTCTGTCTTTTCCCTCCTTGTTTCCAAGCCTGACAACTGCTCCTTGCCGACCTGTGTTCTTGCTGATGTGGTTCTCTCTTCCTGGCCTCTTCCCTGGCCTTCAGACCTCCGGCCTGTTCTGTGAAAATGTCCCTGAACCCTTCTTATTCCCCCTGGGAAGGATCAGTCACCCCTCCTTGGCACTTCCTCTTATGGGGGTGCACTGGGTTGAATAGTGTCCCTGCCTATACCCCCAATTCATGTCCACCTGGAACCTCAGAATGTAACCTTGTTTGGAAACAGAGTCTGTAAAGGTGTAATTAGTCAAGATGAGGTCATACTGGATTAGAAAATGAAAAAAACGTGAAAGTGTTAGTCACTCAGTTATGTCCAACTCTTTGCAACTCCATGGACTGTAGCCTGCCAGGCCCCTCTGTCCATGGAATTCTCCAGGCAAGAATATTGGAGTGGGTAAGCCATTCCCTTCTCCAGGGGATCTTCCCCACCCAGGGATTGAAACTGAGCCTCCCACATTGCAGGCAGATTCTTTACTGTCTGAGCCACTACAGACACCCATTCTGGATGAAGGTGGACCCTACATTCATTGAGTAGTGTCCTCATAAGAAGGTCATGTGAAGATGGAGGCAGAGACTGGAGTTCTGCAGCCACAAGCCAAGAAACTCCAGGAACCCCCAGAAGCTGGAGGAGGCAAGAAAGGAGTCTTCCCTGGAGCCTTCAGAAGGCCTTGCTGACACCTGGAGTTTGCAGTTCTAGCCCCTAGAACTGAGAGAACAAACGTGTCATTTTAAGCCACCAAGCTCATGGTGCTTTGTTACAGCAGCCATGGGAAATGAACACGAGCATGACAGGCTCTTCTCTGAGTGTCTCTCAGAGGAGGGAGCCCTGGTCTGGCTCATCTCCGAGTGCTGTAGAGAACTCTGAGCAGGTCTGAATCACAGAGACACTAAATGTGTATTTGTTAAACTGGACGAATGGAAATGTGGCATTTTCTTTCCAGGAGGAGGAGGAATTGGGACTTTAATCTGTTCATGTCTGGAGATGCCCAGAGGCCCAGGGTGGCTTGGAGCAGCTCCAGAGCACTGAAGCTTGTGGGTGCTAATAATAGTACTTATTCACTGTGGGCCCATTGACTCTGAGGACAGTGCTTCTCATACCTAATTGAGAGAGTGAGTGTTCCAGCTTTGTGAGTCATCAGCTGACCTGGAATAACACACTTCAACTCCCAAGCAGATGATTCTCAGGTGCCTCAATTTAGAACTCTGTGGGGAAGCTGGAGGCCTTTCAAATGGAGACAGTCAGTGCTTGATTGAAAGCTGGTTTTTTTTGTAGCAAGATGAGAAATTTGCTCGCATGGATGATGGTAGAGAGTAGGATATGGGGGCCATACAAGTGAGAGGAGATGTAGTATAATAAAAAATAAATATGAAGCACAAGGATATATTATACAATATGGGGAGTATAGCCAATATTTTATAGTAACTATAAATGGAGTGTAACCTTTCATATTGTGAATCATTATACTGTATACCTGCTAAGTATTGTGCAGCAACTATACTTAAATAATAATCCCCCTTTCCCCAATAATAAAATAAAAATAAAATAAAAAAAAATAATAATCCCCCTTTCCCCAAAACTGTAGTCTTTGGCCCTGGTTCTTGGTACAGAACTCTTAAAACCCTTGGAATTTATTGTCTTCTATATGCTCATGGGATGGTTCATGGAGGGAATCTAAATAATTTCAAAATGGGTGCTCATTACTACAAAAATCAACCACACACAGTCAGAAGATGCTCTCAGCCTTGTCTCCCAGTCTCCAGGGAGGGGAGAGCAACTGGAGATTGAGATCAGCCACCAATGGTCAATAATGTAATCAACCATACCTATATAATGAATCCATTACCCTTCCTTGTCAAATGTCAGTGCTCTGGGAGCTTCTGGGTTGGTGAACACATTCATAAGCTGGAGGGGGCATGCCTGGACAGAGAGAGTATGTACGCTTGGCCCTTGATCTTCGGGGTCTGTGCTAACTCTGGGTAGTTAGTGCCAGAACTGAATTGCTGGACACCCAGTTGGTGTCGGGGAATTGATGGAGAAAAGACAACACTTGGTGTCAGAGAGGAAAACCATACTGGCAGCTATCTAGGATCATTTATGCTCCATTGATTGATACAGTCCAGACTTGTAGATGTAACAGTTAGCCTCCTCCTGCCTCTTTGGACCTTGTGGGCTCCTGTACCCCTTTTAAAAAGTACAAATTTATTTTTTGGCTGCTGGGCATATGGTATCTTAGTTCCCCCACTGGGGATCAAACCTGGACCCCCTGCATTGGAAGCACAGAGTCTTAACCACCAGATTACAGGAATCACTTAGCCACAGGAAGTTCCTACTCCTGTTTCCTATTTGAATAGTGGGGGTTCAGTGGGGCCACTGCCCCATCTCGGCAGTTTTGCTGCTGTGGCTCTCATGCTTGCGGCTGCTGTTTTCTGCCATTGAGGTGTTTTTCTACTGTGCTGTGTTGAAAGTGCTTGCAGGTGGGGGACTGCTCACTTCTCCCAGGTGCTGGGGGAGGGGCTCAGTGGCCCAGGGAAATGTGACGCTCTCCCCAAGTCAGAGCCAAGTGTGTCCAACAGGAGGGTTACCACCCACACATACAAGCTTCACCTGATGATAGCTTGTTGCAGCAAAGCCGACTGAAAATTTCATGGGAATCACCGCAATGCCTCTTTTCTTCCAGTAGTTCTTCTTATTGAACTCTTCCACTTGCTTTCTTCTGTTGTGAAAGGAAGACGCGTCCAGACATTCGTTCCAACATCTTATCAGGCTCTCAGGGTTGAACGCTTGTTTGTAGATGGTTTTATCAACTGTTCGGTACATGTTTTTCTCCCTAATCTGAAGTGAGTGAGAAATGGAATCATTAGCGGAGAAGGCAATGGCACCCTACTCCAGTACTCTTGCCTGGAGAATCCCATGGACAGAGGCACCTGATAGGCTGCAGTCCATGGGGTCACTAGGAGTCAGACACCACTGAGCAACTTCACTTTCACTTTCATGCATTGGAGAAGGAAATGGCAACCCACTCCAGTGTTCTTGCCTGGAGAATCCCAGGGAGGGGGGAGCCTGGTGGGCTGCTGTCTCTGGGGTCGCACAGAGTCGGACACGACTGAAGCGACTTAGCAGCAGCAGTTATGATAAGACAGAAAGTGATTGTGAAATAGAGATTTGAAAAGCCTCCCCACTAAAGCACTTCGGTGGGGGGAGAAGACAGGATTTTTGTTTCTTTTTCTTTGAGCTCAGTCTTTGTTTTTATAGAAATAATGAAGCATGATTTCTTTTCTTCAAGGCATCAATCAGGGTTTCTGTCTCCTTAAAGTGGAGAGTAGAGGTAGTGACTGATCTGTGAAGGGCAGTGGGATGAAGGGGCTGGAGGAGGAAGAGTATCCTTTTTTTTCACAGTTCAAAGGGTGGAGAAGAGTTAGTAGACAGTATGTTAAAGCAAGGATTTATTGTCATAACGAAGACTTGTTTTGCTAGAGAGGGAGAACAGTGCACCTACTGACAAATAGCAGATCTTTTCTAAGCCTTCCAATTGCCTTTGGAATGTGTGGTCAAATCTTTAAAAAATGTATTTAAATATGGGTGTGTCATGTCCTGGAAACTTGCAACATCTGACAAAGAAGCAGGGGAGCCCACTGAGATATGCTCAAGGTTTTTCATCATCCCCAATCACTCTAATGATAAAGGAGTTATGATTAATAGCAGTTACACTGGAATACTACCGGTTTATAGAAACAAATATTTTCATGAATGCTAACTCATTTAATTCTTGTGGGAGCTCTGTGAGGTCATATTGTCCTCATTTTGTAGATAAAGAAATGGAGCCACAATGAAGCTGCCTCTCATTGTTCAAGTGTTCTACTGGCCCAGATGACCTTTCATTCTCTGTGCTATTATTCTTCAAGGCCACCCCAGTGTCATCTTCTCCAGGAAGTTCTGCTCCATACCCCTCCACCAAGCCAGTGTGACGTTTGTCTCCTTTGTATCCACAGAACACTTTATGTGACTTCTCTTGGGATAACCATCATCTCTCTTGTTCAATATTTAGGCATTCCACTGTGCATAAGAAGTACCCCCAACAATTACAATTCACAGACCTGGTGGTCCTCCCTGTTGCATTTAAAGACAAAGAGGTTCAAAGCCATGGAGAGCCTTGCTGCAGCAGAGGGTCTCTATTGGGGGATACAGGGGATAGAAGTGGAAAAAGTAGGCTGGGATTTGCTTGGAATGCGTGAGGAGTTGGAAAAGTATTATCAACAATTATCTCACTTGTCAGTGGCTGCCTCTCTTTGGTTTGGCATATTGTACATATTATGAACACTTTAGGATCTTGCACAAAATAGTATTTTTGGAGGGCATTCTTTTGGCAGTATCTCTCAAAAGTTTTCAAGTGCACCAGCAATTCCACTTCTCTAAGTTTATTGTACAGATATACACAACGAGGCAAAGATATAACCTTGGTACATTTGTACCAGTACCAATTAAATAGCAAAAACTGGTTAAGAAACTGAATATGTACCAATAGTGCAGTGTCTAAATAAATTTAGATACATAATAGTACTATTCAGTCACGAAAAGGAATGAAGTAGTTCATTCTACTAGCATGGGAAGATGGCCAGGCGTACTGTCAAGTAGAAAAGGTAAGGGGCAGAATTCTGTGTTTATTATAGTCTCATTTTGAAAATAAGCATATAAGTGCAGCTATCCATCATATGTTAATGTTTATGTATGTAGAAATACAGATGGGTGGGTAAACAGAGAAAGAGCTAGGACAGTAAACACAGAACTGTTAACAATGGTCACCCTCAACCAATAGGGATGGGGATAAAAAAGAAGGATGTTTACTTTTCACTTTAATAACTTCAGTATAGCTTGAATTTTAAAAAGAGTAATTCCTTTTGTACAAAGTAAAACAAGAAAGGAAGAAAATAAATTGTTGCAAAAAGAGGAAGGCCAATATGTGGAGGTGAACTCTTTTAGATAGCCCTTAATTTACCTTGAGTTCTGAGCCAGGTCTAATTTGTCTGGCTCTTCCAGGGTATTTCCTTGGGTAGCTGGTTTCCTACCTCATCTGATTCTTCAATAGCCTTGGTTATGACTTCGATTTCTACCTTACCTTCTCTGGCGGAAGGCCACATTTGGCTGCCACAGCTGTGATGCATGATTCTGTTACCAGGGTTCCTTGGGGGAAGCCAAATCCTCGAAAGGCCGTGTTGGATGGTAAATTTGTCAGGCATGCACGGCCCCGGAACCTGAGGTTGCGGATTTTATATGCATTTTCCAGCTTCAAGATAAGAAATTCTGTTACCTAAAGTAAAAGGAGATATTTACATATACCGGACAACATTTTTTCCTTTTCTCTAAAAGTCAGTTACAGTGTTGAACTGCTTGTGGAAGGAGGTAAGTATTTGAAGAAACTGCTCCATGAAGACTCATATAGAAATTCTGCATTCTGTTCACAAACCAGGACAGTCCTGGTTTCTGATATACGTACCAGCTCTGAGTCATCCAACGTGCACCCTCCGTTAATGAAGCACTCGATGTCTAGAGCTTTGATTCGCCCGTTGTTCATGAATCCCACCTGTCACCAAATGATGGACATTTTACGATATGTTTGGAATTTAGTGCTAAGTTTGCTCCTCCATGGGCAGGACTGAAGACAGGCCACTCCCATTTGCTCTGTGGTGGACTACGTCTGGATAGTCTCTCGTTTTTCAGTGCTTGGCAGACAAAGACCTCCTCTGACCTGAATTTTGCTGAGCCCTTTTCTTTCACTGTGTAATTTTCTGGTTTCACAGTCAGTATGGAATTCTAAAATCCTTGCTTGTCTCCCAGCACTTAATTGCTACCCGCTTCTTCCTTGTTCTTGGAAGATTCTCTTCACTTTTTACTGATTTTCCTTCTAATTTAGTCTTTGGTTTTCCGCCTTGTGGAAAAGTCTCTGGGATTCCAGAGTGTGTCGGAAGGAATAGAAGTGCCTCTTGTTATGAGAAAGCCTTGGAGATTGGGGAATGGACACAGGAGGGACTGCCTCATCTTACTGAACTGGTGAAGCACTTTGTCACTCTGGAAAGATGGCATGAATATGAGCTGCTGTTACTACCAGGACTCACTGAGTGCACCTCGTATTTTTCTGAAGTTGCCACTCCCTTCCTCCCACCTAGACCATTTTGTTTGCACAGCCCAGAATGAAAAGAAAAATTACCACTTCCTAATGTAGTTCCACCAAGAACGAATTGGCCGTGGTTCCTTTGCCTTTTTGAAAACAGGGATAAATACGTCGATGGAACCATTTACCTATATGGGGCCACTTATATATTCATACTACAAGGGAAATTTTGGATAACAAATCAGAGAAGTTAGGAAATGGAGCAAAGTGTACAAGTTCAGAATTTATGGTAATTTTGACAAATGCTAGGCTGAAGTTTTCATGAAGGAAGGCTTGCTAAGCAAAGCAGTACCATAAGTGAGGGAGCAGAGGGATTCTGAAACTGTTCAGTATAAACTTTTCAAGGATTTTGGAAGGGCCTATGCACACATAGTCATCTATTATGCTGGTCTATGAATAGTTCTGAATAACCAAGCAAAACTTTGAGGATACATACACATACACATTATAATATTGGAAGCAAAATTATATTTAAAAATAAAACTTTTTTTCAAAAAGTCTGTTTTTTAAAATTATATTTTATATTACTATAATTACCAAAATATTTATAGTCTAGAACCCTCTTAATAAGTACTAGTACTAAAACAGTCTCATAACTATGGTATAATTGAAGCCTGATTTATAATCCAGCCCAAACCAAAGAACTCAACAGCTACCATAACACCAACTCCCACAATCCCAGAGGGTGCCTTCACATTGCTCTTGGGCCTAGAGGATAATAAGAGTTGTGAGTATTCATTTATTTTTTATTTGAAGGTGAAAAAAAAGGTTTAATGGCCAACTATGGTCTTTTCCTCTCTAATTATAAAAATTACTAATATCAGTGGAAGAAATAAAATTGTGCTGTGCTATGGAAAGCTGTGGTTTAGTCACAGGGAATAGAATAATTTAGTAATCTAAAGCAACAACAGAATCAGACAGAAAAATCTAGCTATGTGTATGCTGTGTGTGCCAAGTTGCTTCAGTTGTGTCTGACTCTTCGTGAAACTACAGACTATAGCCTGCCAGACTCCTCTGTTCACAGGATTCTCCAGGCAAGAATACTGGAGTGGTTTGCCATGCTCTCTTCCAGGGGATCTTCCTGACCCAGCAATTGAACCTGTGCCTCCTATGTCTCCTGCAATGGCAGGTGGGTTCTTTACCACTAGCACCATCTGGGAAGCCCATGTGTATGCCATAAGCAATTCCCAAATAAAGCATGTTTGATATGGGAACAATTACATTAGATCTGTCCTAACAACTCAGCTACAAATTTGAAGTATTGTTGTCAACCAGATCCCAGCAATTATTTATCACAGTGTTTGTGCTATAGTTGCACAAAAATACAAAGGATGTAATTTGAGACAATTTTAAATTATTTCACTAGTTAGTGGATTCTTTTTCCTATTTGAAAAGAGCTTTTTGTGACACTCATAACCATTTGGTGGGAACACTTGTAAAAAATGATTTTGCAGTTAAATTGGTCAAATCATTTCCAAACGTCTGTATTGTGAAATAATATTTTTATCATCAAGAAGCTTTGGTATAACAAATGTCTGAAGTTTTATTTATTTATTTATTTTTTGTCTTTGAGGAATCACTAACATAAATCTTGTTCCTTAAATAGTGTTTTTATCATTATTGGAAACTGTATTTTTTATCATTTAGCTTCTTCATAATTTTATAATAGATTTACTAAAAGCTCCTCACAAAATGTTATGAGTATTCAAATTTTAATATTGTAGATGTTAAGATGATTGTTTTTAGAATTTGGCAAAATAAAAATAATAGGAAAGGGTAAAACCATTCAAATAAAATGAGGTACTTTAGTATTTTCCTCTTTAATACTTACTTTATATTTTCCAAATAATGGGTGTCTTCCCCCAGTTATTAACATATCATCTTCACGATCAAGAACAAGACGGATGGGGTGACCAGTTCTAAAGAAAACAAATTTTAGATTCGTCTTCCATCCCACCCATCCATTCATCCATCTACTCATCTACCATCCACCTACATATTTATCCATTCTCTCATTTAACTATCTACCCTCCCATCTATCCACCCTCCCACTCATAGGTACAAGCATTCATTTAACCATCCCCCATCACTTATATATTCACTGAGTGCATACGGTGTGCTAGGCACTGATATGAATTGATGTATGACCAAATCACTATTACCTCTATGTTCTAGAACTCAGTGTTTGGAGATCTAGCCAAAAAAGATTAACGTCACATGTCAGTTAACTTGTGTTCTTATGCTTCCAATGTGATTCTCACCCAGATCTATTCTTTTTTCATATCCCTGCCACTAGTTACCGGAGAAGGCAATGGCACCCCACTCCAGTACTCTTGCCTGGAAAATCCCATGGACGGAGGAGCCTGGTGGGCTGCAGTCCATGGGGTCGCTAAGAGTTGGACACAACTGAGTGACTTCACTTTCACTTTTCACTTTCATGCATTGGAGAAGGAAATGGCGACCCACTCCAGTGTTCTTGCCTGGAGAATCCCAGGGATGGGGAAGCCTAGTGGGCTGCCGTCTATGGGGTCGCACAGAGTCGGACACGACTGAAGCGACTTAGCAGCAGCAGCCACTAGTTACAAAGGAGAAAGAGTGTGAACAGGTAGATCAAACTTAACAACACAACTGGAAAAACAAGAAGCACACAGCCTAGGAAGTCTGGGTTAGAATCTTCACTTTCAGTCATAAATCCTACTGTGTTGGCTAATTTGGGCTCTTGTGTAGCTAGGAGGTTCAGGCTTTCTGTTTACCTTGGCAGAGGTTCCCAGATTTTGAAGTGCAGAAGAATCATCTGGAGTGCTGGTGGATTCTGCAGCATCTGGGCCTAAGTGCAGATTCCTGGGCCTTACCACTAGGATTCGGGTGGGAGTGGCTCTAGACTCTACATCTTTCTCAGTGATTCTGATGCAGGGGTCTTCAGGTACATGTTGAAAACCCACGATTCTACCAGAATTTCCTTTTTTCTTTAATGGTGAGGACCACCTGGAGCATCAGTGAAATGTAGTTTCCAGTCCATCCCCCGGTCATCCTGATTCACTGGGTCTGGGGTGGGGAGGCAGGACTTTCTATGAACTTGGGAGACTCTTATTATCAATAGGTTGGGAACACTGCTCTGGGAAGTACTTAATGCACAGCAGGTATTGTAACTTAAGGCAATGGTTCTCATACTTGGATGCACAGTGGAATTACTGGGGAATTTTTAAAATAGACTGATGCCAGGGTCAATGAGGGGTAGCCTAGGTATTGGGATTTAAATGCTCCCTAGATGATTCTAACATACAGTCATGTTTGAGAAGCCTTAAATGCACAAAGCCTGGTGGGAATACAATGAATTAATTATTCCTTGCTGAGTCCTTGGTGGGTGTGAATCGAGTTTCATTATGAAAAAACTGGGGATGCGATTCAGATTCTGCCTTCTCCCCACCTGTCATTGCAAAATGAGGCACATGTCTGAGTGCTTTGGGACCTCTGAATTACATGGAAACTGTCAAGGGAAGCGGGACCTTTGAAATTTGCAGGACAGTTGGGGCTTTGACATAGTAACAAAACAAGACAAGACAGCCATAAAAATGAACAAGGAATAGAAAAGTCAGCACGTGAACAGCATGAGCAGTGCAGGAGCAAGACTTCTGGCTGGGGTTAGACCAGGAGCTCTGTTTGAGGATGTCTTGTGTCTACTGAACATCCATTGAATGAGCATCCTCCCAGGAGCTGGAGACTTTTCTTTCTCACCCTGCTTTGTCTTCAGCTGGTGGTAGAAAGGAAAAGTGGGGGAGCAGCCTCTCCCTTGGCACTCCACTTGGGCAGGTGACTTGCCCCACCCCTAAATGGGTCATCTTCCATGAAGCTCAAGATGGGGCAGTGTCAGCTCTGGAGGTGTTCAACTAATAGTACCACTTTTCCTTTATAGAGCAGATTAGCCTATTCAAACTTCTAAGTGCATTTGACTTTTCCAATAACTTTAGGAGGGTGGATAAAAGAGACAAGAGGCTGAGGTGCCCAAGGATACTCAGCTGGTGATGACAGCAGCCCAGGTGACCCTCGGGCTGCCGATATGCCCTCAGCTCTGTGCATTTCACGCCCTCCCGTGTCCCTAGGTGCACTTACTTGAGAGCACCCACAGCTGCAATAGCCCCGAAGACAGCCGGTCTTCCTATCTTCCCGCCAAAACCTCCACCCACTCGCTTTACATGACAGGTGATCCTGTTGATGGGGATGTTTAAAGTGGAGGACACTGTTTTCTGTAAAAGGTAGGTAATGGGAAAGTTTTACAAGGGTGAAGTGGTAAAGAAGGTTTTTGCTTCCTAAAACACAACAGCAAAATTCATCAACCCCTACTGTTAGTAAAAACAAAGAAATAAACAGCTGAGACAGTCTGAATCTTTCAGCGTTCTACTGAGTTCATTAATGTTGCTAATCTCCATAAAACAAACTTTCCAGCAGAAAAGTGGTCTTTTCCAAAAGGGAAACTGTCAGAGTCCTGGATTCCTGTCAAAACCTGGATCCTAGCCAAATGCTTACACCTAAAGTCCCAGTAAGGTGAAAACCTGCAAACTCCTGACAATTTATTAAACAGGAAGAAATGTTTGCAACTAAAACCCGGAACACTTTATGACTGGGGAAATGATACTGTGTTATGAAGTGCTGTGTTTACTCCAAAGGTTGCCTGTAGTGATTATTTTAGGGAAAAATCAAGTACAGAAATAATTGTGTCATCCAATCACTGTCACATTTAAGCATGAAGCCAGTGAATGTTCACTTTAAATTGAAAATGGTTGTGGCTGTTCTTTCATTTACTTGACAAGACCGGAAAACATAAAAAATGGTTCCAGGGTCTTAGTTGCTCTGCTGATGTGTAATACTTAGATTCTAAGACCCTGCAGGTAAAATGGCAGCCGTTGTGAGGCTGTGGAGGCTGAAGGCCATGAGGGAACTGGGAAGTTGGGGAGGAGGTGGGGCAGATCCTGGACCTCACCTGCACGTGGGCTGGATCCTGTGTTGACACATAAATGTCCAGTTCTTTGTCCTCTGTCTTTGGAATAACAAGCACTCTCTGTGTTTCCATGTAAAAATGCTCCTGTCCTCCGACATGGACCTCTCCTGTTAAGGGCAAGTAAAGGAAAGTGCCTGAAGGTGTGCTCTGGTTGGGGAATTCAAAAGCAAGTGAGACATGGACTGGCTGGCTGGAATTGTCCTGATTGAGAAACTGATGGATCAGGTGTTTTGTCCTGTGACAACTGAGGTCATCTGTTTCAGAGACTGCGGTTCTGGATAAGAAGTTGAAAATCTCTGCTTTTGTTCTTCATTCTGTCCTTGACTAATCAAAGTCTTAGGAATTTTTTATTTATTCTATTGCTCCCTACCTGCCCCCCTCCCCAACCCCAAGCAACACATGCACAATTTGAAAGGAAGCGAGAGAGGAGAACTTTGGTAAAATGCCACGACTTTAGGGGGTGGTCTTTCTGAAAGGAAATCACATGCTCTCCAGTCTGTTTCAGAAGAGAATTGCACAAATATTCTAGGAAACAATCCTGAGTCACTCACCTTCAACAATTTGATCGACTTTTTCAAATGCCTCCTCGATGTTTCCTTGTTCAAGTTTTTTTTCAGGGCACAGGAATGAGTTGTGTTTTATGGCATCCTGAGTGACAGGAAGAAAAAAAAGCTAATTCTTTTTGTCGTTTTCTTCCACTGGCAAATTTTTCTTACTCAAAAGCCGGCAAACTCAGACAATCGCCATCTGCTAGGACACGTGAAAGGAGTCAGGCCAGCAAGGGAGTGTGTCCTTGAGTAGCAGACTCCCCGCAGAGCCGAGATGCCATAGAAAATGCCTTCTCAGTTGCAGAGAAAACCAGCAAGGGTTAGAGAGACATTAAGATTTGAGATCTGGGGATACTATGATGGTCCAGGATAATAACTACTCATTTCTCCATTTCAATGTGGATGTCCAGGGCACAGGTGATAGATCCAAATGCAGTAAGAGTGAGGCTCAGGGCCCTCCCCTTTTCCCCACTTCATGAATAAAAATACTTGTGTCAGACTTCATGTTGAAGGGGAGGACTCAAGTCCTAATGCACCTCTGGGGCAAGAAAACCCAACAGAGATATGGTAGGCAGTTTGTTCATTTCTTTGTGTATTTGGCATATCTCATAAGGGCTTCCTAGCCCTTTATGCTAGGGTTTTTTTTGGCAACAATATTATGAACTGACTGACACATGAATACTGGAAGCCATCCTGTCCTGCTGTTCTGTGGGTTGATCTATGGCAGTTGATTCTTGCTTAACCTTTATTTCCTTTTTTAAAAAAATTTAATTTACTTTATTCAACGTAAGCACAAATATGTCTATTTGTCAAGAGTATAGTGTTGAAGATCAACCCCCCACTAAAGAAACAAAATGCAAAGCAACTTCTCCCCCCTCCAGAAAACAGTTTTCCTCAAATTACTCACTAATTTAATAACAGAATTTTCCAAATGTTAAGAAATCTAGGATTATTACCCTGTAATGATAACACCTAATAACCTTTAGATACAGGTGTTTTCCATATTTCACAAGGACACCTGACTCTTGTGTTCTTACTCCCTAATGATCTCAAGTCCGTGGCCTTTTTTGTTAATGACAATGTGAATAGTGAAAGCAGCTAATATTTATTGAGTGCATGCTTTGTGTCAAACACTGTACAATAGACAGTGTATTTACATGTATTCTCACATGAATTCTATTATTCTCTCCACTTTCCAGATGAAGAAGCTGGGCTTAAGGAGGTTAAAATAACTTTCCCAAAGTCATGCTTCAAATAAGTGATGGAGGCAGTTTTCAAGCCTGGCTGTTTTCAGAAACATCTTGCCTAATAATAAATGCTTGATTTCTCAAAGCAGTAGAAAATGAAGAATATAGCTGAAGTTTTCACTTTTTTGCTATACCAAGATCTCAGTATGTCAATCTAGTATGTGTGGAAGTACGTTTATTGTCATCTGTAAATATGTCCTAAGTTAGTATAATCTTATTATAATATATGCTATGTTTATATATAATATATGCTATAACTAGGTGCTAGCCACTGTTCTACATGCTTTCTGAATATTAACTCATTTAGTCTCACAACCTGATGAGGCAGGTTTTATTACTGTTCTCTTCTTTTTACAAAGGAGGAAACTATGGCACAGATATGTTAAGAAACTTGTCCAAGGTCACATAGCTAAGAAGTGGTGCAGCCAAGATTCAAGCCTGGCAGTTTGAATCACAGTTCTAGAACCAGTGTTTTTAGACAGAACTCTATATTGCTTCTTACATATATAGTCATGTGAATGAATGAATGGATGAATGAGCATTGGTATATATGACTGTTCTTTTACCTACTTTTCTTCACAGAAGAACTCTTTTTACTGATGGTGGAGAGTCCTATTCTGAGGGAACCCTAGATCTCTAAGTGTTCTGAGCTCCAGGATATTTCATGAGGATATCCTTTGGGTGCCATTTCCCCTCTTGAGGAAATGGGATTGGAATTGATATTTCAAAAACCCTTGTTAGGATCCTAGTACAACTCTAGAAAGGGGTGTGAGCCAAGAACAATGGCCTGAACTTCTTGCAAACTTGACAAAATGGGAATTTGGAATAGAGTTGATTTAATTTAGAAAGAACTAGAAACATGACCTTTTTAACACTCTGAATATTGAGCAAGTTGTACCTTTTAGGGACATTTTTAAAATGTTCAAATGGTTCACTAGGGCCTTTGAAAAAAATTTATTTCTTTCACAAGCAAAAATTAAGTACTCTTTTTTTTTTCTATTTAATTGATATGAACTTATCTTTCATTGAATTAGAGCACACAAATGCCATAAATCTACATCTGATTTTTCTAATCTAAATTCATTATTTTTTGCTGGAAGTTGCATTTGTTTTCCATCATCTAGACCCAGAAGCGAGAATGGAAATTTCTATGGAATTCTATCATGAAAGTCCCACTGCTTTGGGGCTCCGTTTTGAAAAGATTATTACTCCCAATATCCATTCCCACCACTTTCCTCAAGTAATAGAACCCCCAGTTTCTAGTGAATACCTGGCCACCTAGAATAAAATGTATGTTTCCCAGACCCCCTTTCTAGGAGTGTTGGTGTGGTACATGACTAGGTTCTAACCAAGGAGATGAAGAAAGATTATGTGCAGCTTCTGGAAAGGGTCTTTAAGGGGAGGGGATATTCTCTTCATCATTGCCGCATTCTCTCTGCTGACAGAAGTGTGGACTCAAAGGTCAGTGTTCAGTAACTGTTGTGGACCGAAGTGTGATCTAGAGAATGGAAACCACACAGGACAGAGCGACTATTAATAGATATAAGGAGCCCAGACCCTGACACTTAGAGTCACATGTAAGTTTGAAACTGACCATTTCTAGACTTTTTTGAATGTGCAGGACAAAGAAACTTCTATTTTTTTCCTGTTTCTTGGAACCAAAGCTAATTTTAATTCATGCAAGTAATGCCTTCCAGAAAAGTTGATTTTTCCAGAGTAAACCAGCGATGAAAAAGTAGTAGAACCCTGAATAAGTCTCGCATTAAGAAGTTTACAAGGGACTTCTGATTCTACAACCTTATAGGAGAGCCCAGGCACTCTGCTTACCTCGATGGTGAAGATTATGGGCTCCAGCTCTTCATAAGTTATCTTTATCTTTTCAATAGCACGTTTTGCCTGTACATCTGTTTCTGCAACCACAGCACAGATGATCTGGCCCACGCAGAGTACCTGCAAAAAGTATAGGCATGAAGCCGGGGGGAAATTCTGGGTAAAAGTACTATCAGTCCAAACTTACCAGTGGCTGGTGCCTTAGTTACCATTATTGACCAAGAGTAACCAGACTGGAGTCACATCATGTGCTTGACTAAAAAAAAATTCTTTAAACTTTTAATTTAAAAGAACGTTTTAGGCTGCTGGAGCCATCTACACTTACCGAGGAGATGTCCGAGAGTGATCAAGTAAACCCAAGCACCTAGACAGTAAAACTGTTACCTTTTGAGGCCCTCTTTTTATTCAGCTCACTTTTTCCATTTCCTTCCTTTATTATCCAGTCTTCTCATAAAATCTCCCTCAGTATATTTTGCTTAAAGTTAAGACTTAGATAACACTTGTTGTTTATTATCATCAGGAATGGTGGATTTGGTAGTTTTTCTATTATTCAATAGAGTCTTACCCCAGTGAAATGAAGAGTTCCACTCAGCTTTCAAGATAATTCAATTATCATTGCTCCCTACATCATAAAGTCTGTGTGACAAAGTTTGATAAAAATTTAAAAAAAAAAAAACAAAACATACATGTAGCCCAGGACTTCCCTGGTGGTCTAGCGGCTAAGACTCCTCACTCCAGATGAAGGGGGCCGCTGTTTGACCCCTGGTCGGGGAGCAAGATCCCAAATGCCGCAACTAAAGGTCCTGAATAACGCAACTGAGGCCTGGCACAGCCAAACAAATAAAAATATTTTTAAAGTAAAAAAAAAAAAATAAAAAAAATAAAAGTTAATTTAAATCATACATATGGTTTCATTAGCCATTTTACTCAATTGAATGTAAGCCTCAGAGTGGATGTGAATTTGGCTGGGACCGGAATTTGCTATGTCCTCTGTTGAGGGTGATTCATTCATGTGGGATGCCTTCATGGAGTCATTTTAAAGATAAGGGGAGTATATTTTGAACACTATGATTCCTGTGCCTCCCTCTACAGCCCCCAAACTGAAGCACTGACCCCCAGTGGGACTGTATTTGTAGATAAGGCCTTCAAAGAAGTAATGAAGGTGAAATGAGGTCCTAAGGTTGGAGCTCTAATTCAGTGTGACTGGTGTCCTTAAAAGAAGATGTAGGGGGAGAAAAGGGAATTCCCTCATGGTCCAGTGATTAGGACTTCACGCTTCCACTGCAGGGTCACGGGTTCCATCCCTGGTAGGGAAACTAAAATCCTGGATGCCATGAGGCATGGCCAAAAAAAAAAGAGGTAGAAACACCAGGGAGGCTTATACACAGAGAAGAGGCCGTCTCCTATGAGGACACAGGAGAAGGGAGCCATCTTCAAACCGGCAAGAGTGACCTCAGGATAAACCTGCCAACACCTTGATCTTAGACTTCTAGCCTCTAGTAATTGTGAGAAAATACATTTTTGCTTTATAAGCTACCCATTATGTGGTATTTTGTTTTGGCAGCCTGAGAAGATAACATAGCTCCTAAGCAATAGCCAACTTCCTCATCTGGAGTTCAACCGAAAGAACAGTGGTTTATTTCATGGCTGGAGGAGAAACAGCCTGAAATGTGACAATAGTAGCTAACATCTGCTGAGAGCCTTCACATGCCACGCAATGCTGTAAACACTTCACATGTATCAGCTCATTTAAATTGCATAACAACACAATGAGTTGGGTTCCTCTGATTATTCCCATTTTACAGGTGATGATATTTTACAGGTTTCAAGACACCATTTCACAGGTGATGATACAGAGTGGCAGAGTGAGACCATGAACCAAGATAGTTTGGCTCCAAAAGCAAGTGCCCAGTGAATGATGGTAGAATTGAATTAAAGGTCAGGAATGATATGAGCAACTTTATTAAAAATGGAATATATGAAGGTCAGTGGGAGGTGGTAGGGAGAGGGTTGGTCCAAGAAGGAAGAGAGTTCAATGTAAATAATGGAGAGTGGCTGTATATTGTATTCTCCTTTCTAGATTTTTTTCAAGGATTTTCCATCCTGATACATGCCAGTTCTTGCATTTATTCTTCAAATAAGAGTAAACTGACTCAACAGTACACAGTGGGAAAATGAGTATTTGTTGTTTTTCTGTAATAAATTTCCTTTTTGCAGTTATTTCCTGATTCCAGAAGAGTAGGTCTATAAAGGCACTGAAAAGTGAAAGCGTGTCTGCTCAGTCGTGTCTGACTCTTTGTGACCAGGTCTATAGCCTGTAAGGCTCCTCTGTCCATGGGATTTTCTAGGCAAGAATACTGGAGTAGGTAGTCATTCCCTTCTCCGGGGGATCTTCCCAATCCAGGAACAGAACCCAGGTCTCCCTCATTGCAGGCAGATTCTTTACCCTTTGAGCCACCAGGGAAGCCCCACACAGAAGCATTAGAAGAGAGAGAGAGAAGCATTAGAGAGAAGCTGGAAGAACTGGCTTTCTGGCCCCTAGTGGCAGAGAGGGCTGGGAGGGCATGGAAAGCTGCCTGGAGGTGGTACCTTGGTGATCATCTGCGCCAAGTCACATGAGACAGCACGCTCTGTACCTCACCTCATCTACGGCCAACAGTTTGTCATCTTCTGTGCCATTGGTGCCTGGAATGTCCTTCGCTGTTATCACATCAACCACCCCAGGTATTTCAAGGGCCTCGGACAAATCAATTGATCTGAAAAAAGAGATATATTTGAGAAGTAGAAATCAGCAAGCTTTGAGGGAGGGAGGGATAGACCATGGATGAAAGTCAAAATATATGACAACTGGACTATAGGCCCTGACCAATCAGAGCTGAGCTACCAGAGAGCAGGGTCCAGGAGCCTCCCTGCTGGGCCAGGGATAACATTGTAGTTGCTGGAAGGGGAGAGAAGGGGGATGGCCATCATGTCTGTGGCAAGGGGCATCCTAAGGAAGTTTAGGACAGTGGCCATTTACCATTCAGCAATAACCTAGTTCAGGGTTTTATCACCAGCTGCATATTAGCCCTACTCAGAGTTACTCCTCTGAGCCATGCCTGAGGCTGCAGCAGGGAGATGAAAGCAAGAGCCCATAATTGTGAGTTTTTTTCTCCCTTTCACGATGATCATTTCTAGTAACATTCCTTTCCTCGTCTTAGGGCTGGTGACCTTTTAAACATTCTTTCCATTAGGTTCTTTGGGTTTATGACATTTCCAAAGAACGGTCACATTGCTTCAGGGAATCCCCAAGTGTGCTTTAGAAAGAGTTTTTGGAAAGCTTTTCGTTTACTTACATGATTTTTGCATAGGCTCTGGTACTGGTCACTAAAGCCATGCAGAGTTCTTTATCCACCATGGGGATGTCATCACAAAACTCGGCCTCCCCGGTGGCGTGTTTGAGACCCGATAGGTGCATGACAGGGCGTCCGACTGGATCTTGGAGGGGCTGGTGAGAATCCACACTCTACAGAGAAAGACAAGAGCTTCCCTGGGAAACTTCCATCTTCAGAAGTGGCCTGGCCAATTGCCAACACTCCTGATTCAGGGTTGAGAAATCAGATGGTCACTCTCAGTCAACAAACACTGGAGTGGGTCAGATGAGCATGAGAGTTTAATGATGTAACTTGATTGGGGAGCTGTCATTTCAGCTCTGTGGCTATGCTTTAGTTGGGGCCAATGTTTTAGCAAAATTGTGAAGTCAGTGAAGGGACACTCTGGCTTCTCCTTTTGGCGTCTTCTTTTCCCGAGTGGTGGCCCATATCCCTGACTTCTGGAATTCAGGCGTCTCCCTGTCCTGCTTTCTTACCTTTTTAAGGAGCAGCCTGTTTACACATAAAGCCATCATGATGATGAGGCTTGGAGTGATATAATTCCTGAGAGCGGGGCACCAAAATCTAAGCCAAAACCTGCTTATTGACAGGAGCAGGGCCTCTGGTGGGGGGGCTGGGGGTGCCAATGGCAATGGAGCCCATCCAGATCTGGTCTAAGCTGCCTTCTCTGCCCTTGCGAGTGGCAACAAAATATCCCTGGGAGTGTAGTAAGTGGAGGAAGTGTTTATTCTGGAACTCTTCTACCGGAAGATGTGTGTGGAGTGAGTATGGAGATTGGGTGGTGGGAGGGCTTGTGCTCCAGTGGAAAATTATAGATACTTTCTCCATTGTTCTTGGAGAGAAGGGATTCAGTTGCTTGCAGGCTCTCATTTTGCTGACTGGAGGTTAAGCATTTGCAATCAGGGGCTGGAGACTGACCCTTGCTACTCTCCTGCTCTGTCCTTCCCCCACGCCCAGCCAAGCTACTCTTCAAACATTTGCCCAAAGAACGGCAGTTGGAAGAGACTCTCAGTTATTAGTTGGATGGTCAAGCTGCTTCAGATGACTTTGGCCTGAGGGCATCCAGCTTCAGTAGCTCGGGTCTGATCTTAGATCCAGGCTCTTCCTGCATAGGCCTGAAACAAAGGGCCAATGTCCTGGCAAAACTCAGAAAGTCAGAAGGGAAATGTGCAACTCTGAAGTGCTTGCTTGTTCACACAGCTATCACTGTCTCTTAGTTTCTCGGTTTCCATTAGATTAAACTCACTGACCTGGTACCTTTGGACTCCCTGTGGAACCGTGCCTGGGAAGTCTTCTAGAGCGCTCAGGAATCGGTCTGAAATTTCAGGATAACGGCGGCTATTCTGAGAGATGATTCAAAACAATAAAGATAAGCTGACTAGTCTATGATTCAACTGGGCTTTGATTTCTGTGAAAAGGATTTGGCGAAGGTCACCGAGAAACCATGAGTTCAGTTAGCAGGGATGATGCAAATTCACAACGCCTCCCAGACTCTTGCTTTGGCAAATGCTCCTTGCCCTCCCTCCCTTTGCACACTAGGAGGACCTGGACAGACTGGTTGAATCTGATCCTGGAGCCAAGCTAGCCCAAGGAGGGAGAGGCCCTCTGGCAGCAAGCTGGGCAGAGGCAGCAGGAGAATCAAGAAAACTAGGGGCTGGGGGAGCCATTCTAGAATGAGCTGGGGTGGTTCACTGCCCACACAAAACTCAAATTTAATTATTTTCCTCAGCTTTTCTGGGAGAGCAGTAAGACTGGGAAGGCTCTTTGGGTGTCACTGAAACATATCTAGTGTCTTGATTCGGAAATTCAAGGGTGGCAAGAGTTATTCAAGTAAATGTGGTTTGTGAGGGTCTTCGTCTTTCTTTCTTTCATTCCCCAACCAGGGATTGAACCCGTGTGCCCTGCAGAGGAAGTGTGGAGTCTTAACCATTGGATCACCAGGGAAGTCCTGTGAGAGTCTTCATCTGAATGAATAAAACCCAGACAGTTTAGGAACACGGGGCTGTTGGGGTGGGGTGTGGTTGGGGAACACGGGTGCAAGGTAGGGTGAAGTTCTAGTCATAGTCTGGGGAGGAAAGATGGATTGAGCGGGGAAGAGAGAGAAAGAGAGAAAAAATGTTCTGCTTTGGTAACTTATTCCCGAAGTTCATAATCAGAAATTCTGAGAAGAAGCTACTTATATATTAGCATACAGGTGGTGCTCATGGTAAAGAACCCACCTGCCAACAGAGGAGACAAAAGAAACAGGGGTTCAGTCCCTGGATCAGGAAGATCCCTTGAAGGAGGGCACGGCAACCCACTCCAGTATTCCTGATATGGACAGAGGAGCCTAGGGGACTACTGTCCGTGGGGTTGCAAAGAGTCGGATGTGACTGAGGCAACTTAGCATGCACTCATAAATGTTTTGACTTTTTGAAAAATAAAATTTTATTTAACATTTCATATTGAATATAAAATTCCAAAATAGGCAAAACTAATCTACAGTGTCATTAAGCAGATCAGGGTTGCCTGGGGGCAGGGATGAGAGTGTTGAGAGCAGAGGGGCAAAAGGGCACTTTTGGGGATGATGGAAATACTTTTGTTTGAAGTGGTGGTTGCACTGGTTTACACATTTGCCGAAACCCTCTGAGTTTAAATAATAGGTGCATTTTGTTCTATGTAATTATACTTCAACAGAGTTGATTTTAAAAGAAAAACAATTGCACACGGAAGCAGGGGTCCCATCATGTTTCCCTGCTCAGGGCACTTGGTAAGCATCTGTGCACCAAAGACAGTCTGGCATCCTGAGCCTCACCCCACAGTAACCCCGAAGGGCTGAACCCAGGACGAAGGAAAAGCTGGAACTGATAGTTTGCAAAAGGAGCGAGGAAGGTGGGAGCTTATGCTGCCAGGAGCCCATAAAAGCCAGAGCACTTACAGGCACAGGGAACGGCTTTATGAGCTTCTTCAGTTCCTGCAGAACTTGTAGGTAGAACTTGAAGAAGAAGCTGACTACCAGAGTCCTCTTGAATTCCACCCTCCCACCTGGAGCCCAGCCTGGGAGGGAGACTTCGTCCAGGAGCCGCCTGCAAGCTTCATCCAGCATCAGCTCATCCCACTGCCTGGGAGGGTTGGGGGCAGGAAGGAACCAGTGAGAAAAGGCAGTCTCCATGACCAGAGGTCTCTGTGACTAGGGGCCTGTGCTAGATGGTTCAAAGACCCCCAGGGTCTCACTTTACGAGTTGGATGGAAACTTAGAAATCACTTAAATAAGCTGTTCAGGGAAACCGAGGCCTGGGAGGCTGCACTAAGTAGCCTGGACATGCTAGAACCCAGGCATTAAATAAAGAGACCACCATGGCCAATCCCATGGTGAACTGAACAGGACTCAGACTTGGACACTGCCTTTGCTGAGAAGGAAACAGAGTGCCCCTGAGCAGCGGGAGTGATGGGGAGCGCTTGGAAGCGGCCTGGTGTGGGTTTGCCAGAGCACTGATGTGCATAGGAGCACCGGAGCTGAACACTTTCCTGGGCCATTTTCATTGTACACCTCACCCAAAGGGTGGTGCCTTATTAATCAAAGTCAAATGAGGTTAGAGTCATTTAGCAAAATTACAGAAAGAACAAGCAACGATTCTACATATAAGAGTTTCCATCTTTCCACTTTTTTTTAAATGTCAAGCTTCACCATCAGGGTACAGGGTGTGTCGCTTACCTCCCTAGGAGCTGCTGGCAGGACTTATGTGCACTGACTGTGGCAGCCCCGACCCCTCCATAGGTGATGCTCAGGTCCTCGATGATGTCTGTGCCCTCTTTGAACAGGACTCGCATGCCGGCATTCACGTCGGGCAAGGCGTTTTGCTGGCACTGAGCCTGTCGGAAGGCTGACACAAATTCCCACTGTGGAGACAAAGACCATTTGGAGTTATTTGATATGTCAGAACTAAGAGCGAGCTTTCTGCTTCTTGGTGCCACTAATTAATCACTTAGACTCAATCAAAAGGGACGCAAAGGACACTTGGGACAATTTGGCTGCCTCTTTGTTCAAAGCGATGTCCTCCCAAAGGTCCATCTCCAACACCCCATACTCTCAGTTAACAGGGTCACTGTGCACTTTCCCGCTGGGGCCGGGATGTCTCTGCAAGGGATCCCTGTGTCATTTCCCCATGCTCTTATTTCCAGGTGCCATTTAGGCTAGTCTCCAGACCCTTTGTCCCCCATGAGGATGGAGGATCCCTCCAACACAGGTGTTTGGAAGGTGATTTGCTTAAAGTGTGAAAGAGATCCACTGGATTTCTTGCTTTGTAGATACTATCCCTTTTTCATTCTGTAAAGTTCATAAAGGTGCTGAATAGAACTTTCCAACAGTGGACTAGGGAATTTTCTAGCAGGGACAAGAGTCAGAAGGGTGATGGCTCCCCTCATGATCCTTGGCACCAGGACCACTGGTGCGGTGACTAAGTTAACAGAGATGGCCGCTGCCTTGCATGTGTTTCCATGTTTTTGGCCACCGGGGGCACTGTGTTTGGGTCGGCCTGTTTTTCTGTCTGGGTCTCTTACACTGATCCACACTGGACTGGGAACACACTTCAGAGTTTCCATTCCCAAGGAAAAAATAAATGAAGACCATACTTGGCTGAAAGCATGACTTAATATGAGACTTCCTGCATGACCCTGCTGGCTTTGGATCTCTCTGTGTATCTGTTGTGTTGCCCCTCTTGGGAAGACTGGTCTCTCAGATTCAGGTACACTTTGGGGGAGAAGCACCAGGAATAGGGAGTGAGGACAGAGGGTCCCCTCTGTAGCCGGCTGCATGGCCATGTCTCCCCCAGAGATCATGTGTTAGGCGCTCCTGGTCTTCTGAACTGTTGGGGGTCAGCTCGAGTGGGCAGTCGGGAGGCCTAGCCCCAGCCTCTATCTCCTTGAGGGTCAGGCAGAGAAGCTCATTCCATAGCCAAAGAACTTTAATTTCCACCTCCCAGATCTTGGACACGAGCGGGTGTGTGAGCATGACCGCAGGTTGGGCAGGCCCCACCCCACAGCTGAAACAACAACCCCAGCTCCATGCCTCCCAGAGCTGCTGGCCCGAGGGCGGCTGCGGGCATTGGTGCCACGCCAGGCCACGAAGGACAGGAAACAGGTTTTCGGGGCAGACTTATTTTCCTTCCATCTGTTTTGAAACATCTAAAGATGACTGAACTCAGTTATAGAAAGAGAAAAACAACTCTCAAGTCTTACCTTTTGAGAGTGAGGAATATACACAGACTCCAAAATTTCTTCCGGCTTCAGGTCTGCACTTGCCAACCCAGCAAGAAAATGTTCACTTAGAGGAATCCGCCGTGTGCCTTCTGTTGAAGAAAATGACATTTCTGCACAGTTGCAACAAGGAATGCGAGATTATTCTATACTCTTAAATGTCAGCAGTGGAGAAGAAAAGGTCACCTTCCTCGCATGGAGCAGAGTGGGGGTCTGAGTGTGGTGGACCAGCCCCCAACCCGTCCTCCTCACAGGGAAGGGTGGTGGCAGCTTTGTGACATTTACTTTTTTGTTTGGTCGCTCCGTGGATCTTGTGGGATCTTAGTTCCCTGACCAGGGCTTAAACCCAGACCCCAGCACTGGAAGTACCAAGTCCTAACCCATGGACTGCTAGGGAATCCCTAGGACATGTACTCTTGTTAGCACACATGCTGTGTGAACTGGGCCTCTTCCTGTCCCCAAGGCCTACCAGACCTGTTTTCATCTTTCAGCAGAGACTGTTGAACTAAATCTAACTTGTTCAATACTATGATCAATGTTAGGGCATAGCTTAAGCTAAGGTTTGTTTCCACTATTAACAGAGCTCAGATTATTGGATTTGCTTTTTGTTCTTGCTGCTGCCGTTGGCTTCTAAGCTGGATTATTGTTATTTAGTTGCCGAGCCATGTCCAACTCTTCTGCAACCCTGTGGACTGTAGCCCGGGCTTCCCTGGTAGCTCAGCTGGCAAAGAATCTGCCTGCAATGGGGGAGACCTGGGTTTGATCCCCGGGGTGGGAAGATCCCTTGGAGGAGGCCATGGCAATCCACTCCAATATTCTTGTCTGGAGAAACCCCATGGATAGAGGAGCCTTGCGGGCTACATGGGGTCACAAGGAGTTGGACACGACTCAGCGATTAAGCACAGTGCAGGACTGTAAGCCTGACAGGCTCCTCTGTCCATAGGATTTTCCAGGCAAGGATACTGGAGTGGGTTGCCATTTCCTCCTTCAGGGTATCTTCCCAACCCAGGGATGGAACCCAAGTCTTCTGCATTGGCAGGCGGATTCTTTACCACTGGACTCCAGGGAAGCTCTCTAAGCTGGATACCCATATCTTTAAAGCAATGTGAACAATTTACAAAACCTCCTTTCAGCCCCATTGTCACTACATGGTGGCAATAGTTAGAGCAGTCCCCTCTGGCTTTAAAAGTGGCTGTGGCTCCATGGGAAATGTGTGAGGAGACTGCAGCCCAGCAAATCTAACGTGCGTTCAGGTCTAGGAACAGCAGTGAGATGCTGATTGGAAGGTAGGTGTGGCCGAGACAGAGGAAGGTGGACCCCAGAGGGGCTCTTGTGTACCTGGGCCTCCCTCTTGGGGTGCCAGCTAGCTACTGGCCTCATTGGAGCTGGGCTGAGTGCAGACTGGAGGTGGCTTTGGCAGAGCTGGGAAAACAGAGACCTTGAGCCAAAGGTGACGACCAACATCCCAGCAGAGGAACACATCTAGCACCACTAGTCCTGAAGTAGAAGGCCCTGTGTCGGGGCCAGGCCGTCTTTGCTCTCCTGACGCCCCAGAGCCTTGGCATCCTCTCCCTTAGTCTTCAGGGTTCAAGATGGGGTGATTCTGGACTACAGGCCTGGCGGACCCAGCAAAACAGCTGACGGGGTCCTTCGGGGCTGAAGGATTTCCTCTCCTGGGCCCCACACAAAGCTGAATAGGAGTGTGAGGGCTTTTCCTTTGCCAGCAGGTCCCTCCCAACACTTCTCAGTTCCCACCCATCAGGGACCAGACTGTGTCAGCCAGCAATCCCCTGGGGAGGCTTATGATGCTGGTGAGATAATTCCTGGTTGGCCACACCCTGGAGTTCACATGGGGCAGTGTGACTGCTCCCTTGCACTCCAGTTTCCCGGGTCCAACTCAGCCCATTTGAGGGTATTTGATGGGGTGTGGGGGAGGGAGGGGGGGAGAGATGGAAAGTGGGGAGTTAGAAGACCTGGGGAGGTGGCTGCTGGTGAAGAGGCGAGCACTCCTGTTGGGAAATCAAGGCAGACTGGATTCCCATCCCTCACCCCTTACTGCAAGCGACCTCAGTCGGGGGCGGGCGGCGGGGGTTGGACAAATTAGATGTGTTGTGTAAAGTATCCAGCAGAGCCTGGCACAGTCAGTGCGCACTGGATGGGAGTGTCAGCCTCTTTGGAGCAGCCAGAGCCAATGTGAGGGCTGAGCATCTCAGGGAGACAAGGGTGGAATACCCTGGAGCAGCCCTCAAGGACCGCCCTTCTTAGCCAGCATGGAAAATGTTGCTAGCCTTCCTCCTGCCCCCAGGGGCCCTACAGTGTCCCCAGCGTGTCCTCACTAGACTTGTGACTTCTTACACGGCAACTGGAGAGGGGACATGAGGAGGAGGAGGAAGTGGTCCTCTGGTCACAGAGAGGCTTCTAGTCAGCCTCTAGACAGCCCTGGCTGCCGCGGGCTGGCTGAGCAGTGGTTGGGGCTGGGTGTCGTGTGTATGTGGCGGGTGGTACAGAAGGTGCCATCCCCTGCGTGAGAAGACTTCAGCCAGAATCCTGAGCTCCCCATGGTGGACTGAGAGCAAGAGACATGGGCTCTGACATAGCACCTCCTAAAACAGAGACAGAAACACTGCAGGTGCTGTTCAAAGGGCTCTGGGTAGCTTACCTTCTGATGTCAGATTGAGGGTAGCGTTGCCCACAGCCAGAATTGGGTTCAGATCTGAGTAGCTATGTCGGCTTATAATATGACCCCCTAAAGACTAAGGAGAGAGAGTTATAGCCTTGGTCATTAGATCCCTCAAATTTGAGCCCCCCGCCCTTCCCGGCACCTGCTCACGGTCCTCCCTGGCAGGTGACAGGGTCTAGAGGAGTCTTGGCCTCCTCTGCAGATGAGACTCAGCTCAGATGCTGTGAGAGGTCCCCACCCACCCACAGCTTTGGATCGAGTGAGGAATGGATGGTAATGAGCACTGAATGGCATGTGGTGTGTTTCACCTGATGTCTCACTCCTTCATGCATATTTACTCACTCAGTCCTCACAACAGCTCAGTGAGATGAGGCCACTGTCCCCCTATAAGAGATGAAGACACAGGGGCACAGAGGAACTTGATTAAGATCTCCCAGTGAGGAAGGGGCAGGACGGGGATGCAAAGCCAAGCATGGAGGTGCAGCGGCCAATTCTGAGCCACCCCTACTCAGGTGGCACAGATGGCCACGGTGCTGGCTACAAAAGTAGCCACGATGCTGCCTTGGGATCTCAGACTTATCTCATGGCCTCTTGAATTGTTGGACTTCCCGGGGGCCAGGTTTGGGTGCTGGGCATCTATCACTGAGTCTCCCTTTTCCTCTTCTTGAGAGACTCCTCTTGGATCTGGTTAAGCTTATAGCATCTCAGAACATGTCAGGGAAATGACCAGCCATTCAGCTCAGTATTCTTCCCACACAGTGCCAGACTCTACAGTGACCACCCAGGTTGCGGGTGATCTGGGCTGGAGCATGGGTGAGGGCACGGAACTCCCATTCCTCTATGAACAGCTTAATTTTAAAGTTCTTGTTTCCACTGAGCTGAAATCTACACCCCTGGATTCTCACTTATCGGTCATACTTCTACCCTTGGTGATCATATGAAATATATCACACCTCTTCTCAGGAGTCTAGAAATATCTGAAGGCAGCTTTCACAATGCCCCACCACTGCTCTCTCTGTGGTGGTTTCCAACCCTTTACTCTCCTGTCACCGTCTCCTCACCAGGGTCCAGGGTATCAGACAGAACCCATGACAGGGAATCATTTGGAATCAATTGAAGAGCTTTTTCAGTAGAAACCTGTTCTCCCTCCATTCTTCGTATCCTAAGAATTTCTAATACATCATTCGGGGGTGTGTAAGGGAAGGGGTCATGTGTATTTTGAATATCTACATCTGCATTTGCCAGAGGTCAAATCAGCCGACCCTGAAGTCTGCCTCCCTGTTCTGAGCGTTATCGTCTAGCGGTGGTCTGAATAGTCTGGAGTAGGGGAGGCTACCCTCCTTGTTTTAGGTGTTTTACTTCTGCAGTCCGTGGGGTTGCAAAGAGTAGGACACGACTTAGCAACAACAATGCAGCCTAAGATCAAATTAGTTTCTTTGAAGGTCTTGTCATGAAATTAGCAAAACCATGACATTCTTTTCCCACTTATATTGCTACTTAGCAATATGACTGAACTTGACTCAGAGTCTTCCTTTAAATATGTTATTAAATAATGGTTGCTATATTAAATGTATATTGTGCTGTCGTTTCAATCAGCTGAGACCCATGTGCACACTGATTCTGCCAATGCCTCTTTCAACATTTTGCTGAGATTAAGAGATAGGTGTAGCAGGCCTCGTGTGGGCCCAGAGGACATACAGCCATGTTCCGGATCTGCTGGCTGGCCAGACTCTTCAGGTGCTTCAGCAGCGCTCGGTACGTCTGGGTCTTCTCCTCCGGGAGCTCGGAGACCCTCTCAGCCAAGATGTCCTTGACCTGGGCCAGACTGCAGCCAGCACCTATTGTCAGTCCTGGAGAGCAGGAAGGACAGCTAGCAGGAGGCAGACTCTACTAGAACGTTCCATGACCCCTTCCTGACTGACCACAGTGAAGCTATGCCAAGCTGTTTTGTGATTAAGGAGGATAAAACTGATAGCATTAAAAAAGTCAAAGGTCTTTCAATTGCCAAGGTCATTGTGTAAATCAACAATGCTTCCACTGCTGATTTGCCCCTCTATAGGTGGCTTCGACATTCAAAATCTTCAACACCAGTTCTAGGAGGGGGACCAGCCAATCAGAATGAATACAGTCCATACAAGGAGCTGCCTCGGGTATTACTTTGGGTGTTGTTGAGTGTGGGAGGGTGGGGTTCCCAGGGAGGGGCTAGGGAGTCAGGAGAAATGGGAGAGCATCCCGGGATCAGGGCAATACTACTTGGTTAGCCCCTGCAATAAAGCCTTTTCTCTTTGCAAAACAGAACAAAATGAAAACAAAACAAAACAAACAAAAGAAACTACTATTCGCTAATTCGCTAGCTGGCAAGGAAATAACTCAGAATTTAAAAACTGTTGCAGGCTTTCCCTGCAACAGTGTATAAGAATCTGCCTGCCATTGCAGGGGACATGGGTTCCATCCCTGATCTGGGAAGATCCCACATGCTGTGGAGTAACTAAACCCCTGTGCCTCAACTACTGAGCCCATGCTCTACAGCAAGAAAAGCTGCTGCAATAAGAAGCCTGTGCACTGCAGCTGGAGAGTAGCCCCTACTCGTCACAACTAGACAAAAGCCTGTGCACAGCAAAGAAGACCTAGCGCAGTCAAAAGAAAAATAAATAATATCTAAAAAGAGAATGGCAAATATTTATATATATAAAAACTGTTTCAGTCGTACTTGTGAGTATTGATATTGATACTCTGGGTTTCTCTGTAGTAGGGATGTAAAGGATTCAGCTCAATCTTTGAAAATGAAGAAGTCACCCAAACCATCAGGAGATGACTTAGTTGACCTTAAAAAATTAATCTTCAACTTCCCCTGGGGTTTGTGGAATGAGTCACTAACACACAGGGTATGATTTGGTCACTTCCAGGGCTGGCTTCTAACTGCTGTTAGTCTGTTTTTTTGTTTTTCTTTAAGCAGGTTGCAGAGTGGGCTTTGATTTTTCTCTTATGGATTAACCTTGGAGAATATTTCACTCTCCCACATAACTTTATTTTCATTAATATTAAAAATGATCTCTTCGTTTCAAAGGCAAACCATTCAATATCACAGTAATCCAAGTCTATGCCCCAACTAGTAATGCTGAAGAAGAAGCTGAATGGTTCTATGAAGACCTACAAGACCTTCTAAAACTAACACCCCAAAAAGATGTCCTTTTCATTATAGGGGACTGGAATGCCAAAGTAGGAAGTCAAGAGATACCTGGAGTAACAGGCAAACTTGGCCTTGGAGTACAAAATGAAGCAGGACAAAGGCTAACAGAGTTTTGCCAAGAGAACACATTGCTCATAGAAAACATCCTCTTCCAACAACACAAGAGAAGACTCTACACATGGACATAACCAGATGGCCAATGCCAAAATCAGATTGATTATATTCTTTGCAGCCAAAGATAGAGAAGCTCTATACAGTCAGCAAAAACAAGACTGGGAGCTGACTGTGGCTCGGATCATGAACTCTTTATTGCCAAATTCAGACTTAAATTGAAGAAAGTAGGGAAAATCACTAGACCATTCAGGTATGACCTAAATCAAATCCCTTACGATTATACAGTGGAAGTGACAAATAGATTCGAGGGATTAAATCTGATAGACAGAGTGCCTGAAGAACTATGCACAGAGATTTGTGACCAAGACCATCTCCAGGAAAAAGAAATGCAAAAAGGCAAAATGGCTGTCTGAGGAGGACTTACAAATAGCTGAGAAAAAAAGAGAAGCAAAAGGCAAAGGAGAAAAGGAAAGATATACCCATTTGAATGCAGAGTTCCAAAGAATAGCAAGG
>NW_011495032.1:23558930-23570883 GCF_000754665.1 Bison bison bison | reverse complement strand
CAAAGATGGGCACAATAAAGGACAGAAATGGTATGGACCTAACAGAAGCAGAAGATATTAAGAAGAGGTGGCAAGAATACACAGAAGAACTGTAAAAAAAAGATCTTCATGACCCAGATAACCACAATGGTGTGATCACTCATCTAGAGCCAGACATCCTGAAATGCCAAGTCAAGTGGGCCTTCATCACTACAAACAGAGCTAGTGGAGGTAATGGAATTCCAGTTGAACTATTTCAAATCCTAAAAGATGATGATCTTAAAGTGCTGCACTCAACATGCCAGCAAATCTGGAGAACGCAGCAGTGGCCACAGGACTGGAAAAGGTCAATATTCATTCCAATCCCAAAGAAAGGCAATGCCAAAGAATCGTTAAACTACCGCACAATTGCACTCATCTCACACGCTAGCAAAGTAATGCTCAAAATTCTCCAAGCCAGGCTTCAGAAATACTTGAACCGTGAACTTCCAGATGTTCAAGCTGGATTTAGAAAAGGCAGAGGAACCTGAGATCAAATTGCCAACACCCGCTGGATCATTGAAAAAGCAAGAGAGTTCCAGAAAAACATCTACTTCTGCTTTATTGACTACACCAAAGCTTCTGACTGTGTAGATCACAATAAACTGTGGAAAATTCTTAAAGAGATGGGAATACCAGACCACCTGACCTGCCTCCTGAGAAATCTGTATGCAGGTCAAGAAGCAACAGTTAGAACTAGACATGGAACAACAGACTGGTTCCAAATTGGGGAAGGAGTACGTCAAGGCTGTATATTGTCACCCTGCTTATTTAACTTATATGCAGAGTACATCATGAGAAATGTTGGGCTGGATGAAGCACAAGCTGGAATCAAGATTGCCTGGAGAAATATCAATAACCTCAGATATACAGTTGTTACCACCCTTATGGCAGAAAGCAAAGAGGAACTAAAGAGCCTCTTGATGAAAGTGAAAGAGGAGAGTGAAATAGCTGGTTTAAAATTCATCATTCAAAAACTAAGATCATGGCATCCAGTCCCATCACTTCATGGCAAATAGATGGGGAAACAATGGAAACAGTGACAGACTTTATTTTGGGGGGATCCAAAATCATTGTACATGGTGACTGTAGCCATGAAATTAAAAGATGCTTGCTCCTTGAAAGAAAAGCTATGACTAACCTAAACAGCATATTAAAAAGCAGAGACATTACTTTGCCAACAAAGGTCTGTCTAGTCAAAGCTATGGTTTTTCCAATAGTTATGTATGGATGTGAGAGTTGGACTATAAAGAAAGCTGAGTGCCGAAGAATTGCTGCTTTTGAACTGTGGTGTTGGAGAAGACTCTTGAGTGTCCCTTGGACTGCAAGGAGATCCAACCAGTCCATTCTAAAGGTGATCAGTCCTGAATATTCTTTGATAGGACTGATGCTGAAGCTGAAACTCCAATACTTTGGCCACCTCGTGCAAAGAACTGACTCACTGGAAAAGACCCTGATGCTGGGAAAGATTGAAGACGGGAGGAGAAGGGGCCAACAGAGGATGAGGTGGTTGGATGGCATCACCAACTTGATGAACATAAGTCTGAGCAAGCTCCAGGAGTTGGTGATGGACAGGGAAACCTGGAGTGCTGCAGTCCACGGTACCGCAAAGAGCTGGACACGACTGAATGACTGAACTGAAAAGTGTACTTGGTGCAATACTTTCCCAGTCCTACCAACATACCCACATAACTAACACCGCCTGTTGTTTCAATGATCATAGTTAACCTAATTGATTAACAAAACTACTAGCTGCTTCTTATTATCTGTATGCTAAGCAAATCTTGAAAGTGAAAGTGTTAGTCACTCAGTCGTGTCCGACTCTTTTCGACCCCATGGACTGCAGCGCACCAGGCTACTCTGTCCATAAGATTCTCCAGGCAAGAATACTGGAGTTGATTGCCATTTCCTCCTGCAGTGGATCTTCCTGACCGAGTGATCAAACTCGGATCTCTTGCATTGCAGGTGGATTCTTTACCGTCTGAGCCATCAGGGAAGCCCATAAGCAAATCACGCCTTAAAGTAACTATACTGCTCCTCTGCCTGAAATGTCTCTCAGCTTAGAACCCTCACCCTGTTTCTGCATCAGTATCTCATAAAAGGCACACGGGATCTGGTCCCATCGGTGATTGTCTATTGCTTCCCATCACCACAAGTTCCAGTAAAGCTTTAACTTCCTCAAAATCTTGCCTTCCTTTTACCTGCAGGAGCACTGGGCAGACCATGCTTGTTTCCTACCATACAATTCCTCCTGTCATATAGATCCAGAGCCGTATTAAGTAGGGAAGAAATTAGAGGCAAAGATTTTTATCTGGTTATGGTCAGCAGCATTACACAGTCTAGCATGACCATCTGTTATTTGACATAGATAGAAAAGAGAAGTTCAGGGACTTCTCTGGTGGTCCAGTTGTTAAAACTCCGTACTTTCACTGCAGGGTTTGATCCCTGGTCAGGGAACTAAGATCCTACATGTTGCGTGCCCAAAAATAATAAATAAAAAATAAAGTAATTAACCTAAATAAAAAAAAGGCAGGCAATGCAGTTCAGCCCCAGGGGAGAGTATGTCAGCTGTCTTCCCTATTGCCTAGGTCCTCATAAGTATGGGTTTCGGATTCAGGCTGAGGCGAGACAATCCATTTTAGAGACTTCTGTTTGATTCTTTCCATCGCTCACAGTAGCCCCTCACTTTGTGTCAGGCGTGACACAACTGTACTGAGAAAATTCTATTTACTGAACTTCTATTCATGTTTTATTCCACCTTTGGTCACAAAACCTAGCTTGCATTTCAGTGGTGTTGAAAAGATCTTTATCTTTATATGATTCTCAGAACATGGGATTTATTTTAACTCCATGCTTTTCAGAGTTTGAGGGTCTATGGGTTTAAGATGCACTGACTTCCTGTAGCACTTACTGTACTAAACATTTTGAAGGTGAGTGGGGGGTATATCCAGCCAAACAAGTAGGTGACATGGATTAGCACACAAAATGTAAACAAACGCAAGCTGTCACAGATATTTATTTCCTGGAGTTGCTGGTGGTGGTGGTGGGTACAGCTGGCTCCAGTGTAACCCTCCCCTACAAGTGTTCTTCACTCCTCTGGGCCTCAGGAAAAGCTTGGGCATCCTGAGAAAGGTCCCTGGAGGCTTCTAGAGGTGACTCACACTTAAAGTTTAAGGGGCCCCAAGGAAAACACATGGTTAAGATTTTAGAATCTGCCTCTATCTTGCCTGCTGAGTCTACACTGACAAAGAGCCAGTTGGACAGCCAGTGGGTTGGGCCTGGGGGGACAGGGAATGGCAGTAAAGATGGGTGTTCTGGACTGGACATGGGAGACGTGTGCCTTGGTGACCGGCCACCAGCCAGTTTGCAGACCTTGGGCCAGATCTCTTTCCTTTTGTCCTGGCCCTGTTGGAGGAAATATAGGGGGCTTGGTGGGATGGAGAAAGTCTTCCCCTTCCTTCAAACAGAGGAGCTTATTTTCATCTATTAGGATTTGTTTGAGGACTGAGTTGTGATGCTTAAACAAGTTTGAAAATCATGGGCTAAACCATGGGCCTGGGGTGAAGATGAGGAAAAGGGTTTTCCTGTCTTGACTGTCTGCTTAAATCATTTGACAGACTTTGTTGGTGGTCCAGTGGCTAAGACTGCTCTGCCAAAGCAGGGGGCCTGGGTTTGATCCCTGGTCAGGGAACTAGGTCCCATAGGCCACAGTGATGATTGAGGATCCTGCGAGTCATAACTAAGACCTGGTGCAGCCAAATAAATAAATGTTAAAAAAAAAAAAAAGGGTACTTGATTATACCCCCAAACCACCCATTTTACTCTTCTCTCTTCCTCTTCTCTCCAACCCCAAGATTTCAGATATATCTAAGATATACACTCCCCTCATTTTCTGAGTGGTGTGTGGATGTGCTACTTAAGCACAAGGCTGAAGCTGTGAGGCTGTGGTGCAAAACCAGGAAGGGTCCCTTTCCTTGCAAATGGGTGGGTCAGGGTCAGGGAAGGCAGGCTTGCTGGTCTGCAGCACAGTCTAAGTTTGGCTGATGATGGTTGAGGCAGGGAAGGTAGGACTCCGGGATGGCAGTGATACTGCCAAGGTGGGTCCCTTTTCCTGCCCACCACGGATCTCCAAAAACACGTGATGGTCTACAAGTCAGTCTGGACTAAAGCTTTCAGTTCAGCCAACCTCCCTGTTGCCCGAGTTAAGGAAATCATTATTACCACTGCATTCCAAATTCAAGTTCCTGGCTCACTCATTCATTTAGTCTTTTTTTCTTTCCATTAAGTCATTTAGTACATATACACATGTACCTTAGACAAGCACATGTATGCTAAGAGATCTGCTGGATGAGAGAAGGAGTAAAATAAAAGTCCTTTCGTTAAAGGGGTTGCTGTGCATCTTGAAGGCAAAGTCTTGGATATTTTCTTCCTGCTCTGTGGGTGCCACCTTGCCTGATGAAGAGTCTGCACATAGTGGGCCCTTAAGGATGTTGCAAATGACCAGGGGTGCTACCCTGGGCAGGTTTCTGTCTTACTTGGCCTTTTGCCAATGCCCCTAAGAGACAAATAGCATCTGAATGCCAGACACTAAGTTAAATGCCTCCTGCAAACCTGCCTCCCTCCCTGGAACTGACCATCCAACTGATAGATAGTACTTCTCTCTTGCTGTCTTCTCATTAAACTGACACTGCAAGTTTATTGCCTTTGTGTTGCCATGCCTTTTTTTTTTTTTGACTATACTGAGAGGCAGACATGTGGGGTCTTAGTCCCCAGGCCAGGGATCAAACCTGCGCTTCCTGCATTAGAAGCGTGGTCTTAACCACTGGACCACCAAGGAAGTTCCATCATGGCTCTTTATAGGCAAGAATCCTACAGGTGACTACAAGGTCTTGAATGACATCATCCAAATACCCCATATTCTGTACAAAGCTTTTGATAGTAAATTTTCACGGTGGGAATATAATATCACATCAGAAAAATGTCAAAGAGTTGGAAACAAGTCAGACAAGATAAATGTATGATGAGGTTCTAAACTATTTAGTGTTTAGTTAGTGCAAGTGTTTAGTTCAGGGATTGGTTCATGGATATTTTACAGAGAAAACCTGGTACTCACCATCATTTGTTTTAGACACCACATTCAGCTCAGAAATCCTAGCAGGAGAGAGGAGAATTGGGTACAAACATCCTTTAGATCTCATGGCAGGTCCTGAAAGTAAATGCAGTATATATCTTAAGAGAGGGAGAGTTAGGAAAAAGAAAATGCAATTTTTTGGCATTGAAAGTTTCTCATTAAAATATTCAGATGCTAATTTTAAACACTGGCAATAAATGCATATATATGTGACAGCATTGGCCATATACCCTGCCAAGTAATTTTATAGCACATGTGCTTCCAGTATATGTATTTATCTATAGTCATTATGTGAATGGAGAAGGCACTGGCAACCCACTCCAGTACTCCTGCCTGGAAACTCCCATGGACGAAGGAGCCTACTAGGCTACAGTCCGTGGGGTCGCTAAGAGTCGGACACGACTGAGCGACTTCCCTTTCATTTTCCACTTTCATGCATTGGAGAAGGAAATGGCAACCCATTTCAGTGTTCTTGCCTGGAGAATACCAGGGACAGGGGAGCCTGATGGGCTGCTGTCTATGGGATCGCACAGAGTCGGACACAACTGAAGCGACTTAGCAGTTAGCAGTAGCATTATGTGAATATAAAAATAGGAAATAAAATGGATGACAGATTCTTAGAAGACTCTCAGGAGATGTGTATAGAGGTATCTGAAAGAGCCAAGACTTGGAAAACATGCCATGGCCTTGAGCAATGGAATGGAAGTGTGAACTGTGTCCTCGGCACAGGATGGAATTAGCACACTTATGTGCAACCATGTGGGCAGGTCCCAGCTCAAGAATGTTAAATGCACAAAGCAAACTGTAGAGGAGTAATACTGTGTCCATCTACTTGAGTGAAGTTCAAAAATATGCAAAACTAAGCAACACATTGCTTAGGAACTCAAATATACGGTTATAACATGTAAAAAACAGAGAAGAGATGGACCAACACCATATTCAGTCTAATGAGCACCCCTGAGAGGAAGGGGAGGGGGGGACTATGGTCTCGGGGGGCCCATGGGGCAAACTTCTTGGTAAAGCTCTGGTTCTCAAAGTGAGGGTGGTGATAACTGGGTGTAGATTGTTAATATATCCACCGTATTTCATAAAATTCTATTTAATTTACTCAATACCTAATGGAAACAAAATTTAAAAGGACAAGGTAAATTAAATAATTAACAGTCCTTTAATACTGCTGCACACCTCAAGGGGTTACACTGCATACTCCCAGGGTCTGTGTATATTGAATTTTGGAGGCTATTTTATTATATGATAATACTATCATATTTGTATTATCTTTTAATATTATTTATGTAATGTATATATAAAAGTATATGCAGTATATTATGTTTTTTGCTCAGTTGTGTCCGACACTTTGCAACCCCATGGACTGTAGCACATCAGGCTCTTCTGTCCATGGGATTCTCCAGGCAAGAATACTGGAGTGGGTTGCTATGCCCTCCTCCAGGGAATCTTCCTGACCCAGGGATCGAACCTGGGTCTCCTGCATTGTAGGCAGATTCCTTACCATCTGAGCCACCAGGAAATATAAATATAAATATATATATATATATACACTAATATTTATATATAGTATACATAAAAGGTAATGTATAAATAATTATTATATAATATACAATATAAGAGTACATTTTATAATACATTATTTTACTATAACACTTTTATTAAAAACGATGATGTCTTTATCTTTAAAAAGTAGTTTTTTAGACTAGGAGACAGGAAGTCCTGTTCGGCACTGAGGCCTGGTGGTGGTGTGAGAACTGTTGTAATCACTCACCCAGTGATGTGTTGCCCAGGATGAGCGGGGCTTCTGGGTGTTTTGCTTTCAGCTCCAGGAGGTCTTTGAAGGTCCCAGGGGAGATCCAAGTAACCCTCTCTCCGTGAAAGGTCAGGGTTCGTTTTTCTGGGTTCTCTGTCATTCTCTAAGTGCAAATAACAAAGGTGTGTGCACGTGGGCACATCTGTATTCCTGGGTTATGATAGACTCCGGGTGGAGGTATGTTTCTCTAGAGAGATTTCAAAAGTTCTGGGTTTCCCCTGACCAAAAAGATACTCACTATACCATTGGCTAATGCTTGAATTTCCATAATTAGATATTTATTCCTTTTAGCTTAAGACTTGTTCGTGTGTAGTGCTTTGGAGGAAAGTGACAATATGAGCTGGCATGTGTCATTGACTCTTCAGTATAGATTAACTTAGCATAATTTAGTATCATGGCCTTAAAAAATCATAATTATACTGATACTCCTAAATTAGAATCTTCAGTTTTACCTCTGAAATCCAAGCTCACATACCTGAATGAGTGCTCAGTGTCTCTTCTTAGATGTATAATAGGCATCTCAAATTTAACATGTCCAAAACTGAGTTCTTCATGCCCCATCCTCCTCCAAGCCCCCTCAGAAAGGATTCCCTAAGGGAAAAATGCCCTGCTCCTCCAGAGGTCTTCCCCTTCTCAGTAAATGGCCACTCCCCTTTCCAGCTGCCCAAAGCCCTGGAGTCAGCCTTGACTCCTTTCTCTCCCCACACACCACATCACATTCATCAGGAAATCTTGTTGGCTCTTCCAAAAGTGTATCCAGACTCCACTGGCTCCTCACCAGGTGCATGCTGGCTGCCTGGCCCAGCACCACCATCCTCAGGAGGGCACAGCTGCCCTGACGGGCTCACTGATCCTTCTCTCACCCATCCCCAGGCTATTCCTGTCCCAGCAGCCCAAACCACTCCAGATCCCACCCGTTACAAGGTTAACAGGAGCGTACTCCTCTTATGTCCAACCTCTCTGATAGCTTCTCATCTGATGCAGAGTAAAAGCCAAGCAGTCTAAGTCCAGGATGGTCTGCCCCCAGCCCTGCAGCTTTCTGACTTCTCTGGTTCCCTGAGTTCCTGCCAGGCTGGCCCCTGCTCTGTCCTTGATCAGGACAGGAGTTCTCCTCTCCTTGGTATCTCTGCACTTGCTGCCCCACTGCCTGGATTGCTCTTCCCCACCATGACCAGTTCCTTCACCTACTTCAGCACTTTCATCAAATACTACCTTTTCAGAGATGTCTTCTCTGGCCAGATATGGAAAATTGCAATCCCCTGCATCCTATCCCCCTTCACTGTTTTATTTTGTTCTCCTTATCACTTGCTGACATGCTATATAACTTATCTATTATCTGTCTATTTATCTATTTAAACTTTTTATTTTATATTAGAGTATAGCCAATTAACAATGTTGATAGTTTCAGGTACATGGCAGAGTGACTCAGCCATACACACACATGTATCCACTCTCCCCAAAACTCCCCTCCCATCCAGGCTGCCACATAACATTGAGCGGAGTTCCCTGTGCTATACAGTAGGTCCTTGTTGGTTATTCATTTAAAATATAGCAGTGTGTACATGTCTATCCCAAACTCCCTAACTATCCCTTTCCCACACACTTCCCCACTGGTAACCGTAAGTTCCTTCTCTAAGTCTGTGAGTCTGTTTCTGTATTATAAATAAATTCATTTGTATCATTTTTTAAAAGATTATTTGTATAAGGGATATCATCTATTGTCTTGTTCATTATGTGTCTCTCCAATCAAATTACAGTCTCCTTGGGGGCAGGTCCTTGGGTGAGTTTTGTTCCCTGTTGTGTATTCAGTACCTAGAACAGTGCCTGGCATGTTACTGAATGATTAGTATTTGTTGAATGTATGAATGAACATATCAGAACCCCTTCAGAAATACATATGTTATCGAATGGAACAACTGGATGTTAGAGAGGGAAGATAGAAATGCTGACAGAGGGAAGAACTGGGAGGCCCTGGAAGTACCACTTGAGGTCAGTATCTGGGAAGGGCTGGAAAGATCGAGTTAGAAGTTGAGAAAAACTGGATTGATTGGGACAGTCAATAGGGATACAGTGCAGATGACAATGATGGAAGTAATAACAAAAATGGTTAAAATATAGCCTCAGTTGAGGCTTTGGGGAATGTGTACAGGGCATCAACCAGGGCTGGGTGAGCCAGGCAGGGACAAGCATTCCGATTTGATCAAGAATTTCTACAATTTGATAATTTCACAGGATGGAAAAAGTGGTTTTTAAAAACTGAGCTTATAACCAGTGACATTTCAATAAGCACATAAAACACCCAACTCCTCTTACCAAGAGTTCCGGGGGAAATATGAGCTCCTGGGTAGGGTCCAAGGGCTGGAACTCCTCTTTCACAAATAACTCTGTGCAAATCTTTATAAGGGCAGAAGAAGATGGTTCCATCAGTCGGGGTCAATTGGAAACAGCATCATAATTCTTTACATTAATAAGGCAAAATGAACACAATCATAGCTCCGACTCTCCTTGTATGGGAAAATAGTTCAAACCAAATAGTTTTAAATAAGAATTGTGTTGACACTAAAGAAAAGGATATCCTATGAACCAGTTCAAATAGTATCCTGCAAAATACAAAGACTGTCTATGAAAAACAATCAGAGGTCAATTAGTTTGGGAAATCCTCTTCACTGTGTCCGAGCCACTACTCCTTCATCTGTCAAGTTAAGATTCAAAATGCGAAAAGCTCTGAGAAGTCCTGTAATTTAAGTAAAACACGACTCTGAACATATATGCTCTTTTATAAGCACATACACACACCCCACTTGCTTTAATAACACTAGTTGGCATTTATGGAGTGCTTACATTCCATGTGCTTTCTACACATATTAATAATTTACTTAATCCTCCCCAACAATTGTACAAAGAAAGTAAATTGCCATCTCTATTTCATCTATTAGGAAACCAAAGCACAGTGAAAAGTTACCCAAACTGCAATCCTCTCTAAATTAAGTATGTTTTAGTTTTGTAAACACTTATTCTCAAGACATTTCCTAAAGAGTAAGGCAAATCAGGAGAGAACTGTGGGGTGTGGGGCTGGAAGGATATATAATGGGGAAACCCATGGAAGATGGGCTGGCCGAGCACGGCGGTGGGTGGGGCTGGTGGGGTGGGGGAGACAGATTTGAGTTCATTATCAGCTCTGCCACAACTTGGCTCTCTGACCCTCTCAATAGAAATGTACTCAATCTCTCTAAAGATTAAATAGAAATAATACCTATTTTAAAAAACTGAAGTATAGTTGATTTACAATGTTATACCAATCTCTGCTGTACAGCAAAGTGACTCAGTTTTACACGTATTTACATTCTTTTTAAAATATTCTTTTCCATTATGGTTTATCCTAGGGGATTAGATATAGTTCCCTGTGCTATACAGTGGGACCTTGTTGTCTATGCATTCTAAATGTAACAGTCTGTAAATACCAACCCCAAATTCCCAGTGAAATAATGACTATTTTGAAGGGTAATTGTGACATGTAGATGAAATGACCTGACATTGGTCCAACACTCCCCTGCTTTTCCCTCTGTCTCTGTAAGGTCTTCCCAGATTCTGGAAGGAAAACTTGCATTATTCCTTGTGTAGGTCCTTAGTAGGATCCCAGACTGAGACATACCTGCCAGCATCTGAAGGACCAGTTTTTGCCTTAGCTGGAATTAGAAGTGTAGGCAGTACCTGGGGGCAATAATGTGGTGTGTATCTATAACCTAGAAGTAAGATAGTGTCTGAGAATTAAAATGGAAAACAATGGATCTGAGCTGAGGAATTAAAATTCCCCTGAACAGGAGCTAGGCCAAGTCTTCACAGTTACCCCATGGAAGACAGTAGCACAGCTTCAAGAGATGGGAGTGTCATGGGGCAGACATGTGCCATCTAGTAGGTCTACCTGATGGGTGGAGAGGGGTCTTCCCTGCTGTTCCCCTTATGATTATCAATGGCTCTGCACCCATGCTCACCAAGCAATCTTCCCCTTATATTGTGACATCCTGTGCGTGCTTTCCTACAGCAAAGGATGTGGCTCAGTGCCCATAAGATCCACCTTAAAATTGTGTTTCTCTTTATAAATGAATATTGCGGCACAGTCCAGTTTAAATATGTTCTTTTGAGTTTGGTTAGAGTGATTCAGGTGGTTGCCAGAGCCCAGTCATGTGTACTGTGTGCTTAGTCACTCAGTTGTGTCTGACTCTTTGTGATCCCATGGACTAGCCCGCCAGGCTCCTCTGTCCATGGGGATTCTCCAGGTAAGTGGAGTTGCCATGCCCTCCTCCCAACCCAGGGATCAAACCCAGATCTCCCATATTGCAGGCAGATTCTTTACCACTGAGCTACCAGGGACAGATTGAATTCCGGAGGCTACAAAATCCAGACTTTAGAATATTTTTAGCCCTCCAGGGGGCACTGATCCTCCGTGAAGTGGTTGTCCGTGGTGTAGCCTGCCTTCCTGAGGAACACCCCTCTCTTCCATTGCACAGCTTCCCCGGACAGAAATAAAGTGACAGGGGAGGCCAAGAATGGAAATAAGGTAGGTGTTAAGGGTAAAAACAAAACCAGCAGGGAATGACGGGCTCAGTTTTGTGTAAGGGCAGCTCTGTTCGTTTAGCTTTCCATGTCTACAGGGAGCAGACTCTATTTTTCCTGTCTTCTCACTAGGAATTTTCTCTAAATAATTCCTGTAAGAACTTGGCAGTGGGTCTTTTTTGGGAAACTAGCATCTGTCAGAGAGCAAAGCCAGAGACTGGGGTGTTTCAGGCTGGATGTCCCAGCTGTGGGGGCCGTGAACTCGCTGTCTGAGTGTGGACGGGCTCCCCAGCCTCCCTGAGGCAGCAGTGCCCTCTCTCTGCAGAGGGGGAGACAGTGCGAGAAGACAGGGCGGCAGGAGCCGGGTTAGGCAAGGACAGGACTCGCAGAGCTGGGGCAAGTCTTTGTTCTCTGACCTAAACCGGCTT
>NW_011495032.1:23558634-23558830 GCF_000754665.1 Bison bison bison | reverse complement strand
GTGAAGAGGGAAATCAGAGCACCAGCTTTCAATCGCCTCTTTACCCTGCTCCCAAATGGAAAGTGCTTTATTCATGCCTCCACTTTGGACGTTTGTAGAAGCAGAGAATGACCATCAGAGCGCACAAGCACAGTTTCAGCACTGTTGGTGTTAAGTGATACTCTTGGGGAGAAGACAAAGCAAAGGGACTCACGTC
>NW_011495032.1:23521641-23558534 GCF_000754665.1 Bison bison bison | reverse complement strand
GAAGAATCATTTTCTCCCAGATCCAGGCAGCATTTTCCTGTTCCTTTCTGTTGACAGCCATTTGACTCCTAGGACAGTGAAATGCCTTGAGATGAAAAACTTAAAAACAGATATCTATTTAAAAAAAATAAAATTTTGAGTATACTCGCTTTCCTGGAGTATAATTATGTTAGCTTGTGCTATACAACAACAACGTGAATCAACTCAATTATACATATACATATATCTCTTCCCTCTTGAGCCTCCCTCTCACCACCTGCCTCTCCTATGAAAAACTTTCTGACATGTAAATCAGTGTGTGCCTTAAAGGGCTTGGCAATTTAAATGAGGCTCCAAGCTTTTTAAGTCGCTTTCGGTGGTTTCTATTGGAATAGGGATAATCAGAAGATCTTTCCTTTTTGCTTTATTTTAAAAATATGATTCAGATACAGAATATATAATATAGATAAATAATATAGATAGAATATATAATATAGTCACAATATGTAATAAATAGCATAAACAATAATAAAGAATATGAAGAAATATAAAAGAAACTATCATTACTGATAAACATTTTTATATAATATATATTTGTATTATATTTATAGTTAGTACAATATGCCTTTTATTTTGACTTTTTGTTCATTTATTTACTGTCATTAAAGTCTTTAAAATATATTTTTGTTGATGGCATATTAATCTATCTTCTGGCTATTCCATAAATATATTTGTAAAATTTGCCATTGATGTATACTTAATTTTTTCCCTATATTTTATAACTACAAATAACATAAACACTTCTGTTCATTGCAGGTATAGTTTTGTGTACATCTCTGAATTTTTTTTAAGGTGAATTCCTAGTTGTAGAATCACTTGATAAGATGTTTTTCAGAGCAATAACCATTGCTAGTATCCATTCTCTGCAAGATTTGACAACATTGACTATTATCATTTATATAGGGACCTAAAAAAGAGAAAATAAAAAGAAAAACAAAGAAAGAAAGCAGTTTTGGAGCCAGGTCTCCCCACCATCTGCAATCTGTATGGCACTGACTGGGAATGAAAGGACAATCAGTGAATTTTAAAGCCGGTTTCCATTCGCTGGTTCTTTCATTTCCCATTTCTCCAACCTTACTTCTTGTATTTTATTCCTCAAATAGTCTCTCCTAAGTCTCTAGTAAAATACTTTCTTCCAGATACTTGAATTCTTTGTCTCTGCACAAATGTCTCAGGCTGGCAGCTTCCTAGTTCTGCCCAAGAAGCAAAACCAGCTGAGCCAAGCCAGTAGCACTTCCTCTATCACTCAAAACTCTGAGCTCTCATGACAGACCATGAGTGAGTGGTAACAGAGGAAGCCAGGCTCCTCTTGCTTAGCAGATAAGAGCCTTGGGTATTCCTGCTTTGGGACTCGCTTCCTTTCACCCGTTAAGGTTCCTGGGGCCTGTTGGCTGCACGGTGGGTCTCTGACTACAATTTTTCCTTTACCCCCAAAGGCTGTGCTTGGAAAGGTGGATAACATCCATGTTCCAGAGGGAGAGAGGTTGCCTTTAACTTCCTTCATTTGTATTTCACAAGTGTTTTTCCGTTTACACCAGTAATTTGATGGCTTTACAAGCCATACATTTTATTTCTCAGCTTGTCAACCACTGGCTCCCCCGTGTGGCAATAGAAGATGGGACAGGCATGGGGGATGGGCCTGGCTCTGGGGAGCGGGACACACCTGCTGGTTCATTTCTAGGCCCTTGTCCACTCTTCATGGAGCTGAGGCAAGAGCACAGATGGAGGCCCTGGCCTGGGGCTTGCTGCTCTTCCCTCCTCACCCTGGCTCTAGGTCTGTACTGTGAGGGGCCTCACACACCTGTAAACCAGCCTGCAAATCCAAATTCTGTCTACTTCCTCCCCGAATAGCCAGTGTTTGGCTTCTGGTGCACATGCTGGCTGTTATGATCTTCTCAAGGAAGATGGACTGGGGGAAGAGGCCTGTTCCTGGGAATGGGGTCAAGACCATGTCTGGAGCATAGTCCAGAAAAGGGTGAAGGCTTGAAGTGAACAAGTCACTTTGGCCCTGTGGCCTCCTGAGATTGGCTGTAAGGGGACCGGAGAGGGGTTCTCTGAAGTTTGGGATCCTCCTTGCTTGGGTCTAAGGGTGGTACTGCCTATGTCCTTCCTGCCCTCTGCAGAGGGTGATCAGATGTGTTTGATCTCCCTGGCAAACGCTATTTGTAGTGTCGAGGGCATCCTCGATACAGTAGTAAATACGTGTTGAGTTTTAAGTGAGTCTTGAGTTCAAGACTTTGCTACATGCCTTCAATTTCTCATTTGATTTTCACAGCAGCCCAGTGAGGTGTCACTATTTGGTGGGGGAATCTCTCTGCACTCTGGTAGTTGGGGTGAAGTTTGGATTCTACTATGCCATTTTGGCTTCTTTATTTGCTCACACTTTCCCAGCTGGTCTGGATTCCTGGCACTAACCTTGCCTCCCCCAGGCAAACTCCTTGTCTTTGCTTGTCTCCTTGGGTTTGCTGGAGACCTCCTCCCTGTCCTGTCCCGATGCCTTGCTGAAATCGTCATGGAAGATGTCTAGCTGGCTGGCTAGATCACCTGGCTTTCTGGTGGTGTGATGTCGAGGGTGAAAAGTAGTATAACACCCACCCTTCCCTCAACAAAGAGCTCAGACTCCTGTGAGTTAGATGGAGCTATTGATAACTCAGTCAGTCTTCCTTACGATCTATTTGCATGGTCTAAAAACGCGACTCCTGTGTTCCCAGACTAGACCATTTGTCACCGTCATTCTTGCTCTGTGGGTGCCCCCGCAGCCCCCTACTCACCAAACAAAAGGTCTTCCCGCTTGCAAGAATTGGCCGATACCCAGTGCAGCGGCACAGGTTACCTAATCAGAGAAAAAGCAAAGTTATCAGTATGTTTTATTTTTAGTGATTTTTACTTTATTTTTCTTTAGAAAGTTGAAGACAGTTGTTTGTTTTTGAGGATATTTGAATATCTGCTAGGCTGTTCACTGCTTTTTCCTTCCTCTTAGATAATACCCTTCCCATCACCTCAATTCTAGTTTTATTCTCTGTTTGAAAGAAGACGATAGTCTATCTGGTGAGCTCAGTTGCATCCATCTATTAAATTATTCATTCATTCAACATGTATCTGTTGACAACAACTATATTTCAGATACTATGTAAGATGTAAGTGATCCTAAAACAGGAAAATATGCATTGTTTCTAAGGCTGTATATGAGCGAGGTATCATGCCTTGACAGCTTGTTAGTAGAGCCCCTCAGTGGACATTAGGTCACTGCTTCAGAAATTTCCTAGGGTATTTGTTTAAAATGCGAATCTCTGGCCTTTCTCCAATTCTAAATCAGAATGTCTGGGGACAAGCCCAGGAATCTGCGTTTAAGAGGTCTGTGGTGATTCTATTGCATGGGAAAGTACGAGAGCCTCAGGTTTCCAAGGGATGAAGGTGCGGGGGAGGCTGCGGTGGAGGAAGGTTAGTGTGGAATCAAGGTCATCTGGAGAGGCTTCACAAAGAAGCTCATGCTGAAGGATGAGAAAGAAATGGATTGATGGAGAGCACGGGAGGGGCACTCGGGGTTCACGGAACAGTGCAGGCAAAAGTGGAAATGTGCAGAGGATGGAGGGCTGAGAGGGGACTGGCCAGTAGGGAGTCACACAGCTGAGGAGGAAGAATGAGTTCGGGAGGCCAGCTGTTGGGCTTCTCTGAATGCCGGGGGAAGGAGGGTGGGTGTGGCCATGTGAGGGATGAGGACTTGTTGAAGGACCTCACGTAGTGGAAGGACCTAAGGAAGGCAGGATTTTAGATGACTTGTTTGGATGTCCTGTAACGGAGCAGAGAGAGTAAAGGAAGTCCACTATAACTGGAAGACTAGGAGAGTGTGTGGGCTTAAACTTTAGGCCTCAAACTAAGGATTTATGTGTCTAACAGATGTCTTGTTTAGTGATGGTTGATGACCCAGTGTGAGGTTTGTTGAGAGGAAGCAGAAGATGCTGTGTATGTGAATACACGCGTGCATGCGTGCGTGCACAGTTGCATCCAACTCTTTGTGACCCCATAGACTGTAGCCCTCCAGGCTTCTTTGTCCATGGAGTTTCCCAAGAATATTGGAGTGGGTTGCCATTTCCTACCCCAAAGGATCTTCCTGACCCCAGGATCAAACCTGCGTCTCTTCCATTGGCAGGTGGGTATTTACCACTAGCGCCACCTGGGAAACCCATGAGGTTTCCTGCAAAAAGGATATGTCTATGAACTCCTCTTTAGTAACTTAAACCCATTGTAAATTTGAAAAGATCCTTTCAATATGTGAAGAGCTGTGTTATGGGTTGAATCGTGTCCCCAGAGATGTGCTAAGATATCTTTGGAACCTGTGAATGTGACCTTATTTGAAATTCTGCAGAGCTGCAGATGTAATCAGGTGAAGAGGAAGCCCTACTCATCTTAGGGTAGGCCTTAATCCAGTGGCTGGACTAGAAAAAGAGGGAAATCTGGACATAGATACACAGGGGAGAAGGCCATAAGTAGATGGAAGAAGAGATTGGAGTGATGAATCTCTAAATCAAGGAGGGCCAGGACTGCTGTCAGCCACTAGAAGCTGGAAAGAGGAAAGGAAAAGTCTCTTCTAGGGCCTTGATTTCAGACTCTTTGCCTCCAGAACCATAAGAGAAGAAATTCCTGTTGTTTTCTTTTCCCAAGTTTGTGGTGCTTTGTTATGACAGCCCAAATGAAGGCAGCCAGGTAAAGTCACTGGGTAGGGAAGAGAAAGCAGGGTGTTAAGATGGGGGTGTGGGCCACTTGTTTGGGGAGCAAGTGCTTTGGTGAGCAGCTGCTAAGCTTGACATTCTCTGCTCCTGGTGAAAACAGTTACTTCAGAAACAATTGAGGGGGTCCCTGAGTGGGGCTGGGGTGGCATGGTAGGGGGAAGCACAGCGTGACACATGCCCCCGCCTGGCCTCAGGTCAGACCTACCCCCCAGGGCTTCCAGCAGTTGCTCCTCAGAGGGCTGTGGGTGGTTCCTCAGCAGCGTGTACATGGACATCACCATCCCAGGGGTGCAGAAGCCGCACTGGGTACCGTGGCTCTTGGCAATCCTCTCCTGGAAGGACACAGGCATGGTCACAGGCCCTGACTTCCCACTGTCACCTCCTCCCACCAGGGTCCACGTCAAGCGTCTCCCTTGTCACAGTGGGACCTCCTCCCTGAGCAGTGCACCCTCACCTCGGGCAGAGTTGGCCAGCATCCCCTTTCCTTGGCTGCTCCCAGGGGAGGTGAGCCGGCAGCCGTGTCCTAGCATTACAGTTGCTTTTCAAGCTCAAATGTCCAGATCCTTCTAACAGGAAATTATTGGTGCACAACCTCCATTCCCAGAGTGAGAATTCTCCAGAAATCAGTAATGACAAGGAATGTGTGTGTAATTAAAAAACAGTTTTATCGAGCACCTCCACGTCTTTCCCGGCTTGGTTCTGAGCAGGGGTCACGTCTTTCTGAGTAACTGAGAGACCCTCCACTATGGAGCTTATATTACTCTCTTCTCCAAATTCTTCTGTGTGGATCAAAAGGAGCTCTGCTTTCCAAGGTCCAAGATTCGGGTCTGTGTTCTAGGTTCTGGCTGTTTAGAGTGCAGTCGGGTCTGTGTTCTAGGTCCTGGCTATTTAGAGTGCAGTCCGTGGACTGGCAGTGTTGTTGTTGGTCCCACCTGTGATCTTGTAGGAAATGTGGAACCTCAGGTCTCTGTTTTAAACCTTCTGAATCAGGATCTGCATTTTTAGAAAGCTCCTGGCTGATTGATTTTTAGGCATATTAAAGCTTGAGAAGGCTTGCTCTGGATGCAGATCTTAGTGTAATCCTAGGATTTGGGCTTATCGGTCTGGGGGTAAGCATCCTCTCTGACATTCTCAGAGACTCTAGTAAACTCTGCTGGGTCTTCTGCCTTTGCTAACATTCCTGGAATTGATTCTTATGATTAAATTCAGTTGACTCCTGCCTGGTTGTACTTGCAGCGTTAGTGTGTCTGAATGTATGACTTCCCCAACCCCTGTGCCGATGACTGAGAGATTGGTGTGTTTCTGCCCATACGTGTCACAGTACTCTTAAAACTCCATACCAGAGGGAATAAACTTAAACTTTACCCTGTCATCCTCAAGATATTTTATTCTATGCATAGTACCCTCTGTGTAATATTTATTCTGCATTGCAGTCTAATATGCATTAATTAATATTTTGATCATGCTGTTACTATTCAAGCAGACAAAATAAGAAGAAAGATGATCAGCTAATGAAATATGGATGTATTTCTAGCTTTGTTTTAAGTCATTTAACAGATATTATTATCTGGATCAGGGTGTATCTAAAGCTTCTACTTTCTGGACCACAACGTAGAAGCCCTAGGAGGCACAGTCAACACAGCTTTGATTACAAAGATAGGGTTAAGAAGTGAGAAAATTGGGATGTGCTCTTACCTGCACGGGGTGAAGCCTGGTTTTCATGCTTCCAACACCTTCCACAGTGGTGACAGCAGCCCCATACAGAGAGCAGATGGGCACCAGGCAGGCGGTGACAGAGAAGTGTCTTTATGTGAGAAGCACAGGGAAAATCAACAGGAGTAACACAGTTCTGCCTGGTGGGAATGTGGGAACGAAGAAGCGTAGCAGAACCCCTCCCCTCAACCAGCCTGTCATTCAGTCTAGAGGGGGGCGGACTGGAGGGGTGACCAGGAGGGAGAATTAGAGTCCTCTCTGCTGACTCTCTATCATCTGTAATAATTGGGGTTCTTAGGGGGAATATGGGCATTCTGAACCTCAGAAACCCTTTCCAAGCCCAGAACAGACCCAGCTGGATCTGGATGCAGTGGGTATGGACTTGTCTCATCAGGAATAATTTGGATGTCAATTATTACTCATGACAGCATTGATCCCATAACAGGCAAAAGGCCCACCTTGTCTTTTAACCATATTTGATAATTTTTTTTGACTGTTTATTTTAAACTCTGTATAAGGTTATTTAGAAAAGTTGGAAAGCCTGTGTCCTGAGGCCATTTTTTGCAATCTTGGGCCAGCAGATTTGGGAGCAGTCCAAGTACTGGAATCCGGCCCTTCATGAAATGCTGAAATCATGGGCCGGGTTCAGTTCAACAGTAAAAACAGCCAGAAAATGTGGGCCTGAGTTCTTGTTCTATGGCTTACTAATTGTATGACTGAACAAGTCACTTCATCTTTCTGAACCTCAGTTTCCTCACCTGTCAAATGAATGTTTGGCCTAAATTGGAGTTTCTTTTTTTTTTGGCCACACCACACAGCATGAGGGATCTGCAGCACGCCAGATCTTCCTCCAACAGGGATCAAACCTGTGTCCCTTGCAGTGGAAGCACAGAGTCTTAACTGCTAGATCACCAGGGAGGTCCCTAAGTTGGGGTTTCTTAACTGGGATACATCAATGGGCCTTGGGAGATCCATGGCCCCCTGGAAACTGTGTAAAACATTATTAATTTCTTTTTGTGATTAATTTTGATTGGAGTATAGTTGTTTTACAGTGTTGTGCATTAGTAGTTTTTGTAAAAGCACAAGCTTTTATCAGATTTTCAGAGAGGTCTAAGACCTAGAGAGAGTTAGAATCACAAAGCTGGAAGGCCTTTGAGATCATCCTCAGCTGTGAGAGGAGAATGCGAGCCTGACCTCCGGGCATCTGTGTGGATACCTTATCTCCTGGGACGTGGGGTCTCGCTTAGACACCATCACGGTGCAGGCACCGCAGCCTCCTCTTCCGCAGGCGTACTTGGTTCCGGTGAGGCGCACTGGGAGGGCCGGTCAAGGAAAGACTCCTGGTGGACATGTCGCCGTCATTAGAGCTTCCTCCCTAGGGTGTTGCTAGTGAGGAAAGTCTCCTTCGTGGAGTGAGATGCAGGTCTGAGAAGACATTTCCCTGCCTCCAAGCCTCAGTTAAGACCAGTCTGTGTCTTACTAGCTGTATGACGCTGCACACACAAACCTCTCCCTACCTGTTTCCTCACTAGCAATGAGGGAAAAGCAGTATCTACTTGATCTTCACAGGCTTATCATAAGCATCTTGTCAGATAACAAAAGTAAAAGCCCTTTAGAAAAATCCTATTTCATTATAGGTAGTCTTCTGGGTTCCGATTAATGTAATTGGAAGAGAAATACTTATTTTTATCAGGTTAATGTATTGCTAGATCTTCTCAGTTATTTGTATTGCATTTGAAACCCAGTCAGTGAGCCTTCAGAGAAACTCCCATCCTTATTTTCTACCTCTCTGCTCCCTCTTGGTCCAGGTCCAATCTCAAGGCCCAGCCTCTGCTCCTCTCTTAAGTCATCTTTCTCCCTGATTGTGGTCCATTTCCACATAGTTTATGGATTGGATAAACTAGTAATTAACTAGACTGGCTAAGAAGACTTTGGAATCACTGGCTTTTTAAAAAAAGGCCATATGGCTTGTTCATCTAAATTAAGTCATAACCATAAATGCTTATCAGAGAGTATGTGAATGAATTGGAGTGGGCTGAGTGTACCTGGAGAGCTTGGGCTCCCTTTTAGATGGAGGATGACAGACAGGCCCCACTCAGCTCTAAGCAAGATTGCTGCCAGGTAAGAATGACTGTTTTTCATGAGAAACTCCTATTTCTTTTTTTTTTTCTTCCTATTTCTTTTTTATAATGAGATTTCCTAATTTTCAAACATTTGACAGTGAGTGATAACCATGTGGGCTTTTAAACAAAACTTATAATGTCTCTTTTTAAAAAATTTGTCTTCTTCGAAAGATCCACTAGATTTATCAATTAAAATATGTTAGCCATTATGAAAATCTAAATTTCAGAATATAGAAAGTTGAGGGAAAACCTCTTGTGAGAAAATAGATGTTGAGAAAGGTATCTCCTATGACACGTGCTCTTCCTAAATCTGGAGAATTTGGTTTTCCTCCAGGGTAAGGTACATGCAAAACAAACCTCTCTTATATAACCACCCTCTTGGGAAGCTGGAAGGCCCTTAAAGGAATAATTAGTGCTGAAGGAAAGAGCTTAGCTTCTATTTCATGATTATTAAATCAAGATATAAGAAACTCTGGGGAAACTTCATCCTTTTCAAATAGCTCAATTAACTTAATATCCTTAGAACCATTGCCAAGAGCAAAAAGAGAATGAGGGCCAAGGGGCCTGGCTGTTTGCAGATAGAGAAGTTTGATTAATTTTCATAATCACAGTTAGCCTAAGCTTTAAGGCAAACACAGACCTGGCCAAGACTCTGGCCAAAAGGATCCAGTTCTTTCTTAGGAAGCTCAAGAGAGTGACTTCTGGGTCTGCATTCCTCTCAATCACCTGCATTGGAAACAGAGAGGAGACTATTATGGGGATTGAATGGATGACCCAGTGAGACTCAGGAGACATAGAGACAAAAACTTGATCTCTGTGTTGGGAAGATCCCCTGAAGGAGGGCATAGCAACCGACTCCAGTATTCTAGCCTGGAGAATCCCATGGACAGAGGAGACTGGTGGGCTACAGTCCAAGAGGTCACAAAGATTCAGACACAACTGAAGTGACCTAGCACACATGCACATATCAACTAATTCTGTATAATGGAAACTGAACAGAAAAATTAAGTTCATAAATAGAAAAATAAAGAATGCTCCACTTCTTATCCTCCTGAATTTGAGAATCAAAATACATTGCTAGAATAGAGTGCTTCTGGTGTATTGGGCCCAGCGCTGAGGTCCTCTATAAGCATTTAAGAGGTTTCTAATCAATGAAAGAAGCATCTCTCTTTCGATCTCTACAATAGTCATAAAGACGGGCACCCTGAGACTCAGGGAAGTGAAGTGACTTGTAGAAGGTTGTGCAGTAAACGGTGGAGCTGGATTGGAACCCAGGCCATGTGACATGAGGCACGTGTCTTTACCCCCAGTGCTCTATCACCTCTCCCACTCCCTGGTGGAATGTAGAACAGGCCGAAGTAGACTGGTTCCCAGTCTCTGGCTTCTTGTCCCTGATTGGAGGGGGTCTCAACCCAAACAGGTCACATGTGCTTCCCTCAGGCTAGAAGTTTCCTGCTGACTCTGCAAACTGTGGTGGTGATACCCAGCACTTACCTTCCTCCCGTTCACAAAGAAAACCAGCTCATCCGATCTCGACGGGCAAGGCATTGCGCCTGGAGATGAAGTTTCGCCTTACAGCTCTAGGGGGAGTGCTCTCTGGAGCCAGCCGTAGAAACGAGCAGACAAGATTTAGGTCCAAGCAACTGAAATCTCTCCTGGTGTGGAAGCAGACAGTGTGGAGCCCCAGGGAGCAGAGCAAGGGGGTGGAGACTACCTGGCTTCATGGCCTTTTAAGTCAAGGGCATCTCTGTGGCCCAGCCTCCCAACTCTGCCTCACTTGGCCTTCCACCAATCCTGGCTTCCCCCAGGCTTGGGCTGGAAGGCATGCTTCCAGCCCATGCCTCTTCTTGCATCCTTGGAAGTTGGAGGGCTTCACTGTGAAAACTATAAACAACTGTCTAAACTCAAAGCCCCTCTGCGTGCTAACTCAGCTCCAGGAACAAGTCCTGGATGGATTTTCTCCTCTGAGAGAGCTAGCAGTGGGCTTTCTGAGACCTCCCACTTTCCCCAACCTTTTTCTAATTCTAGCTGCAGAAATGTCTCCTCATAGGGAATCATGTGAACCAGTCCAGTCTGTGCCCTGACATGGAGGTGTGGGATATCTCATCCACTTAGCTCCTAGATGCCCTTCCTCTCCACCTACAGGATTATTCCACTGGAAAAGAGTGTCTAGTTTAGTCAGCCACTCAACAGATAAATAAACTGGGGCCCAGATAGGTGATGGCATTCCCTGGTGGCTCAGATGGTAAAGAATCTACCCTGCAATGCAGGAGACCTGGGTTTGATCCCTGGATTAGGAAGATCCCTTGGAAAAGGGAATGGCTTACCCACTCCAGTATTCTTGCCTGGAGAATTCCATGAACAGAGGAGCCTAGTAGGCTGTAGTCGATGGGGTTGCAAAGAGTTGGACATGACCAAGCGACTGAACTCAAGTGACATCAGTAACTCAGGGTCATGCAAGAGTAAATGGCAAAATGGGAACTAAAACCAAGCTCTCTGGCTTAAAACATCTGACAGATTCATTACTTAAAAAAAATATATCCTTTTTGATCTGTTTGAAGAACTCCAGTTAGATATCTATGAATAAAATCAAGCAGTTCTTATTCTTTCAATGAAATGAATGCCCAGGGTTGGCCTCATGGATGGATAAAGCAGGTCCTTCGTGCCTGTGTGGTCTGGTTTCAGGAGAGAAGGCAAGACCTCTCTGTTCGCTAGCCCTTCCTGGCTCACCTATGTTATCAACCCCTTGTCTTAAGGTGAACTCAATGTGTGCTGATGCCTCAGGCCAGGGATAGTAAAGACCTGGCAACCTCCTGACCTGGCTGATTGAGGAAGATCCTTTTTCCCACTTCCTGGTGGCTCAGCGGTAGAGTCTGCCTGCCATGCAGGAGCTGCAGGAAACGCAGGTTTGATCCCTGGGTTGGTAAGATCGCCTGGAGGAGGGCATGGCAACCCACTCCAGTATTCTTGCCTGGAGAATCCTATGGACAGAGAAGCCTGGCAGGCTACAGTCCATGGGGTCACAAAGAGTCAGATATGACTGAAGTGACTTAGCACGCATGCATGCTCTTTCCCAGTTGATCTGGATGTGGCTTCAGATTCTTTCCAGCAGAGCTAGTCCGGAAAACACTTCCTGGTTGAAGGGAGCTGACAGCTTCCAACTGTCTTCACAGCTCTAATTCCTGGGTCGCAGGCATACCTGCTTCATATACCTGTGGAGACAAGTGTTCACACCCATGTGTACGTGTATGGGTATGTATGTGGTGTTTCACATGTGTTAGAAAGTTGTTGAATAAATGCACAACAGGGCCATGGGAGAAGTTGGAGATCACACTGCGAATTAGGTAAGACCTTCAGGTCAGCCCTTTTTAAAAAATAATTTTATTTATTGATTTATTTTGATTGTGCTGGGTCTTTGTTGCCATGAGGGCTTTTTTGTGGGCTACTCTGTAGTTGCGGTGCTCAGGTTTCTTATTGCAGCGGCTTCTCTTGTTGTGGGGCATGCACTCTAGGGAGTTCAGGCTTCAGTAACTGCAGCATGTGGGCTCAGTAGCTGGGGCTCCCAGGGTCTAGAGCACAGACTCAGTAATTGTGGTGCATGGGCTTAGTTGCTCCACAGCATGCGGGATCTTCCCGGATCAGGGATTGAACCCTTGTCTCCTGCATTGGCAGGTGAATTCTTTACCACTGAGCCACCAAGGAAGCCCCCAGGTCAGCCTTTTTGATCCTGACATTTTCTGCTACAAATACCCCAGTAGCCCTCTGAGGCCTGGAGCCTATGGAGCATAAGGTCCAAACTCCTCAGCCTAGTGTCCAAAGCCTTCTACCATCTGTCCTTGTTTCAGGCTTCAGACTCTCTTTCTCTTCAGAAAAGTCTCCTGCTCCAGCCAAACTATCCCCTCATCATCATTCCTCCACTTAACCTTGGCATTTCTCTCTTGGGAACCTTCCAGTGGTCCCCACTGCACTTAGCAAAACCTCACAGGCTTTCTGAGGAGGCCCGTGGGACGGGCCCATACCCTCTCTGAGACCAGCTTCACCGCTTCCTCCCTTGGTTGTCGTCTCTGCTACACTGGCCTTCCCTTGCTTCTTGAATGTACGGAGTTCTTTCCTGTCCTAGGCTTTGGTGCGTGTGACCCTTTCCACCTCGACTCCTCTTCTCTCTGACGTTGGCCTGGCGGTGCCTTCTTGCTACTTGGGTCTGAGCTCTTACCTGACCTTCTCGTCTGAAGGAGCACTCTCCTAACCACTGTTTCATATTCTTCATGGTACTTCATCCACTAACGTGGATGCTTCTTTACCTGTTATTTGCTTTCTCCACTGGAAGGTGAGCTCCCTGAGGGCACCACTGTCTCTCGGGCCTGGAATGGTGCTGACCACAGAGTAATTGCCTATTGAACAACTGTTGAGTGACTGAAGAAGGCACTTCTATGTCTGTAGGGACAGCAACCCTGCTCCTGCCTTCCTGTGGTTGTTTGTCTTCCTACCCTCCCCCTTCTCTGTTTATCATCAAGAAGAGAAGCAAACCTCCCTTCTCTCCTTTCTCTCAATTCCTTTAAAATCATCTGCATTTCCAACCGATTGCTTCTTTACTTTCCACTGAATAAACTGGGAACCAGGAAACTAGTCTCTAATCTGTTACTAATAGTCGGTTGTCTTATTAGTGTCTGTATCTCATTTTTCCAATTATGTAATACTCTCCTGGAGGTTAAATAGCTGGCTGTGTTCCCCACGATGCTCAACATGGATGATGACTTGTTCATTGCAGGGCTTCGTCAATGCCTGACTGATTACTCCAGATACTTTAACTGAAGGAGGCGTCAGTGATCATTCATTCATTTGGGTTGGTCAAAAAGTTCATTTGGGTTTTTCATAACATTTATGGAAAATCCCAAACAAAGTGTTTGGCCAACCCAGTATTAAGCACAATGGGGAACAAGATCTACTGGTTTTCCTTCTCCAGAGACTTTATGGTTCATATGAGAAACAATTTACACGTAACTGAAATCAACCATTGTGAGAAGCATAGAACAGGGAGATTAGCTTTGTTTGGGGAGAGGAATCAGAGAAGGCCTCCCTGAGGAAGGGACTAGGAGCTGATTCCATGAGAAATGGGAATGGAGCAGAGCAAAGAGAGGGAAAGGGGCATGTGGAGAAGCCCTTCCTCTGGCTGCTTCCGCTGAGGGCAAGACTGACACAGGCATTGTTATGGGTCCACAGTGTGTTCACTATCTTACCCTGTCCTTGTCATTTGTTATTTTTTTTGCCTGGACTTCTAGCAGTAGAAGCATGGAGTCCTCACCACTGGATTGTTAGGGAATTCCCTTACTCTGCTCTTTAAAACAGGATAGCCAGTGCTTGCAAAGAGCACATGGTTCCCATTTACAGGAGCATGGCCACTGCCAACAAAAAGCATGTTGTTTGAACATATTTATAAGAACGCTTCCCTGGTGGTTCAGTGGCTAAGACTCTGCACATCCGGTACAGGGGACCGGGGTTAGATCCCTGGTTGGGGAACTAGATCCCATCTGCTGCAAATAAGAGTTTGCATACTGCAACTAAAGATCCTGCATGCCACATGAATCAACAAATAATTTTAAAAAGGAACAAGTATTCATAAAAAAATATTTATAGGAATAACTCCTTCAGCTTCAACAGAAGGCACAAGCATTAAATGGAGAAGATCAGTGTTAGAATACTGAAGCCAGATTACAGTGTTAGAGTTGGAAGGTCTAATTTCTTTGGATTAAGCAACCAAATTCATTAATTTCTGGGAATCTGGAAACCTATCTTGAAATGCTTTAGAGAAGTCTTTTTCCAAACATGTTTCAGCCGGGGAAAGTTTTGTTTGAATGATATCCTGAGAAGTGTAAACAAATTTTAAAAAGTCACTGTGTAGCCTGGAGGGCTGGGGTGAGGCCTAAAGTCCTCACATTTTCTCTCCTTCAGAAGCTCTTGGGGCTCTGGGGAGCTGAGTCAAAAGATCACTCAGGGCAGAGTGACCAAAGGCTGTTCCCCGTAGAAAGGCAAGAGGATGTCTGCCAAGTTTTTCTGATTCTCAGATCTTATTCAAAACAATGGGGGAAAAAGCAACCACTGATTTTTTTTTTAATTTAATGAAAGGGGGAGATTGAATTTCATTACTTTCAAATAGATTGTTCTTGTGAGTGAGAAAAGTGCCACGTCTATTGACCCAAGTACTTGTATGTTTGTTATAAAAAAAGGTCTTAGGAGTTAACATCAAAGAATTCCTGTTACCCAATGAAAGGATTACTGTTGGAAATGATACTGCCCTCCCCAACAATTCAAACACACCTGTTTCTGGGGAAAAAGCTGTAACAAGTGTTGCCTGCTGATGTATATGGGAAAGTACTGGCCACTGCTTTTGGGGTGTCCCTTCTGTGTGAGCTCTTTGAAACCCAGAGATGGAACATGGGCAAGCAGACTGACGGTGGTCACTTTGAAGACCCCCTAGGCTGGTCATTAAATGACCTTGGGTTGGTCATTACATGTCCATATTCCAGACCCCCCCATTCTCAGCCTGTTTGGCTGTGAGACCCCTTCCCTGCCCCTCCCAGCTAGGCTTGTGGGAAGTAAGGCCTGGGGCTGTGTAGGGGAGGAGTGCTAGGCTGGGGAAGAACCTGGAAATCTTTATCTTGAAGACCATGAATCTGGAGGACAGCTGGTCCTCTGGGTTGTGGGTGAAGCATGGAGAGGATATTTGACTTTGGTGTGAATAGGAGGTCAGGGGCCACATGGGCTGTCTGAGCCCTTCCTTCCCATGTGTCTGGGCAATTATGAGGGGAATCAAGGGGCTGTAGGGCTGTGTGGCCACCTCTAGTCTCCTAAGCAGGGCACTGGCCCTGCTTCTGTCCTACCAGCCCATGGGGTGGATCAGGAACATGTTGGCTTCTATAATCTGTTGCCTCTTAGGTATCCCAGTAACTAGGTGGGAGCCCAGTGAGCTGACAAATAAAATTTTAAAGAGGCCAGTTGGGGACTGAGCTGCGTGCATTTCCCAATTGTGATCTTATTTGGAAACAGTGTCTTCATAGATGTAATTAAATGAAGATGGGTCACACTGGACTAGGGTGGGCTCTAAATCCAGTGACTGGTGTCCTTATAAGGAGAGGTAGATTTGGAGACAGACATACAGGGAGGGAAACAGACGTCTGAGGATGAAGGCAGAGACTGATGTGTCCTTAGGCCAGGGAACACTGAGGACCGCAGGCAACCACCACAACCTAGAGAGGCAAGAAAGACTGTCTCTCAGCATTCAGGGGAAGAATGACCCTTTTGACACTGTGATTTCAGACTTATAGCCTTCAGAACAGTGAGAAGATGAATATCTGTTGTTTTAAGCCAGCCAGTGTATGGTATTTTGTTAGAGCAGCCCTTGGGAATTCATACATACCCGAGAGTTAGAGAGAGGATCATTCAAAACAGAACATACTATTGTCATCTCCAATGGACTAAGACAACCCCTGCCCTCAAGACTTTCTCAAGGGAAAAAACCAACCAACCAACTAACAATTCAGTCGATGGAGGCAGATTGGAGCGATGTGTCTACAAGCCAGGGAACACCAAGGAATGCTGGCAGCCACCACCAGTTTGGGAGAGACAAGGAAACCCACATTAGTGACTTGGAAAACAAAGTGCAATACATAAACCCGAGCACAGAGTAAAGACATGCAGAAGAAGCAATCTTAAAGAAAGAAATGAGACCTGGAGCCTAGATGGGAGAGATAAAGCCTGAAGAACAGGACAGCTAAAGGAGTAAAAGGAAGAGGTGGAGGAGAAGCAACCATGAACACTTGAAGACACTTTCTGTGAGCTGAGAGAGATCTGAGTCTAGAGATTGGACATTCTCCTCAAGTTCCACGCTAGGTTAAAGAAAAAGACACACACCTGACATCCGCTGACAGCATCTTGGAACTCTGAGGATAAAAAGAATTTCTTACAAGGTATTAGGTTTAAAGAAATCAGTTGATAAAGAATCCTCCTGCAGTGCAGGAGACCCTGGTTCAATTCCTGGGTTGGGAAGATCCCCTGGAGAAAGGAATGGCTACTAACGCCAGTATTCTGGCCTGGAGAATTCCATGGACTCTATAGTCCATGGGGTCACGAAGAGTCAGACACGACAGAGCGACTTTCACTGCACTTCAGGTTGAAAGATCAAGTTTTCTATGAAGGAAAAAGACTCAGTCTGGCATCGAAGTGCTTGCTGCCACATTGGACGCTAGAGGGCAGGAGACTAGCAGCTGTAGGTTGGTTTCTGAGAGGAGAGAAGGGCACTGGAGACCCTGTTGGTGGAAATAAGTATTCCTGCCTGGGTAACAACCGCCTTACCTGAGGAGAAGGATCACACAAAAAACAACCCTGATAAGAAAGGTGAAGGGGAGTGCAAGTCTGAATAATAAAAACATAGGACATTAATTATATAACTTGTTATTTATTATATGTATAAATAAATAGAAAAATTGAACACTTCAAACAATTATAAGGCACAAATGAAATGGATTACCATTTAAAAATGATGACTAGAAATTTGATGAGAAAAATTACCCCAAGCCTAGCATATACTATTTATATGTACATGCCACATGTATATGTATACGTATATATATACACTAAGATATATATAGATGTACAGGGCTTCTGAAGTGGCACTAGTAGTAAAGAACCTGCCTGCCAATACAGGAGACATAAAAGATATAGTTTTGATCCCTGGGCTGGGCAGATCCCCTGGAGAAGGGAATGGCAACCCACTCCAGTATTCTTGCCTGGAGAGTCTCCATGGACAGAGGAGCCTGGTGGGCTACATACAGTCCATGAAGCTGCAAAGAGTCAGACATGACTGAAGTGACTTAGCACGCATACATGTATATATGTATGTATTTATATATGTGTGTAAGTGTGTGTACTAAGAAACATGTTTAAAGTGAAAAAGGAAATGATTAAATATAGATGGGTGAAAGACATATCAGGCAAATGTTAACAACAAAATTTGTCTTTTCTTATTAATATAATACTTCTGCTCTTACACCTGTCAACCAGGGCTCAGAGTTGTAGAGCTCTGCAGGAAATTGTACCTTCTTGAACACTTCTACCCGGTCATTTACTGGTTCAGAGCAAATTGATTTTCTTGACCTAGTATCAATTTCTAGATAATAAAATTTAGGTAAGAGTTTTAAAAAGGCTTCCCTGTGGCTCAGCGGTAAAGAATTCACTGCAATGCAGGAGACCTGGGTTCAATCCCTGGGTTGGGAAGATCCCTTGGAGGAGGAAATGGCAACTCACTCCAGTATTCTTGCTTGGAAAATCCCATGGACAGAGGAGCCTGGCAGGCTACAATGGGGTGGCAATAGAAGCAGACAAGACTTAGTGGCTACACAACAACAATGAGTTTTAAAACCTCATATTTTTTCCCTGAGGTTTTATTTGTAATTAATAACATCATCTGGTACAGTGTGATAATAACCGAATTTAATCAAATTCAACTGAATAAGTAAGGAAAGCATATAGCAAACAAATGATATGAAATTTCTGGGGCAAGTACTGACTTAAAATATTGAAATGTTATATATACATAAATTGTGTATTTCTTTGAAGGTAGAATTCGGTTCAGTTCAGTCGCTCAGTCGTGTCTGACTCTTTGTGACCCCATGAACTGCAGCACGCCAGGCTTCCCTGGCCATCTCCAACTCCTGGAGCCTAGTCAAACTCATATCCATCGTGTCGGTGATGCCATCCAACCATCTCATCCTCTGTTGTCCCCTTCTCCTCCCATCTTCAATCTTCCCAGCATCAGGGTCTTTTCCAATGAGTTGGTTCTTCGTATTAGGTACCCAAAGTATTGGAGTTTCAGCTTCAGCATCAGTCCTTCCAATGACTATTCAGGACTGATTTCCTTTAGGATGGACTGGTTGGATATCCTTGCAGTCCAAGGGACTCTCAAGAGTCTTCTCCAACACCACATTTCAAAAGCATCAGAATTATTCTTTTTTATAAAGGTAATTAATCCAATGTATAACTGTGAGTTACAACTTACACCTATGTAGAATTTGCATGTTAATAAACTCATGAATCAGGGAGGATCACTTTGGGAGATGTGTGTGGTAGACTGGAGGTGAGATTCTCAGTTCCCCTTCCTGGAAGGACCTGCCACCCGGCTGTAGGGAGTGTTGTTGGAGTGTGGTCTCCAGCTGTCAGTGCCCTCAGGGTCTCTCTTAGAGCAGAGGAGTTTCTTTGTTCAAGGTTAAGCTTTTCCAGGGCAGGCCTGTAGTCAGTGAACCAGTCACTAGGAGATACACAGGCCTGTCCATTTCAGCCTGAGCAGGACTGCTCCATGGGTCAGTGCTCGGTCCAGGGCTCCCTGCTAGGGTCCTGATGCTTAGAGGGACCTGTATCAGTTAGACTTCTCCCTCTGCCCAGTTCTGCTTCCTCAGCCTTTCCTTCCCAGCCTGTTGTTCAGTTGTTCAGTCATGTCTGACTCTTCGTGACCCCATGGACTGCAGCACGCCAGGCCTCCCTGTCCTTCACCATCTCCCAGAGCTTGCTCAAACTCATGTCCATCAAGTCGGTGATGCCATCCAACCATCTCATCTTCTTTCGTCTTCTCCTCCAGCCTTCAATCTTTCCCAGTGTCAGGGTCTTTTCTAATAAGTCAGCTCTTCACATCAGTTGGCCAAAGTATTGAGCCCTAAGAAACATCGTGCTCCCTAAACTCTGTCTCAGCACTTTCTTTCAGAAGAGTCAACTTGTGATCCCCTGGCTCTGATAGTGTTAAGAATATGGCTAATTTACACCATAAAAAGTATAAAGCGAGGAGGAGTTAAAGATTTTCCCTTGAAAGAAACAATGTGGATATCCAAGCATTCTTATATCCAAGCATTTACTCTCTCCCTCTTTTTGACCTCCCCCATTTCTAAAAGCCAAGATCATGCCCGGTGCTGCAGGGTCAAGATACTGAAATGAAATCAAATCCCTCCCAGCCACTATTCACTCAACTCCATTTCTCTAGTATTTTGTAAGGTTGCACAAAACTGTTCTATCATAAACTTTCGGTCCAGGAGAAGTAAGACAGTTGGGCCTTGTGTGTCTTTTAAGTTGAAAGGAAAAAGGCAGCAAGCATAGTACCTGCCACATAATATTATTTCTGTTCTGACAAACTTTTACTGAGCTTACAGTTAAGCAGTAGTAAAGGTAAGTTTCTATGAGTGACAAGCACTAGCAGCTTTGCCCAGAATTAATAATGATCATGTACTCTATCACTCAGAGTATGCTTGACTGTTTACTGAGTCCTCTGGCTGAAAGCTTGTATTTTACATTTCTCATACAACTATCACTGTAATAACATCTAAAATTAGACACACAATAACAGATATTTATCTAAATTAGTAATATAGATTGTTTATAATATAAACTGTCAAATTTTAAAGGCATCAATATAGCAATCTTATATTTGAAAATTGCTATCCATTAAACTGTACTATTTTTATAAATTCTTCCTCCCCAACTCTAGTTCTTCTACTTAACTAAATACTACTGAAGTGATCAGATTTATTTTGTAAAAATCCAGTTTCTGTTATCAGAAGTCTTGTTCACACAGTCTAGGAAGTATAACACTCTTAAAATTATGTTTGTGATAAATGTGTCTTTCCTATTTTACTGCTAGAAAAATATATCAGCTACCTTATTTTTACTGTTCTGCCTGGGACAATGAGTTTTTGTGGGCTGGGTTCCAGGTAATTTAGATTACTAGGTGAATTAATGGATGAGGCAATGGCACCCCACTCCAGTACTCTTGCCTGGAAAATCCCATGGACGGAGGAGCCTGGTAGGCTGCAGTCTATGGGGTCGCTAAGAGTCGGGCACGACTGAGCGACTTCACTTTCACTTTTCACTTTCATGCATTGGAGAAGGAAATGGCAACCCACTCCAGTGTTCTTGCCTGGAGAATCCCAGGGACAGAGGAGCCTAGTGGGCTGCTGTCTATGGGGTCACACAGAGTCGGACACGGCTGAAGCGACTTAGCAGGTGAATTAAAAGACAGTTAAAAACACATGTACACACACATACACACACACCCCTACTTCTCACAGAATAAGAGGCTGACTGGTGAGCCTTTCCTTTCTATTTGCCAACCTTCTCTTCTTCCAGTCTAGTTTTACACACACACAAAGAGTTGCTACAAACTTATTCTTCCACCACAAAATTACTATTAATAAATGCAGAGCTTTTTTTTAATTGGAATATAATTGCTTTACAATGTTGTGTTGGTTTCTGTTGTACAGCAAGGTGAATCAGCTATGTGTATACGTATATCCTGTCCCTCTTGAGCCTCCCTCCCAGCACCCCCATCCCATCCCTCCAGGTCACCACAGAGCATTGAGTTGAGCTCTGTGTGCTATACAGCAGCCTCCCACTAGCTAGCCATTTTACACATGATATTGTATATAGGTCAATGCTACTGTCTCAGTTCATCCCACCCTCTCCTTCCCTCCATGTCCATTCTCTACGCAAATGCAGAGCTTTAATACCTAGCACACAGATCCCAACAAATGATTTAGTTTATTCGTGTTTTCAAACTTCACAGGAGACTGAACATCTTCTCTGGCATAAGACTACATTTCCTCAGGAAAATGCAATGTAAAATAGCTAAGAAATAACTGAAAGAGAACCCTGAGGATTTTGTGGCCCTTTGATGGCAAAAGGAAGGGGGCTCTGATTTCACCTTTTAGACACTAAGCCAAAAGAAGGGACACCAGGGTGATCTGAGAGAGCCGTTATCCTCTGTGCTGTTTCCCAGGTAAGGAAGACATGGTGCCATGTGCGTGGCTCATGGCAGACGAGGACCCGCTGGAGGCTCTGGATAGTTTGCCTCTCTGAGCCGCTGGAGGCTCTGGATAGTTTGCCTCTCTGAGCCCCATCTACATGGGCTGCATGGGAGGAATGGCAGAAACCAAGGATTGTGCTGGGCTTTCAAGTTGGAGATCATGAGCAGGTTTCAAGCATCTCTTCCAACTCTGCCTTCAGAGACCTCTTGTCTGTGGTTTGGAGTTGGCTGACGTGGGGTATTTACAAAGTGGAAATTGGCAAATAAAACAAATCATTGATTTTTCAAGAGGAACTGGCTACTACCAGCACACCATTGGCTTCGGGGAATCCCAAGAGTTTTGGGGGTGAATGATTTTGGGGGTGAGCAAACTTGTGTAGAACAAAGTACGAGAAGTCTCTATTGAGTTGTTGGGTAATGAAAACTCCACCACTGTTGAAAATTCTCATGCTGTCGATATTCATGATAATACAAATGAAAAGAAGAATTTTTGACTCTAAACTTCCTTATACATTTTTGTGAAAATGTGAATCCTAAAACATAATCATACAGTGGTCTAAACCACAGAGAATAATGAAAAGATGCTAAAATTACCCTCGAAAATTTGGGGGCCAACCTACATTTTGCTTGGGTTTGAAAAATTTAAGGTCAAACATGTATTCTTGCAATTTTTGAGGAAAAGATGTTTTCTGAGGATTAAGACACATGGATGGACCAAGGTGTAAATGTTGATGGATCATCTCTGGGAATCTAAAGAAGATCAAAAGAAAAAATTATTAATAAAATGTTGTTATATGAAATAAGTTGTAATTCAGAAGACAAATTTTTTTTAAAAAAGAAAAGTCAATATCCATTTTATTCTTATCAAAATTAGATAATTTTCATATTTCTTTCAATCCTTGAGTTTTAAATTTCCTTATTCTCATATACTTCTTATGTTTGGGATAAGATGCATCTTATTTAGAAGCCCTGTAATTTCAAAGGCATAAAGTGCAATCTAATTCTTAAAAAGGTTTTAATTGGAGGATAATTGCTTTACAATGTTGTGTTGGTTTTTGCTATATAGCAACATGAATCAGCTGTAAGTATGCATGTATCTCCTCCATCTTGAGGAGATGAATTTTTTTTACACCAGAGACTCATTTAGGGCTGCAGTAAGCAGTTCAGTATAGAAACAGTCTCTGATGATAGTTGTAGATGTATTTTTAGCAGCTGGAAAATGGACCTATTATCTATTAGTGTGTGATTACAGGGCATATCAAAGTGTGCCCAGTGACTTGATGTGCATGCATGCTAAGTCACTTCAGTCGTGTCTGACTCTCTGCGACCCTATGGACTGTAACTTGCTAGTCTCTGTCCATGGGATTCTCCAGGCAAGAATACTGGCGTGTTGCCATGCCCTCCTCCAGGGGATCTTCCCAACCCAGGGACTGAAGCCGTGCCTCTTGAGTCTCTTGCACTGGCAGGCAGGCTCTTCACCACTAGTGCCACCTGGGAAGCCCCGTGACTTGATAGTTTCATTTAAATTATTTTTATTAGTTTGCTTAGCAGATATTTTCAGAATAATTGACCAGATCTGATGTCTATTTAATCTAATTTAGTTATTAAGGTAATGAAAATAGCACGTCAATTTCATCTTACAAAATGTTTAAAGTAACCTAGCATGTCCATTTGATATGAGCACCGGGTCAGTTGTGTGCTTTTATTTGGGATCTGAAACTTTAAACCATCATTTGAAGAGGGTCGCTCACTTTGCCGCTGTATTTGCAGTTTGAAGCATATAAGAAGTAGTAAGTGAAGCCAGAATGAGAATTTTCAATGGAAAAGATGAACTTGCCCTGTAATTTTTACATGGTTGTCAGATCCATACCAAGAACCTGAAAGTTCACATAAGGGGTGATTCTAACAGGGAGCTCTCCTCACCAGCCTTACCATGTCAGTGAACTGATCCACACAAGTCATTCTAATCAACTCAGGGGTTGCTGGGCTACTCAGGGTGAAAGTCTTGGTCAGCCCCCTCTCTCTGCGGGCAGCAGCCACGGCATCATATATGGCGAACAACACGGAGGATCCCAGGAACATTCCAGCCTCACCTAACCCCTGAGAAGGAGGGTAAAAGGCTATCAGAATTGCATGGTTCTTTTAGGACTAATTTATGTACACACACACACACATACACACTCACTCCTCCTGACTTTACAGCCCTCTGAATGTATTGCATCAGAATTACCAGAATCAAATTCCCACCCTACCCCCCTGCTTCCCACCCTCCCCACTCCCGCCATCACTCCCCCGCCTGCTGATTTGTGTGTGTGGGGTCCTCCTCAGAGTGGCTCCTGAAAATGTCCCAGGGGCATCAGGACAGTGGACAGCTAAAATCTGTCTCTCCCTGCCCCCCCACCGCACCTCCCCCCACCCAGGTAAAGTTCTGGAGACAGAAGCCCTCAGGGCCCTCTAGGATACTCCAACTGCAGCTCCAGAGTATTTTCACTGAACTCAAGACCACAACAAAACAACAATAATATTTGTAGTTGAGCTTGAAAGACAGTGAGATGGTTGCCCCTGGAGGGTGGACTGTGGAAGTCTTTGTATGTGTTAACTTCCTTGACTGTGTGTTGGGTGCTTTTGAATGAACGATGTGGTGGCATTACATGCTGAATAATTCAGCAATGCTTCTTTTTACTAATTTTTCCTCTTTCTTTCTTCAGCGTGTTCTGGTCCTTGCTCTGTGTCCAGGGCCTTAGTGGAGAGATAGGTCCAAGGGCCCAAGCAGATAAAGGCTATCCCAGTCTGTGGTGTTCTCTCTGAAGCAAATGTAGGGGAGAGAGGGAGAGGAGGAGCTGGCAGAAGGAGGGTTTTCCTCTGAGGAGAGGGGAGGCAGGGAGAGCAGGCAGTAGACCGGACAGAGAGGTGGCTAGGTCCTGAGGGCCTGGGCTGTGCCCTGTGCCAGGATGGTCTTTGGCAATGTCCCTGGTCAATGTCTGGCGAAGTGGAGGTAGAGATCATTTGGACAGGAAGTCTCACCTTCCTCCCAACCTGACCTACTCCTAATAAAGAAAGCGAATTCTCTGAAAGCCTGAGGTTAAAGTTGCCATCTGTCTGGCCAGATGTGGTCAGAGAACAGAACTTCCATTGGAGAAGTTGTGTGTTTTCCACACGTGTTTGAGGACCTTGCCCTAAGTCTTTATGAGCCAGTGAGAGCTCGTTGGCTCTATGGAGCCTGGGGTCAACACCTCCTGTATTTGTGGCATTAACACCTCAGAGTAAACTGTCAGTGAGAAGCATGTGTGAAAGTTTATCCTGACTTGGGGAGAGTGTGGGGAGAGGCAGTGTAGATAAGAAAGACTTGAGTCTGGAGGGCATGGGAAGGTTGCAGAAAAGAAGGTCCAGGGCCAGTGAAATATGTCTACTTCAGTTTAATCTCATGGTGGCACTTAGCCTAATGACCCAAGATGTCTGCTTACTCCTTGGCCCTTCTTGTCTGATTCAAACTCATTTCATAATCTCTCCTGAGAGCAACTGAACAACAGCCCGAGAGTGAAGACTCTACTTGGGCTTCTGAAGTCAGTGAATGTTTGCTTTTTTTCCCTTCTTTTGGGATTTGCAATTGCAAGGGTTAAGTGAATTCACGGGACTGCTTATATTTCTTTTTCTAAAAAAATTATTTTTATTTATTTGGCTGGGCTGGACCTTAGTCATGGTCCACTGGATCTTTAGTTGTAGCATGTGAATCCTCCCAGTTGCTGCATCGGGGATCTGGTTCCCTGACCAGGGGTCAAACCCTGGCCCCCTGCATTGGGAGCACAGAGTCTTAGCCACTGGCCCACCAGGGAAGTCCCTATTTTACTATTTATTGACAGAGTAGGTTGTTATGGGATGAATTGTACCTCCTCAAATTCAGATGCTGAAGTCTTAACCCTGACTACCTCAGACTGTGACCATATTTGGAGATAAGGTCTTTAGAGAGATAATTAAGTTTAAGATAATTAAATCTAAGATAATTATGTTTAAGATAATTAAGGAATGAGGTTTTTGGGGTAGACCCCAATCCAGTATGACTGGTGTCCTTTTAAGAAAAAAAATGTTATGACACAGAGACACATTTAGTATATGATAAACCCATGATCATATAAAGGCACGGGGAGAAGGTGTATATCTGCCAGCCAAATAGAGGCTTCAAAACAAATTACATCTTCATCTTGGACCCCAACGTCCAGAACCGTGAGAAAATGTATCTCCATTGTTTAAGCAACCCAGTCTGTAGTGTTTTGTTAAGGCAGCCCTAACAAACTCACATAGAGGTCTTGGGTTCTTACCTTGGACGAGTAGATGGCGATGGGATTTTGCGAACACACCAAAGTGACATTGAACTCTTCAGGTATTTCAGTGACGGTGGGGATTTTGTAGTCATCTGGACCTCGAGAGTAAAGCACGCCTTCTGGAGAGTATTTCAGCTCTTCTATGGTATAGAATCCCATGCCTTGGACAAATGCTCCTTCAATCTACCAGCAAAAATTCCAGTTCGTAAGTATGTGATATTGGTTGAATAAGTGTTTCAATGTGACTGAAAATGGAGCTCTGCACTATAGTAAGCCACTCTTGAAGGCACTGTGGTGGCTTTATGAATGGTCCCCAGGATCTGGAGCCTGCCATCCAGAGGTAGCCTGGTCTCATTCCCAGCTCTTCTCACTAGAGACCCCACCCTCCAGGGACCTGACACTTCTCAAATTCTGGATAACGTGCCAAATCCACCAGATTCATTCAGATCTCCAAGTCTTGATGGTTTTTGTGTGTATGTATATTTTTTTGGCCACGCTCATGAGGCTTTGGGATCTTAGTTTCCCAACCAGGAATTGAACCCAGGTCAGGAGAGTGAAGGCACCAAGTCCTAACCACTGGACCACCAGAAATTCCCAGGACCTCCAAGTCTTTGTAAAGCAGTTTACTCTCTTCATTGTTCACCACTCAGCTTGTCCACCTGGCAAATGCCTATTCATCCTCCAAGTCCAGTCAAAGAACAACTGCCTCTTTGGAGACTTTTGGGTCCTCCAACCATCCAAGTCCATCCTGGGTGGACTTAGGAACTGCCTCATCCAGGTTCACAGCATCTTGAACAAGTTACCCTATCAAGGTGGGATCAGAGGGCATTTTCCCTGTATACTCTCTGTTCTGTTTTTGCTCTTGCTTCACTCTCACTAGCTTGTAAGTACACTGGGGCCTGACCTTCCTGTATTCTGTTCTTATTCATGGGGCCTGGTACATGGATTTTCAGTAAAATGTCTGTTGAATTACTTGTAAAAGAAGCTACTCTCTTAACTTGTCCCACCTTCTCCCCCTCTCAGGTCCACAAGTCTGTTCTCTGTGTCTGCCTCTCTATTCCTGCCCTGCAAAGAGGTTTATCAGTACCATTTTTCTAGATTCCATATATATGGGTGAACATATGATATTTGTTTTTCTCTTTCAGACTTACTTCACTCTGTATAACAGACTACTCTAGGTTCAATGAATTGAGAGAGTAGCATTGAAACAGACATTACTGTATGTAAAGTAGGTATCTAAAGGGAAGTTGTTGTATAACACAGAACACCCAACCTGGTATTCTGTGACAACCTGGAGGGGTGGGATGGGGTGGGGGTGGAAGAGAGGCTCAAGAGGGAGGGGGATGTATGTATACTTATGGCTGATCCACCTTGTTGTACAGCGGAAATCAACACAACATTGTACAGCAATTGTCCTCCAATTAAAAAAAAGCAGTTAAAAGCAATTAAAAAAAATAAAGAAGCTAACATTAAAGGAACATGAACTAGAATAAATGGAACCATGACATTGTATTTATTATAATTTCTGCACTTCATTATTTCCTTTTATAAATTACTATGGAGAGTAGATCAGTGTTAAACAAGGTGGGCTGGAAGAAATATTTTTATTAAATTAAATATTTTAAAATTAAAGCCATGCTGTGTCCTGTTTACAAATGACTGTGTTCTTAGGAAAAGGAAGGTCTCGTTTAAAAGGAGTATTTTCCTGGAGGTTAAAAATTGAAGTAGAGTTTGCATTTTTTTGAAATGTAAAATTACAGAATAAGATAAACAAATTTAAACACTAAATTTGAATATTTCCAAATGCTTGTCCCTAAGGAAAAGATCAAATTCCAAGAGTTGCAGTTTAACCCACTTGTGGTTTTCTTTCCTTTTCCAATGGAAAAAATGCAAGATTTTCCTGATCATGACCTCTCCCTTTTTGCCTCTGCTTAAGCAATGAAGAGGCAGGAATGAGCTGGGAGGAAGGGAAGAAAAGGGAATGGGAGGTGGGGCTTGTGGTTCCTAAGCCTTACCCGCTTGCAGTGAATTTCAGGTTAAAAGTGCTTTTGTACTATGAAGTAAACTATAAGCAAGGTGAAAAGACAACCTTCAGGATGGGAGAAAATAATAGCAAATGAAGCAACTGACAAAGAATTAATCTCAAAGATGTACAAACAGCTCATGCAGCTTAATTCCAAATGGGCCAAAGAACTAAACATACATTTCTCCAAAGAAGACATACAGATGGCTAACAAATACATGAAAAAATGTGCAACATCACTCATTATCAGAGAAATGCAAATCAAAACCACAATGAGATACCATCTCACGCCGGTCAGAATGGCTGCTATACAAAAGTCTATAAACAATAAATGCTGGAGAGGGTGTGGAGAAAAGAGAACCCTCTTACACTGTTGGTGGGAATGCAAATTAGTACAGCCACTATGGAGAACAGTGTGGAGATTCCTTAAAAAACTGGAAATAGAACTGCCATATAACCCAGCAATCCCACTGCTGGGCATACACACCAAGGAAACCAGAATTGAAAGAGACACGTGTACCCCAATGTTCATTGCAGCACTGTTTATAATAGCCAGGACATGGAAGCAATCTAGATGTCCATCAGCAGACGAGTGGATAAGAAAGCTGTGGTACATATACACAATGGAGTATTACTCAGCCATTAAAAAGAATACATTTGAATCAGTTCTAATGAGGTGGGTGAAACTGGAGCCTATTATACAGAGTGAAGTAAGTCAGAAAGAGAAACACCAATGCAGTATATTAACATATATACATGGAATTTAGAAAGGTGGTAATGACAACCGTATATGTGAGACAGCAAAAAAGATACAAAGAACAGACTTTCGGACTCTGTGGAAGAAGGCGAGGGTGGGATGATTTAAGAGAATAGCACTGAAATATGTATATTACCATATGTGAAATAGATGACCAGTCCAGGTTTGATGCATGAAACGGCACTCAAAGCCGATGCACTGGGACAACCCAGAGGGATGGGATGGGGAGGGGAGTGGGAGGGGGTTTGGGATGGGGGACACATGTACAGAAGTGGCTGATTCATGTCAATGTATGGCAAAAACCACCACAATATTGTAAAGTAATTAGCCTCCAATTATAATAAATAATTAAAAAAAAAAAGTGGGGAATCCAGTCCCAGCCTAGCAAAGTTATGATGGAGCTAGTCTGGGCCTGGGTGGGCCAGGGATCCTCATTTCCAATAAACTCTACAGATCTTCTGTTGCAGACTCTGAGGATCACATTTTGAGAAATACTGAGTGGCCCATCTGTTCCTTATAAAGTACATCAATCTATACAAACCAGGACTATATAAACCTAGGACTTAGGACAGCGGGAAGCTGTTTGCATACTAAAGCACCACAGGTCTGTCGGGTGTGAAGCCAAGCTGCTCAGCGGGTGTAGACTGTTCCTCAGGTGTGGAATGGCACTAGCTGACTCCCTGTCACGGGGCTGATCGGTAGGTTTCAGGTGGGCTGATGCTGCTGGTTTGTGGGAACCCACTGTGAGTTAGAGGCTAGAAAAAAAGCAAAGTATGCCAACAGCTGGAAAGGTTTTAACTCTAAATTTAAAAAGCCTTTGGTCATGTTCATTTTATTTGTGAGATAAAAATCAGAAATTCAGCAAGAGGGGAAAAACTTTAAGCATTTCTTTTTCCCTTCTATTTTGCTACATTGTGGTCTACTTAAAACCAATATTAATATGAATACTGTTGTAACTTTCTATTAGGTATTTATATAATGTTCCCTAATTATGAACATATTAATGTCCACTGAGGACTCAGATCATGAACTCCTTATTGCAAAATTCAGACTTAAATTGAAGAAAGTAGCAAAGACCACTAGACCATTCAGGTGTAACCTAAATCAAATCCCTTATGATTATACAGTGGAAGGGACAAATAGATTCAAGGGATTAGATCCGATAGAATGCCTGAAGAACTACAGACGGAGGTTCATAACATTGTACAGGAGACGGTGATCAAAACTATCCCCAAGAAAAAGAAATGCAAAGGCAAAGTGGTTGTCTGAGGAGGCCTTACATATAGCTGAGAAAAAGAGAAGCTAAAGGCAAAGGAGAAAAGGAAAGATATATCCATCTGAATGCAGACTTCCAAAGAATAGCAAGGAGAGATAAGAAAGTCTTCTTAAGTGATCAATGCAAAGAAATAGAGGAAAATAACAGAATGGGAAAGACTAGAGATCTCTTCAGGGAGAAGGAAATGGCAACCCACTCCAGTATTCTTGCCTGGAGAATTCCGTGGACAGAGGAGCCTGGTGGGCTGCCGTCTATGGGGTCGCACAGAGTCAGACACGGCTGAAGCGACTTAGCAGCAGCAGAGATCTCTTCAAGAAAATTAGAGTTACCAAGGGAACATTTCATGCAAAGACGGGCACAATTAAGGACAGAAACAGTATGGACCTAACAGAAGCAGAAGATATTAAGAAGAGGTGGCAAGAATATACAGAAGAACTATACAAAAAAGATCTTAATGACCCAGATAACCATGATGGTGTGATCACTCACCTAGAATCAGACATCCTGGAATGCAAAGTCAAGTGGGCCTTAAGAAGCATTGCTATGAACAAAGCTAGTAGAGGTAATGGAACTCCTACTAAGCTGTTTCAAATCCTAAAAGATGATGCTGTGAAAGTGCTGCACTCAATATGCCAGCAAATCTGGAAAACTCAGCAGTGGCCACAGGACTGGAAAAGGTCAGTATTCATCCCAATTCCAAAGAAAGGCAATGTCAAAGAATGTTTAAACTACCACACAATTGCACTCATCTCACATGCTAGCAAAGTAATGCTCAAAATTCTCCAAGCTAGGCTGCAACAGTACATGAACCAAAAACTTCTAGATGTTCAAGCTGGATTTGGAAAAGGCAGAGAAACCAGAGATCAAATTGCCAACTTATTTTGGATCATCAAAAAAGCAAGAGAATTCCAGAAAAACATTTACTTCTTGAAACTGTGTGGATCACAACAAACTGGAAAATTCTTCAAAAGATGTGAATACCACACCACCTCACCTGCCTTGGAAATATGTATGCAGATCAAGAAGCAACAGTTAAAATTGGACATGGAACAATGGACTGGTTCCAAATTGGGAAAGAAGTATGTTAAGACTGTATACTGTACCTTTCTTATTTGACTTATATGCAGACTACATCATGAGAAATGCCAGGCTGGATGAAGCACAAGCTGGAATCAAGATTGCTGGGAGAAATATCAATAACCTCAGATATGCAGATGACACCACCTTTAGGACAGAAAGTGAAGAGGAACTAAAGAGCCTCTTGATGAAAGTGAAAGAGGAAAGGGAAAAAGCTGGCTTAAAACTCAACATTCAAAAAGCAAAGATCATGGCATCTGGTCCCATCACTTCATGGAAACAATGGAAACAGTGACAGACTCTTGAAGTTGGTGACTGCAGCCATGAAAGTAAAAGACACTTTCTCCTTGGAAGAAAAGCTATGACCAACCTAGACAGCATATTCAAAAGCAGAGATACTACTTTGCTGACAAAGGTCCATATAATCAAAGCTACGGTTTTTCTAGTAGTCATGTATGGATGTGAGAGTTGGACCATAAAGAAAGCTGAGTGCTGAAGAATTGATCCTTTTGAACTGTGATGATGGATAAGACTCTTGAGAGTCCCTTGGACTGCAAGGAGATCAAGCCAGTCTATCCTAAAGGAAATCAGTCCTGAATATTCATCAGAAAGACTGATGCTGAAGCTGAAACTCCAATACACTGGCCACCTGATGCGAAGAACTGACTCATTTGAAAAGACCCTGATGCTGGGAAAGATTGAAGACAGGAGGAGAAGGGGATGACAGAGGATGAGATGGTTGGATGGCATCACCAACTTGATGGACATTAGTTTGATGGACATGAGTTTGAGCAAGCTCTGGGAGTTGGTGATGGACAGGGAAGCCTGGTGTGCTGCAGTCCATAGGGTCACAAAGAGTCGGACACAACTGAGCAACTGAACTGAATGGAACTGAGGCTAAATCAGAAAGCTAAATTAGAAATCATACATATTCCTGCCATAAAGGCAACCACTGAAGAAAAGACAACTTTTTCTTGAATATTCTTCCAATATCTTATCTATTTGTGTGTGCAGTGTATACTGTATATTGTAGAATTCTTGTATCAGGCATAAACAACATTTAGAGGACTCTGGGAAAGAATTTTCTAAAGGGAACTGACCAAAAGCCCCTGTGGCGGCAGTTCGGGTATCACGCACCTGTCCAATGTCCACAGCTGGGTTTATGCTGAAAGCAGCATCCATGAAGATGTCAGTCCTAAGGAGCTGAAAACACATGAGAGAAAATGCACAATGGGAAACACTGTTTACTTAAAATAGATCTGGACTCCAATTATGTATCTGTCCCTGGTGCTTCCACTGGGAGAACCTTTACAGCACAGAAAACAATGTTTGTGAAGATGGTGAACACAAACGCCGCTCTTTACCTTATGAGCCCCTGTGAGACAGTCGACTTCAACCTCGGAACAGGATGCTCCATAAACAAAATATGGGAAAGCGTTACCTTCCCCCTTCTTCCAGTCCATATTTGTCTGGTAGCCTCTGAGAAGAGAAGTCAGGAGTGAAAAGAAAAGGCATTTTCCCCACTAGTGGACTGAACGCCCACTGAGCTCTGGGTCCTGGAGATGAAGAGAGCACCCACCCTGTGGCTGATGCTTCTCTTCCCATTTCCTGAGAGTGGGGTGGCAGTGATCAGAGTTGCAAGAGAACCACCGCAGACGTGGGGAGAAGGTCCACTGGTGTCCCACCCCTGCCCTCCACTGCACAGTTGCTGGGATGGTCAGAGTGGCACGTAGGGAGCTATGGCGTCCCTTCTGGTTGGTTAATAGCATGGCGGACCCTGGGAGTCCTTGGTCCTCCCCCACCTCCCTTCGCACCCCATGACCCAGGGCTGAGGGTTGACAAGGGGCCCAGAAGAGCTCCAGGGCTCTCAGGGCACTTGGTCAGATAGCTGAGTGCACACCATCCTTGCCTAAGTGTAATCTAAGCCAAAACAAGAATGTCCTTTACTTGAAATATCCAGTAGTGGAGAGACTGATGGATTCTTTGTAGGCTTCTGAAATCTGGAAGAGATGATTGGTTACAAAGAAATAAAAGTTTGGGGAAAGCAAGAGAAAGGCCTTCCATGAGGGGCTTGCTTCCTCTAGTTTGCACTGAGCTCTGTATCTAGGTTCCCCTGGAGTGAGATTCACGGCCATACAAGCCACAGGTCAGGCTTTCCAAGGGAGGCGCTTAAAGGCAGCTGCTGGCTGTACTCCAGGACTCTCTATTTTTTGAGATTGTAGTATGAAGTTTATTATTTTTTCACCCTTTTTGGCTTTTTAAATCAGAAAACGGGCTAGGCCGCATTCATGCACTTATGTACATTAGGTATGCACACAGGTATGTATACCTATTTTTATACACACATATATGTATATGTGTATATGCATGTATGTATTCTTACCCTGACTTTTTCCCAAATAATTTGAATGGCTGTCTCAGTGTATTATGTCAGCTTCCTGCTGGAATAAACTGGGTGGGGCTGGGAATAATACTACTAATGGCTATAATAATAAAAAATAATAATTAATCATTATATTAGTTAAATATAGCTTATTATATTTAATATAATTATATTAATTAAATAATTATTATAAAGTTATTAAAATAGAGTAATCTTTTGATATTAGGACTGCTATTATCTCTGTTGCTCTGGTGAGAAAACCAAGGCCTTGAGGCACCATGGGACAGGCCCAGGGGGCCTGGGCAGTGACAGGGCAGGGCAGCAATACTGGGTGTGTTTCCGTTCAGACCCTCTGCTGTCATCAGGGCTTCCTTGGTGGCTCAGATGGTAAAGAATCTGACTGCAAGGCAGGAAACCTGGGTTCCATCTCTGGGTAGGGAAGATCCCTTGGAGAAGGAAATAGCAACTCACTCCAGTATTCTGGCCTGGAGAATTCCATGGACAGAGGAACCTGGTGGGCTACAGTCCATGGGGTTACAAAGAGTTAGACACAACTGAGTGACTAACACTTATTACTTATGCTGTCATCATGCTCTGTGTGAGACTGGGCTCTGAAATAAAGTCACATTGCAGGGAACACAGACATCTCTCTTACTCTTTTGGAAAAGCAGAAGTAATGTTAAGAAATGTTTTGTCCTTGAAAGGGCACCACAAATTGGTCCATGCACGCAGGATTTGACCCACCTGGGTGTATCTGCCCTTTTCCGGGCAAGGGTGATAAAGAAAACACTTACCCACGCCTCCCACGTTCCCCTGGGGTTTTTCCTGATGACTGGCTCAAGACGGGCCTTAAGAATTTGGCAGGCATTCTAAAAAGAAATATTTGAAATATCAGAAATGAAGGCCTCAGGGAACAGCAAAATACTTAAATCAATTCAAATGTAGATGATCAGTTTTGTGAACCTGCTTCCTAGTCCTCTGGGCAGGGCTTCTTAAATGTGAGTCACGGATGGAACCCCTCTGAGGGAGACAGACATCCTGTGGCTCCTGAGGTGTTGACTGAAAATTATTTTTATTATCATCTTGTTTAAATATGTGTTAACATAAAGTTAGATAAAGTCTGTTTATAGTTATAGCTCTTTGATAACTCTAAAGCAAAAATAAAATGACAAAGCATGCAAACCAATCTATAGACCAATAAAATTCTGAATAACATTAATTTAGTGGGTTGCTGATGTTGTTTTTCTGAAGCTAAACTGCTGCTTGGAATGAAGAATGGTCTGGAGTGCTGAGGCATACATACTTCGGAGTTGATGTGCCTAGCGTGTGCCAATTGATGGATCAATTTTCTCTCTTATTTAAATTGCTATGGATTTTTATTTTGCACTTCGTACTTTGCCATCATTTGCTATTCACTGGTCAAGGAAACATCATTCATGTATCAAGTCCATCTCTGCTATTGTTACCTTGACACAAAGTATACTTCTTGGTCCCAAATGTGGACAAAGAGATCTCTTGGCAATACTCCACTTATAAAGTGGTCATTCTGATGATGCAAAACATGCCTGCTTTAATTTTTCAAAGATTTTCATTGAAATGAAGATAAAAATTATTGAGATGAAATCTCAGACCCTTAAGATTACCCCTACTGATCCCCAGGTGTTGGTGGGCCTCAGCTTGGCTTCCACTCAATTCAAATACAAATCTATTTACTTGTCTGCCCTTAGTTACTCCTCTCAGACTCAGAGCACCACCCCCCCCGCCACACCCTCTCTTGGTTTCTATTTCTTCTATTCTGTCTTCTTGTCTTTGGGAAATGGCCTCTCGCTTCTCATGTATCAGGGAGATACCTGTTTTCATAAATCCGCCTTTGCTGGCTCATTCAATTTTTCAATACTGACCTCATTACCAACAGGTACCTTCTACAAGGGTGCCACATTCAAGACAAACTTGAGTCAGAGTTCCCACCTGTCTGAAGCTCAGCTGTTCTTCCCCTTACTGGCACCCTGACCACATGCTCCTGTGCAAAGCTTTACACTCAACAGTGCGAGGGGCTCCTGAGGTAAGTTTTCCCTTAAGAAAGTGAGATGTTGTAGAGAATTTTGCCATCTTGTATAACCTCCTGAATGCCTTTTCTTCCTACATAGAATTCTCTCACTTTACGTTCTCCGATAAGGTCACCTCCTCCTATTGAAGCTCCAAATGTCAGATACTAATGTTTATGGCTTCCTTTGCATTATAGAAAAATTTGAAATACACCAAAGTAAGGAGGGTAGTACAATATTCTCCACTTACAACCTTATCCAGCTTTAACAGTGAGCAGGTACAGCCCGCCTCCGCCCTCAGTTCTCTGTCTCACCTCTCCTGCCTGCCTCCTACTCTGCTTCCTCCTGGCTGTTCAGGTACCAGGCTCAGGGTCAGCACCTGCCTGACTTCCCTGCCGCCTAAGATGGCACTCTCAACACTTCCACTTGCTCTTTTCATAATTTCCTGATTCATGACACCTGACATTGCCTTTCTTTTTTTCTTTCTTTCTTATTATTTAATAATTTGTTGTTTACTGACAGGATGTTAAAAGGCTTTGCTAACTCATTTTAGGCTAAGGACCCACAAGAATGAGACTGGTAGCTGACAAACAGCCCCTCATTCCAAATCGAGGTGCTCTGCCTCCTATGCAGGTCATGCAGAGAAAGGGTGGCTGCACACACACTCCCTCACCCGCCTCAGTGGGATCAGAGGGCTGAAGCCAGGAGACTAGAAACTTGTAATGAGGGAGAGGGTGTCACAAGGAGAAGGATGTTGGTGCCCTGGGGTCTCCGTCTCTTCAGGGAGGAGGGGCAGGCAGAGCTTTCCCCATGCTGAGCCCAGGGAGAGGTGCTTCAGAGTTACTCCAAGACCTTGATATGCATTCCCCAGAGCTCGGGTCCCTGAAGACCGGAGTCTGCTTCTGAATCAAGTCTGCAGGTAAGAGGCTGCCGGTGGCAGGCTGGGGCCCTGGAGGGCCAGCTCTGGGAGGCACCATCCCCCCATTCACCACCAGTCCCCAGAGGTACACATGTTCTGGGTGGTGTCTGTGCTGTGGATGCCGCCCTGGGTGATATTTTTTTTCTCTGTATTTAACCATTCCATTTTAAGACAAAATTCAGAAGACAAAATCAAAATGAAAGCAGTCTTCTCTGCTTGCTGCTTTCTATGCTTTGTGGTATTTAATACTTCGTCAATCTCTACTTCTGTAGGCCTAAATGTACTAATGTGTATTGATTTACCTCATCCTCTTACTGATGCTTTTAATTTGAAATTATTCAGGACTTCTCTGCAAGGCATTTTTTTCTTTTTTATAGCTATTTCCTATACTTTACTCCCATATAAATGACTTGAGATTTAAAAAAGAATTCTGGGGTTCTGAAATTAACAACTTCACTTTCCTCAGCCAACGGACAGCCTATGTACACAGGGCTAGAGCCACTGTCTCCTTTGCAGCCAATGAAGCCCCAGCTTCTGCTCCACGTGGTTCTTTTGAAAATCTGGCATGATGGTTGGCTGACAAAGAGTCTAGAGCCTTGGGAAGCTGTGAACCTCAAAAGCTCTTCGTAATTAACCCACCATGGAAACCCA
>NW_011495032.1:23521024-23521541 GCF_000754665.1 Bison bison bison | reverse complement strand
TGTCCAGAAGCCAATGTTCCTCTCCAGGGGCGACAGGGATCTCAGGGTTGCATTCCAGACACACCCGGGGAGACAGGCATTCATGTCGAGTGGAAGCAAAGAACCCCGCTCTGCTCTCGAGTCGCGATGGGTATCTCTTGGAGCTCACTGGGTGGACTAAAGGGAGTCAAGCCTCCTGAGGCGTTGGAGAGAGGTCGAGAGATTGGTCTCTAGGCCATACAGGAGACGAAGGCCCTCAACTCGCGATGATGGCGGAGTCTCAGGGTTGTTCTCGAGCGGCGGCCACAGTGTGCGGTTTCTCCCTAGGTACGACGGCGAGCTCAGTGAGCCTCTAGTGGGGCGTCAGGGAAGTCGGGTCTCCATGCGAGTGGCGAGGGGGAGCGCGTCATTGCTCTTGAGTCATAGTAGGGGAGTCTGGCCTCGAGACGTGTTGAAGAAGGTCTCTCGAGGTCTTTCTCGGGTTGAGGCAGGACACGCTGGGGTCCCTCGACTTGTGCAGGTGACCTCAGGGGGCTTC
>NW_011495032.1:23508468-23520924 GCF_000754665.1 Bison bison bison | reverse complement strand
TCCCATATAAATGACTTGAGATTTAAAAAAGAATTCTGGGGTTCTGAAATTAACAACTTCACTTCCTCAGCCAACGGACAGCCTATGTACACAGGGCTAGAGCCACTGTCTCCTTTGCAGCCAATGAAGCCCCAGCTTCTGCTCCACGTGGTTCTTTTGAAAATCTGGCATGATGGTTGGCTGACAAAGAGTCTAGAGCCTTGGGAAGCTGTGAACCTCAAAAGCTCTTCGTAATTAACCCACCATGGAAACCCACTGCAAAGCTGTGGGAGGCCTGATGGCAACTGGGTGACCAAATTCTCCTCCTTTCCTCCCAAGTAGCTCTCTCTGGATCTGCCAGACACAGCTCTGTCCAAATCAGACAGCGGAAGCCAGTGTGTAGGAAGGCTTCGTTTTGAGATCTCCTACATTTTTAGACTTCAGGTGAAGGATTTTATTTTGTCTCAAAGGTGGCCCAGCAATATCCACGTAGTTCTATTAATAAACGAAGTTTCCATGTTGTAAGCTGTACTTTGCCCACTGATTTTTGAAAGCAATCTTATTCTTGTATGTATTTTTTGGTGACTCTATAACTGTTAATGACATAATTTCTGTTGCCCTGCCTCCCAGCTCTGGCTAACCTCTAATCTCTAGATTTAAAAGGACCCCCTGTATCAGAGCTTCCCTTGTGGCTCAGCTGGTAAAGAATCCGTCCATAGTGTGGGAGACCTGGGTTCGATCCCTGGGTTGGGAAGATCCCCTGGAGAAAGGAAAGGCTACCCACTCCAGTATTCTGGCCTGGAGAATTCCATGGGCTGTATAGGCCATGGGGTCACAAAGAGTCAGACACGACTGAGTGACTTTCACTTTTACTTTCCTGTATCAGAGCTTCCTGAAAGTGGGGAGGCCCCTCAGTAGAAAGAGGAGGCAGCTGGCCTGGGGCTCAGGGTGGGGCTGGGGCAGGTCACAAGTGGCTAAAGCCATAGAGAGGCATGGCCCAGGTTAAAGCTGCCTGGAAGGGGCTCTCTAGGGAGCTCACGATGGCACCCACGAGGGGAGGAATCAGACGTGGCACAGTCAGATTACTCTGATGCCAGCCAAGTAAGACCTGTTCTGCCTCTCACCTCTGTGCTCGCTCTTCCTTGGACTTTATAAGGGTCTGAAATGTAGGTGAGGAGGATGGTGGCAGGGGGAGAAAGGGTAGGGAGAGAAATGGAGAGAAGCCATGCCTGCCCCTTTACGCCTGCAGGCCCAAGCTGGGAAGTAGCAAAGACAGTGGAATTTGAAGTACATTTTGGAATTTTGGATTGGACATTTAAATTACTGAAATGAGATAAAAGAGACCAATGGGGGACTTTCCTGGTGGCCCAGTGGTTAGGACTCTGTGCTTCTACTGCAAGGGCATATGGGTTCAATCCCTAGTTGAAATAAGATCTTGCATGCCATGTGGCAAGGCCCCCCAAAATGGATTTTAAGTGATCTTAGAGTTACTAGAACAATTAGAGGTAGACTTGCCTGGAGAATCCCAGGGACAGGGGAGCCTGGTGGGCTGCCGTCTGTGGGGTCGCACAGAGTTGGACACTACTGAAGCGACTTAGCAGCAGCAGCGGCAGCAGAGGTAGATTTTATTCAAGGGAGAGAAGCCCACAGAGGGAGCTGGAACCACTTGGAGTCTTGGTTCTGCCAGTGATTAGCTGAGAGATCTAGAACCACCTGCTTGACCCCTCTTGGCCTCAGTTTCATGTTCCATAAAAGAAGGGATGGGACAAGGTCCCTTCCAGCACGGTCACCTGGGTGACTGAGAAATGAAAAAAAAAGTCACCTGCACAGCCTTCCCGTTGATGTCTGCCCCCATTGAGCCAGCTGTGAAGGTCGCATTGGAAACCGTGGTAGTGTTCGTCTCAGACAGGTGTATATACGACTCAGGGATGTTCAGTTCACGACTCGCCACCTGTCAGGAGCAGAAGAAAAATACTGTTTATTTCATTGACTTTACCCTCCCCACAAGTTAAAAACCTTTTAATTCTTTTTTGAACTGAGTATAAAACCTGGCTACCCTGTACTGATGAACATTTAAAGGAACATTGGTGATTTCATATGTTGATTATATAATTCAGAAGATTTTAAATGGCACTGTGAAGCATACACAGTTTTCTTTGTGGCCAACCGAAGAATCTGTTTGTGTTTTCTTTTATGCCTCTTTCACAGTAGCTGCACAGCAGTACAGTCACTCTAGGACATCTAGTTTAGGACAGCATATGCAGACAAGGTTGAGGTCCAGCTACGCTCTTCCACAGTGGAGAAAAGGAATACATATCTCACCTGGATCATTTTGGTGTGAAGACCTTGTCCTAGTTCACAGCCACTGTGACTCACCAAGACGGAGCCATCGAGATAGATGTGGACAAGAGCAGCAGCCTGGGGATAATAATTATAATACCAGTTTGGACGCTGATGTGGCCAAATGTTGCCATGAGTTTAGCTGAGGTTACCCGACGAATGGCTTTGCTTCAGTGAGCCAACCTCTCATTGTTTATACTGGAGAGGAAAGCCTTTACAGATAGCTACAGACAAGCCCTGTCAATAAGCCCCAGACTTGCAAACACAAGTGCAGAGGCATGCAGTGTGGCTCAGCCACACTCCCACAAGTGTCCTGCCCACTGCAGGCATTGTGTGGTTGGCTTGCGTGTTGCCTCTCCAAAGCCCCAACCTGCACAAAACTCTATTGTTTGTTCCTCCCTAAACAGGAAGATTAATTTGAAAACAAATGGAACTTGGATAGGTCAATTTCCAGGCACAACCTGCCCTGGATACTAGAGGAGCTGGAAGAAAGTCAGGATGTTGTAATAATTTCCAAATGCTACTGACCTTAAGAATCATGGTTGGGGAGCGGTGTGGGTCCCATTATGGAAATTCCAATTCAGTAGAAGGTTGAACTTGGAGTTCAAATACCCATTTTTAAAGAAACTCCCAGGTGATTTGGATAATTGTCCATGTTTGGGATACAAAATGCCTCATGCAGTGGCAGCAGAGCCATCATCATTTTGTAAGTGAGAATTTAATTTAGAAAAGCAATATAATTTACCACATTAAGTTAATGTTACTGTTCTGAACATTATTGGCATTTATCAGTACTGTTTTTATTAATTTTCCAAATTTGTATTTTATAAAGGCATAAGAGCTATAAGAAGCTTATTATTTGTTCTGTGGTTACACACAGTTAAAAATATTAAAAAAAATAAGCACCCATTGACAGTCCACAAGAATACATTTGTTTTCCTTTAAAGGAGATCTGTTATTCTGGCTTGAGAAATACTACCTGGGGGAAAGACTGAACATCTGCTCCAAACTCTCCTGACCTTCCCTCCCTCCTTCTTACTTGCCTTTCTACCTTGTTAGTAGACTCTGAGGAAGAGCGTATATTAAAGCTAGTTTTAATAAAAGACAGCTTGGCCAAAACTCATTCACACCAGTAAGGGCACCTGTCTTTATGTGGGTTTGGGTATGAGAATATTTCAGAGATTGATGGGAATAGAAGCCAAAAAAAAAAAAAAATCAGAAATAAGAACTCTACGAAAAACTGTTTAAGATGGAATTAAAAAGGAGGCATAGTAGTCACTGAGCCTCAGTATAGAAATTCCAAGTTCTGTATGGATAGGAGAGCTCTATTCTCGTGTGTTTTTGAAATCTCTTACTTTCAAATGACTATGGCCACTGAGAAATTAGAAAAGAGAGGAAGGGATCCTTATTTCCTCCAGTTCTCTCATGGATTTGAAATTTGATGCCATACTACAATAATCACTTTTGGGGCCCAGTCCAAGGCCTAACCCCCTGAGCTGGACTTTATCTGTTGATTGTTTCTAAGGTCCCTGGGACTGCATTGCCCCAGGTCTGCTCCAATACCTGTGGTTTCCAACGTTTGCCTAAATCCACTGTGTTTCCTGCTATAGGAAAGTGCCCCATTTCTTTTTCTCCCTGGAGGGGGCCATCCCTCCTCACACATGATTGTGAGAGACAATCATGTCTCTCTGCCAGAGACGCCTGCCTTGACCTCACCTGATTGTAGAAGGCTGTGGGCATCCCAACTGTAAATTTCATGGGGACCGCAGCAAGCCCCCTCTTCTTCCAGTAGTTCTTTTTGTTAAATTCCTCGGCAGCCAGTTTCCTAGCAGAGAAGGAAGATTTCTCCAGACATTCTTTCCAGCATCTTCTCAAGGGCTCAGGATTAAATGTCTGCTTATGGGCTGTTCTGCTATTTCTCTTATACATGTTTATTTCTTTAACCTGAAAGACAGGGAAATAAAGTGAATTTCAAGGCTATATGTTTATTGTTGGCGTGAGGCTAGCATTTTTGCTATATACCTGATATGAAGAAAGTCTTTCTGAAAAACAAAACAATTATTGAAATGGCTATGGATATGTAAGTACAAACATACATGTATAAACTTAACAATAATAACAATAGAAACCACTATTGAACACTTCATATGCTCCAGGTTGTAGGTTAAGTGCATTTCCTCAGTTAACTTTACCACTCTGAACAATAGTAGGTACTGTTATTATGAACTCTGTCCCAAGATTTGTTTGTGCTGAGACAAAATTCTCCTGATCCCACAGCCTTTTACTCATACACAGTTTTTCTTTATTCTTAATCATTCTCAGATTAATTCCTCAAAATCTTGAACTGTGCTAGAATGCTTGTACACATGGCCATAATATTCCACTTTCTCTATTCATGCCCTTGGATGCTTCATACCAACTCTGGGATTGGCCATGAGACTTCTTTGGCCAATGGGACAATATAAGCAGAGACTTGAAAAGTGTTTGTGCATTAGAGCTTGCCACATTCTTGCTACTCATTCTCTGAGCCACCTTGAGAACTAATCTGGGCTAGCCTCCTCAAGGGTGAGAAACTGCGTGAAGCAAAGACAGCCTTCCCAGCTGAGACATCCCCTAGACTAATCAGCCCAAGGACCACTAACATGCCAGCTTAGACCATCTTTTAGACTATAAAACTCTAGTTGAGCTGGTCTAGACCAGAAGAGCTACCCAGCTGATCCACAAAATCAGAAGTGCTATTTGTTGTTTTGGTTAATAAGTTTTATGATTGACTTGGTACACAGGAATGAAACCACGTCTCCTGCACTGGTAGGCGGGTTCTTTAGCACCAGACACCTCAAGACTGGAAGCTGACATCATCTATTAATATACATAGATATTCAACTTATATTTGAGCCAGCGATGTCAGAATTTTGTTAGGGTGTTCTGACTGATGACTTACCTGTTCAGGGGTTAAGTCACACTGAGAAGCCACAGCAGTTATATAAGCTTCACCGACCACTATGCCCTGGGGGAAGCCAAATCCTCGGAAAGCAGTGTTGGATGGCAAATTTGTTTTGCAAGGTCTACCCCGACACCGGAAATTAGGAATATAATATGCATTTTCACTTCTCAGCACCATGAACTCCATCACCTGAGTTAAAGCAGAACAACACAAACCTTCATATCTATCAAGTATTCAAAACCACTTATCCAAATGTCATCTCTAACTCAAATGCTTCACAGAATTTGTCTAATTTGTATGATGATTATTCATAAGAAGAACAGTGCAATGGTAACTTAAGGGAAAGGTGTATTTCTTATTTACCAACTCAGACTCATCAGGACTGCATCCGCCATTGATATAATATTCAATATCAGCAGCTTTGATCACACCATTGTTCATGAATCCAATCTGCAAAGTGATAGAACAAGTAAATCGTTTTCTCAATAGTCCTTTACAACCAGACCATGCTGTACACAAACACATCTGATCACAGCTGTCGATCTGTACCCAGCTTATGCTCATGGTTTGATGTGAAAGTCACCAGAGGAACACTGAAGATGGTGCCCAAGTAGACCATGAACTCAATAGGAAATTCTGATTAGTTTTAGGCAGCATCCCAATGTCCTTTCAAGTGGCACAGAACTTAGTAAATTGTCTGTACTATACGTTGGTTATCACTGGACAGTGTTTTAAGCAGTCCCCTGAAATTGTTGCTGTCACTCACTTTGTATTTTCCGAGCAGTGGGTGGCGGCCAGCAGTTATCAACATGTCATCACCGCGTTCCAGAATGAACCTTATTGGGTGGCCAGTCCTGTAGGAGATGACTCTGTTAACCTGCTGATGTTTCATGATGGCGGGGGGGGGATGCACTAAAATAAAGAAGGCTTAAGATAATCCAGTTTTGTGGTTTCTCAATGCGGAGTTGGGGGTAGTTGCAGGCCTTAACATTCTGAAAATTTGTGCGGGTATTAAAATGTGGGAAAAGAACCCCTATTACTGTAATCATTTTGGTTTAGTCACATCTGAGAATTCAGATATTGAAATAATATATTATTTAGTTATGTTTTCTTCCTTTTTATTTCTTTTTATGTTACATCAAGGAATTGTATGATTATTTTGCAATTATATGTTAACCAGGTTATACTATTATTAATTTCATCTAGGGACATTAAAAGGGGGATAATATATTTGTTATAAGTGGGATGTGGAGGCTGAAAGGGTTGAGAAACAATCGTTTGTCAACCTCCCCTGGCTGCATTCAGAATTTTCATGTTTCAGACTCTTCATGTTTCAGACTCTTCCTTCTTCAAGTGCCTAGTGAACACTCCTCCCGCTTCTGCGGGAGTGCTCCCAAGGCCTACACACCTGTACTTACTGGATAGTCTTCTCTATTGTTGGGAAGTGCCAACAAGCTGGAACATTCATAGTCTTTCTTTTTGGAGCAGTAACCAGGGGTAAATTAGGTTTATCCTGAATATACTTAGTGAAATTTAGTAGTTACAAGGTTAATTCACAGAAGTTGGGGTTATTCCTGGAGTCTGGTTATTCCATCCAGAACATGCAGAGGCTAAGAGAACATTCCCAGGCAGCAACAGACCTGATTTATTTCATGAAAAAACATGCCCCTCATTAGGTTGGGATTTTGACCCTCCCTCCACTCAGCCAACCTCAGCTTGATATATTTTAATGATTTGAAACATAAACATTTAAATGAGTGAAAGTCAATGCAACTCATAAAAGTAACCCCAAGTTACATCTGTGCAGTGAGTCAAAATTTATAGTGATTACATTTATTTCACACAACCACCTTGGGAAACAGGTAGCTATTACTTTCCCTACTTTACTGGTGAGGAAACCAAGGTGACTTGCCCAAGATGACCCCGTGAATGAGTGGGCAGAGCAGGGCTTACACCCAGGCCCTCTGGCTCTAGGTCCAGTGTTTCTGCAGCCACGTGTTAACCACACCCTTTGGAAATGAAGGGCCATGAGCAGTGGGATGAAAGCTGGGGTGTGGGGCTGGGGGGACAGAGGTGGCGTCTGCCCTGCGGCCACTGTAACTCTTACTTTTTGGCAGCCACGGCACTGACAGCTCCTAGCAGAGCAGGCTTGCTCACTTTCCCCCCGAATGCTCCTCCAGCTCTTTTCGTGTGACAGGCGATTCTGTTCCTTGGGATGTTTAGTGCTGCAGCCACATATTCCTGAAAGAGGTAAGTTCCCAAAGTCACATAAGTGCAACTTACTGGTTTATTGTACATCGCTCATGTACTTCCTCTCTACCTAGTAAGAGAAATTCAGTAATTGAGCAAAAACAACATTCACATAATTACGCAACCATCTTTGTAATCTAATTTTAGAATATTTTAAGCATCTCCAAAGAACACTTATATCTATTAAGAGTCACTCCTAATGAAAATATTTGTTGTTATTTAGTTGCTAAGTCATGTCCGACTCTTTTGCAACCTCATGGATTATAGTCAGCCAGGCTCCTCTGTCCCTGGAAAATTTTCCAGGCAAACATACTGGAGTGGGTTGCCATTTCCTTCTCCAAGGGATCTTCCTGATTCAGGGATCAAATCCGCATCTCCTGCATTGGTAGGTGGGTTCTTTATCACTGAGCCACCTGGGAAGTCCACTTTGGACAGATACTTAGTTGTGAAATTGCTGGGTTATATGATCACTGTATCTTTAACATCTTGAGAAACGGCCAAGCTGTTTCCAAAGTGGCTCTGCCATTTTTCATGTTCTGTTGTGCGAATAAATGTTCTAATTTCTCCACATTCTCACTTGTTACTGTTTGTCCTCTGTTTGTCTAGTGAACTGCTATTATTGTGTTTTTCATTTGCATTTTTCTAGTGGGCTTCCCTGGTGGCTCAGACAGTAAAGAACTTGCCTGCAATGCAGAAGACCTGGGTTCGATCCCTGGGTTGGGAAAATCCCCTGGAGAAGGGCATAGCAACCCACTTTAGTATTCTAGTCTGGAGAATCCCATGGACAGAGGAGACTGGTGGGCTACAGTCCATGGGGTCACAAAGAGTCAGACACGACTGAGCGACTATGCACACACAGTGATTTAATGATGCTGAGCTTCTCAGGTGGCACCAGTGATAAAAAAAAACCAGCCTGCCAATGCAGGAAATGTTAAGAGATGCGGGTTCAAGCCCTGGGTCAGTAAGATCCGCTGGAGAAGGGTATGGCAACTCATTCCAGTATTTTTGCCTGGAGAATCCCATTGACAGAGGAACCTTGCGAGCTACAACAGTCCATAGGTTCCCAAAGAGTTGGACATGACTGAAGTGACTTACGTGCACACACACACACACACACACACACACTCACACAAGGCTTGTGGGATCTTAGTTTCCCAACCAGGAATTGAACCCAAGGAGCCTGGTGGGTTGCAGTCCATAGGGTTGCACAGAGTTGGACATGACTGAAGAGACTTAATATTCAGGCACGCATGAGCATCTTTTCATGTGCTTACTAGTCATTCATAGACTTTCTTTGGAGAAATATCTATTCAAATTCTTTACTGGGCCTGCCTTTGATGCTGCCCAGGTTATGGGCTTTGGGCTGTGAGTACCCAGTGCCCCCATTATCCCTGGGAAATGCCTGCTGTCATGACTGATTGCACCTCAGAAGGTGTTGATGGAAAATAACTATGGACCTTGGGACATACATATTATTCCTCTGGACCCCAGAGTGACATACGGTCTTCCAAAAGAGATCTCAGGGGTGATCTTTATCAAATTCCTCAATTTACAGAAGATATTGATATCCAGCTGCTTGTCAGAGATCATGTAGCAGATTAGCATCAAAGCCTATATTTCCATCTCTGTCCACTCCAAAATTTGCAACAGTGGAGGCCACAGCTACATCTCAGCTCAGCATCAGCATCTTCTCAAGGGCTCTGGATTAAGTATCTGCTGATAGGCTGTTTCGCTAATTCTGTTATACATGTTTATTTCTTTGAATGGCAGCTGGGAGCTTCTTCCACCTACTGAGGCTCGCCATCCTTCAGGACCTCAAGCTACCCACTCACTGTGCTCCACCAGGAAGCCCCCAGCTCCTTCCTTCAGTGAGGCTGGCATTACTCCCCCTCCCAGAAGAACTGGCCAAGTATCCCCTGTGCCCTCCACTGCTTTAGGACCTACAGCTCCACTTTTCAGAAGAGGGGAATGTCAGAGGATTTTCTTTACTTGCCTCAGTGAGGTTAAATCTCAACCACCAGAACAGGATTGGAATTCACATGCTGCTGCGCTGGGCTGAAAATGTCTTGAAGATGCAATCACTTTACCCATATGCCACCGATTTAGAAAAACATTCACACAGAGATGCAGCTCAGAAGAACCACAAAGGGAAATGTAAATACCATATTAAGGCTTTGACCTCCCTGAGATTAAGTTTTACACTGTAAGTTGTTAGAAGGGAAAGATAGACTCTGCTCTCTGTTTTGGGAAGGCAGCACAGTTTTCAGATCTCTGAAAGGTCTGCCCTTTAAGGAAAATATCTGCCCCATTTCCTTCATTCTGGACTTCTGCTAATGGCAAGTGTGCAGGGAGTGTAGGCATCAAAAGGCCCCTAGAGTGGAAAGCCTGGTTGTAAGGGCCTCTGTCACACAGCCGTTTGGAGCCTCGTTTTCCAAAAACACTCTGTTACCTGCACATGGGTCTGAAACTGTGTCCCAAGGTGTAGCACCATTTCTTTATCTTCCTCTTGGGGGATAGCCAGGATAGTTTGTGTTTCCATGTAAAAATGTTCCTGTCCTTCCACATGGACCTTACCTATAAAGCATAAACACAGGACAAGGTTTACTTGAAAGTTCCAACCTGGGGACTCTTGGTGGTGTTTACTTTGTACAGAACACGTTGCTTTAGTTTATAGAGTTTGACGTTGCATCATTTGGTTAAATCACATTTTCCATTTATCTTCATTGTGCCTCACCAGCTGCCTGATTCTGGCTGGCTCATTCCCCTCTCTTGGCCTGTCCAGTGGGTGGTGAGATCTGTGATATGTTGGACTTGAGTACACAGGCCAATATGACCACATTTCTTAGCTCTGTTATATCCTCACTCAGTGAATTTGGCCAAATTAGTGAATCCTCATTTCCTCATCTGGAAAATTGGAGGTAATAATAGTATGTACCCTAATTAGGTGATGTCAGGATTATTGGGTCACAAAGAGGGTTCCTACTGTAAAACCAGCCTGCTCTTGTTGATTTAGCTGAGATTTTTGGCTTGTTCAGTACATCCTTATTTTATTTATTTATTTATTTATTTTTCCTTTTTAAAAAAATTTTATTTTATTTTTATTTTTTATTTTTTAAATTTTATTTTATTTTTAAACTTTACAATATTGTATTAGTTTTGCCAAATACCAAAATGAATCTGCCACAGGTATACATGTGTTCCCCATCCTGAACCCTCCTCTCTCCTCCCTCCCCATACCCTCCCTCTGGGTCATCCCAGTGCACCAGCCCCAAGCATCCAGTATTGTGCATCGAACCTGGACTGGCGACTCGTTTCATACATGATATTATACATGTTTCATTGCCATTCTCCCAAATCTCCCCACCCTCTCCCTCTCCCACAGAGTCCATAAGACTGATCGATACGTCAGTGTCTCTTTTGCTGTCTCATACACAGGGTTATTGTTACCATTTTTCTAAATTCCATATGTATGCATTAGTATACTGTATTGGTGTTTTTCTTTCTGGCTCACATCCTTATTATTATTATTTTTAAAGCTTTTATTTCATTTTGGAGCATAGCCAATTAACAATGTTGTGATGGTTTCAGGTGAACAGCAAAGGGACTCAGTCATACATATACATGTATCTATTCTCCCCCAAACGCTCCTCCCATCCAGGCTGCCACATAACATTGAGGAGACTTTCCTGTGTTATACCGTAGGTCCTTGTTGGTTATCCATTTTAAATATAGCAGTGTGTACATGTCCATCTCAAACTCCCTAACTATCCCTTCTCCCCATCCTTCCCTCCTGGCAACCTTGTTTGTTTTCTAAGTTTGTGAATCTGTATCTGTTTTGTAAATAAGTTCCTCATCCTTATTATTTTGTAGGTTGTACTAGAGACGCATTTAGCCCTTATTTAAGTATTTGAAAGGTAGTATTTTTAATTTAAAACTAACCAAAGGAACCCCGTGCAGTTAAAAATAAGTGAATTGCTTTGCCAGAAAACAAAGGATTTCTTGAATTACTTCTTGGGATGACAGAATGTGAGTCATGTAAAAAGGCACCCTTTCCCCTACAAAAAAAGTTTGCTTTCAGCATGTATATACTGATTTTAATCTACATTCAAATTTATTTAATAATTAAACAGTTTTTACATATGATAGATATTATTCTGAGGCCTAGAACTTTATAGATAATAAATTTATGCAATCTCTGTACCAATCCTATGAGGCAGGTATTATTAGGAATTTGAGACATAGAAAGGTTTAGTAAGCTTCCCAAGGTCACACAGCCAGTAAAGAGCAGAGCTGGGATCCAAACCCAGGCAGCCTGACCCCAGGATCCATGCTCTAAACTATTACATTATATTCTCAATAACTCCTAGTTGTGTTGTTTTTCAGTTGCTTAGTCGTATCCGACTCTTTGTGACCCCATGGACTGGAGCAGGCTGCCGGGAGCCGGCATATTGCATATTGAGTGCATATTGCATATTGAGTGCAGCACTTTCCACAGCATCATCTTTCAGGATCTAGAATAGCTCAACTGGAATTCTATCACTGCCGGGAGCCAGCGTGAGGAACTCCGCCCATGACAAAGGTCATGAGGAAGGAGGCTCGGCATACGCAAAGGCGGGATTGAGCTTCAGGAGTCCCCCTGGAAATTCTCGAGCATTTACACCCAAAACCAGAGTCTGCCTACTTTCTGCTTTGTGCCTTCACCTACACCTCTGACTTTACGGGGGGCTGTCCCCCACTACCTCTCTGAAAAAAGAGTTAGCTTACAGCTCCAGTTAATAATTCCTGGGTGTGACAGTGTTTCAACCTACAAACTCCTTTGGAAATCCTCTAGCCTGCCTGAATAGGTTTTTCCGGCCACATGTGATTGTTCAGAGCCTCCCAACTGTGAGAGGCAGGAGATGTTCTAAACTGTCTAAACACAGATTCTTTTGAGTAGTTAAAAG
>NW_011495032.1:23491382-23508139 GCF_000754665.1 Bison bison bison | reverse complement strand
AACAGGCCTCCGGGCCAGAAGATGATGCAAATCCCCTAAGCTTTTGCATATGATAAGTTTGCAGGAAGAAAGCCTGGCTTGCTGCAAGACTCTACCCCTTCCCCCATTATCCTCTATGCATAACTTAAGGTATAAAAACTACTTTGGAAAATAAAGTGCGGGCCTTGTTCACCGAAACTTGGTCTCACCATGTCATTCTTTCTCTTACCTTCTGGCTGAATTATTCAGCCTCTTTTCTCCACTGAATTTCCTCACTGAGCTATCCTTATTTCAGCCTCTTTTCTCCACTGAATTTCCTCACTGAGCTATCCTCATTCTATTACTCTTTATATCCTTAATTAACGTTTAATTAAGCAATTGTTTTCTGATCTTCGCCTACGCCGTCTCTCCTTCGAATACCCTGGATCAGCCGGGGCTGGTCCCCGGCAGCAGGCCAGGCTTCCCTTCCTTCACTATCTCCTGGAGTTTGCTCAAATTCATGTCCATTGAGTCAGTGAAGTCATCCAACCATCTCATCCTCTGTCATCCCCTTCTCCTCTTGCCCTCAATCTTTCCCAGCATCAGGGTCTTTTCCAATGAGTCGGCTCTTATCATCAGGTGGCCAAAGAATGGGAGCTTCACCTTCAGCATCAGTCCTTCCAATGAATATTCAATGAATATGGCCAGAATCCTGAATGACAAATAGCTACCTAGCATCTTGTCATTCTGTTATCCTCAGTGAGAACAGAAATTCAAAGAAAATATACTACTATGGTTAACAGCAAGGGCCTAGGGCTCAGCCAATTCTGGGCTCCAGTCCTGGTTCTACTGCTAACTGGTTATGAGATCTCAACCAGTTACTTAACTTTTCAAAGCCTCAGTTTCATCATCTGTAAAATGCAACTACTGATATGTTCTTTCTTAGCAGTGTTCTACTTACATTTTAAATAGTAAGCAGTAATACTTAGGAACTTAAACTAGACTTAATAATAATATTACTCATTTCTTAGGGTTGTTGTCAGGATTAAATAACATAAAACATGTAAAATGCTTGGCATGGTGCCTGGCACAATGAGTACCTGATAAATGGTAACTGATATTATTATCATAACTAAATAACCATTAGCTTAAATTTATAGTCTTTGTAAAATCTCATTTAGTTTCTTCTATAAAATATATTATGGAGTAATGAGTGTTTGACACAAGAGTAGATGCTGTCAAATCTCTGAGCATCTTTCTTAGCTTTCCTGCTTGTATTTAACTATTCTTCTGAGGTAGTAAATTGTTTTTATGATTGGGAATTAGTCTACATTTTCTGCTTAAACAGAATGATGCTGGGAAACAAGTATTCTGAAGGCATTTCGGTAAAAAATATAGCACTTGCCATTCCACTTATTTAGAAGTAGGTAAAAATTACTGTAAAAATCACTATTTTCTCTTACTTAAGACTTGTAGCAATTCTCTTAGTAAAGACAACTGCAGCTTTCAACTCTGGCTACAAATTAGACTCACCCACATGGAGATCTTTTATAAAATACTGATGCTCTCTGACCTTATACTCCAAGGTTCTGATTTCACAAGTCTGAGGTGGGATCTGGATATTTGTATTTTAAAAAACTGTACTAAGTCTTACCCAGTGCAGCAATTCAAAACAAGCAAGCAAGCAAGCAAACAATATAGTATCAAGATTAGGAAAGATAAATAAAACTGTTAAGAAACAACTTTATACACAGAAAATTCAAGAGACTCTGTAAGACTATTAAAATAGTGAGGGAATTTAGTGAAACTCCTGGCTATAAGATCAATATACAAAAACCAACTGTCTTTATATACTAGACATAAGTAAGTAGAAAATTAAATAAAAATATAACTTACAATAGCATTACAATAACATTATAAAGTATCAAGTACTAGAAAGAAATATTAAGAAGGGTGTACAAGAACTAAACTAAAAAGACTGATGATAATAAACAAACAATGGAACTTTTACAATTGTTATTAGGAATAAAATAGGAAAAACATTTTTTAATGTTTGGCACTAACTAAAAGTAAAAGATATTAAAACACTATTATTTGGCATTTTTACTGCTGAGTATATTTTATTGAAAATGAGTGCTTATGCTCACCACAGACATGTATAATAACAGTGTTTACAGGAACTATTCATAAAAGCCCCAAGTTGAAAAAACTCAAATGCATATCAATGGTAGAATAGATAAATAAGTTATGGGTATAATTACAGATATAATGGATATATAAATATTTATACCACAAAATACTCCTGAATAATGAAAAAGAATTATGGATCTATGCAACAACATGGATGAGCCCTCCATACACAATATTGAATAAAAAAAGTAGGCACAAAAGTTATACTATAAGGTTCCATTTATATGAAGGTCAAAAGAGGTAAAACTAATCTACAGTGGTAAAGGTTAGAATAATATCTTTGGGGACTTTCTTGGTGGTCCAGTGGTTAAGAATCTACCTGCCAATTCAGGCAGCACTGGTTTGATCCCTGGTTTGGGAAGATTCCATGTGCTGAGGGGCAACTAAGCCCATATGCCACGACTACTGAGGGCTGAGAGCCCTAGAACCCATGCTCTTCAATAAAATAAGCCTGCACACTCCAACTAGAGAAAGCCCTTGCACAGCAACAAAGACTCAGCACGGCCAAATAAGTAAAATTAAAACAAAAATCTTTGGGAGGTTTACTAACTGAGAAGGGGCACAAGGAAGCTTTCAGGGTGCGGGAAATATTCTATATCTTGGTGTGGGTAGTATTTACATAGGCCTATTGTTGTTCTTATTTGGTCGCTAAGTTGTGTCCAGTTCTTTGCGACCCCATGGACTGTAGCACGCCAGGCTTCCCTGTCCTTCACTATCTCCCGGAGTTTGCTCAGATTCATGTCCACTGAGTTGATGATGTTATCTAACCATCCCATCCATAGACTTATACATATGTAAAATTTCATTGAGCTTAGTAAGTTTATTATTTGTGCATTTAAAATTGTGATTCAAAAATCACACTAGGGTTGAGAAACTCTGCCTGAGAGCTCTAGTATTTCTCAAGCCAGATGACTCAATTAAGTCTTCAACTGCAAAGGCTTTACCTTTTTGGCTCAAGGTCACTTACCTTCAATGATTTGGTCAACATATTTAAAGGCTTGCTCTACATCTCCTTGCTCAATTTTTTTCTCAGCAGAAAGAAATGAATTGTGCTCTAGGGCTTGCTGCAGACCAAAACAAACAAGAAAAAGGTGTTGTTTTTTTAAAAGCATTCTAATAAGCCATTCACCCACCATCAAAACCCCAAGCTCCTGCTCAATCAGATCTTCACACACAAAGACAATCCAAGCAGTAAGGAGAGACAGCAGATGTTGTGTTGAAATGGATTACAGGCATTGGTATTGCCTTAGTTTCGTTCAGGGCTCTGAGGAAGACCTGAGAGGGAGACAAGGATAGATATATCCAATGCGGTCCTACAGTGAGGGCCTGAGGCAGTTTGGTGTTAAGGTGCCAACTTTGTGGTGAGGGGGGCAAATAACAGAATAAAGAGAGGACAAGAGGAGGAGGTTGGTGGGGCCAGGAACGCTCAAGGGTGACGTTGTGTAGGTGATGAAAGTTAGGTGCTGAATTGAATGGGATTAGGACAGCTAGAGAAGAGAGGGAGAATCATTTACAGTCAAAAGCGCCTCATAAAGCAATAGTTTGAGGTTGAAATCAAGCTGAGGGGCCAAAATGAGAACAAGCCAACTGGAAGGGTGGGGATTTTCTATCAAGAAACAGTAGATTGGACTAGAAAGGTGCCTTGAGGTTGGATTAAGAAAGATCCTGAGGACTTACCTGGCGGTCCTGGTTGGGAGACTGCCTGCCAATGCAGGGGACATGGATTCAATCCTTGATCTGGGCAGATTCCACAAGCCACAGGGCGACTGAGCCCATGCACCACAGCTACTGAGCCCACATGCCGCCATGACTGAGCCCATGCACTGCAGCTACTGAAGCCTGCATGCCCTAGAGCGTGTGCTCTGCAACAAGAGTAGCCCCTGTTCGCCACAACTAGAGAAAGCTTGTGCACAGCAATGAAGACCAGAAGAGCCCCCCACCCCCACCACAAGATCCTGAGTTCCATACTAAGAACTTCATCTAAGGGGATGTTGCTATGTGGAAGAAGTGATCTGATGAACTTTGAGGCTTACAAAGTTAATGTGATGGACAGATAGGTTGAAACAGAGTACAAAACTCCTTTTAAAGCAGTTATGATAATTAATCTGACAACAGGTGATGAGGATCTGGCCGAACCATGAGATGGGAGACAAAATGAGAATAGAAAGAAAGGGACAGAATTAAGAGGCATTCAGAGGATAATTGGGAAATACTTGACCTCGGTAACCATTGGGAAGAACAGAGGAGAATCACAGAAAATGATGGAGACTGCCTCCCATTGGCTGGGATTCACATTGCTTATGGACTCATCTATCCTTCCATCACACATGTTTATTGAGCACCTACTATGGGTTTAGTGCTTCACTAGGCACTGGGGTTATAAAGCACTGAGAATATGTTCTTGTCCTTGTTAACAAAAACAGCTGAAACAAAATGACAGCTAACATTTATTGAATGGGTCCCATGTCCCAAGTGCTGTTCCAGGCATTTGAATTCTTCCATTTAAACCTCACAGTGAAAAAGAAAAAAATAAAAAAATAAACCTCACAGTGACCTTTTGGTGTAGGTACTTTCATGGTTCCCATCTTACAGTAGAGGAAACTGAGGTATGAGGAGTTGAAACAACTTGTCAATGCTTTCATTGCTATTAAGGTCCCACTAGACAATAGAGTCTGGAGAAGGCAATGGCACCCCACTCCAGTACTCTTGCCTGGAAAATCCCATGGACAGAGGAGCCTGGTGGGCTGCAGTCCATGCGGTCGCTAAGAGTCGAACACGACTGAGCGACTTCCCTTTCACTTTTCATTTTCATGCATTGGAGAAGGAAATGGCAACCCACTCCAGTGTTCTTGCCTGGAGAATCCCAGGGATGGGGGAGCCTGGTGGGCTGCCGTCTCTGGGGTTGCACAGAGTCGGACACGACTGAAGTGACTTAGCAGCAGCAGACAATAGAGTCAGACTGTCAGTCAGAGTACTATCTCCAGGGCTTGTGTTTAAGCGGGAAGTAGGCAGGGAGACAGAGGACCCAAGCTGTAATATAGTAAATGTTACAACTGTTCTGAGTTTCACATGCTCTGGATTTCCCAATGACTAGTTTTGTATGTGAGGTTGTAGAACATCCCCCTGGTATCCCTTATCTGTATTCTGTGGCCATGCCTTAGCAAGAGATCAAGGGAGGAGAAATGGACACAAGAAGGGAGAGAGCTCCAGGCAGGAAAATTCTCTGTATTATGTTTCGAGGTGCAGATTGCTGGAGCCTTCTCTCTAAAACTATGGACAGCTCTAAACCCAGTATAGGTGAGCCCTAAATTGTTTTGTGACCCCATGGGTTGAATTCTGTCAAAATTATACCACCCTAGTCATTCTAGAAGACATGGAATGGCCTGCGTACCTCTATTGTTATAATCCTGGGCTCTAGATCTTCATAAACAATCCTCACTTTTTTAGCAGCTTCTTTTGCATGAGCATAGGTATCAGCAGCCACAGTGCAGACGATCTGACCCACGCAAATTACCTGGCAAAAAGCCACATGTTGTATTATTTTCAACCTATGAGAATAAATCTAAAACAGTAACTTGAATGGGGTTCAGGGGATACATAGGTTGGAGGAAGAATTTAAGGACCTGACCTGTGACTGTCTTCAGCCACATTCCTTCCCACTCCCATATCACAGCCAGTAATCCTGTTGTCCTGAAATAATGTTGGTTCCTTTAATGTCCTATGCTCTGTATTGCTTCTACCACCTGATGGTTTTTTAGAAGCCTTCCCTGAGAAGGCTTATGGCTTTTAACAGAATCTCAAAAGGGTCCACCATTCAAGAGAGAATTTGAGGGGGAGTCACTGGTTCCCTGCAGGTCTTTGTGATGTGAACATGGGCCCATGACCAATAATCATTTTGGCATTTCCAGCAAAGCATTTGAATGATAAGCGGCGCACAAATCACACACCTCATTTTGTGCGTAGAAAATCTCTCCCTGATAGCTATTATCTCCTGGAACATCCTCTGCTGTTATCACATCAACAACACCAGGAAGGGCCAGGGCTGCTGAAGTATCAATTAATCTAGGAAGGAAATTTTGAAAGCACACACTGAAGTTACAGAGGTAAGCTCAGGGTAATACAAGTGATTCCTAAACACCAGGAAAAATTGGTGACCACATAACAAGTCATGGACAGTATTCCATGTGGAAAGTGCCAGCAGTTAGTAGGTGTTCTTACTTTTGGTCATAGATTTTTTTTTTCTTAACTATATTTAAAAAATGACTGATTCCCATCCAAAAGAGGAAATTATTCTTATTTGACCCAAATATATAATAAATTTTCAATTCTAATATGAAATTGTGAATGCATTCCAGTAACTTATAAGGATGTTTTGTTTTCTTACATTATCTTTGCATGAGCTCTGGTGCTGGTGACTACAGCCAGGAAGAGTTCTTGGGAGATGGGGGGCATGTCATCAACAAACACAGCTTCCCCTGTGGTGTGTTTAATGGCTGACTGGTGCATGACTGGGTGGCCAACTGGATCTTGTAGGGGTTGGTGGGGATCCACGCACTGTTCACGAACAAAGCAAGTTATTTTATTACCAGGCATCCTCAAGCACTGAAACCTGGGAATATACATATAGCTTGGTATATATATATATAGATATATCTATATCTATCTATCTATCTATATATATAGATATAGCTTGGCTTACCCCAAAGTCAAAAAAAGCTATAAGCAATTGGGTATCCATATCTGTGAGTCAACATTAATAAAGATCCATACGATAAAGGATAAATTCTGATTACAACCACCCCCTCACCCCAAAAAAGGAAGACTTTTTTTATTTGCCCTCAAAGACTCTACAACCTTGTTGAAGTATCAGAATACACAGTAACACATTAACATAATGTGATCAACTTTGTATAGCAATAAAGAACAGTTGACATCAACTAATTTGGTGCAAGAAATATACACAAATTTCTGGGAGATTTAGGATGATTATAAGAAAGCAGGGGCTTCCCTCATAACTCAGTTGGTAAAGAATTTGCCTGCAGTGCAGGAGACCCTGGTTTGATTCCTGGGATGGGAAGATCCTCTGGAAAAGGGATAGGCTACCCACTCCAGTATTCTTGGGCTTCCCGTGTGGCTCAGCTGATAAAGAATCCACCTGCAATGCAGGAGACCTGGGTTTGATCCCTGGGTTGGGAAGATCCTCTGGAGAAGGGAAAGGCTACCCACTCCAGTATTCTGGCCTGGAGAATTCCATGGACTGTATAGTCCATGGAGTCACAAAGAGTCAGACAGGACTGAGAAACTTTCAATTATAAGAAAGCTGGGAAGTCTCTATAGAAGCAGTAAATGCTAAGTCAGAGTTTAAAGAAAGGACAGACACTGGCCAAGAAAAGGAGGAAATTTTAAGCAGCAAAACTGAAAATAGAAGGGAAAGGAGATACAAAATCTAATTCTTTGTGTAGCCTTTAGTAAAAGCATAGAAGCTAAACCAAGAAAGCCATGTGTGGGTGACAATGTTACCCATCAACTGGCTTTAGCAGACTTTGTCTGTACAAGTAATAAAAATAAAAAATAAGTTCTTGAAAAGAAGGAAGATATATGCATAATGGCATACACTTACATGCACAGACAGATTAAAAAGCAAAACACCCCAGCCACCAACCTGGAACATCTGAATGCCTTGGGGTGTTTCTATAGGGAAATCTTCTAGCGCACTCACGAACTTTTCTGGGATATCAGGAAACTTGTGGGGGTCCTGAAAAGAAGATTTTTTTCACATTTAATTTTATAATCTGAGTGACTAACTTGGAAAAACACATGTCAGAAATAGGCTATTCTATTTATTCTTCCAGACATGAGATACCAGTTCTGCTGGGAGAGAGCCCTGAGCTTTGAATTCCCTGGGCTAGCACTGTTGTTTGAAGAAGTACATAATAAAATACTAATAATGGTTATGTACAGGTATATGGGATTATAGATGATTTTCTCTTCCTTTTTGTCTTATTCATATTTTTAAAATATTAAAATAGGTCTTACTTTAAGGAAAATATTATAGTTTGCTCACTGAAGGCTCTTCACTACTATAAATCAACTTGACACTGCATATTAGCCTCTGTCATACAAATTATAAAGCAAATGGAATAACAAGGTCATCCATCCCCTTCTCAGCTCAGGAGTGAAGGAGGGTGAGGGAAGGAGAGAAACAAAAAGGGCGAGGAGGAAGCTGTTGGAGGCGGGGAAGCGCCACTGGAAGGCCCCACCCTCGACACGCTCTGTGTATTATTAAAACCAGGCCATGGAGGCCCTTCATGTGCAGGCTCATGTCCAGGAGGCCAGGGGGCCCAGAGACCCAGAGAAGTAGTCCTTACCATTTTGTTCAGCCCTCGCCTCACTTTGAGGTAGAATTTGAAGAGTAAGCTGATGATGAGGGTTCGCCTATACTCTACCATGCCACCTTCAGCGTCTGGAGGGATGTAAATCTCATCCAGAACCAATCGGCAAGCATCACTCAGCATCTGGTCGTTCCATTTCCTAGCAGGAAAGAGTGTGAACATTTCACAGAAGAGGCAGAGACAAACACTAATCCAGCAGAGTACGAAAAGATGGAGAGCAGTATGTATCCGTCTTTGAAGTCTACACAAAAGACTCTCAAATCCCTCACTAGCTTTCTTTAGAATCTGGGGCAGTGGCTCCCAAATTTTCTTACAAAGTCCTCCTTTCAAAAATATTATTGAAAAAATTTTAATTTTTAATTGAGGTGTAATTGACATGACATTATGTGAGTTTCAGGGGTACAATGTAATGATTTGATATTTGTATATATTGTGAAATTATCACCACAATAAGTCTAGTTAATATTCGTCACCATATGTTGTTACAAATTTTTTTTCTTAGGACAAGAATGTTTAAGATCTAGTTTTGTTTTTAGCCATTTTCAAATATACAATATAGTATTATTATGTATAGTCACCATGCTGTACATTACATCCCAATGACATTTATTTTGTAACTAGAAATGTGTACTTTTTTAACCCCATCCATCCATTTTGTACTCCATCCTCCACCCCACCACATCTATGCAGCCACCGAACTGTTCTCTGTATCTACAAGCTCAGTTTTTGCTTTGTTTTAGATTCCACATATAAGATCGTACAGTATTTGTTTTTCTCTGCATCATACTTAGCATAATGCCCTCAAAGTCCATCTATGTTGCCACAGATGGCAAGGTTTCCTTCTTTTATTATAATGGAATAATATTCCATTATATATATATATATATATCCTTTATACATTGATCATCAATGACCACTTAGTTTGCTGCCATTATCCCGGCTACTGTAAATAATGCTGCAAGCCACATGGAATTGCTTATGTATTTTGAGTAGATGTTTCCATCTTCTTTGTAGGATCATATGGTAGTCCTATTTTTAATTTTTTGAGGAACCTCTATACTGTTTTCTACAGTGGCTGCACCAATTTGTATTCCCACCAACAGTGCATAAGGGTTTCCTATTCTCCATTCATGTTATTTCTTGTCTTTTATATAATACTCATTCTAACACGTGAGATGATAGTTCATGGTGGTTTTGACTTGCATTGTGATTAGTGATGTTGAGTATCTTTTCATACACTTGTTGGCCATCTGTATGTCTTCTTTGGAAAAATGTCCATTCAAATCCTCTGCCTATTTTTTAATCAGATTGTTTTTATTATTTTTAATGTCATGGCCTGGGAATGTTGATTTACCTCAAATAGCTTGGATGAAAAAAGTACTCAAATCAAGCTTCCCAGGATCTGGGACTTTGTTTTGTTCGTGGCTGTGTCTCCAACAATGACACCACACCTGCCCAAGCGCGTGCATGCTCAGTTGCTCAGTCGTGTTTGACTCTGTGACGCCATGGACTGTAGCCCACAAGCTCCTCTGTCCATGGAATTTTCCAGGCAAGAATACTGGAGTGGGTTGCCATTTTCTCTTCTAGGGGATCTTCCTGACTAAAGACTAGTAAATGACTGAATTATTGATGATACTTGCAACATTTTTCATGGCTGAAAGTTATTATATAAGTGCTTTGCGAACACTTATTTTAGTTATTTCAGTATCAGAAAAAACTTGCTTTAAGTTCTAATTGTTGACAAAAAACATGATGGGTGGGTGAAAATTACTATAAAATTACTGGTTAGAAGAACTTCAAAAATTTGCTGTCCAAATGCTAGAAATAATGCAAATGACAGGAGGAAGGCCAATTCATCTTTTGGACTATTTCATCTTCTTTAAGCTCTTTAAGGACATTTTCAGTTGTCTTAGGACACAGTATTAGAAACATTTACTTATTTTTCAGGTTAATTTGTAGTGGAATTTTGGAGATACTATCTACTTAGATTATCTTAGATTAATTTGTGAATTATTATTATAGAAACTACAACAAAAGAATCATTGTATCTTGAAGGTGGTTGGTTTTTGGGTGATTTTTATTTTCTTTGTACTTTTCTGCAGTGATTAAATTTTCAACACATTATATGCATGTGTATATATATATATGTATATTATGATCAGAAAAAATTTTCCAAGTGCTATTTTCATTGAAATATTAAAATGGCAAGGCCTGGGTTGCATGCTTCAGATGTGTTATGACATACCTCCCAATGAGCTGCTGGCAGGTTTTGCTTGCAGACACAACAGTGGGGCCAACACTTCCGTAGAACATCTGAAGTTCCTTGATGGTGTCTGTGCCATCCTCAAACTTCACGCTCATCCCAGCATTGACAATGGCAAAGGCGTTCTCCTGACGCTGGGCTATCCGGAGTCCTGACACAAAATGCCACTAGAGACAGAAAAACAACGTGTAGTGCTTAGCTTCACTGTCTGATGTACAGCAACAATGACGTTTGGTATTGATCCTGAAAAAGATCTTGTGAATGATATAAGTTCTCACACAGGCGTGGTTATGGAGTATGGAACTGACTGTGGAGTATATACTGCCCATGTGCTTTGTATTTATTGTTATGTATTACATTAAGTATTAATTATTCTGTATTATATTATGTGTTAATATCTAATCCTCACAACAACTCTGCTCACGTCCACTTTCCCGATGAGGAAACTGCGAGGCTGGGTCGCCTGCACAAGGTCACACAGGAAGCGGCAGTGCCGGCTCTGGGGTCTGTGCTCATCTACCCTCCTCTGTGAATCCATGTGTGGCCTTGGGCAGGGGACTTAAACTGTTCCAGTTTTACTTCTCTTTAAAACGACAAGGTTTAATTTGATCAGATGGCACCTTGGTGACTGCTGAGAGGGCTGAGTGGAGGATGAGGAGGTGAGGTGCCTCTCACAGGGAACTTCCTCACTTCCACTTGTAGCAGTTTTAGTTTGGTGTTCTATGTAAATCTTATCTGAATAAAGAATTCTACTGTAGGAAAAAACCTTGGAACCCACAGGACAAACAGTCTCCAAAGTGCTTGCCAAGTTTAAATCTGTCATTCTAGGTTGAGTTTCATTACTAGTTTGAAACATTGGAGCCACAAAGCGTGAAAGCCTCTTTGCGTGGCCAGCATCTTGGTAGGGGGCAGGGGAGAGATTAGACCCTACCATCATGGACCCTGACAAGAAGCACACATTTTTGATCTAGAAAGTAAGGTGATAAAGAAGTGTTTGAGAGACACTGGTTTTTCCTGCTGTACTGCACTGACTGGTGGGGACTTGCCTCTCATTCCTCATCACCTTCCCTTGCCTGAACTATTGCATTAGCCTCCTAACTGGCCATTCGACTTTTAGGCTATCCTCCAATCAACTTATCCTCTATCTTTCTAGTGATCAATGTTTCTCAAAAGCGCCTTTCATTAAGATTGGATCTTCTTTAAAGCCTTCAGAGGTGACTGTTTGCTAGGACCCATACAGACTCCTTAACAGAGCAATAGATATGCTTGGTGATGGAGCCCCAACCTCCTTTCCAGACTCATCTCTCAGGTTGCTCCACACAACCTGCCCAGCCATCTGGCCTTCAGCCTGCCATGCCCCCCAGCCCCCATCCCCGTGAGACTATTAACTCTTTGACTATTTGTTTCATAGAATAAAAAAAAGTTGAATGATTATGTGGCAGCCTGGATGGGAGGGGAGTCTGCGGGAGAATGGATATATGTTTGCGTATGGCTAAGTCCCTTTACTATTCACCTGAAACTATCACAACATTGTTAATTAGTTATACCCCAGTACAAAACTAAAAAAAAGATTTTAAATTAAATAAAAATCCTGGAAAGACCACCCCCTTCTCTACACTGACCTATGCTGATCTCAACTGCCTTCCTTCATGGTTAACAACACCAGGGCAGGGTTCTCCCCATCACCGAAACTACCTCAATTCTTTGTCCGCTCATTTCCTGTCTGAGATTAGTTTTTTCCTATTTCAAGCCCTTCCCCATAGGTGTAGAGACCTTTAAAGACTGAACGCTGTGTCTTGTAGTCTTCGGAGTTTAGCACTGTGCCAGGCATGTAAAGTAGTAGATAGTTAATAAATAGAAAATTGTACTTAAAATATCTGGTTAATAAATATCTGGTTGACTTGGTAGTAAATTTATGGTAATGAACTTTCAGTTTACCAGAAACTTGCTGTAGTCAACAGACTATTACTCAATCTTGGCTAAGTTTCATCTTTGTCTGAAACTCCCAGTTCAGCTCTTCACACAAAGGGCTCTCTTTTTTACAGGGCTAATGTTCCCTGCAGGCAGAGAGATAAGGCTCATGGAAATGTTTTCATTTCTTTTAAAATCAAAAGGAAAAATGAATATAATGATAATGAATATATAACACTGAAGGTAGCCTGGATCATATATATCTTTATACTGACACAGTCATATATATTTTTTACTTTATCTTTTATGGAGGAAAGGACTAACAGAAGGCAAAGCACCCAGGGCCCCTGAGTTCATACCGTGGCTCTGATAAGAAAGCAAATCCGATGGTCACCTGGGAATGCACCCCTCCTGTGAGCAGCCCCAAAGGCGCCCTGCAGCAGCTGGTTGGAAAGGAGAGGACACCTCTCCCTCGGAAGCCCATATGTGGCCTGCTGCTCAGGGTGAAGCTGGGCTTCCCTGGGGTGGGCGGCGGGTCAGGGAGCCCTTACCTGAGTAGAGTGCGGAATATACACAGATAACACAGTCTCTTCTGACTTGAGGTTGGCTTCAGGTGACTTCTCAAGGAAACGGCCATCTAAAGGAATCTGCCGTTTTCCTTCTATTAGAGAAAATGACCTTGATTAGGATGAAGTTATCAAATTGGAGAATATGCCCAAAGGGACAGATATGATGCACTGGTGGAAAGAGAGTGCAGTTGGGAGCCAGAGATGTGGGTTCTTCGTCTAGCTCCCGGGCTGGGTTGGCTGAGGCAGGTCCTGGAACCTTGGGCTTCTGGTTTCTCATGCATGATGGCAGGGTTGGACCCAGTACACTAACATGTCCTTTCTTGTTCTTATTGCCCATTATACACCACTCACAACATTTGGGCTTTGAAGAACTTTAAAGCTATTTGGAAACTACCTAGTACAAAGTGAAAGTGAAGTCGCTCAGTCGTAGTTGCAAAGAGTAAGGCCTAGTATAAAGGAGGTTCACAAATGGGTAATGGGTACACTGGTTCCAGTGTATTTCATAGATGGGAAAACTGAGGCCCTGAGTCAAGAAAGGATAGATGACCTGTCCAAAGAGATAGAGATGGGATGAATGGCAGGGGTGGGATGCCTGATATATACTTTCCCCCCTTAAACAGTTTACTATACTCTCTCTTTTGCTCCACCATAGTTTTAAAAATCTGATTTTAATCAAAGAGAAGGTATCTTATATCAATAGACCTGTGAATAACACACATTTGTCTTTATTTTTATTTCTTTAAGTTTAAATCATTTTCCCTTGGCAAAGTTTAAGCTATCTTTGACTAAAGAGAGAAGAAATGAGTAATATGCCCCACAAATTTGATTTTGTTTAAAATGAAAAGTACTATAAGGAAAAATTTCACCTTTATGAAACTGTGAAATAAAATATGCTATAAAACTTTAAAATCACATACATACACCTCATTAAATTTTCCTTTATCTGCCTTGATAGTACAATTTGGACTACGCATAAATACAGCCAACTAGTTCAGAAAAACTGTCAGGAGCAGTAACTTATGTGATCTACAAGATATAGAACATATGGAAAACAAGGTGATTGATCTCAGTTTCATCCTTATGTTTGAGGTAATGTAGATACAACCAGATATATTTGGTGAGTCTAAGTGAGATATATTTGGGTTCCTTGTTCATAGTTTGCAAAGGAGCTACGTAACTGATGTGATAATTATAAAATTAAATGCTTAAAGCTTGGTCTCTTACCTTTAGATATCAGATTGATGGTAGCATTTCCTGCTGCTAAGATGGGATTCAGGTCAGAATAGTTAGGCCTGCTCACCACATGCCCGCCTAAAGTCTAGATTAAAAAGAAAAGATGGCATTTTTAAAGCTACACTCAGTCATTTGAAAAATAAGGAATTATGTATACAGGGATCTTGTGTAAGCTTTAAAAATTCTCTTCTTTGTTTCAGAGAAAGATCTGGCAAACTTGGGGGGGGGGGCGTGCAGCTAAATACAGTCAGACAACACAGTGTGCAAGAGTCCCACTCCTCTGACCCCAATTCGAACTTATAGCTTGAGAAAATATTGCCTTTCCATGTGCCATGAGGAAAAAAACCTCTTTCAGAACTGACCCTAGCACGTGTCCAATAACATGGCGAAGTGAGGAGACTTGGAGCCTGAGGAAACTCTAAATTCAGATATGCACTGTGCTGCTGTCAATACAATTCTCATTGTCCCAAAACCGTCTCTAAAGCTGCTCTGACACAGTCTTATCTCGTATGACACTAGAGAACATACCGCCATGTTCCTAATCTGGGCTCCAGCAAGTGTTCTCAGGTGCTTCAGGAGAGCGTGGTAGGTCTTGGTCTTCTCCTTTGGTTGTTCAGAAACAATAAAATGTAAGGCATCATTCAACTGGGCCAGGCTGTATCCTGCGCCTATCGTCACCCCTGAAAGTAAGGTATGGAATTTAAACTTAAAGTAGAAGGTAACAAGATGCATGGGCTGCTTGGAAACACTCTTTCAAATATATCTTCTCTTTTCATATAAACTTAGAAGGACAGAAACAAAGATAAAGATATTTTGGCAATTTGCTTTATTCTCAAATATTAAGTACCAAAGATTTTTCTCTTTCATGTACACAGTTGTATCTGCCTTAGATTTTAGGACACCTCAACCATAGATATCTGAAACTCACTACTCTGTTTATTCCCAGTGTAGTGCTGTCCTGAATAGACGGATCAAGTGTGAAAATTTCAACCAAGATCCTGTAAGATTTTTACAAGATCATTACACTTGAGTGGAAGTTGACTTCCAAATCTGCATTGCTCATTTGCCCTTTTTCCAAACCATCTCTTCCTGTTGTTCCTTCATCATAACAAGAAGAGACACCTGCTGGAAACTTGGCTTAGTTCTATCTGCCTGTGAGCTTACAGGGAGTGTTTTGAGTAGTGATGTCTTCTACTTCATGCATTCTCAATGGGGGCAATACTGCCACCAAGGCAGTGAAAAAAATCTTATTCTTTTTATTTATAAAGCCCTGATACCCATACAGATATATGGTCTATCTGTGATGTTAAAATTTTATGGAGGATGATGAGAGAAAAAACGTCCATCACTCCTTAGAGTGAGAAATGATGAAAAGGTTGAGAAATACTGACTTAATTTTCCAGGTTCTAACATCCAGTCCCTCCATCTCTACCACACCCTAACCACATCCCTTCCTTCTAGCCCTTCTCCATACAGCCTGACCTTTCCTTGCTCCATCTCCTTCTGTGGCTCCATTAATATGGACTTTCCAACAAGAAAAAAAATAAGAAAAGAATGAGCAGACTAAGATGGGAAGATCAGAGGGGAAAGCAGATAATTCTCCATTTGATTTCTATTTACGTATCTGAGATTTACTCAGACGTATGATTTTTATCAAGACCATCCCCAAGAAAAAGAAATGCAAAAAAGCAAAATGGCTGTCTGAGGAGGCCTTACAAATGGCTGTGAAAAGAAGAGAAGTGAAAAGCAAAGGAGAAAAGGAAAGATACTCCCATTTGAATGCAGAGTTCCAAAGAATAGCAAGGAGAGATAAGAAAGCCTTCTCAGTGATTAATGCAAAGAAATAGAGGAAAACAATAGAATGGGAAGGACTATAGGTCTATTCAAGAAAATGAGAGATACCAAGGGAACATTTCATGCAAAGATGGGCTCCATAAAGGACAGAAATGGTATGGACCTAACAGAAGCAGAAGATATTAAGAAGAGGTGGCAACAATACACAGAAGAACTGCACAGAAAAGGTCTTCACGACCCAGATAATCGCAATGGTGTGATCACTCACACTCACCTAGAGAATGGTATGGACCTAACAGAAGCAGAAGATATTAAGAAGAGGTGGCAAGAATACACAGAAGAACTGTACAGAAAAGGTCTTCACGACCCAGATAATCGCAATGGTGTGATCACTCACACTCACCTAGAGCCAGACATCCTGGAATGTGACCTCAAGTGGGCCTTAGG
>NW_011495032.1:23488841-23491282 GCF_000754665.1 Bison bison bison | reverse complement strand
GAAAGGCGATGCCAAAGAATGCTCAAACTACTGCACAATTGCACTCATCTCACACGCTAGTAAAGTAATGCTCAAAATTCTCCAAGCTAGGCTTCAGCAATATGTGAACTGTGAACTTCCTGATGTTCAAGCTCATTTTAGAAAAGGCAGAAGAACCAGAGATCAAATTGCCAACATCCACTGGATCATGGAAAAAGCAAGAGAGTTCCAGAAAAACATCTATTTCTGCTTTATTGACTATGCCAAAGCCTTTGACTGTGTGGATCACAATAAACTGTGGAAAATTCTGAAAGAGATGGGAATACCAGACCACCTGACCTGCTTTTGAGAAACCTATATGCAGGTCAGGAAGCAACAGTTAGAACTGGACATGGAACAACAGACTGGTTCCAAATAGGAAAAGGAGTATGTGAAGGCTGTATATTGTCACCCTGCTTATTTAACTTCTATGCAGAGTACATCATGAGAAACGCTGGGCTGGAAGAAGCACAAGCTGGAATCAAGATTGCTGGGAGAAACATCAATAACCTCAGATATGCATATGATACCACCCTCATGGCAGAAAGTAAAGAAGAACTAAAGAGCCTCTTCATGAACGTGAAAGAGGAGAGTGAAAAAGTTGGCTTAAAGCTCAACATTCAGAAAACTAAGATCATGGCATCTGGTCCCATCACTTCATGGCAAATAGATGGGAGACAGTGGGAACAGTGGCTGACTTTATTTTTCTGGACTCCAAAATCACTGCAGATGGTGATTGCAGCTGTGAAATTAAAAGATGCTTAATCCTTGGAAGGAAAGTTATGACCTACCTAGACAGCATATTAAAAAGCAGAGACATTTCTTTGTCAACAAAGGTCCATCTAGTAAAGGCTAAGATTTTTCCAGTAGTCATGTATGGATGTGAGAGTTGGATATAAAGGAAGCTGAGTGCTGAAGAATTGATGCTTTTGAACTGTGGTGTTGGAGAAGACTCTTGAGAGTCTCTTGTACTGCAAGGAGATCCGGCCAGTCCGTTCTAAAGGAGATCAGTCTTGAATGTTCATTGGAAGGACATGTTGAAGCTGAAACTCCAATACTTTGGCCACCTGATGTGAAGAGCTGACTCATTTGATAAGACCCTGATGCTGGGGAAGATTGAGGGCAGGAGGAGAAGGAATGACAGAAGATGAGATGGTTGGATGGCATCACCGACTCAATGGACATGGGTTTAGGTAGACTCTGGGAGCTGGTGATGAACAGGGAGGCCTGGCATGCTGCGGTTCATGGGGTCGCCAAGAGTCGGACACGACTGAGCAACTGAACTGAACTGATGATTTTTATCCATTCACATGCTGAGTTTGGATAGTAGACAGTGGTACACGTGTCTCAGATAGCCTTATTTGGTGCATGATGAAGAAGGAATACTTGACTTGGAGTAAGAAGACTTAGGATCTAGTCCTGACTTGACCATGTGTTAGCCGTGTGAAGTTCAGCAGTTACTTAAGCCTTTTGATCCTGTATGTTCTTTAGGAGAATGGGGATTTCAAGACAACCTGCTCTGTCTACCTCCCAGGGTTGTCATGAGAATCAAAACAAATAAGAGATGTGAGAACCCTTAGTAAATTGTGAAGACTGTAAAAATAAATAAGGTTGTTGTTTATAGTTAAATTTTCAAATCTTATGGCCCAGATCTTTTCTCTTTTTGGTGAGTGTGCATGTATATAGGATATGCCTCAAGCAAATTTGTGAATCAGGGAGTAATCAGGGAGTAGGCAAGAACCTTTCCTACTGGCCAAATAATGTCTTGCTGCTGCTGCTGCTAAGTCACTTTAGTAGTGTCCGACTCTGTGTGACCCCATAGACGGCAGCGCACCAGGCTCCCCGTCCCTGGGATTCTCCAGGCAAGAACACTGCAGTGGGTTGCCATTTCCTTCTCCAATAATGTCTTAAGTTTTCTTATTCAGTCACTCTCTCTATACTTGGCTGAGCTGTGTGCCATCCTCCTGCCATTATGGCTTCTATGACAATGTAGTCCATGGTGACACAGCTGGGTAGGCAGTTTGATAAAGCTCATAGAAGACTCACATAGGTGCTCAATAAATATTTCTGAAAGAGTAAATGAGGTCAGCTATTCTATGAAGATCTCAAATTAGTCCAGTTTTTGTAATTGATTAACAGCCCACTAGCAATGGCACCCCACTCCAGTACTCTTGCCTGGAAAATCCCATGGACAGAGGAGCCTGGTAGGCTATGGTCCATGGGGTCGAGAAGAGTTGGACACGACTGAGCGACTTCACTTTCACTTTTCACTTTCATGCATTGGAGAAGGAAATGGCAACCCACTCCATTGTTCTTGCCTGGAGAATCCCAGGGATGGGGAGCCTAGTGGGCTGTTGTCTATGGGGTCGCACAGAGTTGGACACGACTGAAGCGACTTAGCAGCAGCAGCAGCCAATGGTTAC
>NW_011495032.1:23461859-23488741 GCF_000754665.1 Bison bison bison | reverse complement strand
ACATTTTATTAAAAAAAAAAAAAAAAAAGGTACGTACCATCATCTGTGCTATCCACGAAATATAGTTCTTGAAGCCCAAGTGGAGATATAAAAACCGGATGGAATTCATCTCTGAATTTAATGCTGGGTCCTTAAGGAGAAAAATATGTAAAACAATTAGAAAAGAAAGACAGTGATGTGTGGCTTGCTGATAATTCAAAGTGGAAATTACACAGCAACTCACTTGCAAAAGGAAACAACACAACATTCTAAAGGATCATAGGCACTCACTAATAAAAGTAAATTGCATTTGTGCAGAGTTTTAAAAGAGACACGTTTGACTTACCCCCAATCTAGACTAAAAAAACATGCCCCTAGACCACCTACCCACTGCAGTGTTCCCCATGATGATGGGGGCTTCAGGGAAACTGGTTTTCAGCTCCAGAAGGTCATTCAAGTTTACAGGAGTGATCCAGGTGGTCCTCTTCCCTCGGAACGTCAGCCTCCTTTTGTTCGGGTCTTCTGCCATTCTCTACAGGGAAGCAAAGCCAATAGACTTCCAAATAATGCTCTGGGTGTCTAAGTAGCCTGCTGTTTATTTTAGCTTTTTGAGACAACCTAACTTCTGGGTATCAGGAGAAGGTGGCCTTGTTTGAAGCTACCTAGATTGAGAAGATGTGTCTTAGCACCACTGAATAACTCTCATAATAGGTGTCTGGACATCAATAGCTGCATATAGAGTAGAGCAAACTCTGCATTTGTGAAGTGACTACACAGAGAGGAGGCAGCATGGCAGCTTGAAGGTATCTTAGCCTGGAATTAAAGGGCTAGGCTTCTTGCTCTAATTCTGCCGTAATGGTGACTCAGAGGGGCCCCTCCTTTGGAGATTAGATTCTTTGGAAATTAGATTCTTCGGTAGGACAGAAATTGCTTATTAGCAATATTATCCTTGGGTAAAAAAATCCCTTAAATCATTCATCTGGTAGAGTATAAATGGATACTTTTACAACTTTGTACATATATATAATATTAAAATATATATCAAATATACTGCTGCTGCTACTGCTAAGTCACTTCAGTTGTGTCCAACTCTGTGCGACCCCATAGACAGCTCACCAGGCTCTGCCGTCCTTGGGATTCTCCAGGCAAGAACACTGGAGTGGGTTGCCATTTCCTTCTCCAATGCATGAAAGTGAAAAGTAAAAGTGAAGTCGTTCAGTCGTGTCCGACTCTGTGCAACCCCATAGACGGCAGCCCACCAGGCTCCCCCGTCCTTGGGATTCGCCAGGCAAGAACACTGGAGTGGGTTGCCATTTCCTTCTCCAATGCATGAAAATGCATTGAAAAGTGAAAGTGAAGTCGCTCAATTGTGTCCAACTCTTAGTGACCCCATGGACTGCAGCCTACCAGGCTCCTCCATCCATGGGATTTTCAAGGCAAGAGTACTGGAGTGGGGTGCCGTTGCCTTCTCTGATCAAATATACTAATATATTTAAAATATCTATCTTTATCTACATATCTACATGTACAAATAATCATTAAACACGAGGTGTGTCCAGGTTCTCACGCTCTGAGGGGTGTGTGTGTGAGACAGGCGGGGACCTGGGACCTTTTGCTCGAATACTGTAATGCTTGCCCCTTGAGTAAGGAGTTATCTCTCCTTGAGTAACAAAATACAAGGAAACTGCATGGGTCAAAAATAACTACGTGCATGCGCAACTGAGGCAAATTCTGAACAAATAATACAAAGAGACCCAAAAACCCAGCTGCCGCTTTTGAAGAGCCCAGAGAAAAAGCAGGGTACTGCGCACACCCCCTGCACACGACATCACCTAAGGGGTGGGCAAACCACTTAAACCATCCCTTCGGGTTGACCCCTGGACACACCCCTACCCTCACACCATATAAGGAACAAGCTCATCACCCCCTCAGGGAGCAAGCAAGCAGAGAGGGGACCTGTTGTGTGTTTTGACTCCCCCATGCTGCAGCAGGGGCCCTAGTAAAGGTTTACCTGAATTTCTTGTCTGGCCTCTGATAGGTTTCTACTGATTAAGGAGGCCAAGAACCCTGGTTGGTAACATAGGGACTGAAGCCTTCTGAGAAGCCAGTAGAATCATAGCCTTCACCTCATGCTCTCTTCAGGACAGAGGCATGGAATAGAAAGATGGGCATATCACACTATTTGTGTTATTCTCTCTCTCTCCCCACTGAGTTGAGAACACAGAGGTTAAGAGTAGGAATAATGAAATCCCATTATAATAAGTATCATCTGATTTTTACTTTACTAGTTTTACAAAATGTCTTTGACGCATCTCACTGTGTAGCTGTGTGATCTTGGTTAAGTCACCTACACTCTCTGAGCTCAGGATCTTCAATGGAGGGGTGGACCCAAGCACCCCTGTGGTCCCGGCAGCACCGCTTTCCTAAGCTGTCTGTTTTATACTATTCACAGTGGAGCTGAACATGTTTCTAAAAATGGGTTATCATGTTGGACACACTTCCAACTTTTAGGATCTAAAACTCAGTAGTCTCATAGTATAAGGCAAAATGCTTAAACCACATCATGTTATAAGACAACAAAAGTAAAGTATCTTACTATCAGTTCAGGAGGGAATATAGGTTCCTGGGTTGGATCGAAGGGCTGGAATTCATCTTCGTTGTACAGCTTGGTACACATCTCAACAAAACAAAACACAAATGGAACTTCAGAGATGCTGAGAGATGTACAGGAGTCTCTCAGTGTGAAACTTCAGAGTCAGAGCCTGCATCTGACATTCTGTATATAAAATAGAAGCCCCAGAGCCACAGGGCAGCCCTGGCAGAATTCCTCCCTGCCTCAGCGGACACTGATGGTTTCCCTGGCAGATCTGCTGGGCTCTGGGCTTCCTCTTTTGGTGTCAGGAATTAGATTTTAACTTCTGTCTGGGTCTCAGGTATCACTGGCAGGTGTTTATCTGCCATAGGCATGAAGACATGTCCCTGCTTTCATCCCTTGTAGTGCTTGCTGGGGGGGTGACAGAGTGGGTAAGCCCAGATTAAGGCACAGAAATTTGTAGTGCTTCTGAAGGAAAATAGTCTTCTGTGGTGACTAGCCTCATGAAAGTCTGTGCACGTATGCTCAGTCATGTCCGACTCTGTGCAACCCCATAGATTGTAGCCCACCAGGTTCCTCTGTCCATGGAATTTTCTAGGCAAGAATACTGGAGTGGGTTGCCATTTCCTCCTCCAGGGGATCTTCCTGACCCAGGGACTGAACCCACGTCTCTTACGTCTCCTGCACTGCAGGCGGATTCTTTTACCACTGTGCCACCTGGGAAGCCCCTCATGAAAGTCATGGGCTTGCTAATCTGGGGGACTTGTAAAAGCTGTTTATGCCTTGAATTCACTAACTTTACATTTTATTCACTGAAAAGACTAGAATAATAAATTTGGATTGATGTGGGCATGTTTCAGTCAATTCCAACTTAAGTAGAATAATAGATACTTACTTTTTCCTGTCTACTTGTGAAAGACTTCTCTTCTTGATCCATGCAACATTTTCCTGATCCTTTCATTTGACAAACAGTTGATTCCTTAGGAAGTAATACAGTTTATAACAAATCCATTGGTTGATTTTTAAACACAAACCTGAGCACCCAGCAGTGCCCAGGCCCCAGAGGAGCTATGGAAGAAGTAACAGAGCCCATCCTGGCCCTCAGTGAAGCGAAAGTCACTCAGCCGTGTCTGACTCTTTGCGAACCTATGGACTGCAGTCCATGGAATTCTCCAGGCCAGAATATTGGAGTGGGTAGCTCTTCCCTTCTTCAGGGGATCTTCCCAACCCAGGGATTGAACCCAGGTCTTCCACATTGCAGGCAGATTCTTTACCAGCTGAGCCACAAGGGAAGCCCAAGAATACTGGAGTAGGTAGCCTATCCCTTCCCCAGGGGGTCTTCCCAACCTAGGAATTGAACTGGGGCCTCCTACACTGTAGGCAGATTCTATACCATCTTAGCTACCAGGGAAGCTCAGGGACTCTGTAATGGAGTGGGACAGAGTATAAGCTATTCCATAACTGAAGGATCAGACAAAATGCATGGAGTGTGCAACCATGTTCCTGCTAGGGTCTTATAAATGGTTCTGCTTGAGTTTCAGGGGAAGATGAAGGCGGTTAGAGGAAGGTGGGTCAGTCAGCTAAGGCTTCCTACTGGAAGTGAGGTCAAAGGAGTATAGTTACAAGGTGGTAATTAGAAAGACAAACAGCTGGCTTTTCATCAGAAGGGTGATGCATGTGTATTTTTTAATGAAGTCCTGGGAAGACAAACTGCCTTTAAGATGTCCTGTATATAAATATAAATAGACTGAAAAACCTGAGTTTCTTTGAATGTTTTTGGAGCTATTCCAAAGTATTTGGAGAACGCAAGTCCCAAAACATTTTGCCTTAATTTTCAGGACATTTCATGTAGAGTCAAAGTAGTGTTTTTGGCCTGAATTCACCTGTCAGTTCCTGCAACTCTCAAACAAATCATCATTCCTGTTTGCCGTTTTCACATGTAGACACAGCCTAAGGGTCTGTGGTGGTCTGGAGACCTATGGTTTGGCTTTATACGTGGAGTCAAAGAGACCTGGGTTCTAGTTCCTGCTTTAACACATACTAGCTGGATTGAATTCGTTAAATTAGGAAAATAAAACCCGCCCCAAGAGGTCAGATTTAAATATGTGACAGGTGTGCGCAGTATCTGACACACAGGAAGCACTGCAGGAATGGTGGTGGGTATTTTCACTCATAAGGTAACTGTCCAGAGTTGAGAAGGGATTTGGACTTTGTGACAACATCATGCACAATAAAGGGACCAACTAGTGGCTGAATGTGGGGACCCTGAGTGAGTGTGACAAAATGTCTACTTTTGTATGTATTTATACAGCACAACATAAAAAATATCTTACTCAGGATTTAAAATAAACTAGCCTGTAGTTTGGAAATTTTTTTGAAATTCTTTGTTTCTGGTCTACACAAAGATTTCTTTTAGATGTTTTAGTATTTGGAATGAACTTGCAGCCTTTGAGTTGGTTTTGGTCAATCAAAATTATATAAAAATAATTTTTTACATAAAAATGGGTGATGAAAAACACAACTGAATACTTGTCATGATGATGTCTAGTCTTGATATTTAACTTTATGAAAACTAAATCTATCTCAAGACATCACCCCCCTCCAGGCCATATACTAAATCATTCTTTTACAGCTTCCTTCAACCTATTTGATTCTTTGATCTCTCAGTTTGGAAGCTGATTTGGATTTCTTTCTCACTGCCTCCTTTATCATCTAGAGGTTATGATTCTGGCAATCCTCTTCCTGAAAGTTATCATTTTGGGCCCATATCTACCACACTGGTTTAGGTCCTCATTCCCTCATTCACGGGATATTGCACTAGTCCTTGCCCTCATCCCCATCCTCTCTTTCCAGGCTTATTTTTCTTATAGACAGGTGCCAAGAATTTTGAAATATTGTTCTTGTGTGACTTCTAGCTTGAGAATAAACAATGACTATATAGTAGGTATCAGCTTTGAGCCTAAATTCCTTAATGCTTCAGCCACATCAATTTCTTAGTTGAACTTTGGACATCCTTTCTTTTTTTCTACTTCCATACATTTTCTTACTGGAAATTTTTTAATGGCCTCTCTTTACCCATCCGTTAATATCACTTCCTTTAAGACCTGGCTCATAACTCTCATTCTCCAATAAGTCTCCTCTGTATCTTCCCTCCCCACTCATTGATTCTGTTTAATCCGTATTCCTCTAAAATTTATTTACAAGGTAGAGAGGCTATGCTGGTGTGCTGTGCTGCACTCAGTCGTGTCTGACTCTTTGTGACTCAATGGACTATAGCACACCAGGTCCTCTGTCCATGGGATTTTCCTGGCAAGAACACTGCAGTTAGTAGCCATTTTTCTACTCCAGGGGGTCTTCCCAACCTAGGGATGGAGCCCAAGTCTCCTAAATCTCCTGCATTGGTAGGCAGATGCCTTACCACTGTGCCACCTGGGAAGCCCGCTAGAGAGGATATATTGAGCTTTTAATATCTTGCTTTTCAACTATGTGTTTATTGTTTTTTAATCTATATATTTAATTTTCTTCTATAGGCTTTGCATTTCTTGAAGTCATGGACCACATACTTTACTTCTAAAGACAGTGCCTAATTTAGGGCTGTAAACAAGATAGATATTAAAGATTTATTTTTAAAAACAACAATAGTGGCATTTAATAACTTTCAGTGGATAGAAAGCACAACATTTTAGAGATAACTGAATGCAATAGACAGTTTTACACAAAGGATTTTTAATATGTTAAATTAACTGAAAAAATATTTTTTATCATTACTTACCGCACAGAAAGTTTTTCCACTTTCTACAATTGGTCGGTATCCAGTACAGCGGCACAAATTACCTGAAGAAGAAATTGGTGTTTAAGGAATGATAGAGATATATTGCATAGTTGTGCTTTTTTTCATTGGAATAGCTATATTAGTAGTTTTTCGGTTTCTACTTTTTGTTTCTCAAACCAACAAAATGGTTCTTTGAAACAGAAATGCCCTTCAAAAATTAGAATATACTTGTGATTACAGTTTTATCCTGAAATATCACAGAGATCTCTATAGTTTTTTCCCTTCCTACCTTATTTCCCACCCCTGTGCTAACTCATGTAACATGTGACCACCGTCCCCCATAACATCTCACACGGGCCCCTTTGTTAAGCTTCTCTCATGTAGTCTCTTCTGCCTCAAAGGTCCTCTTGGGGAGATTGTGTCCATTTATCAGGGCCACAGCCCCCCTCCTCCATGGAATCTGCTCTAACACCCCAGCCAGAGCCGTACATTCATTGTCTGGATCCTTCCCCAGGTCTATCGCTGACCATGTTGGAGTAGGGTCATTTATGTGCATGCTTCATTTCCTTCATTGGCTCTTAAGCTCATGGAGAAAGCAAAGACAGTCTTAGATGTTCTTGAATCCTCCCAGTACAGCATAGTAGGTGTTCAATAAGGACCTGGTATTGTTTTAATTAGTCATTTCAAAATATGGTAGAAACAGTGATGAAACCACTGTCCTTTAAAAAAAGTATATTCACAGCCATTAAAAAGAATACATTTGAATCAGTTCTAATGAGGTGGATGAAACTGGAGCCTATTATACAGAGTGAAGTAAGCCAGAAAGAAAAACACCAATACAGTATACTAACGCATATATATGGAATTTAGAAAGATGGTAACAATAACCCTGTATACAAGACAGCAAAAGAGACACTGATGTATAGAACAGTCTTTTGGACTCTGTGGGAGAGGGAGAGGGTGGGATGATTTGGGAGAATGACATTGAAACATGTATAATATTGTATATGAAACGAGTCACCAGTCCAGGTTCGATGCACGATACTGGATGCTTGGGGCTGGTGCACTGGGACGACCCAGAGGGATGGTATGGGGAGGGAAGAGGGAGGAGGGTTCAGGATGGGGAACACATGTATACCTGTGGCGGATTCATGTTGCAAAACCAATACAATATTGTAAAGTTTAAAAAATAAAATAAAATATTAAAAAAAATTTAAAAAGTATATTCAAATTTGAAGCCAGTATAAATGATATTTATAAAGAGGTTTTAGTAATATGGGAAAATTCTTATGTTGTATAGTTAAAAATTGTATATGTACTATGCAATTGCATACATGATAGTCACAAGTATTTAAAATAAGCCTTACAAAAACTATGTACAGAAGAGACTGAAAGAGAAGCATCTTGACTGTGGTTGTCTTCTAGTAGCAGGAATATGAATGAGTTTTTCCTTATCTTTTCATTTTTTTTTCATTTTTCATAATAGAAATACATCATTTTTATGTTAAAAATAAATTTAAGATTATTATGTTCAAATACAGTTTAAAAATTTCAGAAGCAATGTATATATGTGAACTGGGCAGCTTTAGTTAGCTAGAAGCAAAGTGTTATTTGGAAACTTGTTGCCAGTGAGTCATGTGGAAAAACTGGATAATAGGTTTACTTCTCTTTTTTTATTTGAGCAAAAATTGTTTAGAAAGAAACTACATGCACAAGGATGGATTTAGATTCCATATTTTATCTTTCCTTTTGCTTAAGAAGAAAGAATACAGGAGTTTGTGAGTTATAAATCTCTCTTTGGCATAGAAAAAAGGAGTTGAAATACCTAGAACATAGCTGTAGGGCATGAGATTGAACTATTTAAGAGGCAAAGGACAATTTCTCATTGATAAACAGCGAGAAAGCATTAAAAGCTAGATAGAGCTATATCAAAGCTTTCAGTTTTGTTTGCCACATAATCAGAAGCGCTAGTAAAAGCCCACCAAGGGAAACTAATAGCACCCATTACAGAAAATTTTCTGATTCTAAGGGAGAAAAATATGGAAATTCAAAATTTTTCTTTTCTTAGTCTTGAAGAAAAAAACAAGATTAAATGAAGTGGTCATTTGTATCAGCTGATCATTATAGAAGGTATGTGTCATGTCTAATTGCATTCCTTTTGAGTTTTTATTTGATCAGTTTTCTTAAAACATGAACATAAAGGTTATCAGTGTGCCTAGCATTTATAATTCTAGAAAGAGATCAAGTAAATGAAGTGTGAAACAAAAAATACTCTCGAAGTTATCCTTGCCTAGAATAAAGTTATCTTTATAATTTAGCCAAACTTTACAGCCATCTCCTGGTGGTTAAGTGAGTTATAGGCATAGAATCTGGGAGGAAATAATTCATGTTTATAAGGCTGTCTGTGTGTATTCAAAGACACATACAAAAAGTAAGGCAAATCACAAGAACTTTACTTTTCAAAGCTCTAAATATCTCGTTAGTGTGGGTTATTTTATAAAACAAAGATTATCTATTATTCAAATTTATTCAGGTTTAGTTAAAATTATAATTGAAACCATTGGCCAAAATTCTTATAATACTTAATGAGAAACTGAAAAATGTTGAATGTAGAAGTTGATGAGAGATAAGGGAAAATATTAGTGAATATTTATATTCTAGTTATCATGCAACTTAAGTTGAAATTTTACTTTGTTTTAGTCTGTATCTTTTCATCATAAAACTGAATTTTTGTGTAGGTTTGTTTACCGAAAGGGACAGAGAGTTTTCTTACAACGTTTCGAGGTTTTCTTCCACAGCTTTCTTCAAAGAACTAGTAACTGCTTACCTTGAACCTAGTATGTTAATTGAAGGAAACTACATTTGATAAAATGCTTTTTTTTGGTACTAAATTCACTTAAATTCGATAGCTCTTTTGTCATAGGAGATTGAGTTGCTCACCAAGCTTATCTGTGATAACTAATTCCTGTTTATGGGCTTCTTGATCTTGTAATGAACCCAACCAGAACAGAAAAAGGTAAAGTTTCTGAAATCTATTCTCTTTGTAAAATTAATTTTAGTAAGTAAAGTTAATGAATGATTCTAACAGAATGATTTAAAAATAAACCAAAAAATCTCATTCTTGTACACTACCCAGATTTCCACATTTGGAAACTATTGTATTAAAAATGTTAGAAACAGTCTGTTTGAATGCTTTTGCAGAGTGACTACAGGCTCCATTAAAGGAGAAAGGTTTGTAATGAAACAGTATTGCCCCAATTCTTGGCACCAATGCTGACCAATGAGGGCGGCCCTTCCTAGAGAGGACTGAGGTCAAGATGAAGGCTAATGAGGCCTACTTGTTGACCAGGTGCCTGGAACCCCAAAGCTTCTCTCCACCAGCTGGGGCCTTCTTCCCTCCTTCCTTGGGCACCTCCCTCTAGAAGTCCTGCCTGCTGAGGGCTGAGAAACCTTACCTCCAAGAGCTTCGGTTATCTGCTCAGGGGTGGGCTCCGGGTGGTTCCTCAGCAGCGTGTAGATGGACATCACCATTCCTGGGCTGCAGAAGCCACACTGTGTCCCATGACACTTGGCAAGTCTTTCCTGGGGAAAAATGGTACATTACTTCTACTTTAAACCTCCCATTTCCCTTCCTTGTATACCAGATAGGAGCAAAGCTTATATATTTAGCTTTCTAGAGATAACTGCAGGGTGAAAAATGTCATTCTGGAAGAATATTTCTATTTCTTGAAATCATGTTTCGCCTACCCACTCAAGAAAAGCCTATTGGCATGTATTAAGTTATTTTACTCTCTAGACTCTCTGGTTTCTTTTCCTGTGAAATAAGAATATAGTTTAAGTAGTGAGTAAAATGCTTTGAAGTCATGTTCATGTGGGTTTAGGTCCTTCCTGTATTCATTAATTGTGGGTCTCTGGATGATTTATTTTACTTTATTCCTTTCTTCATCTTTTTCACTTCCTTTTAAAAAGACTTTTTTTTTTTTTTAATTGGAGTATAATTGCTTTTGGGGCTTCCTTGGTGGCTCAGTGGTAAAGAATCTGTCAATGCAGGAGATGCATTTTGATCCTTGGGTCAGGAATATTCCCCGGAGAAGTAAATGGCAACTTGCTCCAGTATCCTTGGCTGGGAAATCCTATGGACAGAGGATCCTGGGGCGCTGCAGTCCACAGGATAGCAAAAGAGTTGGACACAGCTTAGTGACTAAACAACATTATATTGCTTTACAATGTTGTGTTATTAATAGTTTGTGCTGTGCAACAACGTGAGTCAGTATACATACATCCCCTCCCTCATATGCCTCTCTCCCAACCCACCCCACATCCCATCACTCTAGGTCACCACAGAGATGCAGCTGAGCTCCCTGTCTTATACAGCAGCTTCCCACTAGTTATCTACTTTACACATTGTTGTCATTTTAGTTGCTAAATCATGTCCAACTCCTTTGTAATCCCATGGACAGAGGAGCCTGGCAGGCTCCACATGGTGGTGTATATATGTCAATAATATTCTCTCAATTCATCCTACCCTCTCCTTCCCACCCTGTGTCCACAAGTTATTCCCATCTTTTAAATTAGAATAATAATGGTATCTATGGCACAAGATAACTGAGAATAAATAAATGAGTATATACAATCATTTAACAGTCTCTGGCAAGTAAGTTTTATCTTCTTCATTTATATTCTGTAATGTTTTATGGATTAAATGACAATCTATATACATGCTTTGAAAATTGTGAAGTATAATTTAGTAGTGTTGTACCATTTACATAATTTATGCACTTTCAACTTTATGCATTTAAATATAACAAAACAATAAAAAAAAGAGAGTGCAAAATAGAAATAGAATGTGAAATGACAATTTACTTTGTCCATTCTATACAAAGACCCCATCCATGAATGAATGGGAAACATGACTCTGTGGGTCCCACTGTGTGTCTCTGTCCCATGTCTTTCTCAATGAGTTGAGGATACTTCAGTTCACTGGCCTGAATGTGATTCATATGTTTTTAAATAAACATTTTTCAAACAGCATGACCCTTAAGATGGAAGCCAAATACTTCATCTGTGGTTCAACTGAAAGGAAAGACATTGTTCTAGTGCTAGAGGAAAATATGGCTGGGGTGGGGTTACTGCTAGAAGGCAAGTTGTTTCAGATGTGTCATATAGACAGACACAGCACATGTGCTGGTGAATATTTAACAACTGGATCTCTGGGAAGACAGTCCTTATTTGTAGCTTCTACTATTTTTGGTAATATAAATATTTCCATGGAGGCTGAGGTTAAACTTCTGATGTGATGTCATTGAATGTGGATACACTTACAAGGTACTTCCACTGTGTAGCTACAATAGACATAAATGTCCTCAAAAGCATAGGTGATAGAAAAATGTAGTAAAATGATTGGGATACAGTAAAAGTTACTATTTATTAACTTTGTTTTTAATATCATTTACCTACTTTTAAGTTTGTATAGTTTAGTTTTTAGTAACAGCTGTGCTTAAAGCCTGGCTCACAAAATCCCTAACATTTACCAAGCGGCTCTCAGTTCAGTTCAGTTCAGTCGCTCAGTCATGTCCGACTCTTTTTGACCCCATGAACCGCAGCACACCAGGCCTCCCTGTCCATCACCAACTCCTGGAGATTACCCAAACTTATGTCCATTGAGTCGGTGATGCCATCCAACCATCTCATCCTCTGTTGTCGGCGTCTCCTCCTGCCCTTAATCTTTCCCAGAAGTAATCCAAGTCTATGCCCCAACCAGTAACACTGAAGAAGCTGAACGGTTCTATGAAGACCTACAAGACCTTTTAGAACTAACACCCAAAAAAGTTGTCCTTTTCATTATAGGGGACTGGAATGCAAAAGTAGGAAGTCAAGAAACACCTGGAGTAACAGGCAAATTTGGCCTTAGAGTACAGAATGAAGCAGGGCAAAGGCTAATAGAGTTTTGCCAAGAGAACACACTGGTCATAGCAATCACCCTCTTCCAACAACACAAGAGAAGCGGCTCTCACATGCCAGTAAAAGCCTGTTTGGGACACTCCTGAACTATCAAGTATTGTCAGAATTTGGGAGGAAGAAATCTGATAAGCTGCAGCATTAGGTTGTTTCCATAACTGTTAAGATGGTGAGCCAAGTGTGGAGTAAGAGCTTAATAAGGTCAAAAAGTCATTAAGTTTACAGTTGAAAGACAAGCACTACCAAAAGTGCTCATAAATGCAACATATCAACAGAGGAAGCTCTGCGCCTCCATGTTCTAACACAACCTTCTAGGGGAAGAAATTTCCAAGGAGATTACAGCAATCCATAATTTTCTTTCTACACCCTGCTTTTAAAACTTAACCTCCGAAGAAACTCTTGTTCAATAGTACATAAAAGTAATATTGCAGTTTCTTTTAAAAAGTCCCCTGAACATTAGTATCAATAAATACTTCGTCATTTTAGTTCTGCTTTATTGTAGCATGGTGTTCAGCTTCTCATGAGACATTTGGGGAGTATTTGTATACAAGATTAGCTTCTTATTCACAGTTTAGTAATTTTGAAATGTGGTAGACAAGTAGTATCTTCTATAAACTTCTAGTTTCCTATCTCATTTTCTTCTCTTATCAGACTGGGTTGTCCTTGTTTTAGTTTAGGGCAAGGATGAGACTGAGAAGTTAAGATATATTAAAATTATGAAGATGAAGAAATCTCGGTTTATACACAAATCTCTCTCTCTTTTTAAAAAATTTTATTTTATTTTGGGCATCTTATTTTGGGATCTTAGTTCCCCCATCAGGGATGGAACCTATGCCCCCTTCAGTGGAAGACTACAGAATCTTAACCACTGGCCCACCATGGAAGTCCCTATACACCAATCTCTGAAAAGATCCCTAGCTATGAAGCACTAAATCCCACAAAATGAGAATTTAAAAGCACAAAAAAATCTCAAAATTGATGACCTAACTGGAGTCCATTAGATTATGGAGGGTGCCGATACCAGCGCTGGGTCCCCACCACATTGTACTCTTACCTGCACGGGGTGAATCCTGGTTTTGATGCTTCCTACACCTTCCACAGTGGTGACAGCAGCCCCATGCAGAGAGCAGATGGGCACCAGGCACGCTGTAACTGGATAATGGCTGTGATGGGATTTTGTAAAGAGAACACATTGGAATCACACGCAGGGGGTAACATAATTCAGGGAGTTATTTCTAGAAAGGGTCTTGAGACTATATTTCCCTGAGAACAGAGAACACTAGATAAAAAACCATAACTTTTTGGAAGTGTTCAAGAAAGGACTTAACATATGGCTGGAGTAGAATGGTAGAGAGAAATGGAAAAAAAGAAAAATGAGTTTTGTGTAGAACCTCCAAGAGACCCTCATTCTTTGTTTATTTTTCTCATTCAGAGAAAAAAGGCTTTTTCTCATCATAAAATGATATACTGACTCATGTAAACCATCATGGGATAATTTACCCCAGTGATTCTCAACTGTGGGAAGTTTCTAAACATACAAAAGCTCTGGTTGCATGCTAGCCTAATTATTATTATTAATTTTTGGTCATGCCACACAGTATGTGGGATCTTAGTTCCCTGGCTAGGGATCAAACCCTGGCCCCCTACATTGGAAGCACAGAGTCTTAACCACTGGACTGCCAGCGAAGTCCAAGGTTAGCCTAATTAAACCAGAATCTTTGGGATGCAATCACTCCATTACTTTTCAAAGCTCCTTAGCTGATTCCAGTGTATGGGCAAGTATGAAAGCCATGGGTTTATGCCCCTGTCTTGACCATCTCTCTCACACTAGAGTCTGTATTATTGACACAGCAGATGTGGTTTCATCAGATTCTCATCCCACTGGTTGGGAATGGGGTCCAGGCTTCATTAGTCCAGTTTAGTTTCTCGGAAGAGTGCTTGGTATACAGAGCAAAAGTGAACCCTGGGTTATTGTTTTTTTTTTTTTTTGTCCTCCAGCTGCCCTCCTCCATTAAGTTTAGTTTCTCTTAATGTTATCTCCCTCTTCCTTTTCTCTCAATTTTCCCAGGGCTCATTGCTTTCCCATCTTAGCCTTATGCCTCATCCAGGAAATAGAGGCATATTCTCCTGTCACTGCCCAGCCCACACTTACTCATCTCTAGCTACAGTCAGCCTCACCCCCAGTCCAAGCCTGGAGGGTGAGGACACCCCACCCCTCCTCCTCCCCTGTGCCCTGAATCCTTTCTATTCTTGTCTTCCCAAGGACTTGCTTCATTATCAATTGCCCTTCTAACTTCTTCCTTTCTAGGGTCTCATTTCTCTAAATTCCCTTGAATTTAGAAGTTCAAGTGTTTTTTTGTGCTAACAATAAATCCCCAGGCCAATGTCTCTCTCCAGCCCATCTTTCTCCCCTTCTTAGTCAAGTTTCTTCAAAAGCTATCTATGCCTTCCTGGCCCTCCAGTCACTCCTGCGTATCTGTACCTCATCTTCCAGCCCCACAAGTCTGCTGACAGTGCTCTGGGAGCAATCTAATGGCTCTGAGCCATGTCCTGGTGTTTCATACTATTGCACTTCTACCACCTTGGAACTTTCTCTTCTGGATGCCCCTCCTTCATCCCTGGCTACCCCCTCTTGGTCTCCTTTGGGGGGTGTCTTTCTTTGCCCATCTCCCTGTCTCTTGTTCTGCAGTGTCCTGAGCTTGGAAGCTCTCCTGTGATTCCTGCTACATTCTAAATGACTATGGTTGAAAACCTGCTTTTACCACTAACTGGTCCTCATAACCTTGACAAGTTAGTTAACCCTCTTTGCCTCCATTCCCTCTTTTTTCAATATGAGTGACAGTTGAGTCTGTCTTAAAGTTGTTTTGGGGACTAAATATGATAACATGATGTAAACTATTTTGAACAGTGCCTAGCATTCAATAAACATTAGCTATTTCTATTGTCATTGTTAGTATCTATGTTGATAACTTTCAACAAATTAGTTCCAGATGAGACCTCTCCTCTGAGTAGTAGACCTGTCTATGTAGATACCTGTGGACAATTCCTCTCGCATGTCCCATAGTAATTGCTGTGCTATTCATCCAAAGCTAAACTCACCCCTTTCCTTTCTTTTGCTTCTCCTCTTCCTAATTTGTGAACAGCATAACCCAGAGACTTAAGACAAAAAACTTCGGAATCATGCTTGACAACTCTGCTACCGCATGCAATCAGTGAGCAAATTTACACTTTAGGTCAAGGTGACGTTAGCTCAGTCACACAGCATGATGGGAGGTCTCAGCCCTTCAAGGGAATAACTTTCGTAATGTATGTTGACCTAAACCTTCTTCCAGGACAATGCATCACTTCTTTGTGTGTAAACCCATTCTTGCCTGGCCCTCAGTCTGAGATCTGCTCAAAAGCAAAGTAAATATCTGTACAGCAAGAGACAGAGTGGCCCTGAGAGACTGGAATCCAGGACAGATACACCCTGATGGGAAGAAAGTCCATAGGAAAGATCTGGAGCATGGGAAGTCACAGGAGAGTAGGTCCAGAGGCCATGTGAGTGCAATGGACACCTTGAGAGAGGAGAGGGGACACAGGGACAGGAAGTGGAGGTTCTGCATTCTTTTCAGAAGTGCTTGGGCCAATGCAAAGGATACTGGATCTTCTTGGTCTTTGGGTCGTATCTGGACACCATGACAGTGCAGGCACCGCAGCCTCCGCTCCCACAGCTGTATTTGGTGCCGGTGAGGTGGACTGGAAGGAAGGGGGTCAAGGAAAAGAAGGACCCAGGCTGCTATGCTTTCTATACTTTTCTTCCTCAGATACTGATAACAAGTGAGTCATTTTCTGGAGAAAAGATTCCCTGCTTAAGAGAGCTGTTCCACTTTTTGCACATAAGTGAGCTAATTGATGACAGGTGAGAAGATATCCCTACACACCTACATCACAGGGCTTTATCTGAAATCCCCGATGCATTTGTGAATGTGGCATTTTCTTGATTTTAGAAAGACAGTATGGTAGCTCTCCAGTGGGGTGAGGGCAGCACCTTATAATCAAAAGCTCATGCTTCTAAAGTGAGTTCTCTGGATATTCACACTGAGTGGGACAGGTGAAGACTACAAAGAGCCTCATGCCAGTTAGATGATAGTCTTCATCCACATGAATAGGGAAAAGCCTGTTGAATTCAGAGTTGGGGACAATGGATTCTACACTCATATTGTTGCTGTGGAGGTGCTGGGAGGTGGTGCATATGTAAAACTTAGAAACCCCCACCAGGAAGTTTAACTTTTCCTGGTTCAGCAATGTAATGCTTTTATTTTCTTATAGGATTACAAGATTAGAGAATATGAATTGATAACTTGGTTCCTGAACCAGTAATATCAACAAACTCTTTCGTACCTCTTCCCTGTAAGATACTGGCATGTTTCCACAAAGAAAGAACAAATAATGTATGTGATCCCTTTGCTTCAGGTGCTATTAGAGTCTACTAGAATTTGCTTGGGACCTTTCCAGGTGAGGTTTAAGAAAGATTTCATGGGTGCATATTATCATTGGCTTGGGTGGAGGCTGAGAATAATTTCATCTTAGAAATTTCTGCCCATGAAGAGGTAATAACAGGTCAGGACACCGCAGAGTAGGAAGCTGAGATTCTCTGCAGAGGTTCAGAGTGGGTGGCACCCCACTTCCTCTGTTCCCTCGTCTGAGCCCACTCAGGCAAGTCAAGCTTGCTTTCTTCAGGCAGAGTCTCATGGGTGATGCCTTAGAGTGTTCCATTGACCTGAATGGAAAAGTCAGAGAAACCCCTTCTCTTTGCCTTTGGTGACCTGATATTTTCAAGCAAAGGAATCCAGGAGCCGTCTGACTCAAAGAAGAGTCAAATTTTGACTGTTCACTCTGTCAGACCTTAAAGCAGCTCTCTGCTTCTTGTGTTAACATTGCCTTGAGTGAAAAGTGAAAGGTTGATTCAACCAGCTGCTTTGCCCTCTGGTTACCACACAAGTAGTTTGATGCCTCCTTCCTCCAGTCCCACCAGAAGTGCCTGATTCAGGCAGTTTCTTCCATGTTCTGTTGACTCATCCTAAAGCTCTTTGCTAGGTAGGGTGACCAGACAAAATATAGGACACCCAGTTAAATCTGAATTTCAGATAAAAAATGAATTATATTTTAGTGTAAGTATGTCCCATGCATTCAAATTCAAATTTACCTGGGCATACTATATTTCTATATGCTAAAGCTGACAACCCCACATAAGTCAAATACAAACAATAATATATCAGAAGTTTATTTTTTGGTCCTTTAAGAAAAGAGCTTTCTCAGGGCACCAAGGTATACAACACTATGGGCATATACAGAAGTTACCCTGAGACTAAATGCTCACGGCCAGCGTGTGCAGTTGACCCTGGAATTTCCACTGACCTCTGGTCATTCATCAGTGAGTGATTGTGTCTTGCATGCCAAACTTGACTCTTTGCCTCAAGGATCTCACTCCTCATTCATCTCTTGCTATACCTCCCCCCAAAGCTGTACATCCATTGGAATAAACTGCTTTGGGTTCCTCTAAAGCAATATATTCTCTTGCCTCTGCACCACCCCATCCCCCCCACACCACCACCAAGTATACCCTTTTCCCCAAGAATTCCCCTTTCCCAGCAACTCCTACACAACCCTTCTCTCTCCCTTCCTTCTTCAAGCCTGGTGGGAGTGCCCTGTCCATGTTCCCATAACATGGCACTCATCACACCTGCTATCTCTCTCTTCATTCTCTAGACTGAGGGCGGAGGCTGTGTCTTCTAGCTTACTTCTGCACACGTGGTGCTTGGTAAAATTCATCTACTGAATGACGAGTTGTTTCAAGAACTGCAAGAAGTGATAGGGCTGGGTATGTGAAGAGTGAGGGAAAATGAGGATAAGCGTTTCCAGTTTTATCCTAGAGCCAGGATCTCACAGTTGCATTAAAGCAACTCCCTAATGACACATCCTTGCCGGGATCCAGCACGGGAGTTCCCACCCATGACAAGGTCATGCAGGAGAGCCCTGACGGGCAAGGCGAGTCAGGGCTCAAGGGCTCCATCCCTGGTCTGCCTGAGTGTCTACCCCAAAACCAGAATCTGTCTGTTTTACCATTTCACGACTTTCACCAACTCTTCTGACATTAACGGGGGGCTATCCCCTACCACCTTTCTCTGAAGAAAATCAATTTAGAGCTCTAGTTAATAAATCTTCTGGGCATAATAGGAGTGTTTCAATTCAAACCCCTCTGATGACTTTCTAGCTTGCCTGACAGGTTTGTTCAGATTCACAGCCTCCCAACCACGTGAGGCATGGGAAGCTTAAGATATTCTAACAATGCAGAGCTTCTCAGAGAGTTAAAATTGTTAGAAAAGAACTAGTAGAGGATTTCTTTGTTGAGCTAATGCTTGCTGCCAAGTTTCCATATCCCTTACCTGCTGTGTCCCTGGGAGTGTATTGATTAATATAGTTGGTGTATAGAAATGTAAGTAATAGCTTTAATGTTTGTAACCTTGGACCCTTGAGTTAATTCTTTTCTTGTTATAGCCCACCACACTTTTGCCCTATAGGAATGCAACTTTATCTAATGCTTTCGGAGGGTGGCACCTGACTTTAGAATAATCACCTTTAGAGAAAAATAAGTTTTCTGAAGAAAGGGTCATAGAAGGTTAACAGAAGATGATGTAAATCACCTAAAACTTTTGCATATGATAAGTTTGCAGAAAGAAGGCCTGGCTTCGATAAGGATCAAGGACTGCTGACCTTGCATGACTCTACCCCTTCCCCCATTATCCTCTATGCACAACTTAAGGTATAAAAACTATTTTGGAAAATAAAGTGCAGGCCTTGCTCACGGAAGCTTGGTCTCCCCATGTCGTTCTTTCTCTTTCCTTTTCCTATTCAGGCTGATTCCATGGAGCACAGGGGCTCTCTGCGTTCACTTTCCTGCCTGGGCTTCTAAGACCCACTCGAGAAGGTGCCTAAGGTGGGGCACCTTCCGCGATTCAAGAGGGCGCCTGCGGCCTACGTGAACAGAGCAAGTCCAGTGCTGGGGCCTTATTGGCTTTCTGCGTAAACCAAGGAATATCAGCTTCTTTTCTCTCCTCTATTTTCTCAACTGCAAAATTCTTTCCTTATCTCTTTCTCTATTTCTATCCTTTTCGCCAACGCCATCCTCCCAAGGGAATCCCTGGCTCCAACTGGGGCTGGACCCTGGCACATCCTCTTTAATCCATGTAGCTGTGGGACATCAACTCTTGCTGGTGCAGTATCTTGCTTTTACAGGTCAGATTGCTTAACAGCAGGCCAGGATCTGTCATGCAGAAGGAGAGGTAACATGAGGTTGCGCCCCAGCAGGTCTGGGCAGCGTAGGTGAGTTGCCATTTCTTTCTCCAGGGGATCTTCCCGATCCAGGGATCAAACCCAGGTCTCCTGAACTGCAAGCAGACTCTTTACTGTGTGAGCCACCAGGGAAATGGGAGGCTGGGGATGATTCTGTCTAGGGCTCTATCAGCCTTGCTTACCTGGGAGCCCATGAATTTTCAGCTTGTTCCTAATATAGAGCTTCTTCACTTTGGGAGTCTAGAGAAAGCTTGGTAAAGTGTGGCACAGATGTAGATAGGTAAGAAAAGGGAAGTGATAGGGTATGCTGACTAACACAGATTTTAAAGCTGGGTAAATGGGAGGTGGCAAAACCAAGGAGGAAGGATTTGGCCTGTTTGGTTTTTTTGTTTTGTTTCAACTGTAATCCCAATTCCCTGAATAGTGAGTGCAATGGGGACACTGGGGGGCTATACTGGCTAGAGTAGTAGAATAATGGGGGTAGGAAACCAGGTTGAAATGTTAAATAGTGAGAGATGGAGTCAGCAGAGAAATGAGACATTAGGTACACACAGTTATTAGATAAGTCTGGCAAGGAAAGGTCAGGGAGAAAGGAAGTCATGCTTCATGTTTTTAGATGTGCGTGTTGGGAGGCCAAGAGCCAGAAGCAGAAGGAAACGAAGATTCTGGAGAGAGGATTGTCTGGCACACCACTGATTCCTCAGAGCTTAATACAGTGCCTTGTTCTTAGTAGACACTGACTAAGTATACTTATTTTTAACTTATAATTTGTCGATTTACAGGATCTCAGTTCTGTGACAAGGGATTGAACCCAAGCTATGTCAGTGAAAGCCTGGAATTCTAACCACTAGGTACTAGGAAACTCTGCCCAAAAAACCTCCAAATTATTTTGAAACAATTGTAGTTTCATAAGAAGTTGCAAAAATAGTACAGACTGCCCTATGGACCTGTTCCCTAGTTTCCCCCAATGCTGACATCCCGCAGAACTACAGTGCAACACCAAAACCGGGAAACTGACACGGGTATCATACCGAAGACAGATAACCAGAGGCTAGAGTTTCTTCAGATTTTGCCTCTTATGCATGCTCTCATACTATGTGGTATACTCAGCTCTATGCAACTGTATCTCATAGATCTGTGTAACCACTGCCACAGTCACTCTCTTGTGCTTTTACAGTTACACTCAAGCCCAAGAAATTCTTTTTGAATATTTACTGAAGGTGCAGGAGGAGTGAGATGTGAAAAAGGGTCCAGATCAGAAGTGAAGAGCTGGAGTGCATTAGTTATACAATGGAATTTTGAAATATGCTTATAAAACCTTGTTTTCTCTGATAAGGATTATTAAAAGGCATAGATGACAAGTCAATGAAATGCGCTTGTGGGAAGGTACACACATTGTCATTGTCAGTGGCACATACCCTTGAGCAAGTGGCTGGAGATATTTAATCTTTTGGTTGGCTTGCCGTGTTGGATTTTAATTCCCCAACCAGGGATTGAACCCATGCCCCCAGACATTGAAGTCTTAATCACTGGATCACTGGGGAAGTTCCTGGCTCGACATTTTCACATTCACACTGCTGAATATAAAATCATCATCAGGGTGACCATGGGGGCTCAAAAGTCAAAAAGTTATTTCCAGCGTTAGCACACTCATGGTTCACTGGATGATCATTTTGGTTTCGCCCAGGCAAAAAATACAATGAATATAGCACATATCTGTCACTTTTAAATGCATTCTCTGAACTCCAACTAGACTGTTCAAATTGAATACAAGGTTATTTATCTAGAGCAAATACAAAAGGAAGAATGACTTCTTTTAGAAGTCTTAGCATGTTTTCTTTTTACCACCAAAGCCAGATTTATTACAGTAAAATAAAAGGATACGGATTTTCCTCAAGTAGAATAGTAGATATACTTCAGGATCAGCATTCTTCTCTATGACCTACATTGTGAAATAAGAAGGGATTTTAGGAAGATAATACCAGCATGTTATGGCAATCCTATCTGTTGTTTTGGGGGCATGTTTTGAAAGGTGCTGTCTTTACAAGGACCAAAAACAACAAAAGAAGCCTTTTCTAACACTGGAACTAGAATTCTGGAGAAATAATGGCAGGCTGTTTCACTGTCTATGAACTTTCTCATATATGTGACAACTGTAAGTTCTGGCTTATTTTTTCCCTAGAGTTACTCGGAAAGGATCCAGATAGGGAAACAGATTCCAAAATTGACTCAGGATAACTCAGCCACATGAAGTCATGAAAAAGCTTAGCTAGAGAAGATTCTCCAAAGGAGTCATAGGAGAGTATGTTATGAGGGAGCCTCTTCTGTCCCCACCAGCTTCCCTTGCCCACTGAAACGGAGGTGCCTGGGTGAAGGAAGAGCTTAAGGGAACAGGAATCTCTCCTCTGCCTGTCACGTGGCGCTCCAGGCTGCTAATCCCAATAGATTGAAGCCTGCACATGAGATAAAGTTATCTGTCCTTCCTGACTCAGGCAGCATCTCTGCTGGGTACAGTCAGGCAAGATTAGAGAGAACAACTGGAGTGAAACCCATCAGGAAGAGGTGCAACACTGAGACTAGAGACACAGGACCTTATTCCACTAAACGTATTTTTGATCACCCCAGAAAAAGTAACAAACCACATTGTTTTTCATAACTGCCTCCTATTTTCAAGTCTCCTTTTGAGCCCTCAGAAGATTCACTCAGCCACAGATGAGCTCAGTGCTCCCCATTCAGAATCTCAGCGTGCAGAGCAGGCTGAGTGAAATGTCATCGCAGAAGCAAAGCATTACACCTAGACTGCTTTAAGACCTTAACTGTGTGGCTACAGAAATTATTTCCAAGGTGGAAACAAGATGAAGGTCGGGAGTGATGGCCTGCAAGCCAGGACCACTGTCCCTTCCTCCTGTGTGCCCCTACATTGAGGAGACACAGCCTGCTGACACTATTCTGTGCTATAAAGACATCGATGTTCCTGATGCAACATTCCAGGTCAATGTTTCTCAACCATCCTAATTGCCAGATCATTGCTACACTTGATTTAGTGTTGTCTTCATTCACGATACTGCTCCAAGCCCGAAGTAGCAGGCCAGGATGCTTTAGCCTCAAGGTTCATGGATCAGCCTGAAAGTATTTATTAGGGCAAAATAAGATCCTCCTTTGCTATTATTATCCTCAATGTCATATACTCCTTCTATTAAAACAGTGTTGTTGGGAGGGTGCCAGGTGTGCCCTGCCCCCAGCCCACCATGACCATGCTGTCTCACCTGCTGAAAGAACACCAGGCCAAGCAGAACGAATGCAAAAAGCTGCAGCTGAAGAGGCGAGAGGCCATCACTCCAGCCACCTGCCTGACAGAAGTTTTGGTGGATCACCTCAATGTGGGTGTGGTCCAGGCCAACAGGAGCCAGAGAAAGCTGGACAACAAGGTGAAGACCCTACAGATTCAGGCTGCCCAGTCTGCCAAGCATACAGGTCAGTGGCTCAGGATGGTGGAGAACTTCAACCAGGCACTCAAGGAAATCGGGGATGTGCAGAACTGGGCTCAGAAAATCGAGCTGGACATGTGCACCATCACCACCACGCTGAAGTACATCTACAAAGGGCAGCAGCAGTCGGCCCCCTCCTAGCCCAGTTGCCCTCCCTTCCCTCACTCCTCCTACCTGTCCCAGGTGGGCAGGAGGGAGGCTGATAGCCCATGAATAAAACACAAGCCTCCAAAGTAAAAAAAAATTAAAATAAAATAGTATTGCTAAACTCAAGCAGAGCTAACATCCATGTAATGGGAGGATGACATAGTTTTTAATGCCTGGGTCAGAATTCACTACCATTGTAATTTAACAAATAAAATGAAAGTTCCTTATTGATTCCAAAAGAAAAGAACAAACTAACACTCCCAAGCTTTAATAATTTCGCACTAAAGCCTAAACTAGCGACCCATGGTCAAGTTCATACTACTACATATGACTTGAAAAAGACAGAAAAGAGAGTTTAAATAAATAAGAAACAGTATCAGTGAAAGAGAATCAGCTTGGTTTTTATCTCTGACATATGAAAATTCATATTAATCATATCATAAACTTACCTTTCTTCCATTCACACAAAAAATCAACTCATCAGAATTGGAAAGAGAAGGCATTATGCCAGAAAAAATACCTCCACTAGAATAGAGGGTTATTTTTTTCTTGGAGAGCAGATATGTTAGGGCAAAAACCTGGATGCTTATCAGCCTTGGGGAAGCCCGAACTGCCAAAGCAGGAAGAGAAGAGGTGACTTATAGCCACCCTGGCAGACATGAAGCACCAACCAGAGTTCCCGGCCCGCCCAGCCCACGAGCATGCCCTTCTCCTCCCTTCTCATGCCAGTCAGATCAGTGATTTTGCCAGTCCCCTTTGGAATCCAAGATTGGTTTTACTGGGGGAAGGTGTTTAACATCAGGAATGAAAAAAATAAAAGAGAGTTTTAAATAGACTCTTATTGTTTTTTTAACTAACCACACCATCAATTAATTCAATGCTATTAAAACTCATGACACTTTCTTAGGTTTTTCTACAGTTAAAAGGCAAAAGGAGATTTCACTAAGCACATACCTTCATAACTTCTTTATAGAGACTTCATAAAAATGTGTCCTTAACTGCATTAAGCAAACTGCAAGTATATTCTCTTAATCTTTTTTTCATACTCACTTTCTTCTCTGAATTTGAGGGTTAAGACATCGAACTACTTAAAACCAGAAACATGTACAGAAGCTTACTATGGGCTGGAGACCCTTTTCAGGACTCCTTTAGTCCTACAGCAGCTTGATAAAGTGTTGTCTTCTTCTCTTTAGAGATGTAGAAACTGCAGCACAGAGACATCAGGCAATTTGTCCAATGTCACACAGGCAATGATGGAAGAGTTGCTCCAGAGTCCGTGTCTTTGACCTTCTTCCTGTGCTCTAGATGGAAGGAAATGAAGCTGGAGAAGTGGCCAGTGGCCAGAGTCTGGGCCAGAGCATGGAGGGAGGCTTGGCAGGCATGATGAAGGTTTTGCTGAACTGTCTAAATATGATGGGAAGCCACTGGAAGGCTTTTAGTAGGGGTGACAGGGTCTAGGTTTTTTTTTTTTCTTTAATTTAAATTTATTTATTTTAACTAGAGGCTAATTACTTTACAATATTGTATTGGTTTTGCCATACATCAACATGAATCCACCACAGGTGTACATGTGTTCCCAATCCTGAACCCCCCTCCCACCTCCCTCCGCATACCATCCCTCTGGGTCATTCCAGTGCACCAGCCCCCAGCATCCTGTATCCTGCATTGAACCTTGACTGGCGATTCATTTCTTATATTATATTATACATGTTTCAATGCCATTCTCCCAAATCATCCCCCCTCCCCCCGCCTCCCCACAGAGTCCAAAAGACTGTTCTATGCCTCTGTGTCTCTTTTGCTGTCTTGCATACAGGGTTATTGTTACCATCTTCCTAAATTCCATATACATGTGCTAGTATACTGTATTGGTGTTTTTCTTTCTGGCTTACTTCACTCTGTATAATCAGCTCCAGTTTCATCCACCTCATTAGAACTGATTCAAATGTATTCTTTTTAATGGCTGAGTAGTACTCCATTGTGTATATGTACCATAGTTTTCTTATCCATTCATGTGCTGAAGGACATCTAGGTTGCTTCCATGTCCTGGCTATTATAAACAGTGCTGCTGATGAACATTGGGGTACACGTGTCTCTTTCAATTCTGATTTCCTCAGTGTGTATGCCCAGCAGTGGGATTGCTGGGTTATATGGCAGTTCTATTTCCAGTTTTTTAAGGAATCTCCACACTGTTCTCCATAGTGGCTGTACTAGTTTGCATTCCCACCAACAGTGTAAGAGGGTTCCCTTTTCTCCACATCCTCTCCAGCATTTATTGCTTGTAGACTTTTGGATAGCCGCCATTCTGACCGGCGTGAGATGGTACCTCATTGTGGTTTTGATTTGCATTTCTCTGATAATGAGTGATGTTGAGCATCTTTTCATGTGATTGTTAGCCATCTGTATGTCTTCTTTGGAGAAATGTCTATTTAGTTCTTTGGCCCATTTTTTGATTGGATTGTTTATTTTTCTGGAATTGAGCTGCAGGAGTTGCTTGTATATTTTTGAGATTAGTTGTTTGTCAATTGCTTCATTTGCTATTATTTTCTCCCATTCTGAAGGCTGTCTTTTCACCTTGCTTATAGTTTCTTTTGTTGTGCAGAAGCTTTTAATTTTAATTAGGTCCTATTTGTTTATTTTTGTTTTTATTTCCAATATTCTGGGAGTTGAGTCATAGAGGATCCTACTGTGATTTATGTCGGAGAGTATTTTGTCTATGTTCTCCTCTAGGAGTTTTATAGTTTCTGGTCTTATGTTTAGATCTTTAATCTATTTTGAATTTATTTTTGTGTATGGTGTTAGAAAGTGTTCTAGTTTCATCTTTTACAAGTGGTTGACCAGTTTTCCCAGCAGCACTTGTTAAAGAGATTGTCTTTTCTCCGTTGCGTATTCTTCCCTCCTTTATCAAAGATAAGGTGTCCATAGGTGCATGGATTTATCTCTGGGCTTTCTATTTTGTTCCATTGGTCTATATTTCTCTCTTTGTGCCAGTACCATACTGTCTTGATGACTGTGGCTTTGTAGTAGAGCCTGAAGTCAGGCAGGTTGATTCCTCTAGTTCCATTCTTCTTTCTCAAGATAGCTTTGGCTATTTGAGGTTTTTTTTGTATTTCCATACAAATTGTGAAATTATTTATTCTAGCTCTGTGAAAAATACTGTTGGTAGCTTGATAGGGATTGCACTGAATCTATAGATTGCTTTAGGTAGTATACTCATTTTCACTATATTGATTCTTCCGATCCATGAACATGGTATATTTCTCCATCTATTAGTGTCCTCTTTGATTTCTTTCACCAGTGTTTTATAGTTTTGTATATATAGGTCTTTAGTTTCTTTAGGTAGATATATTCATAAGTATTTTATTCTTTTCATTGCAATGGTGAATGGGATTTTTTCCTTAATTTCTCTTTCTATTTTCTCATTATTATTGTATAGGAATGCAAGGGATTTCTGTGTGTTGATTTTATATCCTGCAACTTTACTATATTCATTGATTAGCTCTAGTAATTTTCTGGTGGAGTCTTCAGGGTTTTCTATGTAGAAGATCATGTCATCTGCAAACAGTGAGTTTTACTTCTTCTTTTCCAATTTGGATTCCTTTTATTTCTTTTT
>NW_011495032.1:23452677-23461759 GCF_000754665.1 Bison bison bison | reverse complement strand
ATTATTCACCATTGAGGATAATGTTTGCTGTGGGTTTGTCATATATAGCTTTTATTATGTTGAGGTATGTTCCTTCTATTCCTGCTTTCTGGAGAGTTTTTATCATAAATGGATGTTGGATTTTGTCAAAGGCTTTCTCTGCATCTATTGAGATAATCATATGGCTTTTATTTTTCAATTTGTTAATGTGGTGTATTACATTGATTGATTTGTGGATATTGAAGAATCCTTGCATCCCTGGGATAAAGCCCACTTGATCATGGTGTATGATCTTTTTAATGTGTTGTTGGATTCTGATTGCTAGAATTTTGTTAAGGATATTTGCATCTATGTTCATCAGTGATATTGGCCTGTAGTTTTCTTTTTTTGTGGCATCTTTGTCAGGTTTTGGTATTAGGGTGATGGTGGCCTCATAGGATAAGTTTGGAGGTTTATCTTCCTCTGCAATTTTCTGGAAAAGTTTGAGTAGGATAGGTGTTAGCTCTTCTCTAAATTTTTGGTAGAATTCAGTTGTGAAGCCATCTGGACCTGGGCTTTTGTTTGCTGGAAGATTTCTGATTACAGTTTCAATTTCTGTGCTTGTGATGGGTCTGTTAAGATTTTCTACTTCTTCCTGGTTCAGTTTTGGAAAGTTGTATTTTCTAAGAATTTGTCCATTTCTTCCACGTTGTCCATTTTATTGGCATGTAATTGCTGATAGTAGTCTCTTATGATCCTTTGTATTTGTGTTGTCTGTTGTGATCTCTCCATTTTCATTTCTAATTTTATTGATTTGATTTTTCTCCCTTTGTTTCTTGATGAGTCTAGCTAATGGTTTGTCAATTTTATTTATCCTTTCAAAGAACCAGCTTTTGGCTTTGTTGATTTTTGCTATGGTCTCCTTTGTTTCTTTTGCATTCATTTCTGCCTTAATTTTAAGATGTCTTTCCTTCTACTAACCCTGGGGTTCTTAATTTCTTCCTTTTCTACTTGCTTTAGGTGTAGAGTTAGGTTATTTATTTGACTTTTTTCTTGTTTCTTGAGGTATGCCTGTATTGCTATGAAATTTCCCCTTAGCACTGCTTTTACAGTGTCCCATAGGTTCTGGGTTGTTGTGTTTTCATTTTCATTCATTTCTATGCATATTTTGATTTCTTTTTTGATTTCTTCTGTGGTTTGTTAGTTATTCAGCAGCGTGTTGTGTTGTTCAGCCTCCATATGTTGGAATTTTTAATAGTTTTTCTCCTGTAATTGAGATCTAATCTTACTGCATTGTGGTCAGAAAAGGTTCTTGGAATGATTTCAATTTTTTTGAATTTTCCAAGGCTAGATTTATGGCCCAGGATGTGATCTATCCTGGAGAAGTTTCTGTGTGCACTTGAGAAAAAGGTGAAATTCATTGTTTTGGGGTGAAATGTCCTATAGATATCAATTAGGTCTAACTGGTCTATTGTATCATTTAAAGTTTGTGTTTCTTTGTTAATTTTCTGTTTAGTTGATCTATCCATAGGTGTGAGTGGGGTATTAAAGTCTCCCACTATTATTGTGTTATTGTTAATTTCCCCTTTCATACGTGTTAGCATTTGTCTTACATATTGTGGTGCTCCTATGTTGGGTGCAAATATATTTATAATTGTTATATCTTCTTCTTGGATTGATCCTTTGATCATTATGTAGTGTCCTTCTTTGTCTCTTTTCACAGCCTTTGTTTTAAAGTCTATTTTATCTGATATGAGTATTGCTACTCCTGCTTTCTTTTGATCTCTATTTGTATGGAATATCTTTTTCCAGCCCTTCACTTTCAGTCTGTATGTGTCCCCTGTTTTGAGGTGGGTCTCTTATAGACAGCGTATATAGGGGTCTTGTTTTTGTATCCATTCAGCCAGTCTTTGTCTTTTGGTTGGGGCATTCAAACCATTTACGTTTAAGGTAATTATTGATAAGTATGATCCCTTTGCCATTTGCTTTATTGTTTTGGGTTCGAGTTTATACACTGTTTTTGTGCCTCCTGTCTAGAGAATATCCTTTAGCATTTGTTGGAGAGCTACTTTAGTGGTGCTGAATTCTCTCAGCTTTTGCTTGTCTGTACAAAGCTTTTGATTTCTCCTTCATATTTGAATGAGATCCTTGCTGGGTACAGTAATCTGGGCTGTAGGTTATTTTCTTTCATCACTTTAAGTATGTCTTGCCATTCCCTCCTGTCCTGAAGAGTTTCTATTGAAAGATCAGCTGTTATCCTTATGGGAATCCCCTTGTGTGTTATTTGTTGTTTTTTCCTTGCTGCTTTTAATATTTGTTCTTTGTGTTTGAACTTTGTTAATTTGATTAATATGTGTCTTGGGGTGTTTTGCCTTGGGTTTATCCTGTTTGGGACTCTCTGGGTTTCTTGGACTTGGGTGATTATTTCATTCCCCATTTTAGAGAAGTTTTCAACTATTATCTCCTTAAGTATTTTCTCATGGTCTTTCTTTTTGTCTTCTTTTTCTGGGACTCCTATGATTCGAATGTTGGAGCATTTAATATTGTCCTGGAGGTCTCTGAGATTGTCCTCATTTCTTTTAATTCGTTTTTCTTTTTTCCTCTCTGATTCATTTATTTCTACCATTCTATGTTCTACTTTACTAATCCTATCTTCTGCCTCCACTATTCTACTATTTGTTGCCTCCAGAGTGTTTTTGATCTCATTTATTGCATTATTCATTATATATTGACTCTTTTTTTTTTTTTTCTAGGTCCTTGTTAAACCTTTCTTGCATTTTCTCAATCCTTGTCTCTAGGCTATTTATTTGTGATTCCATTTTTATTTCAAGATTTTGGATCATTTTCATTATCATTATTTGGAATTCTTTATCAGGTAGATTCCCTATCTCTTCCTCTTTTGTTTGGTTTGGTGGGCATTTATCCTGTTCCTTTACCTGCTGGGTATTCCTCTGTCTCTTCATATTGTTTATATTGCTGAGTTTGGGGTGGCCTTTCTGTATTTCGGCAGTTGGTGGAGTTCTCTTTATTATGGAGTTTCCTCACTGTGGGTGGGGTTGTATCAGTGGCTAGTCAAGGTTTCTTGGTTAAGGAAGCTTGTGTTGGTGTTCTTGTGGGTGGAGCTGTATTTCTTCTCTCTGGAGTGCAATGAACTGTCTAGTAACGAGTTATGAGATGTCAATGGTTTTGGAGTAACTTTGGGCAGCCTGTATATTGAAGCTCAGGGCTGTGTTCCTGTGTTGCTGGAGAATTTGCGTGTTATGTCTTGCTCTGGAACTTGTTGGCTCTTGGGTGGTGCTTGGTTTCAGTGTAGGTATGGAGGCGTTTGATGAGCTCCTATCAATTAATGTTCCCTGGAGTCAGGAGTTCTCTGATGTTCTCAGGATTTGGACTTAAGCCTCCTGCTTCTGGTTTTCAGTCTTATTTTTACAGTAGTCTCAAGACTTCTCCTTCTATACAGCACCTTTGATAAAACATCTAGGTTAAAGATGAAAAGTTTCTCCACAGTGAGGGACACCCAGAGAGGTTCACAGAGTTACATGGAGAAGAGAAGAGGGAGTTAGAGGTGACCTGAATGAGATGAGGTGGAATCAAAAGAGGAGAGAGCAAGCTAGCCAGTAATCACTTCCTTATGTGCGCTCCACAGTCTGGACCGCTCAGAGATGTTCATGGAGTTATACAGAGAAGAGAAGAGGGAGGAAAGAGACAGAGGTGGCCAGGAGGATAAAAGGGGAATCAAAAGGAGAGAGACAGATCCAGCCAGTAATCAGTTCGCTAAGTGTTCTCCACTGTCTGGAACACACAGAGATTCAGAGAGTTGGGTAGAGAAGAGAAGGGGGAGGGAGGAGACAGAGGCGACCGGGTGGAGAAAAAGGAGAGTCCAAAGGGGAAGAGAGCAGTCAAGCCAGTAATTTCGCTCCCAAGTAAAAATGGGTACTGAAGATTGGGTTCTTAAAGGTACAAAATTGATAACAAATACCAAAAAGCAAAGATTAAAATTCTAGAGTAGAGGTTGGAGTTTCAAAAATACAATATTAAAGAAAAGAAGAAGAAGAAAACAAAGTCACAAAAATTGTTAAAAAAATATGTATATGAAGTTTGCTTTTAAAAAATAGTCTTTTTTTTTTGAAAAGTAATAGTAGGTTATAAAAATGAAAATTAAAGGAGTAATAGAGGACTTAAAAATTTAAAAAAGTTAAAGAAAAAAAAAGAATGATCGTAAAAATAGTAAAAATATATCTAGGACTTTCTCTGGTGTTGTTGTGGGCAGTGTGGGGTCAGTTCATTTTCAGATGGTTCCTTGGTCCAGCTAATATTTCTCAAGATATACATGCCCCCTTCCTATGTAGTCGGTACTAACTACAGGGTTTTAATCTATTGCACCTGTCACTTCCAAGGCGGTTCCCTCAGTTTTAGCTTCTTATGTTTGCTGGTCTCTTCAGTGTCTGATTTCCACCCTGACACAAGGGGGGCGGTGGTGGACACTTTTTTTGGGGAGGGGGATGCTCACTTGTTCAGTCACGCTGTGGGGAGGGAGGACGCTGCAAACAAATAACACTGGCATGTGCTTGCAGTGTCTCAGCCACACTGGGCCTGCCCCCGCTCACAGTGCGTGCACCCTCCCTGCCCACACAGTTCAGGCTCTAGGTTGCTCCACCGGGAACCATCTGAGGCCGGCCCTGGGCTGCATGCACCTCCCAGGTCTAAGCTGCTCAGATTCAGGCACTCAGGCAGTCTTTAGAGGCAAAGACTTCGTTGGGCCTGCGTTTTGTGCCCTTCCCAGCTCTGAGCAGCTTGGGTGGTGAGGTGTTTGGCGAGCGCAGTCACTGAGACTTATTGCCTCTCCTGTCCCTGCCGCTTGGTTTTCTGGGTGTACAACCAGCGCACCTTCTCAGGCGGATGATAACTGTTCAGAACCCCAAGAAGTCTTAGTTAGCAAAGAAGCCTGCTTGCAGTTAGGTAGATAATGTCTCTCTGGGGCTGCGATTGCCCCCTTCCAGCTCTGGCTGCCTGTCACTGGAGGGGGATGGCCTGAAGCCAGCTAGTTCTGTTCAGCCCTTTGTTCTGTGTGCGGGCCTGGTGGTGTCTTAGGGCTTTTCGCGTGGTAGCTATCCCACAGTCTGGTTTGCTAGGCCAAATTAGTTCGCTCTGATTACCCTCGGGGCATTCAGGCCCGATCCTTACTCTAAGCAATTCAGCCCACGCCTCCCTGCCCAGCTCCCACTTGCTAGTGGCGGGTGCAGGTGTCTGCATTGCTTCTCCGCTGGGGGAGTTATGGTTGGGCTCGTATTCTGTGGGTTTTAATTATTTACTTATTTTTCTCCCTATTATGTTGCTCTCTGTGCTTCCAAGACTTGCCACAGACTCGGCAGTGAGAGTGTTTCCTGGTGTTTGGAAACTTCTCTCTTTTTAAGACTCCTTTCCTGGAATGGAGCTCTGTCCCTACCTCTTTTGTCTCTTTTTTTGTCTTTTATATTTTTCCTACCTCCTTTCGAAGACAATGGGCTGCTTTTCTGGGTGCCTGATGTCCTCTGCCAGCATTCAGAAGTTGTTTTGTGGAATTTACTCAGCGTTTAAATGTTCTTTTGATGAATTTGTGGGGGAGAAAGTGGTCTCCCTGTCCTAGTCCTCTGCCATCTTAGGACCACCTACCAGGGTCTAGGTTTTAAAAAGGTTGCTAGGCTTTTTGCAGAGAATGAAGGGTCAGGACAAGAGGAGAGAGAAGAGAGATAATTAGAGGTTATGATAATGGCTCAGCCAAGGGATGATGACGCTTGGTCTAGGGTGCCAGTGGGGGGTTGGGGGGCAGTGCTAAGAAGGGCCCAGATGTGCTGACAAATTGGATGTGAGGTGTATGTGTGTGTGTGTGTGTGTGTGTGTGTTTTATGTGTGGGGGGTGGAGTCAAAAATTTCTCTGCGGCTTTTAGGCTGAGCAGGTGACTGGGGCTATCTTACATGTCAAGTTCTATTTGGATAGTAAAAGTTTGGGAACCTAAAAAAACACACAAATGGAGATGGTGAGTAGGCTGTTGAATATTCAAAGTCCCCCACCCCCTAGCTTCCTGTCTTGAGGAAAGGGAAGGCTCCAGGTTTGGGGCAGAATTTCCCTACAGAGACTCCAGTCTTCCTTCAAGCCCCAAGTTCTTACCTTACCAACTGGCAGCAGGCTACCTATTTCCCTGCCTCATCAGTTCCATGGTTCCTATTCGCATCCCTCTGCATGCTGCTTATCAAACAGGGATTTGAAGGATGAATAGAAGAACAAATAAAGGACATTTCAGCAGAGGGAACCACTGTGTAAAGTCAAGGAAGTTTGAAATTATTATGTTTCAGAGATTTACAAGTAGTTTATTTTATTCTTGTGTATGAATTGCATGAGATTGAGTGAGAAGAACATGAGTATCAAATAAGATGATTCATTTATTAAAAAATATTACTGTGCCTGACAAGATCATTGTTCTCCTGGATCTCAAATGTGTGTGTGAACTGTAAAGTAATGGATAAAATGCCATGTATTTCTAATATGATGGGATAACAAACAACTAGAGAAATAAGTTAACTTCAAGAAATGAATGGTAAGCAATATGATAAAGATGGGAGGGGTGGTGATACAAACAGACTTAAAAACTAACTTAGTTTTGGGTAGTTAGCACTAGGGTGCCTTCTTGAATTGAGTCCAAAAAGCCAACCCACTGAGAGAAGGCACAAGAAAAAGAGTCCCATGTGACCTCAAGGAAGAAATGAATTTGTCATGTTGAAAAGCAGAAAGAAGGCCAGCGTGGGTGTGTGCAGAGAGCAGAAGGAAGATGGCATAAGAGAAGGTCAGAAAGATGACATGGCCAGGTGGAGAAGTTTGTACATTTCTATGTGGGAAGGGATACCATTGAGAGTTTTGAGCTGGGATATAATACAGTTTATATTAGATCATTCCACTGTATAGAGAAATGAGTTATTACTGCTAAGAGGGCAGCATGGAGACCATATCTGAAGCTATTGATGGGGCTGATGGAGGATCAGACTAGGGTGTAGGGTGGTGGCATCAGAGATGGACAGACAAGGACAGAATTGGTATGAATTCCGGAGGCAGAATCTACTGGATAGATGAGATATGGGTGGGGGTAAAGGAAAGAGAGGTCTCAAAGATCAGTCCTAGGTTCTGGCTTGAGCAGCTGGGTGAACCATGGGGCCATTTGCTGAGATAGCAGGACTGGGTTTGTAACACTGGGGAGGAGGGCAAGGGAGCCAAGAGTCTTTTCTTGGGTCTGTTCAATGTGAGCCGCTTCTTTGACTTGCAAGTGCACATGTCCGTTGGGTACAGAAATCTAGAAGTCAGAGGACTCATCCAGACTGGAGACTATCAGCTCATAGATGATAAACACAAGCTACATGGGAACTGTAGAGTATTTCTATTGCAGCAGGAAATATTAGCTGACATGCTTCCCCCTTGCCACTCCTTTTCCCACTTTCAGGTGTTGGGGAGGCCATGCCACACTCCCAGGCTTCCGAGTGGGCTTCTCACATCAGGAAGCAAAGACAAACACAGAAATGCCAGGAACAAAGACAGGAATGTCAAGGAAAGTGTCCTTTCCTAATGCCACTGGCTCAAATCTTCTACAGGGACTTTGTACTGCTGGGTTTCCTCTCTGTGGGACCGAGTTTTTGCTGCCAGCTGGAACAGTGCTTGAGATAGAATTTAAATGTATATACATATGTATTTTTTGAGTAAGTGAGTATATAAAATATATTACAGTTGTGTAATAGCTAACCTTTGTTCAGTATTCGAGTATATGCTGAATGAAAAGCTTCCCTGTATTAGTTCATTTAATTTTTGTGATAAACTTTAAGGTAGGAATAGTCTCCATTTTACAAATGAGGATCTGAGGCACCCAAAGAAAGACAGTTAACATGCTTTGTACAAGTGAGTCTGTGCCCTGTGAAATTCCTACTTATAATTTCACATGCTTGTGTCCTCAGCTTCCTGTGAGACACAGAACAAGTTTTGGTTTCCCTGGAAGGCTGGTACCACTTTACCCTAACAAAGTAACAAAGTTTTCACTGCCTGTGAAATAGAAACTACTGGAGCTTTTAAATGCCAGGGCAATTTACCCCCTAGCTTTTATTCATCAAAATTTTAAGAACTGTAGGAGCATCTGACTGCGGGTGCATTCCAGCCCCTGGCTGGGTTGGCTTAGTTTCACCACTGATGGAGCATGGTAGGAAGACCCAGACTCAGCCTCCTGAGATGTATTGGGAAGTCTAGGTCCAGGCTATTCTGCCATCTTTTTCAAGCAAACGGAGCTGCAGTGTCTGCCTGGTGAGTAGAAATTTGCATATATAGAACACCAACTGTTCTTAAAGATTTAATAGCACAGAGTCACTCCCAGAGCCTACTTAAGCTTGTAATAATACAGAGATGTGGTTTCTCCCATCATGTGAAAACAGGCAGTTACACCTTGGAGTTAGTTATTTCTTAAGCTCTTGCCTTATTAGAAGGCGTGGATCTTGTTTAGTCAAATATGTAAGACTATGGCCTACTTATCCTCCCTGGAAATGCAGGTCATGTTGGGAGCTGGGCTGCATCACAGGCCTGGAAACTTCATCATGGAACCCCTCTCTGGAGTTTGAAAGCACCAGCTGTTGAAACACACATGTGCCACTTGTCCAAGTGCAACAACTCAAACACCCAGACAGAAACCAGTAAGCCAGACTAGGGTCAGATAGGTGGGTTTGCTGTAAGGGCAGTCAGTTGCAGGGCTTGACGGAATTAGGAAGGAACAGTCTTTCTGGATGTGTTGTGACGAGTTACAGATTTTAATTAACATTCTCCAAGAGACACAAAGACTGGAAAACACATTATTTTTGGCTACTAGACTATTTTTATTTCTTGTCCACACAGCACACGACATGTAGAATCTTAGCTCCTCTTCAGTTCAGTTCAGTCGCTCAGTTGTGTCCGACTCTTTGCAACCCCATGAACTGTAGCATGCCAGGCCTCCCTGTCCATCACCAACTCCCGGAGTCTACCCAAACCCATGTTCATCGAGTCAGTGATGCCATCCAGCCATCTCATCCTCTGTCGTCCCCTTCTCCTCCTGCCCCCAATCTCTCCCAGCATCAGGGTCTT
>NW_011495032.1:23445721-23452509 GCF_000754665.1 Bison bison bison | reverse complement strand
ACAGTTCAAAAGCATCAATTCTTCGGCGCTCAGCTTTCTTCACCATCCAACTCTCACATCCATACATGACCACTGGAAAAACCATAGCCTTGACTAGATGGACCTTTGTTAGCAAAGTAATGTCTCTGCTCTACCAGGGATCAAACTTATGCCCCCTGCATTGTAAGTGTGGTCTTAACGACTGGACTGCCAGGGAAGTCCCAAGACTGTATTTAATGCCACTTGGTACGTGGAACTGGGGGAACCAGAATCTGCTGGTACAGAAATTTGGTCATCCAGGACCAGAACATGTCTTTGGATCCTAGTGTAGTTTGTTGGCGGGACAACCAGTCATGTTCCATAGGCAGATCCCATGAAGGTTAGCACTGTCCATCATGGGCACTTTCAGCTTAAGTCCCCTTTCCTGCATCTCAGGACCAATGTACCTGCAACACCAGGATTCTGCCCTGTGCTGGGCTGATGCATCCTGGTTTAGAGGGCCACAAAAAAAGTTTTTTTCTTTTAAAATCAGAAGAGAAAGTGAATATAAACCACCCTGGCTTATAGTTCTGTACCAATGCAGCTGTAAAATATAATTTCTAATGTTTGCTTATGGAAGGATCCCACAAAAGGCAAAAGTTCCCCAAACAGGCTCTATCCTGCACCTCCTCCCTCAGTTACAGGGCACACTCTGAGAGGCGGAGTGTGAATTTAGAAGTGAAATTTTTGCAACATGGCTTGCCTGTAGACCTAAGCCAAATTCTTCAACTCTGCTTTTAATAAAACTGGTGGAGTAATTTGATCTTCATCTGTCTAATTTCTCTTGTTTTTAAGCTGCTCTGAATCCAGGTGGCCTGTTCAAAACCCCAGTATGTTGGCTAATCATTTCAGTCTCACATTCCCAGCTACTTATTTTGCTGGGTCAAGCCCATTATTTTCATGAACTTCTATATGGCTAAGTGTTATTCTTGACACTTTCTGATTCAACTAAATTTACCCAAATAACAGTTTCACTGTGGTCACCTGGACTCTTACAGTTTGTGTGTCTCTCCAGCACATGGAGCATCCATTCAGGTATGAGCCTTTTGGGATCTGATTCAGTAAAGGGGTCTTTGTGTTTGGTTGTGCTCACCATAATCTTGGTTCTAATGGCCAGGTTGAACGTCTCCCAAAATGGACTTCTCTTTTCCATTTTAGTCCCTCAAACTCCTTTCCACACTGCAGTTGGAAGGATCCATTAAAAACACAAATCTAAATATGTCACCATCAACTGTGTGTGCCTAAACCCTTCAATGACCTGCCCTGTATTTGGAAGAAAGCAAAGATGCTAACCTGGCCCTGCCTGGCAGGCTCTCTATCCTGCTGACATGCTCCCTGCACAAGCCTTCTTCCAGTTGCTGGCCCACAGCCAGAGCCCCACCCTAGAGCCTTCAAGCACACTCTCTATTCCCTGGCACCATCTGCTACAGTTCTTGCCCAGACAGTGCCCCCTTATCCTGAGGGTGTGGCAATGCTGTTGCCACACCCTCAGGATAAGGGGGCACTGTCTGGGAAAGAAAACTGTCAGAAAACTGTCGGACCCCCAAGTCTCAAATTCCCAGATATTATCTTCATTGACTACTTTATATTTCTTCTGGGCACTTATCAAGCCTGCAATGACATTTGTGTGATTACTTGGTCAATGTCAGTCTCTCCTATTGAATCATAAACTCATGTGGGTCTGTCTTGTTCACCATGTGTTTCCAATGTCTAGCACAAAGCCCAACTCATCTATGACTTTACAAAGACAAAGGATACTTTTGTAAAAAGAAGGACTAAATCCATACTGTGGTGAGCTTTATGATAAAGATTTTAGAGTGGACTACTATCCTGTTCTTTCTTACTAAAGAACTGATAATAAGCCTATGCAGTGTGGCTCAAAGAATAATCTAAGTTCTTTCTGGACCTTTTTCTGGATGATCTAAGGTGTTCTTGTCCTACTAGAAGTCTTTTTTCAGGGCTCTCAGTGCTCATCACAGACAGGTCCTAAGTTGCCCAAAGAAAAGTCTTTAAGTATAAAATCCCTTTCAGTGATGTCTGCTGAAGTCTTGGCTTCTCTCCAGTTTGCTTCACAACTTTCTGGACGGCTGTTTAATTCTTTACTGAAAAGGCCTGCATGGTGCTGTGGCTTTGTTTAACTTCAGCATCCTTTTATCTGTGTTCTCTCTGTGTTCATTCTCTCTGCAGGACTGGCAATGCCTTCATGACTGTGCACTGGTGAGGGTACCTGCATTCTGGGATAACAATAAGAGTTCATTTTATTGAGTGCTCACTATGTGTCAGACACTGTTCTAAAGCATTAGCTCATTTAATTCTCAAAACAATTAAGATAAGGATTATTACAATCCCCACTTACGGGTCTGAAAAATTGAGGCAGGAGTATTCACCACCAATTCCTCCCTAATGACTTGTGGATACCATGACATTTCTGGGCAGCTTCATTATTTCTTCACTGAAAGAAATAATTAGGGAGTGGCTTGGGGAATCTGTCTCCTCTCCCGCTCCCCCAGTGACTGGGTCTTGCAGGTAGATAGTGGGTATATGGAATTTTCTTTTGAAAATTTCTGTGAAACAACTGCAGCCTTGGCCAATCACTCTTTCTCAAGTAGGAGCAGCTTCTCTTGGCTTGGCAAAAAGAGAACTGGAATGCATACATGGGCTGTAAATGTTAGATGTTTAGAAGTGGATAATCCTTTACAGTACTGGTCATAATAGGAACTGAAAAATGACTGTTGGATGAAGAAAATAGTATGAGTGGGATGGGTTCCTCAGTTTTCTATATTGAAATCCTCCAATTTAGTGAAAGATAAAGAAATAGTAAGTCTACCCAAGAAGCTAATATGTCAAGGGATGATGGCAGAAAAAGATTATCATCAGAGCAGATCAAGTAAGGCATTTCTTGCTAGTCTTCAAAGAACCTTCACAACCAAAGAGTAGCTGGGTTTTCTTGCAGGACTGTGTTGCCTGTGCATTTACTCTCCCTCTCTATGTCATTCTGTTCTCCTAACGCTGACTTGAATCATGTACCCTGTTCAACAATCCAAACCTCCTGCCAAGGTAGTAACTGACAGACTCAGTCCTCTAATCTGTCCAGTCATTTGGGCCCTTTTACTTCCTCTTCCTATTTGTGCTTTGTTCTCATTATTTTTCTCTACTCTTTAATGCTATGTCTCATGCATATGCTCCCCATCCCCCCATTTCAGTTTGTTTCTTATTTCCTTTTCTATTTATTTTCCCTGTCAACAGTGATTAGTGATCACAATGCAATCAAATTGGAAATTAATGATAAAAAGACAAAAACTATCTAACCACAGATAAATTTTAAAATTAAATTCTTAATACTTAGGTTCAAAGAAGGACTAAAAACAGAAAATAAAGACATAACAATAAATGACGATGAAAAAGTTATATGTCAAAACCAATGAGATGTGACTAAAACTGTATTGGAGGGAAATTCTATAACTTGAAATGTTTTATTTTTAACCTAGAATGATTGAAAATAAAAGCACTAATCTTTCAACTCAAGAAGGTAGAAAAATAAACATAAATCCAAAAAAAAAGAGAGATATAACAAAGATAAATGCAGAAAAAATATTTAGAAAATGTGAAAAGTGCTGAAATGATAAATGAAAAACTTTTTGTGAAAACCTAGTAATTAAATATTTAACAAGTCTGCTAAGGGAAAAAATGAGATGATTCAAATAAACAGAATTAGGAATAAGAACTAGGATATAACCATTATATTCAGCTTCATGCCTAAAAATCTGCATTGCTTATGTTATAAAAAATTTAGTACACATGCTCCTCAGTGTAGTAGGACAAATGCACTTCAATGGAAAAAATAGTTGATTATGAAATATAGATATTATGGAAAACAATTTAGCCATTAAAAATAATGAAGGACTTTGGTCCAGGATTAATCTTTCCAAGGAGAATTCCTGGAGTCTTCTGTCCTCTTCCTGGCCTCCCTGTGTCCAATCTCCTTACTTTGGCCCACTCACCACAGATTTTCCTATAGTTAGTTCTCTCTGATGATGTCACTCGTGTCCTTAACACCCTTTCATCACAAAATCCAGCAAATCTTCCACATGAAGCTCTTAAGCACTTGCTAATCACCTTAAGAACATATATTTTCAGAGGGTGTGTGTGTATTTTCATGAAATATAAGACAGTCATTTCCCACAACGTGACAGCTGGATATAATGAATGATTCAGTAAAAATTACAAAGTGAGTCTTATTAACTACCCAGAGGCAAACTATAAGGCTTAACGTGGGTGAGACATATGAAAACACTCTGTAAATTTGACAGTAACATGCAAATATTGGCTATAATTATTGTAGTTATTATTTTCTTTGCTATAGTTTCAACAAAACTCCTGACTACCTGCACTGTATATAAATTGCCTCCCTAATTTCAAACTCATGCTTAGCCTGCCACCCTCTTCACTCTTCACATGACCCTCAGATGGCAGCTCTAGTTTTTGAAAATGGATGCAAAAGAGCGAATCTCAAAAGAAAAAAGTGAAAGGAAATGAGTGAGAATTCAAAGAGGATTTATTGAGCTGAATGGATTTATGGTGATGCCATGAGGAAAATCAGCTTGTTTGTATAAATTACAAAAATTTTACAGAATAATGTTTGATACTAGGTATTATTCAGTATTTGAACATTTAGGTTAGAATACTACAGACTGCAGAATTTTTAAATATGCTTTGGTTATTAAAAATATTGAGTGTTTATGCCTTTTGAACATAACCTATAAGAATACTGGCTGCAAGTATTTTGGTCACTCTCATATTAACACAGTAGATCTGTTTTAGTAGTGAATACAACCAATATTCATTTTTGAGCACACACACAGGGGAAAAAGAGTCAATGAATAGAATTACTTTGTTGAAGTTATGGTGGCAAATATTTCCACAGATTTTATGGAATTATTTCTATAGTTCTCTTAAATTCCTGTTAGGTAGGTAGAATAGGGAAAAGGAGTCGAAAATGGTGGTGGCTAAAAGACAGAGAAGGGAAAAGCCCGCGAAAATAGAACAAAGGAAGGTCCGAGGACCTGAGTGAAGACCTCAGGTAAAACAAACAACACTCCTGGCTGGCCCAATTTACATAGGACAGGCCCAAGGAGAAATAAACATACAAATAGAGGAGCCAAAGCTAGCTCTCTCTCTCCCGCGCGCTGGGGTGCTCTTCTCGTGTCTTTGGATCGACGTGCCCTCACGCCTCGAAGATGGATTTTCCTGTTATCTTCTAAATAAAATAGAGCTGTAACACTGAGCTGTAACACTGATTTGTCTAAGAGCCATAACACGGTCCATTTGAGACCTGAGAGCTATAACACGGTCTATCCAAGACCTGAGAGCTGTGACACGCTGAGGAGGCTTTAATGTCTGTCACTCCAAATCTTTGTTGTGAAGAGACAAAGAGCCAAGGAACATACACTCGCGTGACAATTCCCTTTCATTTTAGAAGGTGACTCTGCTTTACCTCACATTTTATTGAGTGAATTAATAATTCTTTGATAACTGAGAGCCTTAGAAAGTCAAGCAAGCTGCCAACAAACTTGTGCATTAAAATAAATGAGTATTTGCTTTCACAATCATTATGGACTATCATTTATCATACTGTCATGTTTAATATAGACTGATAAAAGCTCAATAAAAATAACTTTTAGGCATAGCATCTTGTACATGAACCAAGAACTTCCAGATGTTCAAGCTGGATTTAGAAAAGGCAGAGGAACCAGAGATCAAATTGCCAACATCTGTTGGATCACTGAAAAAGCAAGAGAGTTCCAGAAAAACATCTACTTCTGCTTTTTTGAATATGCCAAAGCCTTTGATTGTGTGGAACACAACAAACTGGAGAATTCTTCAAGAGATGGGAATACCAGATCACCTGACCTGCCTGCTGAGAAATCTGTATGCAGGTCAAGAAGCAACAGTTAGAACCAGACATGTAGCAACAGACTGGTTCCAAACTGGGAAGGGAGTATGTCAAGGTTGTATATTGTCACCCTGTTTATTTAACTTATATGCAGAGTATCATGTGAAATGCCAGACTATGAAGCACAAGCTGGAATCAAGATTGCTGGGAGAAACATCAATAACCTCAGATATGCAGATGACACCACCCTTAGGGCAGAAAGTGAAGAGGAACTAAAAAGCCTCTTGATGAAAGTGAAAGAGGAAAGGGAAAAAACTAAGATCACGGCATTCAGTTCCATCACTTCATGGCAAATAGATGGGGAAACACTGGGAACGGTGGCTGACTATTTTTCTGGGCTCCAAAATCACTGCAGATGGTGACTACAGACATGAAATTAAAAGATGCTTGCTCCTTGGAAGAAAAGCTATGACCACCCAAAACAGCATATTAAAAAGCAAATACATTACTTTGCCGACAAAGGTCTGTCTAGTCAAAGCTATGGTTTTTCCAGTAGTCATGTATGGATGTGAGAGTTGGACTATAAAGAAAGCTGAGCACTGAAGAATTGATGCTTTTGAACTGTGGTGTTGGAGAAGACTCTTGAGAGTCCCTTGGACTGCAAGGAGATCAAACGATTCAATTCTAAAAGAAATCAGTTTTGAATATTCATTGAAAGGGCTGATGCTAAAGCTGAAACTCCAATACTCTGGCCACTTGATGTGAAGAACTGACTCACTGAAAAAGACCTTGATGCTGGGAAAGACTGAAGGCAGGAGGAAAAGGGGACGACAGAGGATGAGATGGTTGGATGGCATCAGCGACTCGATGGACATGA
>NW_011495032.1:23444551-23445621 GCF_000754665.1 Bison bison bison | reverse complement strand
TGAGTGAACTCCGGGAGTTGGTGATGGACAGGGAGGCCTGGTGTGCTGCAGTCCATGGGGTTGCAAAGAGTTGGATATGACTGGGCGATTGAACTGAACTGATAGCATCTTATGTATTTTAGATGAAGAGGTGTATGCTAATGATCTGCCAAGTCTTTAAATCATTCAGAAAATCAACTTGTGTTCTCAAGCCCCACACTTTAGGTAACAGCATTTAGAATCAGTAAACGGAATCTAAAAGGAGAATTCAGCAGACAAGGAATATGATTTAAAAACAGTAAGAAAATTTAAAACTACTAACTATAATTTGCTGCAAAATAGTTTCTTTTTTGAACATTTAATTTATTCTTTAAGAATTTTTTAACTTGTATAAGCTTGTTTTCTCTCTTTCATTATTTTTGTGGATAAACTGAAAGGATCCCTAATTCTTTCACATACCAGAGCAGAGACTAAATGTACACAATTTTTACTCTAGCTAAAAAGAAAAAAAACTTTTTCAATAGAGCAGTAACATAGGGAATCAACATATCAAATAATGACAAATGTTCTTATTTAAAATATTCTTCTAGAACATATATAGATGGATAACAGGCACATGAAAAGATGCTCAACATTGCTAATTATTAGAGAAATGAGAATCAAAACCACAATGAGGTATCACATCTGTCAGATGGTTATCATCAAAAAAATCTACCAAGAACAAATGTTGGAGAATAGGAAACCTTCATACACTGTTGGTGGGAATGTAAATTAGTGTAGCCACTATGGAAAACAGTATGGAGGTTCCTTAAAAAACAACAAATAAGAACTACCATATCATCTAGCAATTTTACTCCTGGACATATATCCAGGAAAAATGAAAGCACTAATTTGAAAAGATATACGTACCCCAATGAGAGTCCCTTGGACTGCAAGGAGATCCAACCAGTCCATTCTAAAGGAGATCAGCCCTGGGTGTTCTTTGGAAGGAATGATGGTAAAGCTGAAACTCCAGTACTTTGGCCACCTCCTGTGAAGAGTTGACTCATTGGAAAAGACTCTGATGCTGGCAGGGATTGGGGGCAGGAGGA
>NW_011495032.1:23442346-23444451 GCF_000754665.1 Bison bison bison | reverse complement strand
GGCGATGACAGAGGATGAGATGGCTGGATGGCATCACCGACTCAACAGACATGAGTTTGGGTAAACTCCAGGAGTTGGTGATGGACAGGGAGGCCTGGCATGCTGCGATTCATGGGGTCGCAAAGAGTCGGACATGTCTGAGTGACTGAACTAACTAATGTTCACAACAGCACTATTTACAATAGTCAAGATACAGAAGCAACCCAAATGCCCACCAACAGATGACTGGATTGAGGAGATGTGGTGTATATACATACAATAAAACATTACTCGGTCATAAAAAGAATGAAATGCCATCTAAAGCTAAAATAAAAAGTCAAACAAGCATAAAACTATCTTAAATTGATAAAAATTTAAGAAATTATGTAATTTTTAAAAACATTTCTTATGTAAAAAAATTACATAAGAAGTTATGTAATTTTTAAAAACAAGAACCTACTGGAGGGATATGGAAAACTGAGGAGATTCAGTATGTAGTAAGAACAAAAGGCTAAACTCACCAAGTAAAACAGACTTTATATTTAGACTATAAAATTCTTTCTTTAACAACATTTTATCTAAATAAGAGAACATTTACATAAAGATAACTAGAATTCACTAATATTTGGTAGGGTCAAAACTTATCTACAATGAAAATTTGTATAGTATTTATTGCACAGTATACTATTTCCCAAATTCTTCAGTACCTGTTTGTTAATGATAAACCAAAAGCACAAGATACCATCTTTATAACACAATTACTTTATTTTTTTTTCCAACTACAATTTTATTTTATTTTTAAACTTTACAAAATTGTATTAGTTTTGCCAAATATCAAAATGAATCTGCCACAGGTATACATGTGCTCTACTTTAAAAGACATTTTCTTGGATTTAAATCTTTTCTCTTTACATATGCAAAGGAGCATGATAAAGAGAAGACATTCAAACATAACTTTTTCACTATTAGTAACTTTAGCTTAATTAGTTTAGTGAAGTCCTTAAAATATAAAGGAGGCAAAACAAATTTGTAAATTTCCAGCTGATGAGACTCCGCTTTCTGTATTTTGTAGCTGACAATCATTTGCAGTTTTCTTTTCTGGTGACTTATACACACAGGAAGTTATAGTAGACACACAAAGATCAGAATTTTGCTAAGTTCAATACCCGCTGCTATGGAAAAAGAGTCAATATAATCTGAATGTTGCTTCTTCAGGGCGGTAAGCACACAGATCAATCAAATGGCTCATCAGTGTCTCCAGCTAGAACAATAATGCTAACAATTTAAGTAACAAATTGGGTCAGTCAGTGTACACCAGTTATACTCACCATCCTGGGCTTCCCACATCTCAGGCTATTCCCTCCATGTTCTTTACCGATTTCCCAGGTCCAGCCCACTACATGGTTCTTTCCAGAGCATAGTAAGCCCACTCTCTGAAAAAGAGGACAACCCTCCTGCAATAATGAAATACTTTGCCTAGTATTCTCAGGGAGGCCATTATACTGGTGATAAAATCCTCAAATAAATGCTGGCACGTTTTTGTCCTTGCTGTTTTAAGGAAGGAAATTTATCTTCCCTACACTCGAGAAACTAGGTGTCTGCTTCAATTAAACTCTTTTCCCTGCATGCAGAAGGCACTAGGTGAAGAAAAATCCACTTGAAAAAAGAATATACATCCATTTGTACTTGGGTTGATACAACAGAGATGAATCGTCTGGTGAGATTTACTCCTAGTTTTTGCAAAGCTTGACAAGTGAGTTTCAGAAGCATCAAGGTATCTGCAGCTATTAATATTTGAAGCACTTCTCTTTCCAGAACAGTTTTCCTTCGGCTCTTGTCAAGTATGGTTTTCAGTCTGTTTCTTACCAAAGTATTTTCCAAGAACCACTGAATCTACTGCAGAAAACAGACAAACTGTTCTGCCTAAAATTCTCTTTGCTCCAGAGCACGACGATAAAAGCCACCACTGTCGCCTTGTGGTCATGGGTCCTCAAGACACCGGGTGTGCTTTTTACAAGGACGTCCTGGATGTACAATTGAGGATGGCTGGAGCCTGGTGGGCGGCCGTCGTGTGGGTCGCACAGAGTTGGACACGGCTGAGCGACTTAGCAGCAGCAGCTGCTGGC
>NW_011495032.1:23440415-23442246 GCF_000754665.1 Bison bison bison | reverse complement strand
GCTGCTGGCTTGGTCACTGTTCCTAGGTCCCTGCGAGTGGGGTTCTGGTGGTGCTCACTGGCTTGTCTAGGTCCTGGTCCTCCCCACACCTGGGGGTCAATGGCTCAACCCCACCCCTCCGCCCCCCCCGCCCGGGGTCTCCGCATCCCAGAAGCTCGGCCGCGCGGGGCCTGATGGGAGGGTAGGGTCGTGCTCTCCATTGACATTTATCTGGAAAAGCAAAGCATTCGTGATGGTGGGAAGCGGGAAACTGTAGGTTGAATTGGTAACTTTCATTCAGTGCTCCCTCATCACCAGGCGCTTCGCATTTTGGCGGGGCCCTTGCCACGCCTGTGGGCTTCCCTAGTGGCTCAGACAGTAAATAATCTGCCTGTAATGAGAGAGGCCTGGGTTGGATTCCTGGGTTGGGAAGATCCGCTGGAGAAGGGAACGGCTACCCACTCCAGTATTCTTGCCTGGAGAATTCCACGGACAGAGGAGCCTGGAGAGCTACAGTCTATGGGTTCTCAAAGAGTTGGACACAACTGAACAACTTTCAAGGTAAGGTACCCGGGCCTTTGAGGGCTCAGATTCATGGAGACATGGGTATTTGGGCACCGGGAGCGGCTAGTCAGAATGGCCAGTGAATTCAGACCCAGGCTGGGTTAGCTGCACATCACCAAATGCCTCCTAGGCCGTAAATGGTCTGAGTCTGTGCATGTTTTCCCTGCAAATCACCAGACGTTCCCATGGGTCATTTCCTGTGACCTCCCCTTCCTCATGTCCCATAAAGACCTTGCCCTGCAGTCTCTGTCACACTTCGGCACGAGGTCCCACGTGGGTGGCCTCATCCATGCCACTGCCAGATTATATTTTCCCAGAAGCCTGCAGACCAGACTCCATGGCTCTTTACCCAAGTCTTGAGAACTTCACAGCCCACCCCCTGGATTTAGGGACACATTAATCGAGGCTTTCTGGGGTTTAGGCTGCCTTCATCCATGTCAGGGTTATGAGCTTGTGCTTTTCAGACCAGTGGAGAATACTCTGTTTTAAGTAGGTGTGTTCAGTTCAGTTCAGTTGCTCAGTCATGTCTGACTCTTTGTGACCCCTGAACCACAGCACGCCAGGCCTCCCTGTCCATCACCAACTCCCGGAGTCCACCAAAACGCATGTCCATGCAGTCGGTGATGCCATCCAGCCATCTCATCCTCTGTCATCCCCTTCTGCTCCTGCCCCCAGTCCTTCCCAGTATCAGGGTCTTTTCAAATGAGTCAGCTCTTCGCGTCAGGTGGGCAAAGTATTGGAGTTTCAGCTTCAACATCAGTCCTTCCAATGAACACCCAGGACTGATCTCCTTTGGTATGGACTGGTTGGATCTCCTTACAGTCCAAGGGACTCTCAAGAGTCTTCTCCAACACCACAGTTCAAAAGCATCAATTCTTCGGTGCTCAGCTTTCTTCACAGTCCAACTCTCTCATCCATATGTGACCACTGGAAAAACCATAGTCTTGACTGGACGGACCTTTGTGGACAAAGTAATGTCTCTGCTTTTTAATATGCTGTCTAGGTAGGTCATAACTTTCCTTCCAAGGAGCAAGCGTCTTTTAATTTCATGGCTGTGATCACCATCTGCAGTGATTTTGGAGCCCCCAAAATAAAGTCTGACACCGTTTCCTCATCTATTTGCCATGAAGTGATGGGACTGGATGCTATGATCTTAGTTTTCTGAATGTTGAGATTTAAGCCAACTTTTTCACTCTCCACTTTCACTTTCATTAAGAGGCTCTTTAGTTCTTCTTCACTTTCTGCCATAAGGGTGGTATCTGCATATCTGAGGTTATTGATATTTCTC
>NW_011495032.1:23438193-23440315 GCF_000754665.1 Bison bison bison | reverse complement strand
GGTGCCCTTTCCCAATAAAATCTCTTGCTTTGTCAGCAGATGTGTCTCCTCGGACAATTCATTTCCGAGTGTTAGACAAGAGCCCAGTTTTGTTAGGGGAAGCACACTGATTGAAACCACCCACCCCGGCCAGGCACCATAGTAACCATTTGCATGAGTTGTTTTATGACAGGAGATCCTGATAAGGAATATAGAACTAATAAGCCACCACCAACAGGAAGAGTTCGGGAAAGGTCTAAAGGAGACACCGTGTGTCCATCCACTTCCCAGAATCCCTCTCGCTAGCATCCATCTTGGCTGAGCGATGCGTGCGCCACCAGGAAGGACTCTGAATTAGAATGATTGGTCAAAGACCACCCAGAGACTAATCCCATCACCATAAAACCCAAGACTGCAAGCCAGGTGGCAGAGCAGTTCTCCTGGGTTCCCTTACCCTATTGCTCTCCACCCGGGTGCCCTTTCCCAATAAAATCTCTTGCTTTGTCAGCACATGTGTCTCCTTGGACAGTTCATTTCCAAGTGTTAGACAAGAGCCCAGTTTCGGGCCCTGGAAGGGGTTCGCCTTCCTACAACAGTTTCAGGCCCTGAAATGGGTCCCCTTTCCTGCAACAGATCCAGTTTCTAATTGCACTGACTCATAAATCTGTCTGCAGCCCAGCCCAGACCTCTTGCCAATCCTGAATTGACTGCCTGTTAGGTAAATCCCTTGGCTAACTTGTTCAGTTGCTAAGTCATATCCAACTCTCTGCAACCCCATGAACTGCAATACCCCAGGCTTCCCTGTCCTTCACTGTCTCTCTGAGTTGGCTCAAACTTATGTGCATTGAGTCAGTGATGACTCAATGAGATCAAACAATCTCATCTTCTGTCATCCCCTTCTCCTCTTGCCTTCAATCTTTCCCAGCATCAGCGTCTTTGTCTTAGCATTCTAGCTGTTGTCTTCCAGGCTAATTAATGTTACACAATCTGTCAGAGCAAACCTGCCTTATACTATTCTTTCATAAAACCTTCAAAGGTCTGCACTGTTGACATAATAAAATCTGAACTTTTAGCCTATATTTAGAATCTCTGTGATTTGTTCTAGACTGGTTTTCTAAGTTTATCTCCAGATTTCCCTCCAGTCAAACCAATTTTTATGTATCCTGATATGTACCTGATACTTTTCTGACCCTCATGTTTTTGCTTTTGCATTTTTCTCCAGCTGGAATTCCTTTTCTTTTAAGGCCACTTGTCTAGATCTTACCAACAATAGCTTCATATCATTCCTCTTCCCTTACCATGCAACTTTATTTGGGTCATATTTGGCATAATATTTTCTACTATTTTGTTAATTTCATCATAGACTCACATGTAGTTAAATTATAAACTCCAAGAGGTCAGATCTCTGATTTATTTTCTCCATTCTGGACATGCTTGGCTATGAGTTTTTAGGGGCTTCATAAAAATTTGTTGAAAAGTAAAAAGAATGGTAATGTATCTCAGCCTGCTCTCTGCTCCCTCTTTTGCTTTAGCTCCTGAAGAGGAGTGAGCCTAACAATTTCAGCCACAAATACTGCAATACAACTATTGACTGGTTGCCGGATGCCTTTTGCATGCAGAAATTGAAAGGTTGTTGCTGAACCATGAAAGGATGCCAGGATTCTTGGCCTCCGGAAGAGAAGAACTGAATCCTGGTCTAGAGATGAGGCTTGATTGCTCAGAGCTTTTGTGTAATAAAGTTTTATTAAAGTATAATGGAGAAAGAGAAAGCTTCTGACATAGACATCAGAAGGGGGCAGAAAGAATACCCCCCTGCTAGTTTTTAGCTGGATGTTATAATAGTCACTCAGTCAGTCAGTTCAGTTGCTCAGTCGTGTCCGACTCTTTGCGACCCCATGAATCGCAGCACGCCAGGCCTCCCTGTCCATCACCAACTCCCGGAGTTCACTCAGACTCATGTACATCGAGTCAGTGATGCCATCCAGCCAACTCATCCTCCGTCGTCCCCTTCTCCTCTTGCCCCCAATCCCTCCCAGCATCAGAGTCTTTTCCAATGAGTCAACTCTTCGCATGAGGTGGCCAAAGTACTGGAGTTTCAGCTTTAGCGTCGTTCCTTCCAAAGAAATCCCAGGGCTGATCTCCT
>NW_011495032.1:23436283-23438093 GCF_000754665.1 Bison bison bison | reverse complement strand
TACTCCTTTTCCTATTTGGAACCAGCTGTTGTTCCATGTCCAGTTCTAACTGTTGTTTCCTGACCTGAATACAGGTTTCTCAAAAGGCAAGTCAGGTGGTCTGGTATTCCCATCTCTTTCAGAATTTTTCACAGTTTATTGTGATGTGTAGGTGTGTAGGGGGCATAAAGTGGGGGACTTTTAGGGCCTCTAAAGTCTTGCTGTCTGGTGGTCACCTCCTCCCCTGGGCAGGTGGCAGGCACTGGCTCTATCCAAGGGTATGCTCCTGCTTCTATAACAGAGCAGGATGAGCACAGCAGGTGGCCAACTGGTCTTGCTCAGCCATTGCTCAGGTGCCTCAGTGGGCCCTGCCCACAAGCATTTAACTGTCAATGAGCCACCTTTCGTTGTCGTGCTTAGCTATTGGTCAGCACCACAGTGTGCCCTGCTCACAAGTAACTGTCAATGAGGGACCATTAGGGAAGTGTCAGTGATGTGATGGTCATCAGGTGGAAAGTGAGTTAAGAGGCATATTCAGGCCTTCTCCTGGAGACCCTCCAGCTCACCCAGCCTTGGGCCAGCAGGTAAGATAGAGGGCCCTGGGAACAGACTGGGGACTATGTCCTACAAGATTCCTGAGCCCTCACTAAGGCCCTATATTAGCCTTGGCCCTGTCCTTGAAGCAGTGGTGAACCTCTCCCTCCTCCCTATCTCTGAATCCTATTAGCAGTGGCCATCTGCCTGGGTCGCAGTCTGTGAGATCTGGTCTACCCCATTTTTATGGCCTGAGAACACATTTGGGTTGAAGTGCCTGGCTCTTTCAGAGATGACAGCTGGGCAGGGTGTTGGAATCTGGGCCTGAAACAGCTGCCAACCAAAATCTGCCTCCACTGGGCCAAGACTGGGACCTTGAAGGGTGAAAATTGTGCCTTGGGACCTTGTCCTTTCTTGTCAAGACAGAATAACATTTGTATGGTAGAGATTTATAGAAACATTGCTACCTGATCATGACCTGACCTTAAGAACAGAGGATCTGACACTAAGAAGTTTGTAACAACTAACCATGCCCCTCCCTCACCTTTTGCTTTTAAAGAGCCTTTGCTGAAAGCTTTCAGTAATTTTAGGGTTCTTAGGGCATGAGCCACACTTCTTGTATGAATCTGTAATAAACCTTTCTCTGTTCCAAACTCTGATGTTTTAGTATTGATTGGCCTCATTGTGTGTCAGGCACACAGAGTTGTGATTTGCTAACACCCCCAGTGTGTGCCCAGACTCCAGCATGCCCCACTTCTTTCAAGAGGTTCAGCAGTTCCTGCCCTCTACTTCTGCCTCTTAGATCTACCTTTCCCATGGGAGCCATCCTTGGTTTATCCTTTCTTCTCTTTCTCCTTCAGTTTTACTTCTTTTTCCCTCTCTCTCCTCCTCTTCTACAGTTTCTTCTTTCTTCCGCATCTGCAGTTTCACCTTCCAGTGAGTTTTGTGCTGTTTCCTGTATCTGTTTAGGGAAAGCACACTGATTGAAACCACCCATCCTGGCCAGGCACCATAGTAAGCATTTGCATGAGTTGTTTTATGACAGGAGGTCCTGCTAAGGAACACAGAACTAAGAAGCCACCACCAACCGGAAGAGTTCAGGAAAGGTCAAAAGGAGACACCACATATCCGACCACCTCCCAGAATCCTCTCTGGCATCCATCTTGGCTGAACAAGGCCTGCTCCACCAGGAAAGACTCTGAGTCAGAATGATTGGTCAAAGACCACCCAGAAACTAATCCCATCACCATAAAACCCGAGACTGCGAGCCACGTGGCAGAGCAGTTCTCCTGGGTTC
>NW_011495032.1:23397164-23435666 GCF_000754665.1 Bison bison bison | reverse complement strand
TCCTCATCTATTTGCCATGAAGTGATGGGACCAGATGCCATGATCTTCATTTTCTGAATATTGAGTTTTAAGCCAACTTTTTCACTCTCCACTTTCACTTTCACCAAGAGGCTTTTGAGTTCCTCTTTACCTTCTGCCATAAGTGTGGTGTCATCTGCATATCTGAGGTTATTGATCTTTCTCCCGGCAATCTTGATTCCGGCTTGTGCTTCTTCTAGCTCAGTGTTTCTCATGATGTACTCTGCATAGAAGTTTAATAAGCAGAGTGACAATATACAGCCTTGACGTACTCCTTTTCCTATTTGGAACCAGTCTGTTGTTCCATGTCTAGTTCTAACTATTGCTTCCTGACCTGCATACAGGTTTCTCAAGAGGCAGGCCAGGTATATAGTCACTACTACTACTACTACTAAGTCGCTTCAGTCGTATCCGACTCTGTGTGACCCCACAGATGGCAGCCCACCAGGCTCCCCTGTCCCTGGGATTCTCCAGGCAAGAACACTGGAGTGGGTTGCTATTTCCTTCTCCAATGCATGAAAGTGAAAAGTGAAAGTGAAGTTGCTCAGTCGTGTCCAACTCTTCGCGACCCCATGGACTGCAGCCTACCAGGCTCCTCTGTTCATGGGATTTTCCAGGCAAGAGTACTGGAGTGGGTTGCCATTGCCTTCTCCGATATAGTCACTAGCAGTCTGTTAATGAAAGAAAGGAATGTCTTAAAACTCAGAGAATGGCACCGGGCCCCTCAACCATAAGATGTATTTTGGGATAATCTTGGCACCAGACAAGTCATCCTGGGCCATAAAACGATTGACTCGAATCCTGTAGAAGGGCACATTACCATACGAATAGTTTCATTTACATAGATTAGGGGAACAATGTCTGAGTATAACATACTGGTTTGTCAAGTCGGTTCTGAGCCATTAGGCAGAACCGACTTGAAGACAGAGTCTGGGGTAAATGCACAGTACATTAACGTAGCTTAAGACAAACATTTCTGTAAGAAAAATGCATTGGTTAACTCAAGGTTTGAGAATAGTTAACTTCAGGTGAAACCAGGTGTCATTACGGCAACACAGTATTTTAAGAGGAACCTCCTTTTAAGTTTGTATAGAGAAGGGGAAACTATATATCACTAGTTTGTTTCCTCCTGCCTCTTAGAGAGATTAAAAAATGTCTGACACTTGCAGCCTATTTCCTCTGTTTGGAGACCCCTGGCCTTCCTGCCTGTTACCCTCTCAAAATATACTACATTTTTTTCACAGGCATTTAAAAAATGTATTGTTGTTTAATCAGGTCAGGTTTGGATATGCCCTGGTGCGTAAAGGAAATTTCAGCTGACACTAAGTTGGAATAATGAGTTAGTATTTATAGCACTCCTGCCAAACCTCAGATATCAATATTCTTCCCCTTCTGTGACCTAGTCAAAAAAACCTTTCTTTGCTCACATCTCCATTGTGATGTTTTGGGCTAGAGAAATCAGAAAACGTAAGGCTGGAAACAAAGGACTGGTTGGGTAGGAGTTATAATCATCATGATAATATCCATCGCTAGCACTTATTAAGCTGTTAATAGGTGTCAGACTCTGTTAAACACTTTTACAGCTCAGCTAATTTCATGCAGGGCCTCTCCTGGGTAGCCACCATTTTTTCTCTATATAACAAATTCGAAGCAGAGGCATTGATACGTCAAAAGCTTGCCCAAGGCTAACAAACAGTTACAGTTAGTTTAAGTGGCAGAGCTGGAATTTGATCCCAGTTGTCTGATTTTAATGGAGAAGGAAGTGGCAACCCACTCCAGTATTCTTACCTGGAAAACCCCATGGACAAAGGAGCCTGGCATTCTACAGCCCATGGGGTCACAAAGAATCAGACATGACCTAAGCGACTGAACAACAAAAATCTGATTTTAAAGCCACTATATCATGCAGCCTTTTCTAGTAAGTCAGCATGGCTTTAAGTGACACTCCCCCTAAGGCCCATGTAAAGATTTATGCTTTGTATTTTGAATTCAGAAAATAAGTTTTTAAAAGCTTTCCTCAAAGAATAACTTGGAATACTATGATAACGAGTCAGTGTTTTTATGAAGTAAGTATGCCCCTTCTTGGGGATTCTAGTGTGTCCTCTTGTTGGACAGTGCCTGCCATTGAGGGTTTCTGGGATTAGGTATCTCCTGGCATTTATTCTAATTTTGATGGGGTATGTTTCTGTGTCCTTTCCAATTGCCAGTTGCCACTGACACCCCCACTCTGTCCTTCCTTCCTCCTAGTGGTCCTCCTCTTTGATGTATTTCTCTCATCCTTTAGTCTAAGCCCCTCCTGCTGCCTGAATCCCAATTCCCTTCCCACACACAACCCTAAATCCTGCTCCCTCACCTCCAAGATCCTTATGATTTTACATGTCTTTTTCTCAAGTTGAGACTAAGCATCCCAGAACATGTGCCCTGTTCAACTGTGTCAGGGACACTCATTCATCCTATCTCCTCATGCAGGCACTGTCTTCCATTCTGCCTGGCTGCATGGCTTGACTCCTGCATAGGGGCTTTCAGGCAGTGGAAGCCCAGTTTGCTCCCCAGGCCCTGACCAGTGAGGGGCACAGCCACCTGAAGGAAGGGAGCCTTTTTGAAGGTACCTGACAAAGCTGTATGGGCTAGAGCAGCCTTCAGTGGCGACCAGAACCTACGTGGCCTTGCCTTAATGGAGCTAGGATCAGGTGGGGAGATACAGTGAGGAAATAAGCAGACTCAAAGGTATACTTAGAACTGGATCAGGGCAACAGAGGACTAAAGTGAAAAGTGTTAAGAGACAGAACAACTGTGACATACGGTGATGGGAAGAACTGGTTTCCTGAAGAAGTGATACTTACATTGACACCAGGAGGCAAGAAGGTGCCAGTCAGGTGAGGGAGGGAGGTGAAATCCCATACAGAGGGGCAGTGTGATGGTTGCGTATGTGTATCAGCTCGGCGAGGTGATGCGCCCATTGTTCAGTCCAACACCAGTCTAGGTGTTGCTGTAAAGATATTTTGTACATGTGGTTAACATCAGCTGAATTCAAGGAAAGGAGAGAGCCTTTGACACTGTGTGAGCCTCAAAATCAGCTGAAGGCTTTAAGAGCAGAAACTGAGGTTTCCTAAAGAGGAAGAAATTATTCTGTCTCGAAACTGTAACAGAAATCCTGTTTTCTAGGTTGCTCCCCTACAGAGTTTGGACTTTTCACAGCCTGCGCAACTGAATGAGCCAGTCTCTTAAAAGAATTTTTGTGTGCATATATGTGTGTGTGTTTGTATGTATGGCTATGTGTATATAGGTATATGTGTATATGTATATGCTGCTGCTGCTGCTAAGTCGCTTCAGTCATGTCCAACTCTGTGCGAACCCATGGACAGCAGCCCACCGGGCTCCTCTGTCCACGAAATTCTCTAGGCAAGAGTACTGGAGTGGGTTGCCGTTTCCTTCTCCAATACATGTATACAGGCATATCTATATAGGTATGTGTATGCATGTTTACGTATGTATGTGTATGCATACCCACACATACACATGTAGGCTTCCCATGTGGTGCAGTGGTAAAGAATCCACCTACAATGCAGGAGGCCTGGCTTCAATCTGTGGGTTGGGAAGATCCCTGGAGAAGGAAATGGCAACCCACTCCAGGATTCTGGTCTGGAGAATCCAATGGACAGAGAAGCCTGGCGAGCTACAGTCCATAGGGTCACAAAGAGTCGGACATGACTGAAGTGACTTAGCACAGCACGCACATGTGTATGCACCCTGACTGATGCTGATGGCATGTGCAAAGGCTTTGAGGGAGGAAAAACTGGGTCCATTCAAGGAGTTGAAGGCCACGTGGTCCTAGTGCAGTAATTGTGGCACAAAGATCCTTGAGAAAGGTTGGCAGGACAGACCATGCAAGGCTTTGGAAATCACATTAAGAATTGTGTAATTTATTATCAATAGAAACCATCAGGCAATGACACCCCACTCCAGTACTCTTGGCTAGAAAATCCCATGGACGGAGGAGCCTGGTAGGCTGCAGTCCATGGGGTCGCGAAGAGTCGGACGTGACTGAGCAACTTCACTTTCACTTTTCACTTTCATGCATTGGAGAAGGAAATGGCAACCCACTCCAGTGTTCTTGCCTGGAGAATCCCAGGGACAGGGGAGCCTGGTGGGCTGCTGTCTCTGGGGTAGCACAGAGTCAGACACAACTGAAGCGACTTAGCAGCAGCAGCAGCAGAAACCATCAAAGGGTTTCCACTGTGAATTACACAGCTTTCTCTCTTTTCATGTATTCTATAGCTAATCTGTGGCCTAACAGATCAGTTATACCTTAATTCATATAATACACCTAAGATATCTCTCAAGTAGTGAGTGACTAACCCTGGGAGTTAACAGGCAGGTGAGGGAGTTCTTTTTGCTCAAGAAAGCTTCAAGGGCCTTCATATGATATCAACAGGTGGCTTACTACCCCACCTATACTGGTTCAATCGGGGCCTGCGGCAATGACCATGGAGCAGCTCTGTCCTCACCAGTGGTCAGCTCTTCCCTGAAGCTGGAGGGACTCAGGTCTCCCCTCCCTCAGTCTGGGTAAGCGAGAGTGCTCCAGGGAGGTGGCAGGGATCCCATCGTTGTGACCTGCCTTCTGTGTGATGCCACCAGTGCCTTTTCACATACATTCTACTATCGAATCCCGTCAACTGCCCTGGGGAATGAGGTCCCTGCATCTGAGTGCCCTGCCCAGAGTCAGGCAGCTAGGTGTGGTGGAGTTGGGGCTCAGTTGGAGTTCCTCAGGGCTTCCCTGGTGGCTCAGATGGTAAAGAATCTGCCTGTAATGCAGGAGACCCTGGTTCAATTCCTGGGTCAGAAAGATCCTCTAAAAAAGGGATAGGCTGCCCACTCCAGTGTTCTTGCCTGGAGAATTCCATGGAGAAAGAGGATCCTGGCAGACTACAGTCCATGGGGTTGCAAAGAGTTGGACATGACTGAGTGACTTTCAGAGTCCAAGCTTAGGGCTTTTGCTGCCCCATGCCTCAGCTGTCTGCACATGAAAACAGGCAGATGCCAGCTCACTGGGCAGTGTCCAGCGCTGGGAAGTTTCATCGGGTGAAAAGACATGGGGGGAAACAGGATGCTGGAGGGTGACATTCATTATAACCTGGGGTCAGTTGCTTAACCCACCAGACACCTAACTGAATCAGAGCTCCAGACTGTTGAGTGGCCCCTAGAAGTAAGCTCAGACTCCCCAGGGACTGCTTTAGAGTGCAGACTCATTACACTAATTTACAAGGAGGAATCATTCTGTACAGTGTTGGACCAGTGCACTCTTCCTGCAGGCAAATGTAAAGGGGAAGTCAAACTTGGATCGAAACAACTTTGAGTGGACTTAACATGGGGCAGAAATATTTGAGTGATATTTCACTCTAGCCATTGAGAAGCTTGATGAACAATGCACCATCTAAGTCAAAAACAGGGACCATGCAGGTCATGTTTGTGGTCTGAACTCCCATATAACAGGTGCTTGATATGAATGAATAAATATGATTAAACACCTGTCTAGGACAAGTGGCTTATTAGCATTAACAATAACATAAGTAACACTTGCTGCTGCTGCTGCTGCTGCTGCTAAGTCACTTCAGTCATGTCCGACTCTGTGCGACCCCATAGAGGGCAGCCCACCAGGCTCCCCCGTCCCTGGGATTCTCCAGGCAAGAACACTGGAGTGGGTTGCCATTTCCTTCTCCAATGCATGAAAGTGAAAAGTGAAAGTGAAGTCGCTCAGTCAAGTCCGACTCTTAGTGACCCCATGGACTGCAGCCTACCAGGCTCCTTTGTCCATGGGATTTTCCAGGCAAGAGTACTGGAGTAGGGTGCCACCGCCTTCTCCGAAGTAACACTTGCAGCTAACTCTTATTGTCAGTTGACCTTTTGCAGGCACCTGCCCAGCACTTTGCATGGGTTGCAACCCTTCATGCTCACAACAGTTCTGTGGGGCAGGCAGTGCCATCGTTCCCATTTTAGATGAGGAAACTGGGACTCAGAGCAGTTAGGTAACTAACTGCCCAAGGCCCCAGAGCTAGGAAGTGAGGGAGCCAGGACTGGACTCAATTCAGTCGCACTTCAGAACCTTTGCTGTGTAGTGCTGTGATCTAGCCTCACTCTCCCCTCAATAAGACTGCATCTACAGTCTTTCCTTTGAGAGACTCTTTTGCTCTAGTTGATCATAACTCGCCTCTTCTATGGACACACTCTTCTTTGATATGGGAATACTATTTCAACTGCAGTGTGGTCATGTTTGCTGAGAGGGCTGAGTTTTCCAGGTTATGTGGGGATTTCCCCCATCTCATTTTCTGGCACTCTGCATCAAATGATATTACAGATGCCCACTGCCTTTATTGCACAGAGCTTTCCTTATTTCCTTAGAGGGCTTTCGCATTTCTCCTGATTGTCATGTGGCAGCTGTGTAATTTAGTTGTTTATCCCTCTGGGTGCTGGACTAGGGGAGAAACTCAACACCTAACACAGGTAATGAAGCCTAGTCTACCTGCACCTCTGAATGAAAAGTTGCAAGGGGTCAAGATCTCTCAGGGAAGAGATGCACATGCTCCCCAGGGCAGGAGGCAAGGTCTTCACAATAGGTTGATAGTCCCAGCTCTCCAGGGAGGTTCCCTACTGTCTGACATATGGCCTAGATGGGTATGATGTTGAGCGGAGGGGGAAACTGGGAGACAACAGTGTTCGTTGTGTTGGGTTAAGAGGCTTCTCATAACCTTTATGTCATGGTTGAAAAAGCACACTGAAAGAGAATTGTGATGCATCATTATGGCCTTTTCCATTTGTGGTTCTGAAACTGCGCAAGATGACCGGTCCCAATGTACCAGATATATCTATTCCAGGACTTCAGATGATCATCACCATTGGAAAGGAAATTCTTCTCCACTTTTATTTTTAGGACCTGTAATATATTCTTAGTTTTTTCTCTCGTAAACCCTCTGGAGGAGGTAGAAGTTGAGAATCATGGGTCATATTCACAGGCCTGAAGAGTGTCTGGGACTGAGGATATAGATAAGTGACATAGATCTTGACCTTAAGATGCCCTAGCTACTGACTAGTAGATAACCAGTCTAGGGAACACCCATAGAGTGAAACTGAAGAAGCCCAGGATGGAGTCCTGAGGAACATCAACATTGACAGGATGGGCAGAGAATTGGGAATGTGCAAAAACAGACAAAAAGTGAACAGAGAAGGAAGAGCCTGAGAAGGAACAGGAACACCAGGAGGGTGAAGCATCACAGGAACCAAGGCAGGAGAATGTTTTAAGAAGGAGGGAGTGGGAGGGGCCAACCATGATGAATCTGCTAAGAGGTCAAGATTAAGCGCTAAAGTAGCACAGAGGATATTGGGGAATTTGGGGAAAGCTATTTTAGTAGTGTGGTGAGAGTAGAGGCCAAATTATAGGGTTGAAAAGTGGGTCTCTTAGTCATGTCCAACTCTTTGTGAACCCATACAGTCCATGGAATTCTCCAGGCCAGAATACTGGTGTGGGTAGCCTTTCCCTTCTCCAGGGAATCTTCCCAACCCAGGGATCAAACCCAGGTCTCGCACACTACAGGTGGATTCTTTACCAGTTGAGCCACAAGGGAAGCCTATAAATCAGTTTTAGTGAAATGCTATTCAGAGGTGATGACTGTTGAAATGATAAGCTCTGAGAAACATCACCTTGGCTCTATCAAATTTTCTATTTCAACACCCCATGTGTGGGCTGATGTCACATCACAAACAATGATCAATTCTTTGGTTGGAAGGTGTTGTTATTAAAAGGGTGATAAACCTAGCTTCTTTGGGCTAGTTATATCCAGGGCCATAACTGAGATCAGGATAAGGATGTTGATCTTGCCATGTCAGTCTTTAAAAATTAGAAAAAAATGAAAAATCAAGTGGAAGACTACATTCTCCAGGGGCTAGAAGCCCCTAAGCTCCATGCATATTAAAAAGGGGCCCCAGGTCTTAATCCCCTCCTTTCCTGGGAAGGTGTGCTCTCTTTTCCTCTCTGGTTCTTCTTTGCACCCATGACTTTTCCTCTCATTAGGTAAAGGAATGAGAACTGGGGGCATTGCCCTTGAGGGAGCTCTCCAAATGCCAGAAGGCCTGGGGTGGGGATTAAACTCTAGATTTTATGGAGAAACTTTTACCTCCAGTTAGTTTAGTGCAAAGGAATTTCCTTGTGTATGCCAATGTAGCTCCCAGCATTCTACATCAGGGCTTGGGAATAAAGATTGAAAGGAAAATGAACTTATGTGTACATCAGTGTCTTGGACTTTAAAGGCAGGGGTCAGGGAGTTTAGGATTCCATGTCATCACTATTTACAAATATTTGTCAGCCACCCCACTGTGGAACATCAGCATTGACAGGATGGGCAGGGAATGATTAGTCTGTCTCTCCACTGTTTCCTTGTCCTTCTGTTTCTGTTTACCTTTGAAGTTGGTGGTTTTCCATGATGATTTGCTCAGTCTCCTTTTTAGAAAATATTTCATGTCTCTACTCTAGATTTTTGTTTTGTAGTTATCATGAGGTTTAAAGAAAACATCTCATAGTAGTCCTTTTTTTTCTGATAGAATTTTGCTTTCATGCTCCTATTAAAGTTTCATCCTTTAACTTTTCCCTTTTTATATCTTGATATCACAAATTGTCTCTTTTTAGGCTGTAATTTCACTACCAAAATGTAATAGCTGTAAGTTGTCTTTAGTGATTTTTAACTTTTGTGCTGTAGGTAACAGTCTAATATAGTATTCTAAAAACAAGTTACAGTGCTCTAATTCTATTTATCACCTTAATCAGAGTTCTGGGTACTTCTTGTTTCAGCTTGAATAGTTCCTTTCAACATTTCTTGGCAGGTTCAGTCGTGTGACCTCTCTTAGCTTTTGTTTGTCTGGGAAAGATTTTACTTTTCCTTCATATCTGAAGGATAACTGCCAAAAAGTATTCTTGGCTGATACTTTTTGTCTTTCACTATGTTTTTTTTGGCTGCTCTGGGTCTTTGTTGTGGCGCTTGGGTTCCTTGTTGCAGCAGGCAGGCATCTAGTTGCAGCACAGGGGGCTTCTCCACTTGCGGTACACAGGCTTCTCTTGTGGAGCATGGACACTAGAGTGCACGGGCTCAGTTATTGTGACCCTGGGCCTTGGTTGCCCTGCAGCATATATGATCTTAGTTCCCTGACCAGGGATTGAACTCACATCCCCTGCATTGGAAGGCAGATTCTTAACCACTGGACCACCAGAGATGTCCCTATATTTCATTGTTTAAAATATTTAATTCCATTGTCTCTGGCCTATAGAATTTCTACTGAGAAATCTGCTGATAGCTTAATCAAGATACATTTATAGGGTAATGCATTTTTCCCCTGTCTGCCTTTGAAAGTCATTGACTTTTGACAATTTTAATGTAATGTGTCTTGGGGAAAGTCTTTTGTGTTGCAATAAGAAGGTGTTCTGTTAGCTTTGTAGATTTGTATTCAATTCCTTCCCCAGGTTTGAGAAGCTGTCAGCTATTATTCCTTTAAATGTGTTTTTTGCTCCTTTGTCTCTTTCTTCTCCTTCTTGGAGGCCAATTATTCTTATGTTGGTTTTTGTAATGTAATCAGATTGTTCTCATAAGGTTTCTCCACTTTTTAAAAATCTTAGTTCTCTCTCCTCTTCCACTTGAGTCATTTCTATATTCCTGTCTTGAGATCACTAATCTTTTCTTCCATATGATCTGCTCTATCTCCAGCATATTATAATGCATTCTTCAACTTATTTATTGGGTTCCCAAATTTTTGTTTGGTTCTTTTTCAGATTTACAACTTCTTTGGTAAAGTAGTTCTTCTGTTCACTAATCTTATTCCCGAGATCATCATATTATCTTCCTGAATTTTCTTGTAGCTCATTGAATTTCTTCATAACAGCTACTTAAAATTATCAGTTAGATGACAGTATTCCATGTCTTTGGTTCACTTGCTAGAAAATTGCCTTTTTCTTTTTGTGATACCACATTACCCCGATTTTTCATGCTGTTTGATGCAAGGTGCCTCTGTCGCTGCATTTGAAGTAGTAAATTTCTCATTTAGGCAAGGATTTGATTATTTTGACTTTAACCATCTGATAGACAGATAATTAAGGGCCTTCCTTCTGTTTTCCAGAAGTGATGGTATAGCACAAGTTTTTGGTTTCTCTTACCAGAACTAATTAATTGCTGAGATAGAAAAGTATATTTAAAAAAAAAAGGCAAAGGTGACAGCAGAGCCTAGCATGTGGGGCTTTGGGTGTCCCCATGCCCAGTAGGCAGGTCCTCCAGTAGATGAGTCCCAGGGGTCCTTGAACAGACTCCTCTTGCCTCCTGGGGCAGCGAACAGAAGACGTTTTTCTTCGGTTCTCTTTGCCCACTTCCCTTTCCTTTTCTTTTCCCCAGTCACTGTGGTGTCTCCTGAGAGAGAACGTCTGGTCCCTCCAGCTCAGCGCATGGCCCAGCTCACTACCTTTACCTTCCACTCCCTCTGCTAGAAAAGTCATGCTGGCTCACAGCCTTTTCCTTCTTATTGGGAATATCATTTTGCTGAGTGAACAGAAAATAGAACAAGGAGACACTGAGTCAGTGAGTGAGGAGACAGAGTCACTGTTTCAGTGAACTGACTGAAAAACAATTGTTAAAGTGCTGAAGGTCAAAGTCTCCAGTGGATGTTGAAATGCAGGAACCGCAAGCAAAATTGTCCTGTCCTCATTCCTGGGCCTAGGGTGGAGCTATAATTCTGGGCTAAGTTAGAAATATACATAGTATAATTCTAAATTCAAAGGATCACAGTGATAAAAAGGGGTAACTTCGGAAGATCTCTTGTGTCGTTGCCAGTGTGTCTGTCCATCCCTGCTCCCTGAGGGCCTCACATGAAGCATCAGAGTCACTTTGAAACAGCACTAATTAAGCACTCATGTGGCTTTGCAGAACCTCGGCCTCCCTCAAGTTTCAAATCTGGGTCATTTTGGAATTTGAAAATTTTATTCCTGAAAGAAGAGCAAGAACTACCACCCAGGGAATACCTATCCAGTTTTCCCATGAAAGTGTAAAACATGCGTGTGGAAAGTAACACATATTTGTTAATTAGTTGAAGATGTTTTTCAAAACATGATCCAACTTAGTAGCTTCTCTATGCAAGAATTTCCTGTATCCTCCAATTAAAGAATAAATTAACAACAACAAAAAAAGAATCTACAGGGAAAAGTATTGCTTTTCCTGATAGGGAAATACGTGGGGCTACATGGGGCCCCATGAGCAGGGATGGATAGACACACTGGCAACGACACAAGTGATCTTCCGAAGTTACCCCTTTTTGTCACTGTGATCCTTTGAATTTAGAATTATACTATGTATATTTCTAACTTAGCCCAGAATTATAGCTCCACCCTAGGCCCAGGAATGAGGACAGGACAATTTTGCTTGCGGTTCCTGCATTTCAACATCCACTGGAGACCTTGACCTTCAGCACTTTAACAATTGTTTTTCAGTCAGTTCACTGAAACAGTGACTCTGTCTCCTCACCCACTGACTCGGTGTCTCCTTGTTCTATTTTCTGTTCACTCAGCAAAATGATATTCCCAATAAGAAGGAAAAGGCTGTGAGCCAGCATGACTTTTCTAGCAGAGGGAGTGGAAGGTAAAGGTAGTGAGCTGGGCCATGCGCTGAGCTGGAGGGACCAGACGTTCTCTCTCAGGAGACACCACAGTGACTGGGGAAAAGAAAAGGAAAGGGAAGTGGGCAAAGAGAATACTAATAGGGGCTACATGGGGGCTTATGACTGAAATGGCTCATTATGTGGACCTCGCAAACAAAGAATAAAATCACAGTAACCCTTGAGACTGACCAAATTGCCCAAACAACATTCTCTTTTCTCACTGGTGCCTACCTTCTCAAAGCTATGAGACCACCAGATTCCAGACCTCTGGCTACGTACCACAGGACTCAACTACAGGCTAAAAATTAACCATCCCTTCAGAGAATTTTTCATTGTCAGGGTATAAGAAAGATCCCATCAGAAAGGAAGGACACTGGTTCTCCTTAAGGGCCAGTCACCTCTCATTTCCCTCTATTAAACTTCCCTTTTGCCTGACTGCCCAGCTTGCTCTCTTTTTCTCTGCACTCGCCTTACACCCACTAAGGTACATTTCAATGAGAACAGCATTTAACACCTCTGAACTGCTTCTCCAGGTGTGAAAAGGTATCAGATGAATCAGATATTTCTGTTCTGTAAAAGCTGGTTGCGAGGTGTGTTGCTGATCTGTATCTGATATGGTTATAGGTGTGCTGCCTCCGCTCTTGCTACTTAGAATGCAGTCCAGTGGCATAGGCACTCAGTTCAGTTCAGTTGCTCAGTCCTGTCCAACTCTTTGTGACCCTATGGACTGCAGCACGCGAGGCCTCCCTGTCCATCACCAACTCCCTGAGCTTACTCAAACTCATGTCCATTGAGTCAGTGAAGCCATCCAACCATTCTCATCCTCTCTTTGTACATGCTGTATTTAGTTGTAACACATTTTAAAAAATGTTTTTCCTTTTTTGTTTTGCTATATTTGGAGAGGGGAGAATGTTGCCTCCTCCAGCACCACTCCCTCAAGGTAACCAATGCTAATAGTCTTGTGTCCATCTTTCCATTTCTTTCTCCACGTTCATATAATAAGTAAACATTTATACACACATATGGAGTTGGAGAAGACTCTTGAGAGTCCCTTGGACTGCAAGGAGATCCAACCAGTCCATTCTGAAGGAGATCAGCCCTGGGATTTCTTTGGAGGGAATGATGCTAAAGCTGAAACTCCAGTACTTTGGCCACCTCATGGGAAGAGTTGACTCATTGGAAAAGACTCTGATGCCGGGAGGGATTGGGGGCAGGAGGAGAAGGGGACGACAGAGGATGACATGGCTGGATGGCATCACCGACTCGATGGACATGAGTTTGAGTGAACTCTGGGAGTTGGTAATGGACAGGGAGGTCTGGTGTGCTGCGATTCATGGGGTTGCAAAGAGTCAGACACGACTGAGCGACTGAACTGAACTGAACTGATGGAGTTTGGGGTGTAGCTACAAGGGAACTACAATGAGGTGAGGGGTGGGGTTGGCGTGCTAAAGACTCTCTGCCTCCCTTGGATTCTATTTAGTATGTTGCCTCTCTAGTCATCTCAATCTTTTCTGAATCAAGAAAGTTCCCTTGTGGCTACTACTTTTTCATTCAGGTGAACACTAAATTTCAACTTATTCTCTAGGGGAGGAGAAATGATAGTAAATGGGAGATGAGAGGAACATTTTCATGTAAAGACATTAAGATGTTGCACCCCAAACTCCATATGTGTGTATAAATGTTTACTTATTATATGAACATGGAGAAAGAAATGGAAGGATGGACACAAGACTATTAGCATTGGTTACCAACAAAGGTTCATCTAGTCAAGGCTACGGTTTTTCCTGTGGTCACATATGAATGTGAGAGTTGGACTGTGAAGAAGGCTGAGTGCCGAAGAATTGATGCTTTTGAACTGTGGTGTTGGAGAAGACTCTTGAGAGCCCTTTGGACTGCAAGGAGATCCAACCAGTCCATTCTGAAGGATATCAGCCCTGGGATTTCTTTGGAAGGAATGATGCTAAAGCTGAAATTCCAGTACTTTGGCCACCTCATGCAAAGAGTTGACTCATTGGAAAAGACTCTGATGCTGGGAGGGATTGGGGGCAGGAGGAGAAGGGGACGACAGAGGATGAGATGGCTGGATGGCATCACCGACTCGATGGACATGAGTCTGAGTGAACTCCCGGAGTTGGTGATGGACAGGGAGGCCTGGCATGCTGCGATTCATGGGGTCGCAAAGAGTCGGACACGACTGAGCGACTGAACTGAACTGAACTGAACCTGGGGGAATTGGTGCTGGAGGAGGCAACATTCCCACCCCCCAACCAAATATAGCAAAACAAAAAAGGAAAAACATTTTTAAAATGTGTTACAACTAAACACAGCATGTACAAAGTGATCCCAAGGGTATATAGACATGTAAATATGCATAAAGAAATGTAGGAGAGGACATTACTGTTTATTAAAATGTTTTATGATAATAATAATAAGCACATATTATATAATTACAAAAAATGCAATAAAAGTTATTTTCATTAGGAAAAAATTTTGGCCACTAAAATGTATGTGTGTGTGTGTGCTAAGTTGCTTCAGTCATGTCCGACTCTGTGTGACCCTATGGACTGTAGACCTCCAGGCTCCTCTGTCATGGGGATTCTCTAAGTAGGAATGCTGGAGCAGGTTGCCATGTCCACCTCCAGGGAATCTTTCCAACCCAGGGATTGAACCCGAATCTGTTCTGTCACCTGCATTGGCAGGCAGGTTCTTCTTTACCACTAGTGGTACTTAGGAATCCCCACAAAATATATATATGTTAACAATTTTTCTTTGAAGAAGTGATGTTCAGCACCCATCTGTGTGGTTGGGTGTGAAAGATACTTGACATCCTCTCTTCAAGCATTTTTCAATGGGGCCTTGAATGGAGTCACAGGTCCCTAAACTGAGGGAAACATGGAGATTTAGGCAGGCACTACTCTAGAAACCCCTCATTAAAATACAGATTTTAGCAGATGAGTGTAATATTTAAATCTATAATCTTAGGTTATTTTCTCTCAAGCAAGCAGAATCCTGGTCAGGTGGATTGTGTGAGGGGTAAATAAAGTTCTGGGAGACCAGGTGTGATTAAAAAGCAGATCAGACTTAGGCAGCATCTGGGCATGTTAATAAATATACATATACATTAATTTAGAAAAAAGCCAATTAACCTAGTCATTGTCTTCCCTGGTGACCTACAACCACAAGATTACTGAAAGAAGTCTCTGTTTACAAAGTAGAGATTATGTTTCCAAATCATCCAGTGGCAAAATAGAATTGCTGAAATAAACACATGACCCAGTTTGGGGTGATATAACTTATCAGAGTTGCTCCCTTTCCCAGGGTCAGCTGTGGGAAAGCCATTGCTGGAAGCATGGTAAGTGTCTCATAGAGTCTTACATATTAAACTGGGAGCCCATGGGCATTCCCTGTAGAAATGTTTATCTATCCTTATCTTTTCCACAATAATTTAGTGCAATACTATAAATCTAAAATGGTTCTAAAATCCCACTGTTAACATTGCCTTTCAGGGATCTGTCTTACCTAGATTTCAATGGCACTGATTTTAAAAGGTTTATTATTAGCTTCAACTTCCACACTGCCAAGATGGGATATATTCTTTGGGAAATCTACAGACAACAGCAACAAATTGTTGATCGAAATGCTGGTATCTTCTCTGTAGTTTTCTAATTATTCCACTGTGTCTTTGTAAGATGGACTGTACAATCAATCTTATTTTTCTAGAAGTAGTAATTTCAAAAAAATTACAAAAGAAGACCTAATACCCACAAACAGTGTTTCACCTTATTTATGTAACAATGCATTTAACCGTCCATCATCCATTCATCCAACCATCTATATAGTTCTATTCAGACAATAATAATGCCTTGTGCTAAGCAAAGGGATAAAGAGATGACTAAGATAAGGGCTGAGCTTATAAGCCTGGAGAGAGAAATGCTAAAGGGAACATAATAATTTTGACATTGTGCGACTGTAATCAGGTAAGAATCAAAAGTGTGTGGTGCAGGACAGGTACTACAGGTTAGAGAAGACTTTGAGAAGTAATGGTTAGTTCAGTTCAGTTGCTCAGTCGTGTCTGATCTTTGCGACCCCATAGACTGGAGCACTCCAGGCCTCCCTGTCCATCACCAACTCCTGGAGTTTACCCAAACTCATGTCCATTGAGTCGGTGATGCCATGTAACCGTCTCATCCTCTGTCGTCCCCTTCTCCTTCTGTCTTCAATCTTTCCCAACATCAGGGTCTTTTCAAATGAGTCTGCTCTTCGCATCAGGTGGCCAAAGTATTGGAGCTTCAGCTTCAACATCAGTCCTTCCAATGAACACCCAGGACTGATCTCCTTTAGGATAGACTGGTTGGATCTCCTTGCAGTCCAAGGGACTCTCAACAAGGGACTCTTCTCCAACACCACAGTTCAAAAGCATCAATTCTTCAGCACTCGGCTTTCTTTATAGTCCAACTCTCACATCCATACATGACCACTGGAAAAACCATAGCCTTGACTAGACAGACTGTTGTTGACAAAGTAATGTCTCTGCTTTTTAATACGCTATCTAGGTTGGTCATAACTTTCCTTCCAAGGAGCAAGCGTCTTTTAATTTCATGGCTGCAATCACCATCTGCAGTGATTTTGGAGCCCCCAAAAATAAAGTTAGCCACTGTTTCCCCATCTATTTGCCATGAAGTGATGGGACTGGATGCCATGATCTTAGTTTTCTGAATGTTGAGTTTTAAGCCAACTTTTCCACTCTCCTCTTTCATTTTCATCAAGAGGCTCTTTAGTTCTTCTTCACTTTCTGCCAAAAGGGTGGTGTCATTTGCATATCTGAGGTTATTGATATTTCTCCCAGCCATCTTGATTCCAGCTTGTGCTTCATCTAGCCCAGCGTTTCTCATGATGTGCTCTGCATAGAAGTTAAATAAGCAGGGTGACAATATACAGCCTTGATGTACTCCTTTTCCTATTTGGAACCAGTCTGTTGTTCCATGTCCAGTTCTAACTGTTGCTTCCTGACCTGCATACAGGTTTCTCAAGAGGCAGGTCAGGTGGTCTGGTATTCCTATCTCTTCCAGAATTTTCCATAGTTTATTGTGATCCACACAGTCAAAGGCTTTGGCATAGTCAATAAAGCAGAAATAGATTTTTTCTGGAACTCTCTTGCTTTTTCAATGATCCAGTGGATGTTGGCCATTTGATTTCTGGTTCCTCTGCCTTTTCTAAAACCAGCTTGAACATCTGGAAGTTCATAGTTCACATATTGCTGAAGCCTGGCTTGGAGAATTTTGAGCATTACTTTACTAGTGTGTGAGATGAGTGCAATTGTGTGGTAGTTTGAGCATTCTTTGGGATTGCCTTTCTTTGGGATTGGCATGAAAACTGACCTTTTCCAGTCCTGTGGCCTCTGCTGAGTTCTCCAAATTTGCTGACATATGGAGTACAGCACTTTCACAGCATCATCTTTTAGGATTTGAAATAGCTCAACTGGAATTCCATAACCTCCACTAGCCTTGTTTGTAATGATGTTTCCTAAGGCCCACTTAACTTCACGTTCCAGGATGTCTGGCTCTAGGTGAAGTTAAGTCCAAATACCTTGTGTTTTGCCAAAAGTTTTATTACTTTTGTTTCAGATTTGAAAGATTCATTTACAAAACAAATCACTAGTTACACAGTTTCAATATTTAATAGAGAATTAACTTAGTTCAATATTCAATCATTAAAAGAAAAGAAATAAAAACAATAAAGGAGTCACAACACATACATCACCAAATTGGACCAACCGAGATCCAGACTTAAACAACATTCTGTAAAGTCCCTTTTTAACAGCAATCTGAATTTACAGTTGGGAAAAGGTCCTGAATGGTGTGTCCAAATATGGGTGAGACTTCAGATTGCAGTTTCAGGATTTCCCACTTGTAATCCTAGCCCACAAACTGATATCATCATCAGTTGCATGCAAAAATTTAGCTCTCGTTTTCCTTTAACCTTTTTACAATGCTGTTTGTTTTATCTTGTGAATCATAGGATTTCATTATACCCCGAATGGTTGACCAGACCTCCAGGGACTCAAGAATTCTAAGACCCACGTCCTTTCTTATCTAAAGTGCCACCTGACCTGCTGCACTGGCAGGCAGGCATGGAATCTCGACAGTATCCAGGCAGATCAGAGGCAAGGTCAGAAGCCTGCTCTCCTGCTTCTGAAATCTGAACAAGACTTCCTCCATTTTAATTTCCCTAACACCTTGTTAGTGAAATATCAACAACTGAAGCACTATATACAGCCATTAATAGTCATGAGGATGTTTTGTATAATAAAAATTACATAAATGGAGATGGGGAAAATTCTCTAAAATTGAATATATAAGCCGAAGCAAATAATTTAACTGTATGTAGACCTGATACTATTACCACAAAACATTAATCCAAGTAGATTTTGAACTTGATTTTCAGGCTATACATTCTCACTGGGGTCAATTGTTAGGATAAAAAGAAAGCTTCAACTTAGTGAGTTTGTGGTTTGTAGTGTTGAGTGTTGTGATTTTGAATCTATTTGGTGTGGGTGTTTGCAGGACTGAGCAAATGAATACATACATGTATATTTTTGGGAACCAGAGTTCTCACTGTGGATGAGGGGGATAAAAATATGGAATGGGAGAAGGTCAGGAGGAATTCTGCAGTGCTGGATTGAAAATTTATTTTCAAAAACATATTTATTTCATAAAGTGTGTTTTTCCTAGCTGAAAAATTTGTGTTTTCCACTCAAAGAGTCCAAGAATAAAGACATTCCAGTAGCAACAAACATACCTAACAGCAGATCTGGTTTCTACCATTTCCCACTAAAGGTGACCAGGGTTCCTTGGAGAAAGGTCAATTCCAGATTTGGGGCATTCAGTCTTGTTGAGTTAGAAAGTAAGAATGTGCTCAAAAACTGATGGATTTATGTCAAAAGTCTACCAAAAGCAGCTTGTACTGGCCAAATCTGGGACAGTTTGAGTATCAGAAAACATATGATTGAAATGAATTTTCACATATTAATTTTTTTAAGTCCATATTGATATAAAAATACATTTCTCTAATATGTAATAAAGGTAAATCACCAGGCAAGAGTCATCAGTGATATTAGACAAATGGGTGAAAGATTTGAGGGGAACGAAATATTCACTCAGTCTTGAACTGCCACTCCACAAATAGCTTATTCATTACAAAGGGGAAACATTACTTTGCCTAGGTAAATTTGGAAGTACCACTTTAATGAAATGATCAAATTTAACATCACTGGTAATGGACCACATTATGGTCTTATGACTCCAGATTAGTTGTGCTCAAAAGACATATTTGATGTTCCTCCCAAAAATGTTTACCCTGAATCCAGTCAGGAGGGAACAACCATCAAATCCAAACAAAGGGATCTTCTGCTGAACAACCCTCCTGGCTCTTCACAACTATCTATGCCATTAAAAAAAAAAAGTGAGATTGTCTTAGAATACAAGATATAAAAAAGACATGCAATGTATGATGCTGGATTCAATCCTAGACCAGAAAAAACAAACAAACAAACAAAATCCCAGGACATTATTGAGTCAACTGGAGAAATTTGATCATGAATTATAAATGAGAGAAATGGGCTCAGCTGGTAAGAATCTGCCTGCAATGTAGGAGACCTTGGTTCAGTCCCTGGGTTGGGAAGATCATTTGGAGAAGGGAAAGGCTACCCACTCCAGCATTCTGGCCTGGAGAATTCCATGGACTGTATAGTCCATGGGGTCACAAAGAGTCGGACATGAATGAGTGACTTTCACTTTCATGAGAGAAATAGTATTATATAATGTTAAATTTCCCAAGAATGATTGTGTTGTAATTATGAAGGAAAATACCATAGGAATATATGTGTGTATTTAACATTTTATTTTCTTCTAATGTTTTACTATTAATTTTTTAGTTTGAAAATTTTCAACCATTCAGAAGAATAAACACTGATAGAATAGGGTGGAGGGAGGAGAGGGGAGCGAGAGAGAGAGCAAATCCCAATACAGCTAAATAATAATATTAAATATTGGTGAATCTAGGGAAGGAACATACAGGTGTTCATTTTCCCAAATGATTGAAATTTTTCAAAAAAAATTTAGTCAAACTTAATAGAAGTATGTTGCTGCTGCTAAGTCACTTCAATTGTGTCCAACTCTGTGCGACCCCATAGAGGGCAGCCCACCAGGCTCCCCCGTCCCTGGGATTCTCCAGGCAAGAACACTGGAGTGGGTTGCCATTTCCTTCTCCAATGCATGAAAGTGAAAAGTGAAAGTGAAGTCGCTCAGTCGTGTCTGACTCTTAACGACCCATGGACTGCAGCCTACCAGGCTCCTCCGTCCATGGGATTTTCCAGGCAAGAGTACTGGAGTGGGGTGCCATTGCCTTCTCCAAGAAGCATGTTAAATAGTCTTAAAAGAACATGTAAGAGGTTATTGGGAGGATTTTCTGCAGAAAGTGAAGGTGAGAGATTGAGAATGCCACTTAGCTTCCTGCCTTAGGTGAGTAGGTAAATGATAAGGTCATTCTTTAAGGTCAAAACAGAATAAGAGATTGGTTTAAAGAGGGAGATGATTAGTTGACTTTTGATCTTGTTGATTTTAAAGTGTCCATGACCCAACCAAATGAAATATGTTGGAGACAGAAGTCAGATCTTCATGGGAAAGCTCAGCTGAAGTGCTTAATTACTAGCATGGAGAGGGTAGAGAAATGATGAGAGACAATGAGTGCATCAGTGAGACCTTAAAGAATGAGAAGAGCAATGAACTGTTGGATCCAGAGGAATCCTAACATTTAAAACAGTTCTGTGGTGTTTGCCAGTATCCAGTCTGCATCATTTCTATGTGTATGCATGCATGCTAAGTTGCTTCAGTCGTGTCTGACTCTATGCGACCCTATGAACTGTAGATTGCTAGGCTCCTCTGATTCTCCAGGCAAAAATACTGGAGTGGGTTGCTGTGTCCGCCTCCAGGGGATCTTCCAGACTCGGGGATCGAACCTGCATCCCTTGCATCTGTTGCATCGGCAGGCAGATTCTTTAGCACTAGCACCACTATGGAGGCCCCTTCTATATGTATAGCTAGCTACTTTTCTCAGGTTCTCCTGGAATGGAGGCAGGCTGCTTCCCCTGCCTAGAAGCACCTAGCTTCTAGGTGACATCATGTGACCCAGCTCTGATCAATGGAATGGGGGCAGAATCATATGCATCTTTCACTTGTCCTGACTTCCCATCTGTGCAACTGGAAGCTTAAAACTCCAACATGACTGAGCCACATAATGTTGGAGGATGGATCCTTGAATCACACTTGGAGGAGAGCTACCTAGGAGAACATTCACATTGACTTGCCCAAATCAAGAAATCAACCTTGGTTGTGCTAATCCATGAAGATTTGGGGTTTGTTGAAGTTGGTTCAGTTCAGTTCAGTTGCTCAGTCATGTCTGACTCTGTGACCCCATGGACTGCAGCACACCAGGCCTCCCTGTCTATTACCAACTCTTGGAGTTTACTCAAACTCATGTCCATTTAGTTGGCGATGCCATCCAACCATCTCATCCTCTGTCGTCCCCTTCTCCTCCCACCTTCAAACTTATATAGGACATAGTTTATCTGGGAGAAAGGTCTATACCTTTATACTCTAATGGGTCTGGGTTTCCAGAAGGATAATAGGATTAGGCAGAGGTGCAAGAGCCAGAGAAGGAGAAAAGAGGCATAAGGAGAAACTTGAGAGATTAATGTCAGAGAAGCCAGGAGAGTAGATTTGCAAGGACCAAATGGTCCACAGTGTAGAAGGCAGCAGGAATGCCCAGAAAGAGCTGAAGAGTCTCAGACTGGAGAACTAGTAAGCCACTCATGGCCTTGGCAGAGCAGTGAGGTAAGGAAGTAGAGAATGTAGGAAACTGTTGTAAAAACTGGTCTTTGAAGGGAAGGAGAAAGAAGCAATAGCTAGAGGAGGAAGCAGAATCAAGAGAGGTCGCTTTTAAGGATGGGACAGACCTGAGATTATCAGAATGAGATAGTGAAGAGAAGTTAAAGGTATGGAACATTGAAGGGATAATTGTAGAGAGTGAGTGGGACAAGGAGCCAGTGTCAACACCGACCCTGGAAAGGAGGGAGGACCCCTCACCATCCAAAATCATGTGCGTGATGGGGGTTGGGGTGGGGAGACAGGGTTGGGGCAGTTCTTATCTGATGACCTCAATTATTATTATTATCACTTTTTTTTTTTTTTTAAAGAAGAGGCAGCTAGGGAAGAAGGGGAGGAGGACTTTTCGAGGAGACTAGAAGAGATGAGTACAAATTGGGACTGGGCTTTGCCTTTATTTTGATGTTTAACATTTGACTAACCACTAGCTCTTATACCTGGGTTCCACAGCTATAAATCAAGAAAATGACAATACCTCATTTAGAAATGCATTGTGACCTCAAAGTCATGACTAACAATGTACTCACCTGTGTAAATGCTTCATGCTGGCTTGACAGATGTATGTCCACTTCTTTATCCTCTTCTTCAGCACCATGTAAAAATGTTTCCATCCTCCAAAGTGTGTTTCCCTTGCTAAACACAGCAAGCAGATGAGAGTCTTACTTTTAAATTAAAAACAGTCTTTTATTTTATTTTATTTATTTATTTATTTTTTTAAAAACAGTCTTTTAATTTTGGCCATGCCATGGGGCATGAGGGATCTTAGTTTCCCAACAAAGGATCCAACTCTGGCCCTTGGCAGTGAAAGCACAGAGTCCTAACCACTGGATGGCCAGGCAATTCCCAGAGGGTCTTATTTTTAGAAACAGTTAATTTAAATATATTCAAAACTGAATATAGTACATTTTGCTTGCTAAGTCGCATCAGCCGTGTCCAACTCTGTGACTCTATGGACTGTCGCCCACCAGGCTCCGTTTGTCCAAGGGATTCTCCAGGCAAGAACACTGGAGTGGGTTGCTGTGCCCTTCTCCAGGGGATCTTCCTGACCCAGGGATCGAACCCGTGTCTCTGACATCTCCTGTATTGGCAGGTGGATTCTTTACCACTAGCACCACCTGGGAAGCCCTAAGTGTTAATATTGTTTTCTTCTAGGTCATGGGAGAAACATTTGGTTTCCTGTTTTGATCACAAAGAGTCATTTTAATTTGATGAAGTTCTCACAGGCAGCTATTACTATACATGTGACAACCGAGCAATTATGTGCAGTTGAAAAAACACCCACACATTTGGCTCCATTTCCCTACCTGGTTTCATTGGTGTGTTCTCAAGAACTAGATAACTAGTCATTAGATAAGAATAATTCTCACCTAATAATAATTCTCGCCTAAGCATGAATCCACTTCTACAATGAAACGGCCAGGGAGGCAGGTGTGGCTTTACCCAGCCCATAAAAACTTGCACTTTAGCAGTCACACCTACCAGTTGTTCATCTTCCATCCATATACTAGAAAGATTCAACCCACCCCAAACCACAACCAGCTCCCATTGAAAGGGTGTGGCCTTTTAGGTGTGGAGAAAAGGGAGCCCTCCTACACTGTTGGTGGGAGGGTAAGTTGATATAGCCACTGTGGAAAACAGTATGGAGGTTCCTTAGAAAACTAAAACTAGAATTACCACATGATCCAGCAATTCTACCCCCAGGCCTATATCCCAGACAAAACTATAATTCAAAAAGATACATGTAACCCTGTGTTCATCAGATCAGGTCAGATCAGTCGCTCAGTCGTGTCCGACTCCTTGCGACCTCATGAATCGCAGCACGCCAGGCCTCCCTGTCCATCACCAACTCGACTCTATTCACAATAGCCAAGATATGGAGGCAACCTGAATGTCCATTGACAGATGAGTGAATAAAGAAGATGTGGTGCATATACACAGTGGAACACTACTCAGCTTTAGAAAATCATGAAATAATATCTTGTGCAACAACATAGATGGACCTAGAGATAATCATACTAAGTGAAGTCAGAGAAAGACAAATACCATATGCTATCACTTCTATGTGGAATCTAAAATATGACACGGATGGACCTATCTGTGAAACAGAATAGAAGCGGGGACACAGGAAATAGACTAGCGGTTGCCAAGCGGGGGTGGTGGGGAAGGGTTAGTGCCGGGAGTCAGCACGGGAGTCCCCACCCATGACAAAGGTCATGCGGAGAGGCCTGATATGCAAAGGCGAGTCAGGGCTCAAGGGGCCCCCCTGGACCTGCCCGAGCATCTACCCCAAAACCAAAATCTGTCTGTTTTACTATTTTACGACTTTCACCAACTCTTCTGACCTTAACAGGGGGGCTATCCCCGACCACCCTTCTCTGTAAGAAAATCAACTTAAAACTCTAGTTAATAAGTCTCCTGGGCATAATAGGAGTGTTTCAATTCAAACCCCTCTGATGACTTTCTAGCTTGCCTGACAGGTTTGTTCAGATTCACAGCCTCCCAACCACAAGAGGCACGAGAAGCTTAAGATATTCTAACAATGCAGAGCTTCTCAGAGTCAAAATTGTTAGAAAAGAACTAGTAGAGGATTTCTTTGTTGAGCTAATGCTTGCTGCCAAGTTTCCATATCCCTTACCTGCTGTGTCCCTGGGAGTGTATTGATTAATATAGTTGGTGTATAGAAATGTAAGTACTAGCTTTAATGTTTGTAACCTTGGACCCTTGAGTTAATTCTTTTCTTGTTATAGCCCACTACACTTTTGCTCTATAGGAAAGCAACTTTATCTAATGCTTTCGGAGGGTGGCGCTTGACTTTAGAATAATCACCTTTAGAGAAAAATAAGTTTTCTGAAGAAAGGGTCATAAAAAGTTAACAGGCCTCCTGGCCAGAAGATGATGTAAATCACCTAGACCTTTTGCATATGATAAGTTTGCAGAAAGAAAGCCTGGCTTCGATAAGGATCAAGGACTGCTGACCTTGCATGACTCTACCCCTTCCCCCATTATCCTCTATGCACAACTTAAGGTATAAAAACTACTTTGGAAAATAAAGTGCGGGCCTTGCTCACCGAAGCTCGGTCTCCCCATGTCGTTCTTTCTCTTTCCTTTTCCTATTCAGGCTGATTCCATGGAGCACAGGGGCTCTCTGCGTTCACTTTCCTGCCTGGGCTTCTAAGACCCACTCAAGAAGGTGCCTAAGGTGGGGCACCTTCCGCGATTCAAGAGGGCGCCTGCAGCCTACGTGAACAGAGCAAGTCCTGTGCTGGGGCTTTATTGGCTTTCTGCGTAAACCAAGGGATATCAGCCTCTTTTCTCTCCTCTATTTTCTTAACTGCAAAATTCTTTCCTTATCTCTTTCTCCTTTTATCTATCCTTTCACCAGCGCCGTCCTCCTGAGGGAATCCCTGGATCCAACTGGGGCTGGACCCCGGTAGGTTAGACTGGGAGTTTGATGTCAGCAGATGCAAACTGGTATATACAGAATGGATAAACAACAAGGTCCTACTTTATACCACAGGAAATTATATTCAATACCCTCTGATAAACCATAGTGGAAAGAATATGAAAAAGAATGTATATGTATACCTGAGTCACTTTTCTGTACAGCAGTAATTAATGCAACATTGTAATTCAACTATACTTCAATGAAAAGTAAATAAATAAATAAATAAAAGCTATTTTAAAATAAGAAAGAGGCCTCTTTAAAATGCACAGGGGCCTCAGCTCTGAGAATAGATGTGGTATGTGAAGGGAGGGGAGAGGGAAGGGGTGGAGGATAAAATCTTTTTTTCTAAATTTCACTGAAGTGGAAAGTAAAAACTTCAGGAATCTATAATTAATCACAAATATTAGAAATTAAAAATTTTTTTTGCCTTCAAGAAGGTGGAGATGGTGCAGAAAAGTATCAGGGCAATAGAAAAATCATTTAGTGATCAATCCATCAACATGATCTTTAAACTGACCTGGTATCAGAAATATTTATAAATGGGCAGCTTTTGAATTCATACCCCAGAATGTCTAGGATGGGTATCCTGGAATTATCATTATTGTTGTTTTAGTCATTCAGTCGTGTCCAACTCTTCTGTGACCCTATGGACTGTAGCCCACCATGCTCTTCTGTCCATGGGATTTCCCAGGTAAGAATACTGGAGTAAGGCGCCATTTCCTTCTTCAGGGTATCTTCCAGACCCAGGGATTGAATTTGTGTCTCCTGCATTGGGAGGCAGATTCTTTACCACTGATCCACCAGAGAAGCCCTAAAATTATTAGGTTCTCCAATTTTAGTTCTTCCTGTGATAGAAGACTGTGACTCTAACAGTAACTCCAATGAAAAGTGGTGCCAAAGATTCTGTCTTCAGGCCTCTCATTCTCTCTCTTTCTCCATCTCATCTCCATGAGTTTGATGGCTATAATTTTCATTAATCATCACAGGACCAATTCCCTTTCTCTCCACACCTTTACTTCAGATTCTGGTCTTAAAGTATTTGTCTCTTTACTTGAAAGTTTCTGAGGGGGGTGAGATATATGTTTTAAAAATTGATTTTCAGATATTAGTCTCTCCTTTGGTGACATCATTCACTCACGTGGCTTCTCCCAAAACCACATCTCCACCCTTAGCATTTCTCAGAGTGAAACAGAGCAAGACTCTATGGTCCTTGCCCCCACTCCCCCCATGTCCTTTGCCTGCTTTTTGTCTATGGAAAACTTTAGTTGAAAAATAAGTTTAATCAGAGAAATGAGAAATGCATAAAAAAAGGAAAACAGTCCAAATAAAGAAGACCAAATAATATCAATGCACTCATTAAGCATAGTCAAGGACGTTTATTTCTCAAGGGCTATAGATATTATTCTGAGCCATATCCTGTGAGCTCTCTTATACATACTAAAACACCAGGTGGAGAAGTTAACTACGTGATGACCAGACTGTACCCATGACATAAGCTGCTACAATTCCAAGAACTGGCCTCAAAGAAATGGAAACAAACGGATCCTGGAACTGAAGATTAACTGTACCTAAAACAACCAAGATGACGCTGGTCAGACCACTGATGACCACTTCGAAGATGACTTTCAGAGATGACTGTGCTGTTTCTGCATATAGTCCCCACCCCACCAGTTGCCAACATCTGAAATAAAGCAAACTTTCCTTTCCATGAACTTGGCATATTTATTGGCTTTTGAGCATGGAGCGCCCAGACCCCACACCTTTCGGTAACAAAAGCACCAGAATTTCCTTCTAACTGACTTCTAATTTTGGGGGACAGTACCTCAAATACCTTACTGGCCCCTTGAACCCTCATCTCTTGCCAACCTCTAATTTCAAGGTTTTCTTTGATTCTTGTTTACTCTTAGTCAGTGACTTGTACCTATATTCTCCTCTCTACTCCAAGGTACCAGCCACCATCTCTCACTTGGCATATTATAAGGACCTTTGACCTTGTTTCTAGTGGACACTTAATCCAAACTGCACTGCCTGGTTCACTAAAGGGAAATTTTGATCCTATCACCTTCCTATTCAGACTCTCAAATGTCTACCATGGTCTGTGGAACCAGTAGTATTTTTGACCAAGGACTCAAGGTCCTTCATAAAACTCCACACTCCTCTCTGAGTCTGATGTTCTGGGTAGTCCATCTCTTTACTAACTTGCATGAGAAGAATTAAGATGTCGATTGTACCCAAGCTCTATAGAGGTGGCATCAACAGTTAAAATAGCATCAGTATCTTCAAAACTTTCATGATGAAGAGGGACTTAAGAATTGATCTTCAATGACTTGATCAATGACTGAAGTGCCTCCTGCATGCTTCCTTGTTCTCTTGTTGTTGTTTTTTTTTTCAGGCCTGATGAATGACCTGTGTTGCATTATATCCTGTGGGAGGTAACAAAATTATATGTCCCCAATGTTGGTAAGGGGTGATGAAATAAATGTAATCATACTCAGTTGCTGAAAGTGTAAGTGGAAATAATCTTTCTAAAGACAATAAGTATTAAGGACCTAAAAAGTGGACAGAAACTTCACTTCTAGGAACTAATTGGAATTGGACATAAGTGGGAATGAATGCAAGGATTTGTGTACTAGAATATTCATTAAAATACTACTTGTTCTCAACAGTAAGGGATTGGTTATATAAATTGCAGCACATCTGAATAAAAAAACATAGCCATTAAAATTGTTTTTGAAAAATATTTAGTGACATGGAAAAATGTTCGTGGTACACTGTAAAGTGAGAATAAGAAACAGGTATGATTATATACACAACATCATTACTTGGAAAAAATGTGTTTTATTTATTCACGTATTTATATACACTATAAAAACTTTTAAAACTAGAGGAAATCTATTAAAATCATAATGATGTATTAAGAAAAACTATGCAAAACGTGGAAAAAAGCAGGACTGTATGTCCTTTCCATGTCATCAGAACAGTCTAGCAGATTTGCCCAATGATTATCTGATTCTCTAGGGAAATATTCCCATGTTTAAGTTAATATAGTTGTTCTCTCTCATCTGAAGGGAATATGTTCCAAGATACCCCAGCGGTTGCCTGAAACTGTGGATAGTACTGAATAATAGCATATTGTTTTCTTCCAATACTTACGTACTTATGATAAAGCTAGTAAGTAACTAACAGGAAGGAAATGCTGAGCTGAGGGCTAACTCCTGTCCCTGCCAGGATGGAGTGGGACTCCAAGATATTTCATCATGCTCCTCAAATTGGTGCACTTTAAAACCTACAAATTGCTTATTTCTGGAAACTTCCATGTAACATTTCCCTAGTGTGGGTGAGCAGGGGCAACTGGAAAAGTGAAACTGCAGATAAGCAGAACAACTGTATTTACTACTGATTAGAGCCTGAACTCTGAAGTTACATGACAACATGTGGGTTTTTCCCCCAGTAGCTAATCGAGTTATATCTGCTCTTAAAGATTACGATTTTATTCTCTGCAAGATATGAACCATCTTTGTATCTAGCAGTCTTCCTTCCTTGTTATCTCAGTGCCTGTACACATGGTCTCTCCAATTCACTTTCATTCAGTTTTATCATTTTGCTGGTTCCCTCAGTAACGAGTTCAATACATTTTTCCTGTGTGCTTAGTTTAGATCTGTAAGAGAATTAAGAGTTTAATATTTTCAAAATACTTTGACCGTGGCTGTATATAGGTGGTAGGTTTACAAGAGATTTCAGTATTCTTCCTTATGTCCTTTCATATTTGTCAAATGTGAAAGGGCATGTCTTACTTTTATAAAAAGAAAGCACAAAATGTATGTGCATATGCAGACACATACATTCTAAGTTGATTTTTCAGTCCATAGTTTTCCTGGCCCTGTACCCAGGGAAGGGCCTACCTCCCTGAGGATTTTTAAAGTGGTTTTGCATCTGAAAGTGAAGTTGTTAGTTGCTCAGTTGTGTCCGACTCTTTGCAACCCCATGGACTGTAACCCACCAGGCTCCTCTGTCCTTGGAATTCTCCAGGCAAGAATACTGGAGTGGGTTGCCATTCCCTTCTCCAGGGGATCTTCCTGACCCAGGGATCGAACCTGGGTCTCCTGCACTGCAGGCAGGTTCTTTACAGTCTGAGCCACTGACACAGCAGCTTCTGACTCCAGGGGATGGATAAGAAAAGGTATTATTATGCCCCTAAAGGGGCTTCCCTGGTGGCTGAGTGGTAAAAGAATCTGCCTGCAATGCAGGAGATGTGGTTTCAATTCCTGGGTCAGGAAGATCCCCTGGAGAAGGAAATGGCAACCCACTCCAGTATTCTTGCCATGGGAAATTCCATGGACAGAGGAGCCTGGTGGGCTACAGTTCACGGGGTCTCAAAAGAGTTGAACATGACTTGAAGTGCCATGTGTACAGGCACTGAGATAAACAACAATGCTCCCAGAAAACTAATCTGTGTTGCTGAGGAAGCACAGGTAGGTTAATAAAATCTGTCTCCACTGTCAGCTGAGTTGGTTGTAGGACTAACTGCTTTAGTGGGAGCTGAGGACAAGTGTCTGAATGGGCACATGTACAGTCCCCCCACCTTCCAGTCCCCTCACCCCCCTACTTCACTGATGGAAGCTGGAATCTGAGTCCTGAGTGAGGGACTGGGAAGCACATGAAGGTCTGAAATGGAGACCCAGGGGAGGGCAGAGAGGACACGAGGAGGAAAGGCAGCCTGCATGGGAAAGAACTGGAGGCAGCTGACCGGAGGGGGAGCTGGTGGAAACCCTGGAAGCTGGGAAGGGAGCTGATTCAGCCTAGTCCTTTACCTCTACCTTCTGAATTTATCTTTTATCTTCCCCTCCCAGTCTCACTTCATTCCAACCCCCTAAACCATGCAGCTGATGTAGCTCTAGTTGCTGGTATTTGCTTGAAAGTGTTAGTCGCTCAGTGGTATCTGACTCTTTGTGACCCCATGGACTATAGCCCGCCAGGCTCCTCTGTCCATGGAATTGTCCAGGCAAGAATAGTGGAATGGGTTGCCATTTCCTACTCTAGGGGATCTTCCTGACCAAGGGATCAAACCCAGGTCTCCTGCATTGCAGGCAGATTCTTGACTGTGAGAGCCACCAGGGAGGCCCCAGTATTTGCTTAGAAAATGCAAATAAGAATTTCGGGCAGTTTCTTAGTTTCATTGCTCTCCTTTGCTCTAATTTATTGCCTATTGAAAAGAATTCTTAGTGAGAAACTCCAGATTCAAGCACCAGTGCTTTAAATGCTGTCTTCCTGCTTAGACGGCTACCCGCCTCAACAACCACCTGGGCTCTGATGGTAGAAGACATTCTGACTTGGAGACAGCATCTCGCCAGCCACCACCTGATTCCTCATTGTCACTAAGGCAGGGACTGACAACATATCTGCTACTTTGGTTCTGTCACCACAAAAGTCACATTGGAGAAAAAGCCACTTTTCTCAAACTAGAGCATAAAATTCACAGAGGTGGGAGAGAAGGTCTCTGCTGCCCTCTGTTGGTCGGCTTCTGCTAACCCCAAACATTTTATTTCAAACATTTAAGAATATGCTACTCGGTTTCAATATTTTTATTATTTGAGAATTTTGGTCTTGGCTCTGCCACCCATTCACTATGAGAACTTGTTGAAATAATTACATTTCTTTGGACCTTAACTCTCTTCACCTATATCACAGGTTTATTAGTCTCTTTCAATAATGTGATTTGTGATGCTAAGACTTCTACATTTTTGGAACTTTGAAAGAAGACATATAAGAAAATAGTGCAATGATCTGGAACTCTCGAATGATGTAGATCTAATCTGTTATTGTTTTCACCTAATTATGTATAAAATATCTACTGCAAACACTATTTTTATTATGTTGAATCCAGTTCAAGATAAAGCAACCAAGACAGATGAAAATGGATAAACCTAATAATCTCGCACCTTGTAAAAGACAGGAATGAAAACAGAACTAGATTCGACCTGGCTTAAGGCTTGCATGTATTGCTCTAGCAAGAAAATGATTATTTAAAGGAATTTGCTGTGTTCCTTCCATGGTGGGGTTGAGGGAGAAGCATTCATTTAAAGGCACCGTATACTACTGAAAGGCCTTCCCTGGTGGCTCAAACAGTAAAGAATCTGTCTGCAGTCCAAGAGACCCAGGTTCCATCCCTGGGTTGGGAAGATCCCCTGGAGAAGGAAATGGCAACCCACTTCAGGATTTTTGCCTGGAGAATCCCATGGACAGAGGAGTCTACTACTGAAACAGCTTTACACCTTATTAACCAGTGGTAATCTTAGGATAAAAAGGCATTCTGAAGTGAAAATGGAGTTGAAAATGACCACACCTAGCATGCTGGCTCTCCACTGATGCAGTTGCCACCAGAGGTATCCTGGGGCCCTGCCTTGGAGAAGCAGCCTTCCACCTGTGCTAACAGAGCAGGACTCAGCCAGCTTCGGAGAAGCACTCTGCTGAGGCACAGGGGCTGAGTTAGCAGGCAGAACAGCCTGAGTCACAGAGGCAACGCGACCGTGGCAGGCAGATGGTACGTTGAGGGCAAGAGCATGTGGGTGAGCTGAAAGAGTTGAAATATCTCAAGAGGGTCAGTGGTAAACACAGGTGTGTTACTTATGAGAGTGGTGATGAGAACAAAGGAAATACAATAACGATGATAAATAGCATCAATCAGAGAAAGACAGTTATGAAGGCAAGTGATTATTTTCAGCCCAAATCCTGAACCACAGACGGGCTACTAAATGTTAGGTTCCCTGAAGTAGTCTCCACACAGAGACCACGCATTTATCTCAACAGTGCTGTCCTCCTCAAGACATTTGGGGAGACCTTGGTGGGGGATGTTCTTTCAAAACCTGTGGCTTTTGTGGCAATAAATTTTTATCCTTCAAAGGGGGTTTGATCTATGGTAAGAGGTAAAAGACATTCAAAAGCCAGCTTGATGGATAAGATTGGCTAAAACATTTTTTGGTTAAAAGTCAAGTGAAAAGAGACCAATTTTTCTTGTGTAGTATATAACAAGATGTGCTATGTTTTGCCTTCAGTTTCATCACAGGCTGGTTCTGTGGGAACTTTCTTTTCCAATTAATTTACCTGACAAAGTTGGTATAAAACTAGGTATTTTATATTCAATAGGCTCTTGACTCCTGCAGATCTGGAAAACTCGGCAGTGGCCACAGGACTGGAAGAGGTCATTTTTCATTCCAATCTTAAGAAAGGGCAATGCCAAAGAATGTTCAGACTACCACACAGTAGTGCTCATTTCTCAGCTAGCAAAGTAATGCTCAAAATCCTTTAAGCTAGACTTCAGCAGTAAGTGACCCGAGAACTTCCAGATGTACAAGCTGGGTTTCAAAGAGGCAGAGGAACCAGAGACCAAATTGCCAACATTTGTTGGATCATCGAGAAAGCAGGGAGTTTCAGAAAAACATCTGCTTTGATGACTACACTAAAGCCTTTGACTGTGTGGATCACAACAAACTGTGGAAAATTCTTCAAGAGATAGGAGTACCAGACCACCTTACCTGTCTCCTGAGAGACCTGATGAGGGCCAAGAAGCAACAGTTAGAACTGGACATGGAACAACTGACTGGTTCAAGATTGGGAAAGGAGTACGTCAAGCCTATATATTGTCACCCTGCTTATTTAACTTACATGCAGAGTACCTCATGTGAAATGCCAGGCTGGATGAATCACAAGGTGGAATAAAGATTGCCAGGAGAAGTATTAACAACCTCAGATATGCAGATGATACCACTTTAATGGCAGAAAGTGAAAAGGAATGGAAGAGCCTATTGATGAGGGTGAAAGAGGAGAGTGACAAAGCTGGCTTGAAACAACATTAAACGAACTAAGCTCGTGGCATCTAGTCCCATCACTTCATGGCAAACAGATGGGGAAAAAGTGAAAGCAGTGACAGATTTTATTTTCTTGGGCTCCAAAATAACTGCAGACAGTTACTGCAGTCATGAAATTAAAAGATAGCTGCTCCATGTAAGGAAAGCTATGACAAACCTAGACAGTGTATTAAAAAGCAGAGACATCACTTTGTTGACAAAGGTCCATATTGCCAAAGCTATGGTTTTTCCGGTAGTCAAGTACAGATGTGAAAGTTGGACTATAAATAAGGCTGAGAACTGAAGAATGCTTTCGAATTGTGGTGCTGGAGAAGACTCTTGAGAATCCGTTGGACTGCAAGATCAAAATGGCTAATCCTAAAACAAAAACAAAAAAAAAACCCTGAATATTCACTGGAAGGACTGATGCTGAACCTGAAGCTCCTAATACTTTGGCCACCTGTTGTGAAGAGACGACTCATTGGAAAAGACCCTGGTGATGGGAAAGAGTGAAGACAAAAGGAGAAAGACGGCAGAGAATGAGATGGTTAGAGAGCATTACTGACTCAATGGACATAGATCTGAGCACACTGAGGGAGACAGTGGAGGACAGAGGAGCCTGGCATGCTGCAGTCCATGGATTTGCAAAGAGTCGGACACAACTTAGTGACTGAACAACAACAAGAAGGCTCTTGACACCAGGTAAGATGTCTTGTGATCCTCATGAATCCTTTTCTGGGGATTCTACTATAGTAAAACTTTTCCCAGCAAGACACTGTGAACCCTCCCTGTGGCTGCAGTGCAGATGCAGGCAGCACAGAGCTAATAACGACTAAGGGGGTCAGATGTGAATGGGGGTGGAAAATCATGGCCTGTGAGCAACACACAGTCACAACTTTCCTTCTGGGGAAGCTGCACCCCAGGGAAGGCCAGGGGTGAGGATTCCTTCTTTGAGGAATTCACTTTAAACAGTGGATTGCAGATAGACTGGGATTACCATCAGCAGTTAAAGGCCCTCACAGAGACAGACAGTCTAACTCAGGCAGGTAGAATGTGAACAGAATAGGCTCTAGAGGGAGCCTACAGAAATGCAAAGCCCCAGCATTCAAAGAGGAAGGTTTAGACTGGGCTGCAGACACAACCCAATAATTCTTTCCTACCGAAGCATGGAGGGGTAACAAGGGTAATTCTGCAGTACGTTATTCACATGCAGATTATATTTCATAGTTAATATTTTGTAGCTATATATGATATATTGTAGTTACTATAGTATAGAATTACCCTAAAAGTTTGAATGAGTTATGTCATTCTCACTGATATTTATTGCCAGATCTCAATAATCCCTATAGTTGTCCTTTTAAGGCAACAAGTTAAAGATCCTCTTTGTGTGCTTAGTCACTCACTCATGTCTGACTCTTTGCTACCCCATGGACTGCAGCCCACCAGGCTCCTCTGTCCCTGGGGATTCTGCAGGCAAGAATACTGGAGTGGGTTGCCATGCCCTCCTCCAGGGGATCTTCCCAATCCCCTTTGGGGGCTGTTGATATTGACTTTCAGAACAGGATAGACGTCCCCCCCAAGAAAATGGCAGATGAAGATTTGGGGCCTGCATGGGGAGACCATGAAGGTCGTGCCCCCCTCCCCCTTTAAAACCTGGTCATTTAAGTGACTTATGCCACAAAGATCAGAAATTAAGAAGCCTGGCCACGTGGAAAGCGTAGATGGATGTAGTGGGAAAGAGCAGCAGTACTGAATGAAACAACCTTTCCTCACTAAGGTACCCACACTCGGAAGGGAGGCCAAGAGAGCACAGAGCCATTATCTTCTGTGCAGTCCAGGTCCTTAAGTGGGTGGCGCCTGCATCTCACTTCCCTGCCCCCGACCTCCCACTCCGGAAACTGTGTGGTGGCCCCTGGCAGGCTCTCCTGCCTGACAGCGAGATCTCTTCATCAGCTGCTGTAGGCCTGGAGAGGAAGAAGGCAAGTTGCAAAAGCAGCTCCAGTGGGCATATGGTGACATTTTCTCTTTCATAAATGTCCCCCCCCTTTTTTTTAAATGTCCCTTTTTTTAAAAAAATTAAAGTAACACATACTTGTTGTGATGTGTGTGTGTGTGCTCAGTTGTGTCCAATTCTTTGCAACTCCACGGACTGTGACCTGCCAGACTCCTCTATGCATAGGATTTTCCAGGCAAGAATACAGGAGTAGGTTGCCATTTCTTCCAACAAGGGATCTTCCAGACCCAGGGACGGAACCCGCATCTCTTCTGTCTCCCGCATTGGCATCGGATTCTTTACCACTGAGCCAGCTGGGAAGCCCACTTGTTGTGGACCCTCTTGTAAATAAAATAAGAAAAAGAAAGTCAAAATAGCTTAGAATCCCTGAAAAACTATGGAAGCCATTAGAGCCCTTCCTTCTCTCTGGACAAAGAGGGCCCTCCCTCCTCGGTGCTGTGTCCCTCTCTAGCCTCTCCCCTCGTGGTCCTGCAGCGGCACTGTTTTCCATCTCCACCCCTTGAAATGTGTGGCACTAGGCGGTGCCAGTGGTAAGGAACCGCCTGCCACTGCCGGAGATGCAGGTTAGACCCCTGAATCAGAAAGATCCTCTGGAGAAGGAAATCGCAACCCACTCCAGTATTCTTGCCTGGAGAATTCCATGGACAAAATAGCCTGGTGGGCTACTGTCCATGGGGTCGCAAAGAGTAGGACATGACTGAAGCGACTTAGCAAACACAGCACATCTTCATTTCCTGATTATCCCCACTTAGCCTCTGATTGGGCTTCCCAGGTGGTGCTAGTGGTAAAGAACGCATCTGCCAATATAGGAGAGAAGCAGGTTCGATCCCTGGGTTGGAAAGATCCCCTGGAGGAAGGCATGGCAACCCGCTCCAGTATTCTTGCTTGGAGACTCCCACGGACAGAGGATCCTGGTGGGCTACGGTCCATGGGGTCACAGAGTTGGACACGGCTGAAGCAACTTGGCATGCATGCACACAGCCTTCGATTCAGCTGGGAAAAGCCTTCCCTAACTCCCCTATAAAACTGACCATCCTGCTGTCTGCTCCTCTAGCATTGTGCACCTCTGCTTTGGAGCACTTGTCCAGTTGAAATTTTAGTTTGTGTGATTATTTGTTTTACATCTGTCTGCACTCTTAGACTGTAGATTTCCTTAGGGTGGGGCCTATGCATTTTTGTAAAGACTATCGCATCCCAGTGCTGTGCACAGTGCTTGTTTCCTTGTCTAACTTGACCAAACCCTCCCCATCTTTAAGGTGGAGCTTGAGATCTATCCCACTTCGCTATGCCTTCAGTGATTCTCTCTTTCTCTCATTTCCTACTAATTTGTGTCCAGTCCTGCATGACTGGCACTGAATTGTCCTCTAATGGAATCATATTCCTAGGGGACACTTTCAGCAAATGCTGACCTGACTCCCTGCCTCCCTTCCTCCACCCAGTAAACAAATATTCCTACTGTGGGCACCTACTGTGTGCCTGGCACTGTTCTAGGGGCTGAGCGCAGACAAGGTCTTCTCTAATAGGAAGCCAACATTTTAGCAGGGACAGACAGTCATCACCAGATCAATGAATAAATAAGTACAATAAAATCAGATATGATCAGTGCTATGAAGGATCAAAGCCAGGTAATAGGGTGGGTGTATATACACCTCCTGGTGCCCCCATCAGTGGTGGTCACAAAGTATCATGCAGAAGTCAGGCATAGGGGTAAAATCTCAACTAATGAAAAATCTAACTAATCTTGTAAATGACTCTCCTCTACCTTTCCATTCTACCCCGTATTATAGTCATGGATTTTAAAAAGTAAAATATTTTTTACACTTCATAATCGCTTATGTTTCTAAGAAGTTACTGGCATCACAGGCATGGCACAAAAGTTTTAGATTCTGTCTCATACATTCGTTCACTCAGCAGAGGGAGCTCATGCTTTAATTTTGGGAAACTGGCAAGTTTCTTTAAAAAGTAAGTTTCTTTAAAAAGAAGTAAACACTGCAACTCTAGTTAGTTTTCTTTGAGTACTTCTTGGAGCTAAGACCATCTGATTACATACGTAAATAGATGTGACTGATGAATTTATTTCGGGGTAGAATTTTCTTTAATAAGGTTCTATCTTACAGGTCAAATAGGCTAACTTGGAACAGGTCTCCCAGGTCAGCAGACCAAGGATTCATCTAGAAAAAAGACGGTGGTCCACTAGTCCACCTTTGTGCTAAAATGCACTCTGAAGAGCAGGGACTTATTTGACTTGCTCTAACATGACTGTGGGGTAGTTCCTCTTGGCCGCTGCCCCTGATCTCAGACGTGGGATAGTTCCTCTCAGCCGCTCCTGCGCCGTTACAGCCTGGCACTCTCGGTGGGCCTTAGAAAGCATCACTATGAACAAAGCTAGTGGAGGTGATGGAATTCCAGCTGAGCTATTTCAAATCCTGAAAGATGATGCTGTGAAAGTGATGCACTCAATATGCCAGCAAATTTGGAAAACTCAGCAGTGGCCACAGGACTGGAAAAGGTCAGTTTTCATGCCAATCCCAAAGGCAATGACAAAGAATGCTCAAACTACCACACAATTGCACTCATCTCACACGCCAGTAAAGTAATGCTCAAAATTCTCCAAGCCAGGCTTCAGCAATACATGAACCGTGAACTTCCAGATGTTAGAGCTGGTTTTAGAAAAGGCAGAGGAACCAGAGATCAAATTGCCAACATCTGCTGAATCATCAAAAAAGCAAGAGAGTTCCAGAAAAACATCTAGTTCTGCTTTATTGACTATGCCAAAGCCTTTGACTGTGTGGATCACAATAAACTGTGGAAAATTCTGGAAGAGATGGAATACCAGACCACCTGATCTACCTCTTGAGAAACCTACATGCAGGTCAGGAAGCAACAGTTAGAACTGGACATGAAACAACAGATTGGTTCCAAATAGGAAAAGGAATACGTCAAGGTTGTATATTGTCACCCTGCTTATTTAACTTATATGCAGAGTACATCATGAGAAACGCTGGGCTGGAAGAAGCACAAGCTGGAATCAAGATTGCCAGGAGAAATATCAATAACCTCAGACATACAGATGACACCACCCTTATGGCAGCAAGTGAAGAGGAACTAAAAAGCCTCTTGATGAAAGTGAAAGAGGAGAGTGAAAAAGTGGGCTTAAAGCTCAACATTCAGAAAACTAAGATCATGGCATCCAGTCCCATCACTTCATGGCAAATAGATGGGGAAACAGTGTGAGACTTCCTTTTTCTGGGCTCCAAAATCACTACAGATGGTGACTGCAGCCATGAAATTAAAAGACGCTTACTCCTTGGAAGGAAAGTTATGACCAACCTATAGCATTTTCAAAAGCAGAGACATTACTTTGCCAACAAAGGTCCGTCTAGTCAAGGCTATGGTTTTTCCTGTGGTCATGTATGGATGTGAGAGTTGGCCTGTGAAGATAGCGGAGCGCCGAAGAATTGATGCTTTTGAACTGTGGTGTTGGAGAAGACTCTTGAGAGTCCCTTGGACAGCAAGGAGATCCAACCAGTCTATCCTAAAGGAGATCAGTCCTGGGTGCTG